>NC_135921.1:6541942-7194887 GCF_964058835.1 Carex rostrata
CAATGGATGGTGTTTTTTCAGTAAAGTCCGATGTTTTCAGCTTTGGCGTTTTACTCCTCGAGATTATTAGTGGAAAGAAAAATCGGGGTATTTTTAGCATGGAGCCCTTGCTAAATCTCCTCAGCTATGTGAGTTATTACTTCTCGTTTTATCACTTTTTTCTGTTCACTAATAACACAAGTTTAATTATTATTTTGAATACAATTTTCCAGTCTTGGACCTTATGGAAAGATGGCAAGGCATTAGAGCTACTGGATAGCTCCATTTCTGGAAGCTCGAACGGCAATTTACAGATCATCAGATGCATCCAGGTGGGCCTTCTATGTGTTCAAGACAGACCAGAGGATAGGCCCCACATGTCAGAGGCTATATTGATGCTAAACAGCCCGAATGCACATATACCGCAGCCAAAACAACCGGGTTATTTTAGTGACAGAGTTGTTAGCGACATGGAATCATCATCGAGCTGCACGGTTTTTGATACAACGGTTACTATTGTAGAACCAAGATAGCTTGTGTTGTGTGTATTTTGATATTTTGTTCTTCTTTGATTTTGTATAGAAATTTTGTCTCTACAGATAGGAAGTTCTCTTATGAAAATACAGCAGACAAATGATCTGGCATGATCTTTATAGGCAATTTTGTCTCTACAGTTTTCTCAAATAGCATAATTATGATGGAAATGCAAATTATCTGGTAATTAGAAATGAGTGAGTCTATGGTACTATGCATATCATGGGTTGTTACCGTGCTACGGCTCTATATTCGAGTTTTCAAATCCTAACGATCGATCCGAACCGTTCATCTTGTTCTCTATATTAATATGTGTTTGGAGACCAAATTTTACATTTTTTTTAAATTTTTTTACTATTTTTTTAGATTTATTGAAAATCACTGTTTTTGGATGGTCCAGAATTTTCAGATCAAGTGATTTTCTAAATATCTAAAAAAATAGTAAAAAATTTCAAAAAATGTAAAATTTGGTCTCCAAACACATATTAATATGGAGAACAAGATGAACGGTTCGGATTGACCGTTAGAATTTGAAAACTCAAATATAGAGCCGTAGCACGGTAACAACCCATGATATGCATAGTACCATAGACTCGCTCATTAGAAATTATAGAATTATGAGGGTATAATAGTGTAAATGTGCTAAATCTTTTAGGTTCATTAAATAAAACATTTAATATCTCTCTTGCTTCCGTTTCCATTTGTGGTGTACGTACCTGAGTTAATTCGAGCCGAGCGACTTAAGTATATCATTACAGTTTTTTTTTCCTTTTTTAAGTATATCATTTCAATGTCATTTACTCAAATTACATAAACAAGATGGAATGCAAATGATTTGGTAATTAGGAATTATAGAATTCTCTGAAGGTATAATAGTGTAAATGTGCTAAATCATTTTAGTGCCATTAAATAAAACATTCCACAGCCTTTGATCTATTAACTAAATTGAAATGGATTTTTTTTTTTTATATGAGAGATCGTAGATTCTAAATTCGGATGGAAATTCTTTATGAATATTTAAAGATGAAACATTTGCCTTCCATTTTTATTTTTAAAAAAATTATTATTATACATGAATTTTTACCTTAAATGGAAAATCGGTCTCAAACTTTCCTATGATACTAATCCATTCTGATCGAACCTAGAAAATGAATAATAAAATAGTGAAAATACAAATAGAACTTTTCTTCTATAAAGCAAAATCTTGAACAAAATGCTTTGGCGAGCGAAGTCCATGTCATCAAAGTAGGCCAATAAACTTGTGCGCTACTTTAAGCCACAAAAAGGTTATACAGTGTGTGAACACCACAATTCCAACTGAATTCGTATCCTCTGAGATATCTCAAACTTTGCGTGACTTTATGGAAAATCCCAACTGTTTAAATACGTTCTGCACGAATCTCAAAGCACACATAATACTGCCCCCTATATAACCCCCGAATAGGCACCGGACACGTCGGTCACGCAAAAGTTGAGATATCTCAGAGAGGATACGCACTCAATTCCAACTTCAGCTGCTCCAGATTTCTTGTGGTACGACGAAATGTGTAGCGGGTCATGTCCCCAATGATCAACTTCCACTTATTTTTTGAGAAGTTAGTATTAACCAATCAACTATCTAATATTTACAAAATATCTCTATCTGGATTTCAAATCCGCTCTTCTATACATAGTTTATTTGTTTTTTAACTTCTATCAACAACTTAATTTCAAGAGTAGAACTAGGGTGTTCTTAAGTTCACCGAGTTTTTTGGTGAACTTAAGTCTAAAACCCGTCAAATCAGCTTCAAATGACGAATCTAAACCGTTGAACCCCGCCTACCTTACAAGTGATGTGTCTACATGTGAAAATTTTAAACAATCGAATTAATTTAGTATAAAATCAATCGGTCAAAATTAAAAGGTTAATAAATTAATTTTAATGCATTTATTTTATGAACGTTTTTTGACCGCTTGACTTTATACTAAATTAATTCGAATGTTTAAAATTTTCACATGCAGACACACCATGTACATATCATTAATATTGCGACTTTAATTTTCTTGACCAACCAAGCCAGCTTTATATGTGATATATGTTTAAATGTTGTATTACTTTTGTAAATGAGAAAAAAGGTATAATTTAATATTTTTATAGTAAATAACTTGAAAAGGTATAAAAAAAAATAACTCCAGTACTTGAGTATATAAATTATATTAAAAGGTTATCACATATTTGTGTCAAAATTAATTTATTTGAGATTTCAAAGTTTAGTATCAGTTATATATGAGATGCAAATATGTGATGTTTTGGCTTCTAAGCACTCAGAACTTTCCAAACTAGAGTTTGAACTTATAGTTTTATGATTTACTAACATTTTATCACACAAATAAAATATGTTACTTACACCGTTACACGCATAGACAGCTAATTTTTTTTTTTTTTTTTTGGAAAACAACCAAATAGGCTACTGTCAACTTTTATTTTTTGAATAGCACAACCGGCCTGTCAATTTATTTGGGAATATCATTGTAAAGTAAGTCTTAATCTTAAACTTGATATTATTGATTATTTGGTTTTGAGTATAAAATGAGTATGTCTATAATTTTCAACCTCTATATGAATTTTACTACTACATTTTTTAATATTAATTTCAAATAGAGAATATATACTTATTTAAAATTATTTCTTATTATTATTATTTAGAAAAAAAATAATTATATGAAATTTGTTCTTCATGAAATAAAAAAAATTCAACTAAATAAATTAAACCATACAAAATAAAATATGAAAAAAATGAAATAAAACCTTTGATTATTTTCGTAGATGTTATACAAATTTTTGTATTTCTAAATTACATTATTATTAATTTTAAATAATCACACTATAAACATTCAAGGGCTGTCCGATATATCCTTTTCCAAATTTAACTATTATGAATGAAATTAACATTTTGGAGGTTAATTATCTCGGATTAAAAACATTAGGAAGATAATTGTCAACAATAAAAGTTCGGGACAGATTTTGTCACAAGTAAAATTCTCAGAAAATCTTGTGGCATTACTTCGTCGTATTAATCAAACTTAACAATGATTCTGATTTGGCCGTTCAAGAGTCGAAAAGCCGCAAGACCAGGTTGCACGTGGCTTAAAGATCTTCTGTGGCATGAGAATGCAGCAACTCATCCAGTCAGATTTTCTTGTGTACTGAATTTACTTAGTACCGTGTTGTATCAATGTTGTGTCGTATTTAATCGTGTCGGTTTAGTCAATGCTAGCACCTAGTGAGTGCCGGTATGATATATTGTTTGGCTTAATTCGGAATAAAGAACATCATTATTGTTGTATTTGAGTCATGCCGTGTTGTATCAATTATTCAAGTCATATAATATCTTATCTATGTGGTGATGTGGCGGCGGCGACTTATCAAGTATCTAAAATTCTTACTGATTTAATTTTTTACATGTATTATCACTCCAATAATACTAACAAATATAAAGGGCTTGAAGGTAAATTTTAAAAAGCAAAATCACAACGAACTGGGTTTCATATTTTATTTGAACGTTTAGATTTATGCGTTTGCGCAGTGAAAAAATAAAAAAAACGGATCCTTTCAATTTAGAAAGATCATACTCATACCGAAAAAATAATGCCCAATTCAAATTTATATTATATTGTGTTATACATTTTTTTTATTAAAAAATATTATATAGCATCCCTATACTTAAATTAAATTATGACTATGCCCGTGTTCACCCACCACCACCAGGGGCCAGGGGAAATATTTGATTTGGTTCAACGCTTGACATTTTTGACTGATATTTGAAAATGGCTTGTGATTTTGGAAGATATCTCCAACTGGGAGGTAGGTATTAAAAAATTAATATCATGCAATAAATTATTTATTAACTCAACATAAAAGAACGGGTTTTACTATTTTCCTTCCTTTTAAGTCAAAAGGTACCAATATACTACAAGGACTTTTGCTCTCCATATATCACACGTTAACAACTGGTTTTAATTTAAAAGGAGGTCATGGACCAGGTTTTAGAGAGCGTTGAGGAAAAAAAAAAAAAAACAGGTCTTAGAATTTTTATTTTTATCCTTTAAATTTTTATTTTACGAAGAAGACAAATATTATTATTAGTCTTCTTCGTAAATTAAAATTACATAAATTTTATTCATCTAACTTCTCGATTATATCAATTTTCTGAACAAATAAGTTTAATTTGTCCCATTTATAAACGGAAAGTGTTTCTTTCCACCGTGATATATACATCCAACGACTGTTATCTGTGAATAGCAATTTTGTTATTTAGAATTACATTTTTTTCAATATTTAAGAAAATATTAAAATAGCGAAAGAAAGAGAAGTAAAAAGAGAACATTTTCATTTCAGTATTATTCTATTTTTCATTGCTAAATACACTAATCACTATCCAATAGCATTATTTTATTACTCTTTTACCTACCATTTTTGTTGGAAAACTGATAGATTAAACCTATCATATACTAAATAAATAAATAAAAAATAGAGATTAAAATGGAACAATAAAGCAGACTCAAATTTAATTCCAACAATAGCTCAATGTAATATTGTAACTTGATACCTTTGTGTATACATTTTGCAACTATCATGTATCTTCTTCAAAAAAATGTATCTCTTTCTTGATGGTCATTTATTATATATTTCTTGTTCTTATATTTGTACCTATAAAAATATAAATTACTTATAAATTACTTAATTTTATATATATATATATCATGTACCTATAAAAATATAAAAACGAAGGCATTTGAACCGTCCTCTTGTTTATAAATTACTTCATTTCATACCTATAAAAATATATATCCATGTATATTCCCTTGTTGTTTTCAATTTGAAAATTTTGTTTTGATATATGATAGCATTTTTTAGAGAAGATAACATATTTTTTTAAATAAAAAACTTTCGCGTTTCATTCATCAAATAGCCAGAAGAAAGTTGTTAGGTATGTCTTCCATTTTATTTTAGTTTAATTTTAGAGAACATTCCCATTTGCATCCTTAATTACAAGTGCTGATACTTATTATTAAAATAATATTTATGTTTTTTTTTGTAAAAATTGTTGTATCTTACGTCATTAGAAATATGAACCTCGAATATTTATTCCACAATATTTTAGTTGAAATTTTCTTATGATTTTTCTAAAAAAGGAAAATTCTGAACACTTCATTTTCAGGTCCGAGTAGCGAGCACAAGAATAGTTAAATTTGTAAGGTTTTACTAGGGGTGTAAACGGATCGGATTATTCGATTTCTTCCGGATCTGAATCCGGAAAATTATTTAAATTATCTGATTCGTACTCGTATCCGAGACTATTCGTATCTGTATCCGAAAAATTATAACGGATAAGGATATAGTAAGACTTTTAATTGTCCGTAACTATCTGTATTCGACCAATTACACTCCTACCACAACAACTGTACTCTATGTTCTTAAATTGATTTATTAAATTGCCTTTGCATACCAATAATTTACTAAACTAATATACATTTACATCCTGATGAACAATATAATACTATAATATAATCAGTGACTAATGTTTTCATAATATGATATATATTTTGTAACCAACAAACTTATTGTAAAAAATATTAAATCTTTTTTATGAATGAAAAAAATATATATTATGATGTTATTCCTTACTAGAATATACATTAGTAATTTATTTTTAATTATCTGAATTATATTCATATCCGTATTCGAATTCGTCTGATATCCGATCCGTATTTGTATCCATTTAATATCTGATCCGTATCCATATCTGAGACTATCCGTATTCATATACGTATCCGAAAAATTATAATAGATAAGGATACAGTTTGACCACTATTCGATCGGATTTTTACACTCTTAGGTTTTATCCATCTCCCATTCTATTTTATTTTTTCTTATTAATACTTTATACTTCTGAATTATAACCTTTATTGAACACTCATAAAGCTAATTAATGTTGTTTATAACAAACTCAAAAACATTAGAAATAGTTAGATAACAAAAAAAAAAAAAATACTATGTTCAGTTAGGTGATCACTTATCGGGATAATGATATTGACAGAGCTTCATACAACACATAATTAATAGAGATAAAATGAAAAAAAAAAATATATATATATATATATATATATATAGAGGTTGGCTAAGATCAAAGTGGTAGTTCCTGAGCTTTGGTGCTACCAATTCGTTTTTCAATTTTCAAAGTTCAAAACGTCGATCCGAACCGTTCAAGTTGTTCTCCATATTAAATTGTGCTTGGAGACCAAATTTTACATTTTTCTGAATTTTTTTACTATTTATTAAGCCACTTTGAAAACAGCTGATCCAACGGTGGCTTCTGATTTTACTGTTTTGTTAAGCCACCGTTGGATCAGCGATTTTCAAAGTGGCTTAATAAATAGTAAAAAAATTCATAAAAATGTAAAATTTGGTCTCCAAGCACAATTTAATATGGAGAACAACTTGAACGGTTCGGATCGATATTTTGAACTTTGAAAATTGAAAAACGAATTGATAGCACCAAAACTCAGGAACTACCACTTTGATCTTAGCCAACCTCTATATATATATATATACATATAGCTGATGCGCTGCATGAAGTCAAATCAGCTCTGTCAATATGTTCACCCACTTACCGGGGAATTCACATCCTCTCCAATACCTGATAAGGGAATCTTTTACAATTACTAGATCTGAACCGTACTTTTTAACTTGGCACGAATCTCAAAGCCCAAAAATGGGGCCCCCTACAGTGACCCGAATCCCAAGCCGGTTGAGATTTAATCTCAAACCGTAAAGTAAGTGATCCTCTGCAATAATTGTGCAATACCTGAGAGGATACGGGTTCCTTACCGGGGCTCTACAATCGTAAGCGTAGTATCATAGACCGTGCAACCAGATGATGATTCTATATCACTAGTACCCCTGTCACTAAAATAAGCAGGCTGCTTTGGTTGCGATACAACTGCATCCCGGCTGCTTAGCATCAACATAGCTGCTGACATGTGGGGCCTATCATCTGGTTTATCTTGTACACACAGGAGACCTACTTGAATGCATCTCATGATCTCTTCCCTGTGGTGGTTTGAGTTTTCCAAAATGGAAGTGTCCAGTAGTTCCAAGGCTTTTCCATCCTTCCATAGTGTCCAAGCCTGAATTAATGCATCATTATATATTTTCAAACTTGCTATTTGAAAGTACAAATAAAGGAAGAGCATGAAGATAATAAGGGTAAAGATATTGACAGAGCAAGTTTGGCGTCATGCGGAGCATAAATCGTATGCTGTGCTGTTTTGAATCCATTGTTTGTGCACTGTGTAAAGTCAAAACTGCAATGTCGCTATCTTTACAGGAAAATAATGATAATGCATTAATACATACATAATTAAGGAGGTTCAATGAAGGCTCTACATCGAAAATTCTTCGATTCTTCTTTCCACTTATAATCTCGAGGACTAAAACACCAAAACTGAAAACATCCGACTTTACTGAGAAAATGCCATGCATCGCATACTCCGGAGCCATATAACCACTGCAAAATATATAATTATTCCTTATTAATAACAACCTTCACTAAAAGCACTAAAATTCATAGTAAAGAAAAAGGTAATTACACTTACTATGTACCAACTACTCTATTGGTATGCGATTTCATTTCATCTGTGCTGAATATTCTGGCAAGGCCAAAATCAGAGATTTTTGGGTTCATGTTTACGTCGAGCAGTACATTACTGGCTTTCAAATCTCTATGAATAATTCGCAATCTAGAATCTTGGTGGAGATAAAGAACTCCCCTTGCAATCCCTTTTATTATCTCAAACCGCTTCTGCCAATCTAATCGACAAGATTTTGCTTTATCTGTTCCAATCAGAAGGATAAACAATAAATTTATCATTCATAAAAAGCAACAGAAATTTTGCTATAAAATTTTTACTAATTATAAACTCAATTTTGTAAGTGTCCGTGTCTATAAAATGAATTACAGAAAAAGAAATAATTACCAAAGATAAAAGTATCCAAGCTTTTATTCTCCATGTATTCATAAATGAGCATCATTTCTTGTCCTTCAATACAGCACCCCAACAAACGCACCAAATTGTTGTGTTGAAGTTTTGCAATTAAAATAACTTCATTTTTGAATTCATCAAGGCCTTGTGTTGATAAGTTCCCAAGTCTTTTTACGGCTATTTGCTCTCCTCCTTCCAATTCCCCCTATTATTTCAAAATATAACAATTCAGAGATGATATGTTTGTACACCCTTATGCAATTTATGCAAACATTCATAATTTCCTTGTTAAAAGTATTCTTACTCTAGGGGTTTAGTTTTCAAGGAAAGATCCAAACTATAATTGAAAGAAAAAATAAATAAACTTTAATGATAAAACTACAGAGTACCTTGAAAACTGTGCCAAAGCCACCTTCACCAATCTTTTGTGATGGAGAGAAGTTATATGTAGCAGCAGATATGATACTTGCATCGAACATTGGGAGACTCGAAATATTTTTTTTGCTTCTAGATCCCTCATTTATAACTTCACCTCGATCCAGTACCAATGACCGTGTCGATTCCATTGAGGTTTGTCTTTGTCCTGGCCAATCAGAATATTCAGGGAAAATTATGAAACAGGTTAGCATAGGTGGTCCTTATCTTATCTGTTTATTTCATTGATTTATAGTCATATTTATTTTGGTTTTTAATATGACTTAAGTTAGATCAGAGATCATACAGAGGAAACCTGTATGGAAGGCTACCTGGACTGGTATTGTGCTTAAAAGTTCTGTCAGTACTGGTACATTTTGGTAACAATTCTGACTGGTATACGAAATCTGAGATAAGATCTGTGACGAACTAGACTAGCTGATTTATCTATGTAGTAGGCAGCAAGTACTAACACTATGCCTAATTGTTTAATTGGACTGACTGGCACACTTAATATGAGACAGAAATTTTGGAGCTATGTACCAGTAACTGTAACTGTATCACTTTGGTCCACTATTGAAATTTCCAATTATTTGATAAACTTACTGGATTTTTTCCTTAGAATTCTTTGAATTATAACGTATCCAAAAGAGGCCAAAATTAGAAAACCCAAAATGACACATATCACAACTATGGCTACATTCTTCTCTTTCTTCTTCCCAGTTGTGTTGCTTGCATCTATTTCAAGAGAAGAAAAAGAATATTAAATAAAAAATGGTTGCAGCTATTTCAACAATTTTTCTCAAGACCCCATTTCTAATAAATAAAGCTCAATAAAAGAAATCAAGAAAAGTAAAACATTTGATACCAGGTATTTCCGAACCCGAAACACGGTAATACAAAGTCTGGCCACCACCACTAAATTGTCTCATATCAACCAAATCACCCATCCACATCATACAGCCACTTCCCCCATTTAATACATCCGAATTTGAATAGCTGGTACACGAGCAATTCATTAAACACCTTTCCTTGCACTCCTCCAATCCAATTGAACTATCAACAGTCACATTTGTTGTTTCCGGCAATTTCACATTGCTAATGCTTATAAATCCATCACTTGTGCAGTTCAACCCGATCCGTCTACTGCACCCAGCTGATGTGTCATGTAGCTGCCATAGTGTCTCGGATTCTGGTTCAAATCCAGTCAGGCATGCACAATCTGGGACATTTGACAAATTTACATTACACACACCATATGGCCCACATTGAGCGTAATTGTCACATAGATCCCGAGGAACTGACCAATAGAGGGTCCATCCTGACCCATCTGACACATACCGTTGGAGATAAGACTGATTTAGAACAAGCCGCCACATTACTGAGGTATCATTAACATAAAATGTGTAATATGTTTCATTTGGGTCTGAAACAAACATAAAAGTTAACATACTATTTGTTTCCATTTCAGGTTCGCCGCTGAATTGACGGCCATTCCATGGTCCAGTCCGGTAGACTCGTTTCGATCCATCCCAAATGAAGTACTCCGGAAAACCAGCTGAATGCAGTTTCATTGTATAATTACCAGAAGCAGGATTATCTGAGGTAACCCAACTAGTTAGATAATGGGGTTGACCCTTTACCGTGCCAATTTTCAAGCCCGCTAACAGTGTATCAGTCGGGTAGTCAAAACTTTGCCATGCTATATTTCCTGTGTTATTCTCCATTAACACCAAATTACCAGTATCCAGTAAATGTGCAACAGGGCTAACCATGTTGAATGAACTGGTAGACCAAAAGACCTTGGCAGAGCTGGTTTGGAGCTGTAAATTTGACCCATTAGTGCTGATAGATAAAACACCAGTTGAATCAGGAATTGGATTATCTCTATTTGCAACCCACACAATTGTTTGTTGTGTGATTTGTGTGTACCAGATACCTAAGTACTGATAATTCAATTTACCAGAGGTGAAGAAACCAAGAGTGAACACCCCACCAGATGATACTAAGGTATCTCCATATGTCAGAGGAGCATCTAGGGTTATAGAGTCTCTACATGTACAGCAAGAGAAGAGAAAGAAGCAGGTTAGATAAACAGGTAGCAGACCAAAAGATGGCTGTTTCTTCATGACTGCATAAAGGTTGTACACTTGGAAAACATTAGAAATATATAGTTTTGGGGGGATTAAATAAGATAAAACAAAATTAGTTGTCTGGAACATGGAACCAAATTAAAATTAAGTTAGGGAGCCCATAGAAAAATGTCATATCTTGTATTATATATAGTGAGAATTGTTTGAACTTTGAAGTTCAATTTAGGCAACTTTGTCAGCCAACTTTTGACTTTGTACCAAGTTCATGCTTCTAGAAGATATATATATAATTACTCCCTCGTATCTATCATGTTTTGATTTCACATTTGTTGTCTACTCTTATTTTGGACCCTTTTTAAGTGCTCCACTATATGGGGGTCCCTCAGTAGTAGATTAATTTGGACTCCTATTTCGTTGCTCATAGACTGGAAAATAAAAGCTCACATAGTAGATTTGAGATTTTCTATGTTGGGTGTGATGTTGTCACAGGTGTAGCAAGTCACTCTGCAGCACTCCAAAGTCCAAACAATTGCAAACCATTCCAAAAATTGACCGATCTGTGAAATTTTGAAAAAATTTTATGTGAAAATTACGGAAGGAAGAATAGCTTGTCAGTTTCAATTCATTTGGAATCTCAAAATACCCCCCACTGTTAGGGTATTTGCATTTCTTTGTATTCATGATAGATTACTAACTCATGAAAAAATGATTACAAGGGGTTTTCAATGTGCACATAGATGTGAAGTATGTCAGGTTCACCCTCTAGAGACTGCATTGCACCTTTTCTTCCAATGTCGCTCAGCAACGGTGTTTTGGCATTTACTCTCGGTCAAGGCAGGCTTCAAAATAGTGCATCATGGAGATACAATGCATACCACTCTCACTAATTCCCAAAGATTGTGTAGAGGCCGGGTAGAAGCAAAAGCATGGGGCTATTTTTTCTTTGGTGGTTGTTGGCACATATGGAAAAATCGGAACAGAATCATTTTTGATGGAAAAGGGGCTCTTCCAAGTGTGGTTGCGGATCAAGCTATGCATGAATTGAAGCTATGGATGAAACATTGTTAATTATAAATTAGGGGATGTATACTACAATATTTACCGGTTGTTGCTGTTAAGTTGATTCCTCTTATTGTAATAGGAATATACTGTTGTAATTATCTGATAGCTTCTATCAGAATTTCAAAAAAAAAGAAAATTTTCTAAAGTTACATTTCAATCCTAGTTTTCTAAACCGATTAAAAAGCTTGCTTAAATATTTTATTAATCATATTTAGAATTGGTGATTCTTACATGATATTAGTGTCGTAATTATTGGTTTCATATCGGTTTTTGAAAGAATTTCTCCACCTATAAGTAACAAAAATTAGTTTTCTTCAATAATTTTAGAAAAAAACTTGTGTATTCTTGATTAATTTATGCTTGCTTGCAATGTCCTACGCTCATACCGGTCGACCCCAGTGCATATTCCTTGTACCGGTACCGGTTCAGTTTTAAAAAAAATATATATTTACAAGTTTTAAAACCTGAGATTAAATACCCCTTGTCAGAAGGACTAAGATGCAAAATTTGGTTGATAGGGAAATGGGAATCCAAGTCGAATTTTGAAGAAAAGGAAGAGAAAAAGGGATTGGGCCTTGATTTGTTTATAGGCCCAGAATAGGAAGGAAAGTAATTAATAAATTTTGAAGAGAAAGAGAAAATTGGGTTTGTCTGTTATGAACCGAAATAATAATTTGTTAAAAGAAAGTAGAAATTATGGGCTGAATAATAAATAAGTTTTAAATGATAAAGAAAAGATGGATAATGAGATGTGTGGCCATTTTGAATCCTTCAATCCGAGATTAAAGAAAAGATTAAAATTGTGTGCCTATTAATCAAGTTTATGGAAGCTGGCATTCAAATTAAAATATGCAAATTCTATTAAACTGAGTTTGATTTTGCAAGACATTGAAGAATGATTAGATACATGCTAAAAATAAATTTAATTGAGAGCTTCTTTCGTAATTAATGCCGTCATCCATATAATCCGAGCAAAGTAAAAGAAACCAATAAGTTTTGTGAACTAAACTAGAAACTGTTTTCTCAAACAAAATAAAATAATTAAACAATAACACATACTTCTCCACAAATAAATTAAAAAGACAACTATTCTGTCCAAACAGCTGGCTCCTTAAGTGATATTAAGTTCTGCTCCTTACAAAACTAGATCTCTATGAAACAAACAAACAAAAAAGACAATATTGCAAAATAAAATAGGAAGAATTTCATGTATGCCCCTTAAAACCCTGGAAATTACGTGCTTTTCCTTCTAAAATTCATAATATTATATTCACCCTTTCAAATTTTAAAAACGTACAGCTTTACTCAATTTATAAAGTACTCATTTATAAATTGGAGGTTTCTAATAGCAGTTTGTATAAATGAAATATGGTACCGATCGAGTATTCTGAAAATAAATTAACCAAAAGAAAAGCACAATGAATATGGCCATACAAATAACAGGTCTGAAATTATCTTATATGCGGGAAACAACAACAACAGCAACAAACACAGTACACATGTCATGTCACACATAAACACAACTATATCCGTACTAGACAGGTAAGTATAACTATGAATGCAAAAATAGCTGCCATAATAATTGAAAGGACAATTAAGTAGGCTTGTAGTCAGTCAACTGAGTCAAAGTCGTCGACTAAGGAGTCCTGATCTTATCTGATATGATGCCGTTTCTTAGAAGACAGACAGATTGTGACTTTGCAATTGCATGTGCCTCATTTATTTATGCGGCTTGAGGATTGTCATTTGTCATACGGATTTAAAGTTCCATAAATTTCATTAATAGTGAAAAACTTTAACGCATCTTTTTTTTCTTTTCTTTTTTTTCATCTCAGTACAATAAAAATTAAATCTTGACATTGTATAAATACTAAATGGATAAATCTGATTTATCATATTATTCTGAACATTTTTAATGTGAAAGTTATAAATTCGAAATTCAAGTAAATGATTCTCTATAAATGTTAAAATTTGAACAGAATCATAGCTATCTTGACATATCATTCATCTGTGTTGACTCGGTACTATTTAAACTAACAAACATATGCTTATTTGTCCAGGTGCAAGGGCGGAATTACAAAATCATAATAGTAGGTGCTAAAATTTAAAATGTTGCATGTTATTGGTGGAAATTAAACTCAAGTTCTACATAATTATAAAATGGACGTGTTATTTTATGAGGAGGACTAAACTATATAAAAAGTTCTAAAATAATAAAATAAAATAAAATTTTAATATATATAACTAAAATTTTAAAATTACAGATTGATTTAGCATCGATACGGGATACGGGTGTAGATTCACCTCAGTCCAGCTGTGAATCTAACAAAGTTCCTTTTTTTGCGCGTCAACTGAAAAATAATAAAAAACTACAAATGATACAACATATTCCGATCTCTCTCGTTATTTTCAACAAAGTGGTTTTAGGCTTTAAGCCCTTTTAGTTCGGATGGGTCAATAAAGAAGTCAAATAAACATGACCATAATTAGATGTATAACAGCAACAATGACTTGACAACTTTGACAGCACTTTCTTAAAACAAGTTAAAAGAAAATTTAAAAACAGAAAAAAATAATTATTGACATGTTGTTTGTCTTGTTGTTTGGTCCTGTAGTAATTTTAATTTTATAAAATATTATTTGATATATTGTTAAATGTATATTTGATTATGAATTTCCTGTAATTTAATGAATAGTAGAGCCTCAACAAATTAATTCTATCAATTTTCATTTATATATATTATGTAAATAAGTGTATATTAGATTATAATCTTCATCAATTTTCATCATTTTTATGAATAAAGTATATATTTTTTATAACAGCTTACTTTGTTTTAGTATGCCATTTACATGTATTCTAAGTTAATCCGTCGTTATTAGATTCCAGCCCTATCTGTAATTGACAACAGGTTAATATTATTAAATTGTAAAAGAGATTTGCACGTTTAACTGATAGTGACTCGCTACAGATACGACAGTATTCTCCTCAACATAAAGATTCCCAAATCTTACTTACTCGCGCATTCAGTCCCCAACCGCCTCTACTCTCCTCCCAACTCCCAACTACAATCAATATTCAATGTTGACAATAGGGGTAAAGAAAATGACAGAGTAGTTTTTGCTACATGCAGTGCACGTATCAATGTGCAGCACTGTGTTTCGACTCTGTTTTCCGCTGCATGAAGTAATATTGCTCTGTCAATATCGTTATCTAGATAATAGTCCGCAGCGCAGTGCAAATGTGTGAATCCACAATCAAACAAAGGGAGGATTCGAGGAGATAAATTTCTTCTACAACTACGACAATTGCCGTCCAAGTAAAGCAAAATGAAAGAGACTAGTGAAGTTTAATTCATTTTACTGAGCAGAGACAGCAACAGAGACAGAAAGGGGGTGGTGTTTTGCACTTAGGCACCTTGCAATTTCCATAATTGTCTCCTATGTTGCACAGCCATTATTGTTGTTTGCATTTATTGATGCCTTAAAGGCTATGCTCCTATGTTACTTCCTCACATGATTAACTAACCATGATGTAAGAGAAGTATAGCTTTCTGTGAAGTAACATTTTTTTTTTGTCAAGAGCACACAAAAAATTACAAAATAGATGACAAAATAAACGGTAAAATAGAGGGTAAAATAGATACTTTTTGAATTTAAAATGAGTTTTAATAAAAAAAAGAAAATTAATTAATTGAGTAAACTTGTGAATTTCGAAAATTTATAAGAGTAAGTATGATATTATGAATTTTAGAGGGGACATACAAAAATTCAAGGTTTTTGAAGGGTATACATGAAAGTCTCCTTAAAGAAAAATTACAATTTAGATTTTAGAGGGTGGTATTTTTCACTTAGGCACCTTGCACCTTCAATAATTGTCTCCCGCGTAGAACAGACATTATAGCTGTTTGCATTTATTGAACTCTTAAAGGCTATGCTTCTATGTTACCTTCCCACATGATTAACAATGAATTAAGACCATTGTTTTCTTCGCACATACTAGATATGAGGCTCAAGATCGCGATGTATAGCTTTCTGTAAAGTAACATTTTTATAGTCCAGAGCACTAAGCATCCATAAAATCCCTAAAATTCCAAAATAGATGACAAAATAAGAGGAGATTGATTGATAAAAACAAAGAGGAGCTTCACTCGCAAAGTTCAAATTGGTAGCTTACAAATACTTTTGAAGCCATGAAAAAATGGTCACTTGCTCATCTACTTCCTTCTCTAATAACCTTATTCTCTCTCTCCTCTCTCTCTCTATCTAGAGACACCATAACCATAGACTCTCCTCTGGCATATCCAGATACCTTAGTTTCATCTCGCAGTGTATTCACACTCGGCTTTTTTACAACTACAAACTCGAGTCGTTGGTACTTGGGCATCTGGTACACTAAAATTGCACCACAGACGGTTGTGTGGGTTGGGAATCGAGATGATCCGATGCCTGATTCAACCGGTGTTCTATCCGTCAACACTAACACGTCGAATTTGCAACTCCAAACCCGCTCTGCCAAGGTCTTTTGGTCTGTAAGTGTAAATTCATCGAAAATAGTTAGTCCAATTGCACAAATATTAAATACAGGAAATTTTGTACTGGTGGAGAAAAATACAAGCAACGTAGCATGGCAAAGTTTTGATTACATGACTGATACATTGTTACCGGGTATGAGAACCGGGTGGATAGCGGGTCGATATAATTTAATGAAAAGTTGGACTAGCTCAAATGATCCTTCAACGAGCAACAGTTTTAAAACCACAATGGTTCTGACTGGGTGGCCTGAATACTTCATTTGGGATGGGTTGAAACGGGTCTACCGCACTGGGCCATGGAACGGGATCCAATTTAGCGGTGAACCCCAGATGAAAACAAATGGGCAGTTCACTTTTGAATATTTTTCAAACCAAAATGAAACATATTATACATTTCACATTAATGAGACCGCCTTCATGTCAAGACTTGTGCTGAACCAGTCTTTACTTCAACGATATGTGTCAGTCGGGTCGGGTTGGACGCTATATTGGTCACTTCCTCGGGATCAATGTGACATGTATGCACAATGTGGACCGAATGGCATGTGTAGTACGGATTCTACAAATTCACCGGACTGTACTTGCTTGACCGGGTTTGAACCCAAATCCATGAAAAACTGGAATCTACATGACACAACAGCCGGGTGCATTAGACGGGTCGGGTTGAATTGTACTGGTGATGGGTTCATAACCGCTAATGATGTGAAGTTGCCCGACTCGACAAATGTGACGGTATATAGTACAATTGGATTGACCGAATGCAGAAAAATGTGTTTAATGAATTGCTCATGTACTGCATACTCAAATTCAAACATGTCGAATGGGGGCAGTGGGTGTGCTATGTGGAGGGGTGATTTGGTTGATATGAGAAATTTTAATGGTGGCGGTTGGACTCTCTATTATCGGGTTGCAGGTTCTGAATTACCTGGTAAGCATCCCTCCTACCCACCTTTCTTTTTCTTTTTTTCTACAATTTTTTACCCTTTTAGCAGATATTGGGCAAAGTTGTGCCTTTTTTGTCAAAAGAAATAAAGAATATATCAAAAATTGTCTTGAAAATATCATATACTGAGAACCATACTGATATATAGTTATTAGACTTATCAGTATAGATTATCGAAATATGATGCTGCTATTATTTTCTCGGGGCAAAAATAAGGACCGAATAAAAGAAGTTTTATTTTTTCTGGTACAGCACTCACTGTGCTTTGCTTATTACTGATACAGCTACAAGCACTGCAACTCCAAAGAAGAATATTTTTGATACAACTCTAATTGTAGTATGTGTGATCATGGGTTTGCTAATGCTGGCATGTGCTGCGTACATTGTTCAGAAAATGGTGATAAAAAATCATGGTATGATTCTCCATTTTTGAATTTTCAGTAGTACGTTGAACTTGAATAAATAAATTAGATTAATTACTCACTGTTGCCCATATTATAGTTATCCTTGTATTAGTATTTTTCGAGTAGTACTCATGCAAGTGAGGCTACGGTACTATGCATAGTGATCCGTACTATGTATCAATATCTCCTTTTTTGAAGTCTAAACAGTTATCTAAACCGTTCAACGTGATCTCTATATGAAAATGTACTTGTAGATCAAATTTTACATATTTTTACAATTTTTCTACTAGTTTTTTAGATAGGTAGAAAATCACTACTTTCAAAGGGTCTAGAACTTTTAGATCAAGTGATTTTCTACCTATCTAAAAAAGAGTAATATAACTTAGAAAAATGCAAAATTTAGTCTGCAATTACATTTTCATATGAAGATCATACTGAAAAATACAAATTATGAAAATTTGGATCCATAGTACAGACCAATCCGCGCTATACATAGTACCATAGCCTCACTTGTTCTCGTATTACTATTTCTTTGTCATAACTAACTATAAGTTTTATATTATTTAGAGAATTCTTCACATTCACAAAGACTGAGACAGAGATCAGAAGAATTGGAACGGCCATTTGCAACAGCTGGTGCTAAAGTTCTCGAAGAAAGCTCTAGTAGAGGAAAGGTTTCGAGTCTCCCAATATTTGATGCAAGTGTTATATTGGCGGCTACTAACAACTTTGCTCCTTCAAATAAACTCGGTGAAGGCGGCTTTGGTACAGTGTACAAAGTAATTTTGCAGTCCTATTGTTTCTTTCAACAAGTTATATCATTAGTAAATGGTTCATTTATGTACTTTTGACGCATACACAAGTGTATATCTAAATGTCATTGTGTATGGATCAAAATAAGATAAATGAACCATTTGCCCTTAGAAACCCGACCAATTAGAAGACTAACATTTTTCTTAAAAAGGCTACATATTTTTTAACTTTTTAATAAAGGGTAAAATAGGTACTTTATTAATTTTAATAGAAAAGGAAATAAAATGAGTATATGGTAAATATGATATTATGAATATTAAAAGGGAGGAATAGGTAATTTTGTGGTTTTTGAGGGGTATACGTGAACTTTTTTCCTATAAAGTAAATCATAAATTTAGCATTACGCTACTGCAAATGCTGTTTAAAATTTTGGTAAGATGCTACCAGTACCATTACTTACCGTCATGGTTTGTACCTCTACTCCCAATCATGAAGAATGTAACAAACTGGATTAGCATTGCCAAATCACATTTTTGTCTTTGTACAAACCATCTATTTATTTAATAGAGCGCTTAAATATGTCCTTAAATGGTTATATTCTATAAAACAGGGGGAACTGGAAAGAGGGGAGAGAATAGCGGTTAAAAGGCTAGCAAATTTCTCGACACAAGGGCTTGATGAATTAAAAAATGAAGTCCTCTTGATTGCCGAGCTTCAACACATTAATTTGGTTTGTTTGTTGGGGTGCTGCATTGAAGGAGAAGAGCTGATGCTAATTTATGAATACATGGAAAATAGAAGCTTGGATACTATTCTCTTTGGTAAGTTCTTTACCAGTAGAAATTGCACAAAGTTGATTTACAGATGGCACTATCAGAAACATTGTAAATTCTAATAACATAGTAGTGAAGATAAACATACTTGATAATGTCTTGACAGTTTCATTCTCAATTTTTTCTTATTTTTATTGATTAGGATTTGAATTTATTCCTTAATTCGATAATACAGATAAAGCAAATTCTTTTCAATTGGACTGGCAGAAGCGGTTTGAAATAATAAAGGGGATTGCCCGGGGGGTTCTTTATCTCCACCAAGACTCCAGATTGAAAATTATTCATAGAGATTTGAAAGCCAGCAATGTATTACTGGACAAAAATATGAATCCTAAAATCTCCGATTTTGGTCTTGCCAGAATATTTTGTGCAGACGATAAGAAATGGCAAACAAACAGGGTTGTTGGTACATAGTAAATGCAATGATAATTTCTTACTTGTTATATACATCTTATCTGTAGATAAATTAAAATAAATGTTCTTAATTTATAAAGCTTGAAAATTTTGGGGTTAATTTCAGAATTTTGTGTTATAAAATGGCTACAATGCAGTGGATATATGTCTCCGGAGTATGCAATGGATGGTATTTTTTCAGTGAAGTCCGACGTTTTCAGTTATGGTGTTTTAGTCCTCGAGATTGTTAGCGGAAAGAAAAGCCGTGGCATATTTGGTACCGAATCCACGTTAAACCTCCTCAGTTATGTAAGTTTTTTTTTTTTTCCAAATTTTTTTTCTTAAATTAGCATTTTATGATAATTTGAAAAAAAAGGTACCATGGAGAATAAAGAAGATTTTTGTAAAAAAACCGTTAGAGTTATATTAGAAAGATTAATAGAAACACAATAACGGTAACAAGGAGTAGTTTATAAATAGAGGAGAATTGAGTACGTCAGAATATAACAAATTCAATAAAGCAATTTTTCTTATTATCTTCAAATTCAATAAGTACCAATATTTTCAGGCTTGGAATTTATGGAAAGATGGCAAGGCCTTGGAGCTGTTAGATACCTCCATTTTTGTGAATTCAAACAATAACTCAGAGATCATGAGATGCATCCATGTAGGGCTTCTATGTGTGCAAGATAGGCCAGCTGATAGGCCCCACATGTCAGAAGTTATATTAATGCTAAACAGCCCCCATGCACTTTTACCGCCACCAAAACAGCCCGGTTATTTCATCAATAGCATTGTGGCTCACATGGAAGTTCCGGGTTACGTGGAATCATCGTCAAGTTGTACTGTACATGATACAACTATTACAATTGTAGAGCCGCGCTGATATATAACCTATAAATTTTGCTCTGTCTGTAAAGAAATAGTATTTCTCGAATCTAATTAGTTTCATCTTTGCACAAGGCAAATGCATTGTAGTAGAGATTAAATGATTGTATGACAAGAATTTTAAGTTTCTACTACAGTATTTTTTGTGTAAGTTATCAAACCAGCTTCCACCATCTTATCATTTCTGTACAGCTGAGATTGAAACGTAAAATGCATAATGTGTGAAAGCTGAGATTTGAACCCAAGTTTATAAGACCACAAAATAAAATTCTAACCATTAGTCTACAAGCACACATTTAGTAGTGGTTGAACTATATAAAAAAAAAATTATAGAAAATAAAATTCAATTAAATTTCAATATACATTTTTTTTTGAGGAAAAATTTCAATATACATAATTAAAAAAAAATAATCCACAAGGGTGACTAAGCACCCTTTGACTTGTATTAAGATCCGCCCCTAGCTGGCTCTCCTGCTAAGTGATATTATCAAGTGCCAGACAGGCAACCTGAATACATCGTGAAAACCATTATCAGTCATACCAGTATGGCACATACTAGAGCCTGGCCATACAGGTTGTTTATTTTGCTGGTACCAGCAAGTCAGGTCAGTTATTGGCATTTTAAATCCCAGCACATATTCAGCACATATTATAGCCTCAGTGATTTCAAGAACAACAGTGAGTTCAGTGTCTCAGCAATTTATAGCCTCTATAAATAATTGCTCAGTTTCATTCTAATTACTAGCAATTAAAGAAATTGATTACAGAAAGTTTAATAGCATCAATGATTTTAGTTCCAGTTATTAATCTGACTGGTCTGGCCCACCTGTCATTATTTATTTTGGGTAAGAATCAAGAAATTCAGATGGTAAAAATATTTACTAAAACAAATTCAATTAAAATTGTATTATTCATATTTATGATATCATCGATGTTAAGCGTATTTCATCATTATTGTGCGGAACTCACGAAATTGTTAAAACTGTCATTCCTTAAAGATAACAACAATTAATTATTATTATTATTATTAGTTTAACCCTCGAGAAAATTTAAATGGATGTAATTTAAATATAATACACTAGTGAATAAAAAATTAAGAATTCAACAAATATATCAAATGAAATTTTTTGTAGTTTTCTCACTAATTTTTCAACAGTTTAATTCCCCTTCGTTATTTTCAACTCTGACAAGGCCCAATTGAGACAGGCTCGGCCCATCCTCCTCTTACCTTCTCTTGTCTTATTGATCAACAAATGGATGTTCTAAGGCTACTCCCAAATGGCAAATGCATTAAGTAGTTTCTGACTACTTTTATTCAAAAAAAAAAAAGGCTACTCCCAAATCGTTATTAGTCATTCAAAATAAAATATCAAGTAATATTCTAAAATAAATAAAATATTGTGAAGTAATATGACCAATAAAAAATAAAAATAGAAATAAATTAGTTTTTGTTGTTTTAGATCATATATTAATTTGTTGACAACTTATTTATTTTGATAAAAAAAAAAATTGCAGGTCGAAAAATCCAGCAAAAATTATAAATGAGAATTAAAACTTTAAAGAGATAATTTTTTATAGGAAATTCTGATTTTTTTTTTAATATGACTTCATTCAGGAAAGCTCACAAAGAAATGACTTATATTATTAAACCTGTAACTGTCGTTTTCAAATCCAAAAATATTCCTTTGAGATCTCTAAACTTGAGTTGAATTTTTTTTATTTCTTTGGTAGTTTGTTTTGATTGCATATTGGAGATCAATTTGAAGCAAGGTTCTAAATAGTACGCTATAGTGCTGTTATAGCGTTTTCATACCATAAAAGCTATAGCGTTATCAGTGCTATATGGGCATAGCGCCGTTTTCTTAATCATTCCGCTATAACGCGATAAACGTTATTTAAACCTTTGATTTGAAGGACTAACAACAACAAATATTAGTACGTAATTTTTTGAATTACGACCTCAAATAATACATAATTTTTAAAATTATAAAAAAAGGAAAAAATAATCCTAAAGTGAACCCTGAGTGACAAGGTTTAGTGTTTCCAAAATACATGCTACTTTTAAGAAATTTATTTTAACGCTACAAATAAAAAAATCGGATAGATACGGACTCAATTTGGGGTCCCTCAGGCGATCAGTATCACACTTTCACTATCCAATTTGTAATTAAGACTTTAAGAGCACTTATACTGTTATACCAAATCAGTTGTCAAAACCTGGGTCCAGACGGACAGAGTGGCTGGGGCTCCCTTGTCCTTTCAAAATTTTAATATTTTTTAAAGCATAGTTTGTTAGAGCTATATATAATAAGTTTGTTTGCCGATTGATTCCTCTCAAAACAAACTACCAAAGAAATAACAAATTTTAGCTTTAGTAACTTTAAATTTTTTATGAAAATATTTTTATAATATTAAGAATTTATACTTATCTAAAAATATTTAATTGACTTGTTCTTATGTAATACTCACTGCCGGTCTGCCCCCCTCGTATTAAAAATTCTAGTTCCATCCATGCATCTGCAAGCATTATATTATTAGACTGTTCAATGAAAATGAAATGATTTTGATTCATGCAATGAACCGGTACTGGCCTTGATGGCTTCTCCAAAAAATAAAAATAAAAAGTTTGGTTATTAATGCTTCCATAGAATTTATTTTTTTGAAAAAGAAAAAGGGTCTAGCCCTTATTTCATTGATCATTTTTGAAGTTACAAAGGATATGTAACTAAATTGATACATGAAATCTACTTAAAATTGAATACAAGCAGCCCATCATAAAATCTACTTAATTGATACATGAAATTAAGTTTTTTCATATATAGGTCAACAAATGTGACGGTAGACAGTACAATTGGATTGAAAAAAGTGCAAGAAAATGTCTTTGATGAATCGCTCATGTATGGCCTATTCAAATGAATGGTAAAGGTGGGTGTGCAATGTGGATGCGCAATTTGACTGACATGAGAAATCTCGACAATGGCGGTTGGACATTATACTATCGGGTTTAGGGTTTGGATGTACCAGGTTAGAATCCTCTTCCCACCCACCCCCTTTTTATTATTAAGCCCATTAAGTAGGGCAATTTTGTGAATTTACCCACAAAAAGGGCCCATATTAAAAAATATCTAAAATATTATCTTACCTTTTCTCAGAACCATTTTCGTCACTTTATTCAAATAACAAAAATATGTCATTTATCTGGTACAACAAAAACATGCTATTTTTCTGGTACAACAATTTTAAAATTTTATTTTCCTAATTAAATTTTTTTTTTCCGACACGGCAACAAGCACAATGGCTAAGAAGATAACCGTAATTGCAGTGTGTGTTACCTTGGGGTTGCTAATCCTAGCATCTGTTGCGTATCTTATACGAAAAAAGTTTATAAATCAAAATGGTATGCTTTTACAAGCATTGAAATTTCAATAGTAAATCTGTATTTACTTGCAACAAGGCATATAGGGTCAAGTACTGCTACATACTAAGATGCAAATATATAGGGGCCTCTGTTGAATTTCTCAATATAACCAAATTATAATGAACAAAACTAAGCACAAAGACACCCAAGTAAAATAAAATTAACAAAAATAGATCAGTATTACTTGAGAAAGTTTGTGTTATGATTTTCCTTTGTGTGTAATATTCGTATATTGAAACTGACTTTGTGTGTGTGTGTGTGTGTGTGTGAAGCAAACTTGGCATATTCAGAAAGCCACAGTCAAATCTCTCAAGAATCAGCACAGCCATTTGCAATGTCGAAGGAAATTCTAGAAGAAGGATCTTCAAAAGGAAGTATGATGAATCTCCCCATATTTGATGCAAGTGTTATATTAGCAGCTACCAAAACTTTGCTCTATCAAACAAGCTTGGTGAAGGTGGCTTCGGCACAGTATCCAAATTAAATTTGTGATCTTTTCATGAACTTTTTTTAATTTATAATGTTTCAAAAGTTCGGGTTTGAAATATTTTATGAAGTCAGGACAAAAAGGCAAACCTTATATGTAGCCTTTTTCAAGGACCAGTAGATAAGGCGAAAGCAACCTAAATATGAGCATGATGGTACCAGTGACAATTCACTTGTACCAGACTGATCGGTACTGGCAAATGTTTCTTTTCTATTATAGTCAGGTCATTAAATATTTCCTAAGAAATTATGATATTATCTTTATAAAAACAGGGTGAACTGGAAGGAGGAGAGAAAGTGGCTGTAAAAAGGCTTTCTTATTCATCTACACAAGGTCTTAGTGAATTCAAAAATGAAGTCATGTTAATCACTGAACTTCAACACTCTAATTTGGTGCGCTTGTTGGGGTGCTGTATTGAAGGAGAAGAACGGATGCTAATTTATGAATACATGGAAAACACAAGCTTGGATACTGTTCTCTTTGGTAAGTTTTTTTTTTCAAATACTCTTCCAGAAAAATGTATTTGCTGGTGGTTATATGCCACTTTTACACATGATAGCAGCATTTCTATTTTATACATGCAAAGTTTATACAAACAGGTAGTATCCTACTTTAAGAATGGTAATATCAGTAGGACATATGTATATTTGAAAGTTCCAAATGCAAATGACAGTGCACTCCATACCGTCAAATTATTTTGTTACTTTTCATGGATGCTGTATGTATCAGGTACTTTCCAATTGGTATAAAATATGAAAAAAACAAAATAATAAGGTAAAATATATTTTCTCCTCAGGTATGAAAAGAAAAGAAAAGAAAAAAAAAAAGGCAACATTTTACTTTAATCTCCTCCCTTCCAATTTTACAAATTTTAGTACTGCGCCATTATATAACAGATATCAGCCATTACAAGTACTGATATATGCCAGAAAATTACTGAAATCGGGTTCATAGCAAAGTAACAGAAATTCCGTTTTTAAGCTTAAAATGAGTTTGACCATATCAATCTCAATTCATTTTTTTTTCTTTTTTTCTGTTTAATCTATTAGAAATAGATGTGATTCCTTAGTTGATAAATTTGAACAGACGAAGCAAAATCTTCTCAGTTCGATTGGCGGAAGCGGTTTGAGATAACAATGGGAATTGCTCGGGGCATTGTTTACCTCCACCAAGACTCAAGATTGCAAATTATTCATAGAGATTTAAAAGCCAGCAATGTATTACTTGATGAGAACATGAACCCTAAAATCTCTGATTTTGGCATTGCAAGAATATTTGGTAGACACGAAAATAATATAGTGACCAACAGAGTCGTTGGTACATAGTAAGCGCAGTTTTACCTTCCTACTTGTTATATATTACTGATCAAGGAATGAAAGACCTAAATTGCAATTCGAAACTATACGAAACTCTATCTTGAAATGTACCATGGATTTTTAAAAAAAATGTATGCAATGGCGTTATGCAGCGGATATGTCTCCAGAGTATGCCATGTATGGTGTTTTTTCAGTTAAGTCCAATGTCTTCAGCTTCGGTGTTTTAGTCCTCGAGATTATTAGCGGAAAGAAAATCTGTGAGATATTCGGCATATAGCCCTCATTAAACCTCCTTAGTTATGTAAGAATCTATACTTCTATCTCTTTCATTTTAAAGACTGGTATTTTTTTTTTATGATTTTCAAAAATATGAACCAATGTTGTCAGGCATGGACATTATGGAATGATGGCAAGGCACTGAAGCTGGTAGATACCTCCATTGCCATGAACTCAAGGAACAAGTCACAGATCATAAGATGCATCCAGGTAGGGCTTCTTTGTGTGCAGGACTACCCAGAGGATAGACCCCACATGTCAGAAGCTATATTGATGTTAAACAGCCTGAACATGATTTTACCGCAACCAAGACAGCCTGCTTATTTTGGCAACAAGGCTTTTAGTAACATGGAGTCGACTTCTAGTTGCACAGTATGTGATACAAGCATTACAGTTATAGAACCCCGAGGGGTAATAATATGTGTATTGTTGCCTTTGTTTTCTAGTACGTCCTTTTGATGAAATTATATTTGTAATGATCAAATCTGTATATTATGTACTGCTATTGCAGATTGATCAAACAAAGCCCACTTCTGTTTGAGTCTGTATCCCCCTAGGTACCTGAGGTGCAATATATATAAATGGACAGCCCAGATTAATTCCAGCCAGGCCAAACTCAATCCAGGGCCTATGGAAACTATAAGGGTGTGTTTTGAGATTCATGCCAGGATAAAAGAACGGTCCAGATTTACTAATTGCACCTTCAGGTACTTGGGCGGATCCAAATTCTTTCTGTTTGGTTGTAGTATATGCATAATGCATCCTCTTTTGATATCCTCATATACATATATACAAACTGTAGTTTTTTTCCCCCTCTTATTTTTATTTCCATTGTAACAAACAAGACCCACAGAATTCCCATATAATATCATGCAATTGAGTTCAAACCTAAATAATACTATTGCCCAAGTAAAAAATTGTCATGTGATTAGTAAAAAAATGTGTTCTATTGACAAGGCCAAAAGCCATTGGTGTATACAAATCCATTTACATCAAACATGTGTCAAAAAGGCAAATTAATCCACATAATGATTTTCATGTGCCAAAGTACCTGTTGATGCAATGTGAATTCTTATCCTTGTTGAATGATCCAAATAATTTCTATCTTTTCCACGCTCCTGCAAGAATATATAGGTACAATAAAAAGAGGTATTAAACTAGTGATGACACAATTACCGGTCAAAGTAATTGCAAGGTCCTTTGTACAGGGTCTGGATTCAAGAGGCATGTGCCAGAACTACAATATCACTAAGTGGTGATAGGGATGTATATACGTGTTGTGCGTTATCATGACTAAATTGGGAAGACAGTCATGGCGCACGTGAATGGTCACGGCACGTTAGTCATGCCTTGACCACAAGCATCGTCTCCAAACATGAAAGTTAACTATTTTTTTCGTAATTTAAATTGGTTTATACAAAATTCATCATTAGATGAAGATCTAACAGTCATGGTCACATGTGACTGCGTGCCATTCTTTGACTTGCCAAATTTCCAAAGGATGGTCACATCACACGAATGGTCACAGCATGGGACACGGCATGACATTTTTTACAACCGTAAGTGGTGAGATGCCTTTCTTAGCTAAGATACCAATAAAGAATCATAAATAGCGAACCTATTCAATACATCAGTGATTGCATCAGAATTGTGTTGCATTATAAGAATGGGGCTCTAGTAAAATCATGAAACCCTAGGGACGGCGAAGCTGGCGCAAATACTTTAATGCTGATCGAAGCATTTCTCTTGCTTTCTTATCTGGTCGACAACCATATGAAATCATTTCTTCAAAAACAGATGGTACCTATTCAAAAAGACAAAAATAAAAAAAAAATCAACCAACAAACAGAGTAAAAAGGGTATAATTGGAACAAATAACGAAATCAATACCTTATCATATTTCTCTACACGAATCAAAGCTTTCATTAGGGTTGTGTATGTCACCACATCTGGCTTCACAGCCTATAATCGAATAAACAAATGTCAAGACCAATTAGTTGGTAAACATGCCTTTGACCTATGTATAACTAATTTACCGCACGTAGATGAAGTACCCTTATTTGGAATAAGAAAAAGCATTTTTACCACGGAAATACAAGTAAATAGTAACTTTAGGAGTAGTGCATCTGCAAATTTAGATATCCAATACAGTAAATATGCAGAAGTACAAACTATTATGATACAGGAACAACTTACGTTATCCTTCATGGATTGTAGAACAGAGAAGGCCTCTATATCTCTTTGATCCTCACCAAATGCGTTAATTAAAGAATTCAGTGCAATAACACTAGGGCTGATTCCATCTGCCTTCATCATTTTAAACACCTCAACTGCTTGATCAGATAAACCCTAACAAAACCAAAATAGCGGATTAACTTGTGATTTTCTAACAGAAAAAACATAAAAGCAATTAGCTACATGCATGTACTTTAGGTCTCTTGTGTAAATAACACCCAATTGCTTACTTTATTTAAAAAAAAACAATCCATAATTGTCAGTTTGCAATTAAACCCAAAAATTCTTAGTATAATAAACAAAAAGGCAAATCCCTGCATTGCTGTTACATTTTTTTTTTCTAAATTGAAATAAATAAAACCTAGAAATGTAGGTGCTAGTTTCAAGTTTGCACAAATGAGTCACAAAGTACCCAGTTGAGTTGATTGCAAACATGAGAAACACGTGAATTGCAAACATGAGAAACATGTGGTATTGCAGGTACATCTCATAAATATTAAGTGTTAGTGTCAACTTTGGAAAAGAAAATTTGTCTCAGCAATTTTAGGGAAAAAAAAAAAAGTTGGAAGAAAAAGCATATTAATTTAACAGCTACATACCCTTTGTGCGTATGCATTAATTAGTGCATTATACATGCTCCTGGTTGGCCTCAAGCCGTCAGACTTCATCGCTTCGAGGCACCCAACAGCATGCCCATAATACCCTGCCTTGCCATACGCATCGACAAGTGTTGTATATGTGACTATATTAGGTAATAATCCAGCTTCCTTCATCTCAGCAAGCTTTTTATCCATCTCCTCCAGACGACCCTCCTCACCAAGTGATTTTATTACTATATTGTATGTGGTTGTATCAGGCTCAACACCTGCCTTTTGCATTTCTTCAAACAGTTCCATCACCCGAACAAACTGCCCAGCCCTGATATATTCATACCAATAAGTTTTGTTAGTAGTGTGTGGGTGTTGTGTGTTTGTGTGTCATATTGTTATTAAATGAATGATATCATAGTAATTTGGAATTAGCTGATTAGCTTGAGAGAAAATGAATCAGTGCCATTATTATTGTGCGGCCAGTGTTACATGGGTCCTGTATTTAACAGGCTGGAGTTGGAACCAATTCCAGACCTTAAAATATATGGAGTATAGTCTGAGATTTCCTTACTGCACCCACCATACTGTATATATTTTCAGTATATGGCGAAAAACCTGTATTTACCTGTTCATTTATTGTGTTGTTTCCAGACAAGATAGTTTCTGCCTTTCTGGTACTCATACTGCATATAATGTGCAGCAGTATTATTTTGATCAAAGATTAGGCCACTGTCCAGATACTCTTATTAATTATTTAACTTGAAAATGGATAAATCTATCTTGCTCCACTGAAAGGTGGTCCATACCTTCTGTGTGCGTTGATAAATGTGTTCCAAGTAACGACATCAGGCTTGATCCCATCCTCCTCCATCTTCTTAAAAGTATCAACAGCATGCTTCAACACGTTATGTTTTCCAAAGGCATCAATCATGACATTATAAAAGTGGCGGTCTGGTTTAATACCATTCTTTCGCATTTCTCTCAAAACCGCAAAGGATTTTTGCCACTCTCCTTTATCTCTAAATCGGACCAGAATTCTACTAAATACATAAGCTCCAGGACGGGCCCCACATGCCTCCATTTCCTCCAATAGGATTCTAGCACTCTCCCACCGACCCGCCTCGGTATATGCGTCAATCAACAAACCGTATGTGGCATCATTTGCTTTGACTCCGCAATGAGACATTTCATCAAGCACCTGCTCTGCATTTTTAAGAGACCGAATTTTTACATACCCTTTTAGGAGGGCATTGTAGGCATGGACCCTGGGGCGTAATGGTCCGTCCGGGGGGAAGAATTCGAGAAATAGGGACTCAGCTTCCATCACTCGACCGGCACTGGAGAGGGTGGAAAGGAGAGTGACAATGCAAGAGAGGCGGGGTGTGAGACCAAGTGATTGTGTAAGAGATAAGAGATTAAGTGATGTGTCAGGATCAGAGCAGAGAGAAAATGCAGTGATTAGGAGAGAAAGCAGAGGTGCATCAGGCTGTAGAGAGAGAGAACATAACCGGCTTAGAAGGAGAGAAAGAACCGGGTGGTCATGAGGCGAGAGAGAAGAAATCAGAGAGGAGAGGAGTTGAGAGAAAGATGCCTGGTCAGGGAGGTATGAATGAGAGAGTAGTAAAGACAGGAAATGGAGAGAGAGAGCTGGTCGGGAGGAAACAGAAGAGGAGGAGACAAGTGAGTTGAGGAGGAGGGGAGAGGGAGGGGAAGTGAGGGAATGGGGTTTTGAAAGAGAGAGTAGAAGAGTAGTAGGAAGGTCGGTTTTGGATTCAGAGAGAGAATGGATGAGAGCGGAGGAGAAAAGGTCTAAAGGGAAGGAGAGGTTATGGCGGGAAAGGAAAGGTACGAGAAGGCAAGCGAGGGGGAGGGTAGAATCGGAAGAGAGGAGAGAGTTAAATAAAGAGAGCCAGACGTGAGCAGGGACAGAGCGGTAATTGTTCACCAGGTGGAGCTCAGCCGGGTTTAATTTGGAAGGGGATGGTGAAGGAGAAGGGGAGGGAGACTGAAGGGGAGGGGGGTGGGAGGAGAGGTAGGTGAGAAGAGGGGAGAAATCGTACCCTTCGATTACAGTTGAAGATAGGGAAGGGGAGGATGAGGCAGTGGCGGGGACTGTAGTAATGCTGGAGGCGGAGTAGAGAGGAGAGAGGGATGGAATGGGATGGAGGGGTTGTAACTTCCAGGGAGTGAAAGGAGAGGAGATGAAACGGGAGGAAGAGGAGGAGGAGGCGGTGGTGGAGGTGGAGGGGAAGAGAGGAGGAGGAGAAGGTGAGAGGAGCGCCATTGTTAGAATTTGAGATAGTGATAGTGAAGGAGAGGATAAGTGTAGTAGTAGTACTGAGCGGATTCTTTGCAGAGATTTTTTGGCGCCTTTGTGGCCTTTCTTTCCTCTTCCTGCCCAAGGATAAAATGGATTTTTGCATCTGTACCCGTTTAAATATGGAAATATACAAATATAGTATAACTATATTAATTTCAAACGAAAAATTTAAATAGTTTACTTTACAAGTAATGTGCTTACATGTCAAATTTATAAACTTTTGAATTAATTTAATATAAAGTTAAGCAATTAAAAAAATAATATCTATAAATTAACTTTAATACATTCAATTTTCATCATTTTTATCACTTGATTATATACTAAATTAGACTTTCAAAAAAATGCTTTATACTAAATTTATTCATAATTTAATAAATTTTGTAATAAACGCACTGTCGCAGCTATGTTGAAGAGGTGCTATGAAATGAGACTTGCTGGTGAAACTTTTATAATGGATATATGAAGTAGATCGATTTTAATAGTTTGCATTATTTATTTGAAACTAATTCAATATTTTTTGAGTTAAAATTAACTCTAGTCTCCATCATTTTATGTGCAATGAAAATTTATGTTTGAATACATGGGTAAACATTAAAAATCAACAATCTTGATAGTTCACCATATTCCAACAGCAATCAATCATTCGAATAAATTTTTGCCCTGCTTTTGATCATTGAAAAATATTTTTATTAAATTTTGTTTTCAAATTATGAATTTTTAGCAAAAAAAAAAAATTTATTTAAAGCCAATCTAATAGATTTTGGAGTTAAGCTCACCAAACACTTGGTGAGCTTAAGAACACCCTGGTTCTACTCTTCAAAATTTATCCAACATTCAACAGATTCACTGTGGCAATTGCACTGTGTTCACATCACAAACCCTCTTTTTACTAGTAGATAGAAAATAAGTTCAAGGACAAAAATGGAAAAAACTGGGTTCTACTTCTACATATGATAAACAAATATAAGCCTGGTTTTCATTTCAGCCCAAGATTAGAGTTACACATTCAAATAACACCCGGCCCAATAAAGAACCTTAATGGGCCATTATATATATAGCTATTAGACATGATATAAGATCCGTTCTCCGGTTATATAATTGCATTTTATGTATTCCTAACAATCAATTAGAGTGTTCTAAAACTTCTAATAGTTAGCTATAGTGTTTTTGAACTTCAAAAATTATGACACTAGCAGTCATTTTCAGCACTATAGCAATATAATAGCATGATTATAATATTTTTTTTTAACTTTTTTTGCAATAATTATGATGCAATTCAATTGGAGTATTGAAAACAACTAGTATTCCGCATCGAATAAATAAAATTTGTCTTATCTTGAAATGATACCGTCAAATGTCAAAAGACATAGCGACATCTGTCCAATGAATATATCACATACCAACGGTACTTTTGTCATGATCCTATTGGAATATTGATCATGATAATTAAACTTTATTGGTAATTTAAGAGGAAATTAGATAACGATAGATTTGTCTTGGAGTCTCGATGTATTATTTTCAGAAACACATATATGAGAGGGAAGGATATTAGATGACAAAATTTCTTCGTAGAAAGTGAGGTGTTATCATGTATTAATTAGAAACAGAAACCAAAATTAATTTCCTTTTGTTTTGTCATTGTTTTCATGTCAATTTCAATTATTATATCTACTATTCTAACAAGCTTTAAAATTGAGGTGTTATCCTAAACATGTACAATTATTATTATATATCACCATTTATTTTCCATCCACTTCCTATTTCATTGTACATTAGCATGCATAATTTTCAAAGATTACAACGCGGTTTAAAAGACTTGTCACCATAGTTATCAAAATGTCTACGTGTAATATCTAAAAGATAAATCCAAGATTAATTTAAAAATATGATTGATGTTATTGCCGACAATATCTTTCTATTTTCAATGGATTGAACATTTCAAATTACATGACTTTGTTGAAGGAACTTTGGTTTAATGACTAAAGCAATAATAATATATTAAGATTTAAGAATTTGAAATCAATTAGAAAATTCTTTGTGAATATTAAATTAAGATATTTCATCTCATCTTTAATGGTCCAAAAAACACTTTTTTAAGTTGAAAAGATTACCTATCGAATTAATGTTGTATTAGTGCTAAAGTTGTTACTCAGTCATGCCAAAAAAAAAAAATTCACAATTATCTTTCAATTATGTTGTACTGTGCTGGACAAGGTTACAGTCATTTGTATTAGTTTATGTTGTTTTTAATGTACGACGGTAATATTTTTATTTTTAATTATTTGAAAAATTATTTTCCGAATGCCTGCGTTCACGATAATTTTAACTACATGTATCCATATTATTCAATCTATCAAATTATATTTTTATTTTTACTCAAAAGTATGAAATTCACTAGGACTTGAAGTATGTGTTTGATTGGATATTGTTATAATGCATTAGTTCAGAACATAGGAATGGACTTGTCAGATGTCAACTATTAAAAGATGAAAATATTTTTATTAATTACACATTTAAAAAAAAAAGGGATAGACAACAAGTATTATTTTGTTTATTAGAGATATTACAAGAGGAAGTATCCGTATGATTTGTGCTGTGTATTTTTGTGCAAATTTGCAGAGGATTTTAATTTCCTGTTACTATGACATGTGTTGCCATTTGAATTTACTTGTTCCAAGGTCCCACCAATATATAGAGATTATATATAACAGCGAAATTCCTGAATATGGTCTGTGCTAAATTATTGGTGGACATATATATAGTTGTTCATGCAACTTGACCCATATGATTGCCTTATTATTAATAGTCTTTAATTTAGTGACGAAGAATGTATGTTTGAAATTCAGATACAAAATAATTTATAGATATTAGATAATTGAATAACTTAATATCAAATTCTTACTTAAAAAAAATATTTTTAATAAGAAATGAAAATCAATAACGGTAAAGACTTGATCCTGGTCAATGCATGTAAAACCTCTCATGACTATTTGAAGTTATATAATTTAACCCTCATCTTTATCTCAAAATTAAAAAAAGTTTGATTACCTTTCAATTTATCTGGAAATATATATATATATTGGGTGAGCCATGGCTGACCAAGCATTTGTACTCCACGCCGTATTTTCATTTTGAAAGTCCAAACGACCGATCCGAACAATTAGATGTGATCTCCATATTGAAATGTGCTTGGAGACCAAATTTTACATTTTTTTAGAAATTTTTTACCATTTATTAAGTATTTTTGAAAATTACTGTTTTGCTGTGAACAGTAAAAAACAGTAAAATTTTCTGGACCATCGGATCAGCAATTTTAAAAAATGCTTAATAAATAGTGAAAAAAAATTCAAAAAATGTAAAATTTGGTCTCCAAGCACATTTTGATTTGGAAAACAAGATGAATGGTTCGGATCGGTTGTTTGAATTTTCAAAATGGCTAAAATGAGCTATGGCTCACCAATGCGCTATGAGCCATGGCTCATTTTAGCCCAACTCTCTCTCTCTCTCTATATATATATATATATATTTGTTTATTTAGATAGCACAAGTGAAAGTGACCGTCTGATTCGTGCTGTATATTGTGTTCAACTCTGGAGATGATTTAATTTCCTGCAACAATGTGTGTTGCCATTTAAATTTACTTGTTCCAGGGTTCCGCCAATATATTGATTATATATATATATATAACAGGAAAATTCCTGTATATGGTCTGTGACGAAATTTTTATTAATATCTAAAAGATAATTCAAATTCACAAACTACACCCATTTTCTAAAAATTTAGAGAAATAACAAATCCGCTGAATTATTCAATGGAAATTCAGCGGAAATGGGTTTCCTATTTTCGTGTAACTGTTCAATGGAAATAGGATTTTCTGATTTTTTTTTAATTTTAATTAAATAGAAGATTTTTCTTATTTTTTATTGAAATATTAGAAATATTTTTATATTTATTAGAAAATAGATGGAGTACTATATAATTGAATTTACTACAAGACTACGATAAATAACCCGTATCAACATTTTTCAGGTAGAACTTTTTGCGGCTGCAGAAAAAATTAAAATATTTCTTATAGTGTTACTAGAAAAAAAAATGTTTTGAATCTGAGTTATTAATCATGGTTCAAAAATCACTTATGAGTTAATAAAAAAAATATCGTGATCCTTCTAGTACATTCAAATTCTAAGGTACTCCATTTATTTCCCTAGAAGTAATTTTTAGAAAAAAAATATTAATAATATAAAATAGATTCTAGAAAAATATATGGAGTACCTTAGAATTTGAATTTACTAGAAGAACTACGATAATTTTTTTTATTTACCTAGAAGTGATTTTCAAACCGGGATCAATAACTTAGATCCAAAACATCTTTTTTTCAATAACACACCGAGAATTATTTTAATTTTTTTCACAACCGCAAAATATAAAATATTGGTCCGGATTATTTATCTTAGTCTTTCTAGTAAATTCAATTATATAGTACTCCCTCTATTTTCTAAAAAAAAAATATATAAAAAATAACTAAAATTATAATAGAAAAAAAATAAGAACGTCTTCTATTTAATTAAAATAAAAAATTTGGGAAATTCTATTTTCGTTGAATAATTCAACGAAAATAAAAAAAAATCCATTTTCGCTGAATTATTCAACGGGTTTGGGCTGTATTTCTGTTGAATAATTAAGTGGATTGATTATTTATGGAAATTTCCAGAAAAGGGTGTATTTTGTGAAATTTGAATTAGTTTTTGGATATTTAATAAAATTTCGGGGGTCTGTGCATATTAATTAGTTGACATAGTTGTTTATGCAACTTGACTCGTATGATTGCCGTTGCTATTATCAGTTTCTCTTTCAAAATCTTCATTAGCATGAGTACACGGCAAGGCATAACTTATTCATGCACCAAATTAATTATAGCCTAATTTGTCAAATAGACATAATTTTAGGGAGAATTTCAAGTTTACTAACTTCAAAGTTATGTATTCCTCCCTCTTAATAGTATAAATGATTTATTTCTTACCTGTGATGTAAACACAATATGTCTAAATGCCACTTTATATATACGTCAGAAGTTGAAAAATAAACTATTTGTCCTCTAAATCGATCAATTAGAAAAAAAAACATTTATTTTACACATTACATACTTTTTATTTTTTTTAATAAAGAGTAAAACGGATACTTTATAAATTTAAAATGATTTATAATAGAAAAACCAATATATTGGTAAATTTGTGATGTTTTAAATTTAGAAGATTAAAAGGGTTGGATTCAAACATATGAACCAAATTCGATTCATTAAGGATTAACACATTTCACAAATGAATTTATATATGAATGGTTAAATATATATCTGCATCAAATATGATATTTCAATTAGAATTTGTGTCGTATTGAGAGTATTTTAACCAAGATGTTTGTAATATTATATTTCAACATCCAATCGGGTTAAATATTAATCCGAAGTCCGAACCCGCTCCATTATGTGTAGAGCCAATATCCTAGCTGGTATTAGCCTAGTCTAGAAAAATGGAATCTAGATTTGTCAATCTAATGGACGCTACATAAGAAGACAGCAAACTCCGTGTAGACCGTACGTACCATTGCTATGCAGTAATGCAGACAACGTGTAACCGTATGATTGTCTACAGTACACCTCAATCAAGCAATAAACTGCTTAGAGAAGGATATTATATATTTAGATTAGAACTAGGGTGGGTGCTCTTAAGCTCACCAAAGTTTTGGTGAGCTTAACTCTAAAACTCATCAAATCGATTTCAAACGACGAATCCAAACCGTTGAAACCCGCTTACCTTACGTGTGATGCATCTACATTGTGAAATTTTTAAACATTCGAATTAATTTAGTATAAAGTCAAGCGGTCAAAATTAGAAGGTTAATAAATTAATTTTAGTGCATTCATTTTTTGGACGTTTTTGACCGCTTGACTTTATACTAAATTAATTCGAATGTTTAAAAATTACACAAGTAGATGCATCACACATAAGGTAGGCGGGTTTCAACGGTTCGGATTCGTCGTTTGAAATCGATTTGATGAGTTTTAGAGTTAAGCTCACCAAAACTTTGGTGAGCTTAAGAGCACCCTAGTTCTACTCTATATATTTATATATATATTGTAACATCAGTGTCATTTTAGTCTATATAATATCAACTCTAAAACTTATTAAATTGAGTTCAAATGGTGAATCCAAACCGTTCAAACTAATTTACTTTATGAGTGATGCGTTTACATGCCAACTTTTTATATTTTCAAGTTATTTTAGTATCAAATCAAGTGGCAAAAAAATTGAAAAATGAATGTATTGAAATTAACTTAAAACTCACACATTTGACCGCTTGACTTGATACCAAATAAACTCAAAAACTTATAAATTTTACATATAAACACACAACTAATGAAGTAGATCGGTTTGAACAATTTGGATTCACCATTTGAACTCAATTTGATAGGTTTTTGAAGTTGATGTTATATAGACTGATACTGATATTATATTAGTCATACTCTTTAATTATTAAATTTTAATTGTTAAAAATAATCTCCATATAAAAATCTACCTTAAATGTTAAATTTTACATTTTTTTTTGCTACCTTTTTAGATGGAAAACTGTTTTGATCTTCTGATAGTGATAGTAGTGATTTTCTACCTCTCTAATAAAATAGGAAAAAGTTGTTTAAAAAATGAAAAATTTGACCGCTAAGCACATTTTCAAATGGAGATGATGTTGAGTGGTTCAAATCGATTATTTGTACTCTGAAGAAGATATAAACAGAGATGTAGTCAAGATTTTTATCAAGACGGGCAAAAAATTTACTTGTACCACTAGCAGTTTGCGAACAGATGTGAATTAACCAATTCATATTATAAATTGTCCACGAATAAGTAAAATTTTCTTTCAAAATAGACAACAATCCGATTATACAAAAATACATACCCGATGTAAGAACCGATGTACACTGTACATAGTACCAAGCCTCACTCTTTATTTATTTATAAATATTATGTGCCTCATACCCACAAGTAGCATATAAGCTTTGTTGTGCAGTAAGCTGGGGACACCAATCATCCCCCTAACAAAGGGATTAAGAAAAACAAAAGGGTCAATGATTGGTGGCTTGGTGCCTAAGTGTATCATTAGCAGAGCTGTGCTAACCTAATGCCTAGCTACTAGATCCACAAATAATTAAATTAAAATAATGTTGATATTCAACAGATGGGTCCAAGGAGAGCATCCTCTCCTTTTAATGCCTAGAGCTGTCAACCAAATATAAAACAAATTTATGCTAATATATTAATACTTCAAAATTGAAACATACATTTATAGACAATGATGACTTTACACTTTTTCAAGAGGAACAATAGATTTTGAATTATATGGAGTAATATATTACAGCCAAACTTATTAACAAATAATAACAAGAATATCAAAATTCAAACCTACAAATTATGAATTTTTTTTATCACTTAGATAAAGAATGCATCTATATAATTTAGTTTGGGAATCATTTGATCACTGATTGAACGTTTTAAAATTAAACCTGCCTAAGTGTACAAATCAGAAAAAATTGCATCAAATGTGATATATGACCTTTTGAATCTTGTAAAGCAAATATGCAATGACATAAAAATATTTTTGTTTCCATTAAACTATAAACAATGATATTTAATGATATAAATTAATATATTAAATATTAACAACCGACGATTTGATAATATTTTTCAGAAAAAAAAACCCAAACAGCATCTTATAGAATATTCTCCAAGTCTCCAATCCACACCAAAGCATTCATAATTTAAAATTATAACTAATCAATTTATTATTATGTTGGTGATATATAGGCGACACCTCTAGGGAAATTTAAGGTGTTGGAATAATTATTTATCTATTTCAATTTCAAAATACACATAAAATTATTGGATCGAATCGGAGGTGGTTCGCTAGGAATCATATCAAATTCAGTTCGATGTTTGATTGAAATCGTCCAATCCGTATCATGGTTCGTACATACAATTTTAAAATTTATACGGATTAAATACGCATAAATATTAATACGGATCAAACAACTACAACGAATTTGATCATTGCCATCTAACCGCTCCCCACTCCAAAATGATTTCCTCAAACAATTTTCATGTTTCAAGGCAAGCATTAGAGCAAACAGAGATATGAAAAGCTATCTTTCTTGCTAAAAGTGCCCTTGCTTTCTACTCTAAACAACTCCCATGTACTCTAAAGCAATATAAGTTACAAAAAAGTACTATAAAATTGCATTAATTATGGACCACTTTTATTAATTATTACACATTCTTTTCTCAAGTACCAAGTCACTGTGTTAGGTACTGAATTATGGCAATATGGTATCGCCAAATTCAGGCCTTTCAATTTTTAGAAATTTAATTAATGCTTATAATAAATTTAGTTCGATAGTTATTGTAGTGGTCCTCAATCTAAATTTGAAAACTATTGGTGAGGTTTTTGTTTTATTTTTATACTAAGTAAAGAATAAATCCGGTTTTTATTATCCAATTTTAAAAAATACTAAAAAAAAAAAATATATATATATATATATATATAGGGTCTGTCTAAATTGCTGCTGGCAGCATTTCGGCAGAGGTGCTGCCGGGGCTATATTTAGCCGTGTGATGTCCAAACAACAAATCCAAACCGTTAGATGTTTAATCTATATTATAATATACTTGGAGACCAAATTTTATATTTTTTTGAATTTTTTTACTATATATTAAGCTGGTTTGAAAACCGCTGATTTCAGTAAATTTCTGCAGCATTGAAATCAGCGGTTTTCAAACCAGCTTAATATATAGTAAAAAAATTCCAAAAAATGTAAAATTTGGTCTCCAAGTAGATTATAATATAGATTAAACATCTAACGGTTTAGATTTGTCGTTTGAACATCAAAAAATAGAAAAAACAGTGGCAGCACCGCCGGCAGCAAATTAGCCACAACCTATATATATATATATATTTTTTTTAAAACAAATTATTGGGCTTGTTGAAAAACAATCTGGTTATTCAAATTGGTATCAGAAAATTACAATTATATTTAATATATTGATTAAATTAATCTATCAAACTGAGCCAAGTCAATTGGTCACTTGAGCACACTAACCATGCATGCCATGTTCCCAAATAAGATCAGGCGGCTCTCAACGTAAAGGAGGTGTCCAGTTCTTGAGTACTGGAGATGATCGGAGAGAAGCGGCGTACATCACTTGGAGCTCTGCTCAGTGCTCACAACAGAAACTGTTGCTTCTATTTGTAGCCAATTAAACAAAAAACTGATTATTTTTAATTTCATTTGACTCCGTAACTCAAGGTGACTCTTTTCTCCAGTTAATAGTACTGGATTCATCCCTTTATTCACTTAGCATGCATAAAAGACAACTAATGTATCCCATCAACATGATCAATTTAATTTGAAAAATTATGAAATTTAATTGGTTAAGTATGTATTATATTTTGATTAATCCAACTAATAAATTTTGGATCCAGATTTTGTATCAAAAGGTTGAGTAAAAACCAAATTTTAATACTTTACAATATTTTTCTTAAGAACATTTATTTATGGTAACTTTAAAAGTAATATCATTTTAGAGAAATAATATTACTTGTTGCTTTATTTTATTTTTAAGTTATAATTTTCTCTTAAGTTATTTTTAGTTGGGATATGTTATATTTTATTTTCACTTCTTTAAAATTATAATTTATTGTTACTTTTTTTTTTAAATGGAAGACATTGAATACGCAAAATTGCCAACTAAAAATAGTATATGAAATTCAAAATCGCCGATATGTTATATTTTTTTGGTTAAATTTCACTAGAGGTCACTTTGTCATTTTTTAGTTACTCAATTTTGTTATTTGTTCCAATCAAGTCTTTTTATACTTTTCCGTCCAAAATGCTAACAAAATATTCTCACTCCGTTAGTATTTTGTACGGAATATACTCATTCTGTTAGTATTATGGATGAAATGAGTATATTCTGTTAATATTTTAGATGAAATGATAATATTCTGTTAAGATTTTGGACGGAAAAGTATAGAGTGACTTGATTTGAACAAATGACAAAATTGAGTGACTAGAAAAGGACAAATCAAACTTGAGTTACCAATTCGCGATAAATGACAAAGTTTAGTGACCTGCAGCAAAATCTTAATTAGTTACTCGTGAATAGAAAATTGTCTACTCCGATTATAATAAATCGAATTGACGACCTCAATAAAACACATCCAACAATTTACACCCCTACTCCTCATTTCATCATAACAAATAATATATGAAATAATGTGATTTTTTTTTAATATTTTAAATTTCATTTTTTTTTCTTTCTTTTGAAAGCTATGAAATTTATTTACAAAGCTCCAATTAAAGAATATCAAAGTATCAACAAAGATATAATTGTTGTCTGGTTTAAAGAAATTGGAGAAGAATTAAACCAAAAAAAAAAAACTGTCGGCTTGGACCGGACAATCTGGCTTTTATAACCTGACTATAATGATTTCAACTGACGATATAACTAAAATCGGATTATAATATATGAAATAATGAAAAAAAGTTACAATTAATATTTTAAATCTCTTTTTTCTCTTGGAAGCTGCAAAATCTATTAACAAAGCCCAACTAATAATAGAGTATTTACAAAGATTTATTTTTTGTCTGGTTAAAAGAAAATGGAGAGTTAATTAAACCCAACAAAAAAGAAAAGAAAGAAAAAAAAAACCGTGGGCTTGAACCGGACACTCTGGCTTTTGGGGGCTACTAGTTTACTACTGACAGCTTTCCACATGAGACGCCATTGAATCCAAAATAGAAGGCTAAGCACAAGTCCAAACTGCCCCTATTTCATTATTAATTTTTGTAGCTATCTAATGGGATCCTTATTTCTTACTCACAAAATGACGAAAATACCCTTTTCCTCTCTATGCAATCAGAATTGTTGATTTCATTTTGACCTATATTGATTGGATAGTTTCAAATTTTAATATGTCATTTCAACATTAAGAAGTTTAAAATTAAATGAGTATAAATATAAAACGGCTATGTAATTTCATAGAAATTATTTGGATAACGAAATATTATATTAAGAAAATATAAGAGAAAAATCATATTGGAGTGCTAGGGTTTATTTATACTCTTATTATTTAAAGGATGGTGATTCATAAACAACATCTTAATTTGACAATCATGACAATGCTTTCTCAAGTTAAGTAAAAAAAAATAGAAAGTAACTATATACATTTGTAGTCTATATATATTGAATTTGTATCAAATTTCAGGTAGATTGTCACTTGATAAATTTGACATCCTATCAAGATTGTTTAATATGGGACTATTGTAAATTTTAACTTATTTGATAAAACAGTAAAATTTGGATCTAATTTCATCATTTTCAATTCATATAATATGCATAAGTATGGATCGAATTTCAACAGTACAATTCTTTTAATTGATCATTATATTTTAAAAGAAAATATATTCGCTTTAATGCATATACATAACGTATACTCTTGCTCAGGAGAGAAATTACAAAGAAAAACATAACGTATTGAATAAAATCTCATTGCATATAAAGCATATTTAATTTCCGTTATTTTTGTCGAGATCGAATTGCTCTATTAGCGGATTACTGATAAAAGTAGCGTGCCTTATTATATAGAGGGAAATACAAAAACTAAGAAAGCGGCAATTACATATTAAATAGTGTCAAACGTACTCAAACTAAATTGGCACACGTGTATGTACTACGAGCTTCTAAGTAAATAGTTTTTATGAACAACTATGATGTTATTAAATAGAGTTGTTTCATTACAAATACCATCGCTAAAAAAATATAAAACCAAAAGTAGAAAATGTAAAACGCTTCAGTTAACTGCTCTAACAAACAAGCTTAATTCAAACAGACTTTTCATATTCATTTGAAGTGACCGTAGTAGAGATCAACCGTTATTTCATTTGAAACGCTCTTAATCTGAATTGGCCATACACATGTCCAGCTGAAAAAACTTCCAAATGTAGTACCATCAATTAATAACAAAATTTTCAAACGCTTCGACATCATCATCTTTCCACGTTGTCGTCAATTTTTATGATAACTACAAAATATCATTCATTAACTATTAATGGCCTAACTATTTTTTTACCATACCAAATAGGTTTAAAATGATAAAAACCCAAAATAATAAAATTTTACATTATTCAGTTTTAACTAAAACCAAAATTACTCGTCCTAAAATCGGAAAAAAACACCTTAATATAAACAAATTAATAGAGGACATTTTCGTCATTCCAAGACAGCCCCCACACAAACTCATCTCTCTCTCTCTCTCCTCTGCCAGTTCAAATCCTCTCTCCTCTTACCTCATTCCATCTCATTGGCCCCTGCCTCTCTCATTTCTCTCTCTCTCTTAAAACCCCCCTCCTCTCTACCCACCAAAAACCACAATAAACAAAAAAAAATTAAAACAAGATGCAAAAATTGATAATTCTCTCTCTCCCTCTCCTCTTACTCTTACTGGCGGTGGTGACCTCCGCCACCTCCTCAGCCACATCCGACAACCCAACAATCCATGCCATTCTTCGGGAGAACGGGTTACCAGGTGGTCTCGTTCCCAAATCCACCTACATCTCCTCTTACTCTTTGGACACCGAAACAGGTCTTCTAACCGTTAACCTGACCCAACCCTGCTATGCCCGCTATGCCGATACCAGTCTCGCCTACTTTGACAATTACATAGCTGGGAACCTCAGTTTTGGGCAATTGAATGGGGTACAGGGTTTGGAGCAAGAGGAACTCTTTGTGTGGCTACCCGTTAAGGGAATAATCGAAGAGAACGGATCTGGCGTGATCTTGTTCGATATCGGGTTGGCGCACAAACGGTTGTCACGGTCGCTTTTCGAGGATCCACCGGATTGTCATGGTCCAGATGCTCTCATTCAAGGTGAGAGAGGTTTCAAATTTTGAATAAAGTTTCCATCTTTTTATTTTTATCTGCCCGTTTTAGTTGCATGTTTTATTGGGGTTTTAATTTTTGTTCTTAGTATAGAATATTACTATTTTTATGGGTATGTACGAACTAAAATTTGGTACTTGGTTTACCTCTATTTGAGGTAATGTCAACTTGTTATTATTTATTTTTTCATTGCCACTTGATGTCATATCATATCAGATGCTCTTCTCTGTCATGAGAATTTTAGCTCTATATGTTAACAATGTTAGAATTTAAAAAATAAAAAATACAATTCGGAAATTTCACAAGATTTAAGTTTAATTAATTTGAAATATCATTTGGGAAGATAGAAAAAAAAAAAAAATGAGATTTTCATGTAATATCTCTTTCTGTCTTTTTTGTGTGTTTATTTAGCATTAATGAGGACAGTTGGGGAATTTAGCGAGTTCATATCTTTAGGGGCTTAATTTTCATTTCTACCCTGACAAACTTTGGAATTCTCCTGATATCCTTGTAAAATTTGAAATTTCGGACTATGATCATGCATGTCAAATTGTCAATGCAGATTTAAATGGGTTTAGAAATAAAAAAAAAAACACAAATGGTTTCATGTGGTCAGGAAAGCATGAAATTGTTCCATGATCCTATTTTTTGGTATAAAATTAAGTGTTCTGATACTATTTTTTGGGATAAATTATTCTTTTGCGGCGCTGAAGGCATTTGATTGGAAGTTAGAAAGCTGAGAAGGCTGAGAATTAAACTATTTTTAGGGTTTTGGGTTTCAGCTGAAATGGAGGCATTTAATGCCTTTTAATAGCACTAGTGGTGTTGTTTGCTCTGTTTATGGTCATTTTATTACTCGCATTCTTTCTTTCAAAACCAAAAAAGGAAACCGTAATGGAATATTTTACTTGTAGCACCCCACAATATACTAATATCACATTTCTCTACTTCTAAAAGAAAAAAAGGATTTCAGTTGTTCTCAGATTGAGGAATTTTCAAAAATATGTTCTATAAAAATTAAATGCTTATAAGATCATCTCCCAATAAGTTTGTATCATACTTCTATTGCTGCTTATTTGATCTAATATGATGTTTTCTAATTTTTTTCAGGTAATTTTGGTAGAAGAGGAGGCCCTCAAGAGGAGAGATAAAAATATAATAAAACGGCTGTAATTGCAAAATAGTCCAAATTTGCAAAACTAAATTATAGAAGTACCCCTGGACTAGTTTTGTGTGTTGATACTTTTTCTCAACTCTTGTTGTTGTAATCTTGAAATTTTTGTTTCAGTGGGTGGTTTGACCGGAGTTGATGTGGATTTGAATGTTTGTTAGATATATGGAATAGTTTAGTTTTGCATCTCTTTCTCTCTCTCTCTATCTCAAGGTTTTTTTATTATATAAATTATTAAGTAATATAGGAAAACATAAAGACTGCTGGACTTTTTTGATGGCTTAGATGGATCCGAAAAAACAAAATTTTGTATTCAAACTTTGGAGTCCATTTTTTTTTTTCCAGATCCAAAGTTTATTTTGGATTGTAAATGTGATTTTTTTGTGGCCATTAGAAAAAAATTTGGATCTGAATTTTTTTTTTCTAGAAGTATGTAAGCTGTCAAAAATTCAAGGTACTATTTATGGAGTAGAACTAGGGTGTTCTTAAGTTTATCAAATTTTTTGGTGAATTCAAATATAAAATCCATCAAATAAGTTTTAAATGACAAATTCGAACCGTTAAAACCCGTCTACTTTACGAGTGATACATCTACATGTGAAAATTTTAAACATTCAAATTAATTTCGTATAAAGTCAAGCGGTAAAAAAAAATTCAAAAAATGAATGCATTAAAATTAATTTATTAACCTTCTAATTTTGACCGATTGACTTCATACTAAATTAATTTGAATATTTAAAATTTTTACATGTAGACGCATCACTCTTAAGATAGACGGGTTTTAACGGTTCGAATTCATCATTTAAAGCCGATTTAATGGATTTTAGACTTGAGTTCACCAAAAAAACTTGGTGAACTTAAGAACACCCAAGTTCTACTCCTATTTATGTTTTCTTATATTATTTAATAATAATTTCTAGAATTAAAAAATTCTCTTTCTTGCTTCTAAATATTTGCATCGGTTAAAATTTGATTCCTGTGCTAATAAAAAAGGTCAAAATATCCTAGATTCCCAATCCGATGCATTCTTCCCAAGATAATTCGGTTGGCACCAAATTCAAGAAAAAATAATATAAATTAATTCAATCCTGAAAGGGTCTGAATAACAAGGGGTAACCATCTTTGTCAAATGAGCATATTTTTATAATTTTAAATGAATGAACTAAAGAAATAAATAATATTATGTCGTTTTTGACCTTCAAAAAAAAATATTATGTCGTTTTTATTCAACTAAACAACAACACAAGAGCCGTGTTTTCGAAACAAAATAATAATAAAAAACAACAATAATGACAAAAACAATAAAAAAATATGCGGTCTGCATTGAAGTTATAAATTCAAAACTCGATTGAAATATCTGTAGTAAATATTTAAGTTGAAAGACTTAGACCTCTTCTTTTAAAAAAAATAAAAATAATACAAGAGCTATGGAAAAATTATCAAATTTAGAAAAATTTAATTGCTGCTGTTCAAAGAAAATCAAAAGAAAATTAAATATAAGAAAAAAAAAAAAAAAAGGCAGGCGCGCGCACACACAGGGCTACAAACGAATCGAACCAAAATAAACTTACTCCAGTTTGAGTTTGAGTTTGAATAAAATTCTAACCGAACTGGTTTGATTTGTTTCAGAACGAATTTCAATGGAACAAATTAATTGCAATTTTTTCGGAATCAAATTGAAGTCAATCGAATCACGAACTATGAATTTTTTTACAGCCACCAGTAGTTTATGTATTAGTTTTCTTCACGTGGTTTTCTTTTACCTTTTACCCTTCACCAATTCACACTGATGAATTATAAGTCTGTCCAAAATTCTCTTACCTTTTATGCTGCTAGATTGATTAAAATTACGGCATGATCTATAAAATGAAATTTATTTCCATTGTTAATTACACTGCTGAACCATTTTTCTATGATAAATTACATAGTTGAAACGCTTTGACTCATTTTTATCTCAAAAAATATTATGGTTCACATTTTTTTTTTGCCAAAGAATGAAATCCAATACTTGTGTAATGTCGTACTTGTTTTAACAATCTATCATGCATGATAGATAGGCCTTGATATTGTGTATAGTAAATTGATACCTGGCAAATATATCTTATGAAAAAAAAAATTAACAATTGTATAGTTGCTTGCAAAGGAAAATAAATATATACGTGCGTCACATGTCAGAGACTTATGAATTATGATATTACAGAAAAAGAACTTGGTAAGGCGTATAATAAAATTTATAGCCGTAATAAAACTATAAAAACCGTGTCATAACAGTTTATATTATTTAAAAATATAAAATCTGAATAGTGGCTAAATATAAACCACTAATTATTATCGCAAGTCATAGTATATAAAATAAAATGGTTAGAGAGACAATGCGAATAAAAGAAGAGGAAAATGCAGTTTAGGTATTATTATATTATCTCTAATAAGAAACAGTATAGCTGTATAGAACATAATAATAAATCAATCCGAGCAAATAACAAAATAATTTTGAACGGTTCAAACTTTTCTAATGTAGGATTTAGCGATTTAATTATTACATTATATTCAAATTGTATATATATTTAAGAAGAAAAAAGGTTCGAATGTCTCATGCATTTCATACCTCATTATGTCTCACATTTTATATCTCTGTTTTCAAAGTTCAAATTGTTGATTCAAACTGCTCAACATTTTATATAAACATTTGCTTGAATACCACATTTTATATTTATTTATTTTTTTACTATTTTTTAACATAGTTACAACATCAGTGCTTCTGGGCCATCCAAAAATATTGATTTTGTACCTATCTAAAAAAATAGTAAAAAATTTTCAAAAAATAAAATATATATTGTTATGCAAGCATATTTTAATACAAATATCATGTTAAGTAGTTCGGGTTGACAATTTAAAATTTGAAAATAAAGATATAGAATATGAGATACGATGAGACATGAAAGACACAAGGCATTGGAGTCCTTCTCATTTAAGAAATGGAATATCAAACTTAAATGGTTTTGAATTGATCATCAAAAGTTATTAGAATAAAGAATAGGATTAAAATGCCCCATTATTTTATATTTTTGAAATTTATTTACTATTTTTAAATAGGTATACAATCCTTAATAGTGATTTTGTACCTATCTAATTTAGTAAATTTTCAAAAAAATATAAAATTTTATTTTCAAGCACATTTTAATATAGAAATCATATTGAACAGTTCAGATCACATGTTTGCACTTTGAAAATAGAAGTAAGAACATAGAAGCATGGCTGAAGCGCATATGAGAATTTCAAAAATGAGACATCAGAATTTCAAAAAAACGTCGTTTAGTGCCTCAAAAATTCAGTTTAAGTTTTCGTTCAACGGCAGGCATTCAACGATCGGTATTTTCAAATTATTTTCAAACCCGGCATAAAAAATGTTGATCCGGATTATTTGTAGCAGTCTTTCGAATAAATCAAATTATATAGTATTCCATCTATTTTTAAAAAAATATATTAAATATTTGTAATACTTCAATACAAAAAATAAATAGATTATAAAAAATGAAAAATGAACAAAAAAGAATCCGAAAAAAAAAATTTCCTAAAAAAAAAAAATCCTAAAACCGGAAAAAATTATTCCGGTTTCAATATCCATTTACCGGAAAATTTTTTTCCGAAAATTGGTGTTGAAACCGGAAATTTTTTTTCCGGTTTGGATAGTTTTCGAAATTAACGTGAGATTTGGTTAGTTTTTTAAATTTATATATATTTTTTAATATAAATAAAAAATCGGTTTTAACCTTGCTACCTGGGGATGGGTTACATAGAGTAAAAAATCGAAAATAAGGTGTGTATATATCACGCCAGCTGTGCAAAGAAATGGGCTGAATAGAAAAGGGACAAGAAATCACATGTAGAGATGGGGATGCTCTCACATGTGCTATTGTTCTCTCTTTGTTTCTTTGGTTTTGTTTTGGTTTGTTGACGTCTCATTTATTGCCGATCGTTGCTTCCCTTTTTGTTCTCTATTGGATTCTTATTTTTTTATTGTCTTCAGGTAGATAGTCTAAGAAGCAAGCATTTTATTCTTTGTACGTCCATTTCGCAATACTATTACTATATACCAAAAGTCATAGATAATGTGCTATAAATATTAATAAATTTTCAGACCTAAAGAACCAGACATCGTTCCAAATCAACAGAGATATTGTAGTATCTAGATTCATATATACTATGTACGACATGAATCCATAAATACAAGTTAAAACTCAAAAAGCGAAATAAACAACAATTAACTAAACACCTTACAAGCTAAAGCTTACACTAAAAGTTTGATAGCCATACTTGCATTACATTAACATGACATAAACTAAACCAAGGGCAAACATCAGTAACTACTAAAACTCTCCTCATTTCCAGTATTCAAAAACATTTTATAATTTATTTCAAAGATAAAAAACTCCTGACTCCCGAAGAAAGAAGATAGAACATAGACATAAGCACTATATGGACAACTATTTATTTAATTAGATGAGATCAGGGCCTTGTTGGAAAAATTCCAAGTCTGGGTGCGTGCTCCCCCCGGGATGTCGAGGCCTCCTGTTATGCAAAATTTAACTATATCATCAGAATTCATTTTCTCTCTCTCTCTCGGGATTGCTTTGCAAATTAGTCTACTAACATGTACGGGCGTTTATTGGGTTGGTTTGGTTAAAACTGAATTAAAATAGTCAAAACCAAAATTTTATTCAGTTTTCAAAAATATAACTGAACCAGCCGAATTAGACTTGTCAACCGAATAACAACCGAACCAAAATAACCAAAGTACCTTTCGGGTTGTTTGGTTGAACCGAAATAAGAGATATTAAATTTTAAAAGGTCAAAATTCAATACAAAATACATTTAATAATTATAGAAATAATATGAATTATAAGTTGTTGACATTACATACATTGTTGAATTCCTTACAAAATATGTAGATGTTCTAAAATTTTCCAAACCAAAAATACAAGTTTTGTTGATATTACATACATTATATATAAACATGGATTTTAACCATATAGAGTTTGGTTGGTTTGGTCTTTTCGGTTTTGAAAAATCTAAAACGAAGTAATTCAAAAATACAACCGAACTGATCCATTTAAGCCGAAAAACCAAACCATTTAGTTCAAACTTTTTCGGTTTGGTAGAAAACTAAATAAACCAGATCCAATATACACCCATACTAGTATGTCTTATCAAAAACCTACCACTCTTGACATACTTAGATTTTACTCGTGCTGTAAACAGTCATTTTCAAAGTACCTCTCAAAATAAATTATATACCAATTTTTTTACACAGCTGAAGTGATAGGTATAAAAACAACAGTATTAAGTAATTGCTGTATGGAATCGGCACCATCACATCATACACTAAATTATTCACAAGCTTTCTTTAAGCAAGCGGAATAATGAGACTGACTACAATGTTGCTTTCATATGAAGGTGTTATAAATTTCAAAAATTATATATAAAAAAAGTATAAAGAAAAAGAAAAACACACCTGAAACGTGAAGGATCAAAACCAGGTACATCAGGAGGGCCAATTGGATCGTATCGCGACCCTGGCACAATGCCCCTGTTTATTTAATAACATAAATGATCCCATTAATATGCTTCCAAGTTGGGCAACTTGTATACCTAAACTATAGTTTTTAGAGATCTTTTGGTTCAGAGAAGACGAGGATAAATAAATGACAATTTCAAATGGGTGTATGATCCGGTATCTTCTTGTTCTAAAACTTAAGTGAGAAGAAAAATACTTACGGCATGCCACCGGGAATACCAGGAACGCCAGGAACACCAGGCCGACCGCCCGAAGGAAAAAAGCGTGGATCATTAGGCCCTGTTACATTAATATTGAGTAATTAAAAACATTGATCCCAATTGACATGAGGTTTATACAAATTCATTTTCCAAATACAGAACCTTCTTTAGTAAAGCTATATTAGATTTATAGCAGCATTGTGTTCAGTTTTCACAGATGGAAACAAATTACACAACTCACAAATAAGCCTAGCAGTGGTCAAATATCTATATCATAAGCATGCCCCGATATGTACCTCACCAAAGTTTTGGTTCAGTTCACAACATTTTTATTAGGTTCAACTCACACTTCACAGCTTCATAAAGCAAATCAAGAATCAATGATAACACTGTTCAAGAATAATTACCTATCAGCATGCTACCTTCACCCCCGGTACCTCTGCAGAGAGTAAACTCAATTAATTATTTACAATCATTTCAAGGAATGCTTTGGTAATTGTAGATCTAATCACTGAAACTATGAAATGAAAGAGAAGCAGAGGGCTTAAATGGAAAACCTGCCAGGGTAGAAACCAGCTCCAGGTCCAGGGAATATATCACTGTAGCCCGATGGAGGTACAATTGGAGGATATACCACACTAGACAAACAAAAATTATATAAAAAAAAATCAATAAATTAACTTTAGAATAATTGACAACATTTTGCATAATACACATAACTGATGCATGCTAATTTCTCGCATTTTCTCTTTCTTCATTTGATTAATTTTGACAATTATTTGTTTTTCCCAGTTAGAAAAAAGTAGCGGTCAACTTCGGTGTCACCTCGATTGTTTCTTTAATTTTAATTTGTCTATTTGGGGTTTGAAAGAAATATTTTGCCTTCACTTGGACTAGATTAAATACTTGGCATAATTGGCAAATGCTAACTAATTAGTTAAGGACACTTATGGGCTTTGGATTTGTTTTAAACCTTTTCTTAATTAATGAAGCTCACAATTTATCTTTCGGAAAATAAAACAAAAATACTACAAATACCATTTGAGCAACAAAAACGAATGTCAAAAAAAAAAAAATTGCTCTACTTGCTTTAAAAAAGAGGCAAATAAATTAAAAAAGCCAGACATCAATCCCCTTAAAAACACCAGCCAATGTAAAAATAGCATGAAGTACGAAAAAGATGAATACCCTTCATATGTAGGGGGGAAACCACCGCCTCCTGGCTGATCATAACTACACTCAAAAAAAAAAAAAAAAAAAAAAGAAAAAAAGAGGATCCAAATGATGTAACACAGTTTAAATTTCTGTTAGCAGTGTCTTAAACAGATCAGTACCAAAAGATGCCAAAGCCCAACCAGATTTTGGTGGTGCACCCTTTGGTAATTGCTTGTTACTGATAGTCAAGTCTCAAAATATTAAATAGATAAACGATAAACAAATGCAAAAACGGAACTTCCTAATACTCAAAAGTGGCAAAACCTTCCTTATTCTAACCAATCAATGTCTCAACTTCATCACTCTTTGAAAAGAACGAAATACTACACATTCACTAAGAGTACCCCGTCATCCAATTTTTCCATTAAATTGGAACAAGAAATCTATATCACTGCATTATAGTGTTTTTTGTTATCGGCTCTAACTAGTACTTATATTGAGTGCAAGGAATAACACTATCAAGTCCCTATGAAAGAAAAGCTCAAACTTAGTGAGAACTTCATAAAGTAAAGTTATATCTTGCTTTTACTAACTTATATTGTCGAGATAATGCAAGTGCAATATAAAACATGAGAAAAATTAGAAACTGCGCCTGCAGTTAAAATGTTCTTTTTTTCTTAACTTCTCGTTTTTATTCATCCTTTTGCTTTTACTAACTTGTATAGGGACAAGTGCAAGAAATTGTTTTTACAGGTTCCTCCTTTGGACCACACAACAAAAATACAATAAAGAATGCATACCCTTCAGGATACAAACTGCCGCCTGGCCTTCCATGGCTACAACATCAAAAGATAAATCAAGTTTTAAATACATAAACAAATGCAAGAAAACAATATCTGAGAGTTTATATAATGGGTTCAACAAGTTGGTACTCTTAAGTACCAAACTAAAATCACACAAGCCAATTGAACTAGAATCTAACTCTAAAGTTCAATTATGCGAATCCACAGCTGATAATTACAAATTTACGATCCAGTACTAAGACAAACCAGACGGCATGCATATCAACAGTGGGGTAACAAATGATGATCACCATTGTTGACAAATGAAAGACAAAGCACCTGTTGCGTACCTCAAAAGATAACTAATATTAACATATGCTCGTGCAAAACGTAAGTAATATCTCTCCTACCCCTAAGCCACGGTATATGTTGTGAAAAACATCTTCCCACTCTGCTTCCAAATGAATAAAAAAACCCAAAATAACCCCACGATTACCTCGCTTCTTCCTTCCAGGTAAAGAGAGAAAAACATACTCTTGGTACATTTGGAAGGTATAACAAGGATATTTTTGTATTTTATGATGATATGTTTCTTATTATAAGAAAATATATATTACCTCTCCGAAGATGAAGCATTCACATCCCTCATACCCTGATTACCCGAACCACTAGGGTTTGCACCCACCAATTTATCCAGAATTGCAGAGTTGACATAGTCAACAAGCCCTTTGAAATTTTTGTACATCTCTCCATAGTTCTTTAGCTGAGCCTCGCCTTCTACCACATGATCATTCACACTGCAATAGGGGAGCGGACTACTTTTTATTTCTGAATCTTTTCAAAAAATTCGACAGGTACTATCATTCTCTCAGCTTGTGCATTTTATGTGCGTTGAAAGGCGGCTGGAGGGTATGTGAAAGGGAATACAATTTGCAATAATAATTGGTTATATAGTTAATAACAATATAGAGTGAGGCTATGGTACTTTGCAAAGCACGGATCAGTCCGTGCTATGGATTCAAATCTACTTTTTCAACATTTAAAGTCCAAACCATCGATCTGAACCGCTCAACATGATCCCCATATTAAAAATATAAAAATTTGGTCTCCAAGCACATTTTAATATGGAGATCATGTTGAGCAGTTCAGATCGACTGTTTGGACTGTGAAGGTGGAGATAAGGATGTTAGGCATGATTGAGATTTGAGGCACAAAAGAAACAAGGCATTTGAACCCTACTCTAACTATATATACAGAGATATGATTTTGTTATGGATTTTTATTGAATAGTGGAACCAAATGGAAATCTACAAACATAATAGAAAAGAAATAATAATTGGAAATTTAAAAAACAAATCCTTACTTGATTTCAAGGTGCAAGAGCTCCTTTTGCTCCCCAAGATCAACAACATCAATAGGAAGCTTATCACCAATTACCAGTGCCTTTACCAGTACGCGCATTTTTCTACCTTTCTCCTCTTTAAAATACAAAAATCCATATCTGTCCTCCATCTCGTTCCACCCATCTATACCTACTTCTTCCACAACTGTACACAATTTAAAAAAAATAAATCAAAATCCTCTCATTCTTCGACTACAATTTAAATGCAATTCTTCGACTAGAATTTAACCTCAATTTAACGAAATTGCGAAAAACAAAGTGTAGCAGAGGTCCCAGAACGAAAGATACAAAATTTAAGGACAATATAAACGAGTTGGATAAGACAGCTTACATGAAGAGAGGTCATCGGAATTGGTGGCGGGACCCACAGCGAGAAGAGAGAAACCAGCAGCTAGAAAGGAGGAATGCACCGCAAAAACGACCTTGTCGTGCGCGTTACGAAAGGTTGGGCGCGATGCCCTCAACACCGCCATGGCACCCTGCTCCGTCGCCATTACTACTTCAGTCCTCCAAGGTTGGAATTCGATCGATTAATTAGAGATTTGTGCTAGGGTTTTGTGCGCTGGTGTACAAGATAGGCTGATTTGTGATTTGAAGGTGGGTTTTGGTTTTGATTGAGGAAAAGAACAGAAAAGGTCGCGTGAAGCTTCGCGCCTTTGCACCATGACCGACTAAAATTAAGGAAACTTTTTATTTTATTTTTATATTTTATAATTAAAATTTAAAAATATCATTCCATAGATTTAATTATTTTTTATACTATTATATATTTATAACAGTAGCAACTAGCAAACCATCATAATATAATTTTATATATTTTAGAAGGGTTCAAATACCTTTCATTTTTTATGTTTATAATGGTTTTAGTTTTAAAACTAAAATAACTTAAAATTTTAAATTTTAATGTCAAGATAAAAAAAACTAAAAATGATCTACATTATTTTTTCTACACGCACGTAAAAAAATCATGATATTTCAATCATGTTTTAATTAATATCAAGAGCTTGTAAAAATAAAATTCTAGACGTTGATATTTTATCTTATTGATTTATAAAAAAACAAAAATTGAAAAATAATAATGTTTTATGTGCATGTAGAATAAAAATACATATCACATCTAATAGATTTATTTTGAAATATAAATTTTAGAATTTTTCATTATTAGAAAATTGAAAAGTGAAGACAATGATAGAAGTACAAAAAATGGATGTATTTGAACCTTAATAATTTTAATTATTTTGTAAACTATTATATCAGTAGCAAGCAATCATCGATAAATTTTATAAATTTTAGAACCTTTAAGAAAAAATAAAACAGAAACATGTGCAATTTTGAATTTATGATGCATTCCATCGGAAGCATCTCTAGTTGGTTTTGGCCGTTTAAAATAATTATTTTGTGTTTTCATTTTTATAAATAAGAAACTAAAACGTATTATAATAGAGGAAAAATTATTATGTAGTGAACTTTCACTCTGAACATATATTTAGAATTATTCATAACAATACAAGATGATAATGGTAAATAAACACTTAAAAAATGTTCAATAATTTCAAGGTTTCAGATTTAAATACATGTATTTTTGCCACAAAAATTGAAATAAGAGAAAAATCAACAGATAGTGTACCGATTTTTTTATTTATATCCAAAAATTAAATTAAATTTCAAAAACTAACCGAACCGGCTGTCAAATTTTAAATCTACCCAAACCGGTTAACCGTTAACCGGACCAAATTTCCGGTTAACGGTTAACCGGATTCGTTGGTTCGCTGAACCGTTAACCGAACCCAATTTTTTTTTTTTTTTTTTTTTTTTTTTTTTTACTTTTTTTTAAAACAGAAAATTTTAAATTTTTTTTATTTTTCTATTGAAAATATACATGAAAATTCGTATTTAGATTTATCAAATTTACACCAAATTTTTTTGTAAATCAAATATGAAATTTAAAATTATAGAAAAATACACATACACATACACATATACATATACATATACATAAATAATATACGGTTACCAATTTTTTTTTTTTTTTACTTTTTTTTAAAACAGAAAATTTTAAAATTTTTTTTTCTATTGAAAATATACATGAAAATTCGTATTTAGATTTATCAAATTTACACCAAAAATTTTTGTAAATCAAATATGAAATTTAAAATTATAGAAAAATACACATACACATACACATACACATACACATACACATACACATATACATATACATAAATAATATACGGTTACCAATTTTTTTTTTTTTTTTTTACTTTTTTTTAAAACAGAAAATTTTAAATTTTTTTATTTTTCTATTGAAAATATACATGAAAATTCGTATTTAGATTTATCAAATTTACACCAAAATTTTTTGTAAATCAAATATGAAATTTAAAATTATAGAAAAATACACATATACATACACATACACATACACATACACATACACATACACATACACATACACATACACATACACATACACATACACATACACATACACATACACATACACATACACATATACATATACATAAATAATATACGGTTACCAATTTTTTTTTTTTTTTTTTTTACTTTTTTTTAAAACAGAAAATTTTAAATTTTTTTATTTTTCTATTGAAAATATACATGAAAATTCGTATTTAGATTTATCAAATTTACACCAAAAATTTTTGTAAATCAAATATGAAATTTAAAATTATAGAAAAATACACATACACATACACATACACATACACATACACATACACATACACATACACATACACATACACATACACATACACATACACATACACATACACATACACATACACATACACATACACATACACATATACATACACATATACATAAATAATATACGGTTACCAATTTCTTTTTTTTTTTACTTTTTTTTAAAACAGAAAATTTTAATATTTTTTATTTTTCTATTGAAAATATACATGAAAATTCGTATTTAGATTTATTAAAATTTTCTCTTTTAAATTTTTTTTTAAAAAAAGTAAAAAAAAAAAAAAAAAAATTGGTGACCGTATATTATTTATGTATATGTATCTGTATATGTGTATGTGTATGTGTATTTTTCTATAATTTAAAATTTCATATTTGATTTACAAAAATTTTTGGTGTAAATTTGATAAATCTAAATACGAATTTTCATGTATATTTTCAATAGAAAAATAAAAAAATTTAAAATTTTCTGTTTTAAAAAAAAGTAAAAAAAAAAAAAAAATTGGTAACCGTATATTATTTATGTATATGTATATGTATATGTGTATGTGTATGTGTATGTGTATGTGTATTTTTCTATAATTTTAAATTTCATATTTGATTTACAAAAATTTTTGGTGTAAATTTGATAAATCTAAATACGAATTTTCATGTATATTTTCAATAGAAAAATAAAAAAATTTAAAATTTTATGTTTTAAAAAAAAGTAAAAAAAGTAAAAAAAAAAAAAAAAAAAAAAATTGGGTTCGGTTAACGGTTCAGCGAACCAACGAATCCGGTTAACCGTTAACCGGACCCATGGTTTGGGTCCGGTTAACGGTTAACCGAACCATTTCAAAGGGTCCGGTTAACCGTTAACCGGAAATTTGGTCCGGTTAACGGTTAACCGGTTTGGGTAGATTTAAAATTTGACAGCCGGTTCGGTTAGTTTTTGAAATTTAATTTAATTTTTGGATATAAATAAAAAAATCGGGATAGTGTACATGAATCTCCGGCCATTTTTATTAATACCCTAAAAAAAAATTTAAAAATATCTATGCATGCGGTTTTTTTTTTTAAATGTCCCGACCGCCTAGGCTTGGGGCGGCCCAAAAATCAAGCGGACCGCCTGGGCCTGGGGTGGGCCACACCCCAACCAGACTGCCCCTGGCAGGGGTGGTCCTCTTATTTATTTATTTATTTTATTTTTCACCCCAACCAGACTGCCCCTGCCAGGGGCGCTCCTCTTATTTTATTATTTATTATTTTTTATTTTTTTAAGAGAGATCTTAATATTTTTTATTTAAATAATTTTGTGAAAAAAAGTTTTCATATTTAGAGTGTATGCCAAAAAATAAGACATTTGATATATTTATGAGTGAGATGTCGTAACTTTTTATAACTTTAATTTGTTTTGTTAGTTGGATATCACAAGTCTAAAGATAACACTAATTAAAGACTTATCCTTAATTACAAAATTTCAAGCTCTGACAGCTTGTTGATCTTCTTCTCTTTATTTATGGTACTAAAACAGTAGTTTAGAGCTACTAAAATATGTTCAAACCTCAAATTAGATCTCTGTCCATGCACAAAATATTCTAGACTGACCCTGATAAGGTACCAAGTCCAAACTCAGCAACCAAGCACTAGGCAAAGGCCACTGGTATAGTGCAATGCACTAAAAACATCAAATTTGACTTTTGCTGGTAAATCAGTAAGTATAGATTGATACAAGGACTAAACTGTAAAATTTATTACACCAGCATGTAGAGCATTCAAAAATACACAGAATTGATATAAATTTCAACTTATTTGGATTTTTCTACAGTTAGTTATGAATTTCTAAAGTTTAATTTTCGGAAAAACTTTAAACAGCCATAACTTTGGCTAGAAAACTCGGATTTACGCGTATGAGTACTTTTCGGAAAGGGGAGGACGAGACAGATCCATTTTGCCTCGGTGGTACACCAGGCATCGTTGCATCAAAATTTCAAAAAAACGTCGTTTAGTGCCTCAAAAATCCAGTTTAAGTTTTTTTGTTCGACGGTAGGCATTAAAAAACAGCGATTTTCAAACCATCTTAATAAATTGTAAAAAAATTCAAAAAAATGTAAAATTTGGTCTCCAAGTACATTTTAATATAGATTAAACATCTAATGGTTTGGATCGGCTATTTGGACTTCAAAACTAGAGATATGAGCGCGAATTAAAACGCCCCGTTTAATTCACGAAGTAGCGTAGCCTTACTCTACATGTATATATATGTATATTATATATATATAATATATGTATATGTATATATTTATAATATATACATATATACATATATTATAAATAAATGAGTTTATAAAAAAAATTTGTATATATGTATATGTGTTGATACGTTCAAAGGGTATGGTAAAAAGCTTCAGTACAATGAGATGTACCTTTTAACCCTAAATACACTTTCGGTTCATATTGCAAGTATACAATCCTATCGTGTAGTATATTCTCGGGTATCGATTCACAGGGAGTATGTTTAATTACTATGCTTAAACTTTAAATAATAAATTTCAGAAAATAAAAGGAAAGTAAAGTGAAATAAAAGTAAATTGGGGAGTTTTGTTCTAATTAATCCTAAGTTTGGGTTCAATACCCTAAAGAGAGGAATTAAAAACAATTAAAGTAAATAAAAGTAAAAGAAATGAATTGATTTGCTTTCAAGATTTAGAGATCTAGGGGTCTTTGGTCTACAATCCCTTTCTAACTCTATTAATTCGGTATTTGTTTGAATTCATGTATGATTTGACGAGGTTTCTAACCTAATATGTTATTAAGGGTTACTTTCGTAAATTAATAACGTGCCTAGGTAACTCGAACTTCTCGATTATGTCCCCCACCCTAGTTACCTAGACCTATTAAGCTCTTGTTAGTCTCTCCTCTCCTCAAATATTGGTACATCACAATTAAGTCCATCATACCAATACCCGATTCGAATTGAGATGTCCTAATTAGGGTTTGGCTTCACGGTTAGGTCATTCACCAAGTTCCTAACCTTAATTTCTATAGTTCCGGCTTAGATTAAATTGGTTACAATCTTAATCTAAACCTAGGGTATTTGCATTCATAATTTGGTACTATCCTATTGATCACAGTCAATTTTGGTTCTTTCGAATCCAAAACGGGATACTACAATTTTTGGGCCGCCCCAGACCCAGGCGGTCGGGGCATTTTTAAATTTTTTCTTTTTTTTAGGGTATTAATAAAAGAAGGCCAATGAATCTCCAACCTTGTATTTCTCTATTCGGCAGCTCATACTTAAATATAACTAATTAGGCCCAGCCCATTTTTTGTTCAAGCCCAAAAAGAGATTGTAATCTAGTCCAAATAAATTAATAATTAAAGCAATCTATGATCTTACGCCCCAAATAAATTAATAATTAAGCAATCTAGCCCAAACAAACAAGTATACTACTATATCTACATAATATAAAAGAGACTATATATCAATTGATATCATTATTTCCAATATATAAATTACTAATCAAAGAAAATTATACAGAACAGTACATAAATCAATCTCCTCGTAATTATTAACAAATGAATTGTTAAAAGAGCACGGTTAAAATATATCCGGCTATTTTTATTAATATCCTTTAAAAAAAACTTAATTTTAAAAATAACCCTACATTGAATATTTTTTTAAAAATGCCCCAACCGCCAGGCCCACGGACGACCCAAAACACAAGCGGACCGCCCGTCCCACGGGCGGGTCACAGCACTAGCAGACCGCCTGTGGGACGGGCGGTTCACTGTTCACTATTTTTTTTTTAGAGATCTTAGTATTTTGATTTAAATAATTTTGTGAAATTTTTTTTTTCTTATTTAGAGTGTATGCCAAAAAAAATAAAATATTTGATATATTTACGAAGTGATGTCGTAAATCTTTATAACTTTGATTTTTTTTTTGGTGAACTTTGATTTTTTTTTTTTGTGAACTTTGATTTGATTTTTTTTATTTTATATCACAAGTCTAAATATAACACTAATGAATGACTTGGCCTTTATTCTGGTTTTTATAATATATCTATAACATACACATACACATACACATACACATACACATACACATACACATACACATACACATACACATACACATACACATACACATACACATACACATATACACATATAAACATATACATATACATATATTATATGTATAATATACATATATATACATGTAGAGTAAGTGGTCTGCTAGTGCTGTGACCCGCCCGTGGGACGGGTGGTCCGCTTGTGTTTTAAGCTGCCCGTGGGCCTGGCGGTTGGGGCATTTAAAAAAAAAAATTCAATGTAGGGTTATTTTTAAAATTAATTTTTTTTGGTGGCGGGACCCACAGCGAGAAGAGAGAAACCAGTGATGCGCGCAAAAGCGTATGCACAAAGTTTCAGTACAATGATGTACCTTTTAAACCTTCAACACACATTTGAGTTAAATTGCAAGTGCACAATTCTATCAAAGTAGTATTTGAGGTATCGAACCACAGGGAGTACGATAAAAACTTAGTATAAACTTTACTAATAAATTTCAGAAAATAAAAGGAAAGTAAAGTGCAATAAAAGTAAATTGGGGGGGGGGGGTTGTTCTAACAATTCCTAAATTTGGGTTCAATACCCGAATAGAGAGTTTAAAACAATAAAAGTAAATGAATGAAAAAGAAAGGAATTGATTTGTTTTCAAGATTTAGAGATCTAGGGGTCTTTGGTCTACATTCCCTTGCTAACTATATCTATTCGGTATTTGTTTAAGTTCATGTATGATTTGATGAGGTTTCTAACCTAATATGTCATTAAGGGTCACTTTCGTGAATTAATAACGTGTCTAAGTAATTCAGACTTCACGGTTAGGTCCTTCACCCTAGCTACTTAGACCATAAGCTCTTGTTAGTCTCTCCTCTCCTCAAATATTGATACTTAACGATTAAGTCCTTCATACCAATACCCGATTCGATTTGAGATGTCATAATTAGGGTTTGCCTTCACGGTTAGGTTCTTCACCAAATTCCTAACCTTAATTTCTATAGTTCCGGCTTAGATTACAAATTGGTTACAATCCTAATCTAAACCTAGGGTATTTGCATTCATAATTTGGTACTCTCCTCTCGTCCTAACTTCTTTGGATCCTTTGACAAAGAGATACCAAAGCGGGACTACTGCGATTTCAAGTACTAATTATGTAATTAACACAAATGATAAATCACAAAAATTAACATCAAATCCCATAAAACAATCATAACAAAGACAAATAACCGAATAAGATACAATTAAACAAGTTCATGCATTGACCTAAACCCCTAGAGAGAGAACTACTCCCTCATGGAGAGATCCATTACAAAAATTGGCAAAGTAAGAAGAAATGAAATAAAGGAAGTAATTACACCCTTTGACAAATCAAAAACCTCTATCTTGCCGACTTCTTGCTCAGGAAACCCTTCTTCTCCTTGCTTGAAAGCTTTCATTTTCTCCAGAATTTATCGCTAAGTATTGTGTATGTGGAGAGAATGAATGAGGAAGGGATAATGTGTGAGATGGGAAGAGATGCCTTGAATGGAGAATAAACCCCCTCTTTTATAGCCAAGGATCATGCCCAATTAAGAGGCTAGGAAGTGGAGTTAGTGGGTGTTATATTTGGATTGTTTTCCAGGATTGTATTGTCCACATTTGGCTGTAAAAACGTGTCCCTGGTGCGCCAAAAATAGAAACCGTGTTGAAATCATGTAAATTTGGCTTTTCTGCGGCTCCAGTGCAGATGGCCGATCCGCACTGCGGGTGGTCTTATCCGCATTGACTCTAAGTTTCCTTATTTAATTTCTGCGAATTAGTTGAATGCGGATGGCAGTGCGGATGGCTGACCCGCACTGCGGGTGGATTCTGCTTCTCTGAAGGTCCTGAAATCGGCTAAGTATTGGGTGCGGCTGGGCTCATCCGCACTGCGGATGGAAGTTCATCCGCACTAGGCTCAGACTTTTTCCTGCGCAGCACTTGGATGTTGGAAATGCGGCTAAGTACTCAGTGCGGCTGCTCTGATCCGCACTGGGGGGTATTTTCGTCATTTTTCATCATTTCCTGCAACGAAAAGCCAAACAACCGCAGTAGCTTGATTCTAGGTGTATTTAAATCATTTTATATTAAAAATACAAGATATTTGAGGTTGTTTTATGATAAAATCTAGATCAAATGTGTATATAATTTATGCTTATCAACCAGCAGCTAGAAAGGAGGAATGCACCGCAAAAGCGACCTTGTCGTGCGCGTTACGAAAGGTTGGTCGTGATGCCCTCAACACCGCCATGGTATGCGATGCCCTCAACACCGCCATGGCACCCTGCTCCGTCGCCATTACTACAGTTCTCCAAGGTTGGAATTCGATCGATTAATTAGAGATTTGTGCTAGGTTTTTGTGCTCTGGTGTACAAGATAGGGTGATTTGTGATTTGAAGTTGGGTTTTGGTTTTGGTTTTGATTGAGAAAAAGAACAGAAAAGGTGGCGTGAAGCTTCGCGCCTTTGCACCATGACCAACTAAAATTAAGGAAACATTTTATTTTATTTTTATATTTTATAATTAAAATTTTAAATATAATTCTACAGAGTTAATTATTTTCTAAACTATTATATCAGTAGCAAACCATCATGACATAATTTTATTTATTTTAGGAGGGTTTAAATGCTTTTTTATTTTTATAACGCTTTAGCTTAAAATTAAAAAAACTTAAAATTTTAAATTTTAATATCAAAATAAAACAATCAAAATTCAAAAATGATCTACATTATTTTCTCTATGCACAAATAAAATATTATGACATTTCAATCACGTTGATTTTCTATCTTAGATTCATAAAAAATAAAAATAAAAATAAAAAAGTGATAATTTTTTATGTGCATGTAGCGTAGAAAATACACATCACATCTAATGAATTTATTTTGAAATATAAATTTTAGAATTTTTATTATTAGAAAATTAAAAAGTAAATACAATGATAAAAGCACAAAAAATGGATGTATTTGAATCATTCTCATCATTAATTACTTATATTGTAATTATATATTTTATAATTAAATATAATTTTAATAAATTTAATTATTTTGTAAACTATTATATCAGTAGCAAGCAATCATAGATAAATTATAAATTTTAGAACCTTTAAGAAAAATAAAACAGAAACATGTGCAATTTTGAATTCATGATGCATTCCATCGGAAGCATCTCTAGTTGGTTTTGCCCGTTTTAAATAATTATTTTGTGTTTTCATTTTTATAAATAAGAAATTAAAACGTATTATAATAGAGGAAAAATTATTATGTATTAAACTTGTACTCTGAATTTATATTTAGAATTTATTTATAACAATACAAGATGATAATGGTAAATAAACACTTAAAAAATGTTCAATAATTTCAAGGTTTTAGATTTAAATACATGCATTTTGGCCACAAAAATTCAAATAATTATAGTCATGTTGCTTACGCTTAATCTGTGATTTCCATGAAGTGAAACAGACTTTGTTTGAATTTTCGTATAATTGGATTTTAAACAAGAAGAAAAGATTAAATGAGAAAAAAGGTCAATTAGAAACGGCTATTATTTCAATTCGTTAATAATTTTAATGCCTGATGCTCCTTTTTTATTTATATTCAACCGAATTATGGAAATTACTGCAGACATACATTATGAAAAGAAAAGAAAAAGAGGAAAAATAATTAAGAGAAAAATCAATAGTGTACATGAATCGCCAATCTTTTATTTATTTATTCGGTAGCTCATACTTAAATATAACTAATTAGGCCCAGCCCATTTTTGGTTCAAGCCCAAAAAGAGATCGTAATCTAGTACAAATTAATAATTAAAGCAATCTATGATCTTACGCCCCAAATAAATTAATAATTTAAGTAATCTAGCCAAAACGAATAAGTATATGTACTACTATAAACACGAAATGTACATAATATAACAAAAATAAAAGAGACTAGATATCAATCGATATCATTATTTCCAATAGATAAATTACTAATTAAAGAAAATTATACAGAATAGTACATAAATCAATCTCGTCGTAATTATTAACAAATGAATTGTTAAAAATTATCATATATAATTTTGTATTATAAATTTTAAAAAAGTTTGATATATCAAGCATGAACCATGTACAAAATATGTTATATATGTTACGTGTGAAATTTGCACAAGATCATTAATTACTTAAATTCGCGTAATCTCACATTTGAAAGAACAACTTTGTACATTAATTGTTCCAAAAGCTCGATCGTATAATTCACGCTCGATATATGTATTAAGCGTGAACCATGCACAAAACTTTATTTGCATTCTCAATGTAGTCTTTTATTACTCATCCCCTCTAGGGGAAAAAATAGTTGCAAGTTGAGGCTTATTAAATCTCACTTTAATTCATTGGTGCGAAGAGCTTTGACTTTTTTTTTTTTCATTTCCATATACGGTTTTGTATACGATTTGCTCTACGAAACAAAGACTCAATAGTCATACACATACTAATAAGCTTTATTTAAGTACCATAGTACGTGTTCGGCAGACTGGCTTTAGCCTCCTTTGTCTTCCTTAAGGCCTTAAGCGGGCCGAACAGGTGAGACTTAGATGGGCTTAAGGCTTTCAGCTTTAGGTTCCTTGGAACAAAAAATTAAGCTGGCTTTCCTCTCTCCTTAAGGAATTCACTTTCTCAGCGCCTCCTTAGCGCCCAGCTTAAACCCTCTGTTCATTTATTTATATTTTCTGTCACCTCTCTCCCACTCCGACCTACACACTTCCCTAGAGTCATGTGCCGAATAGTCATTCCTTAACACAGCTTAAATTGTTAAGCTGCAGTACTCTAAGCCGCTCTACCGAACACACCTAAGTATTTAGGTTTTCGTAAAAATAATAGAATCTAACGTTGCTGTCAAAATATTGTAGCGGATATGTCAAATAAAAAATGGTTCAAATTAGATCAAAAGTTTCTCACAAAAATAATCTTGAATTTAGATCATTTGATTTCAGTCAGACAACTTCTTTTCAATGAACTTATAAATGTTATGTAGAGGAAAAATCTTTTCATAAAATTATTTGCAAACTAAAAAAGAAGAAGCAAAAGATAAAACAACTTGTTCAACATCTTTTTTTTACAACAGAGCTCGCATTACATTTCCTAAATAACAACTACCAAGTCTCTATATCAAGAAACTAAACAACAAAGAAAAGAACAAATAATAAAAATTTAAAAGTAAGTCTAAGATTTTACTTCTAAGCTTCTCCGCCGTGTAATCCGAATGTAAAAAAAAACCGCAACAAAAATCGAAAGCGCGAGCCCACAAACAATTATCTTCCCTCCAGCAAACGCTTTGTCGAAGGGTTTATGTCGAGAATGGGCAGAAACAGAGGGTGATTTTGCAAAATTGTTTTCCATGGTTGTCAATGAAATGCTCTTCAGGGGTGCATATGCAAAAAAACCAGGCTTAAGCACCATCATTTGCAAGTCATTGGTTGTGAAAGGAGAGCTTAGAGGTCTACACATTGCAAAATTTATGAAACAACTAGATGCCATCAGAACACAAAGAAAGAAGCAAGCCATTTATTTGCTTCAGAAATAAAGAGGAAGGATTTTAGAGAGAGAAATGAGGTTTTAGATGTTTGACAGTTTGTGTGAGAGAGAAAGCTTTAATGGTCTTTTAAAGGAAAAAAATATTTCGTTTTTTATTTGGGTGCGGATCATGGGTTGGCATTGTTTATGTCAAAATTAATTCCTGTTGGTTGGTTGAAATGATTAATTTTAGTAGAGGGACAATAAAACACTTTCTAAAGTTCCCAATTTGTTCGGGTTGAAATCAAAATCCAAACCCGTTAAGAATAGATAAATTATTCGCTAATATCCCGTGCAACAGTATTTTATGAATTCAAATCAACAGAGGTAACATAAATTTTGAGTATAGATCCAGACTATTCAATCTTTTGGCACGAATATTAAAGAAGCTCTGTGACGAATTCTACTTCAAACTAGATTAATTCATATTCTAATTGAACGGATCAGATATAAAATCAAATATTTTGTTACCTCAAAGAATTCATACTTGTATTTTAGAGCGGTAAATAATTGATTCTGATAAGTTTTCTAATATACATGGTTAGAATGGAGAAGAATGCACATTTAATATTTGAGGCTCAATTTGTCTTTATTCATTTTCAAAAGAATTTGTGCATAATTTTTAATATAATTTAAAGTAAATGGGTTTGGGTATATATTTGGTTCAAACTTGAGAACCGAAACCCATAAAGAGACAGCTGGTGGGAAGGTGGTTACCGGGGAAATGATTAACACCCGATTTGGCTAAAATAAAGCGACACGTGTCACCTATTTGTCTTTCTTGGATTTTGTAGCCGGACTATGTTCTGGTTTCGAGAGCACCCTACCCTACAAAAACAGAGAGAGAGACAACGACTAGGTTATGAAATGAAAATGATTCTATTCTTGTGCAAAGTTTAGGTTATTATATTTTTATGTGTTCATCAGATATTTGATCTACTGATCTCTAATTAGCTACCTTTTTTCTGAATCTCCTCTCAGGTTACAAGTTGTGATATATTATTATCCTCAATGTAGCTGGCCCTGATGCAAGTTGTGATATATTTATTTTCTACTAATCTTCTTCATAGAACTAATTAGTTAATCTTTGAGTATATATATGTGGCTTGTTGGATCTTAATCCAACGTTGAGCATATATGTGATATAATTATGAATTGTTTACTGTCATATATGATTGTCACAATTAAAGTTATCTAATATGAAATTAAGATATTAGACAATCTATGTATTCAATAGGATGTGGTCCATAAGTGTGTAGAACAATTTTGACAAAGATTAAATCATTGATGGATTGATTCTGAGATTTGCAATTAAGAAAACTGCCTTTTTGGAATCTAGTGCGGGTGGCCCACCCGCACTGGATCTGAGTGCACCCGCACTCAGAACTTAGCCAAATTATGGGAGCCTTTTCGGAGCCCAGTGTTGGTGAGCCCACCCGCACTGGACCTGAGTGCACCCGCACTCAGGACGTAGCCAATTTTTGGGAGGCTTTTGGGAGCCCAGTGCGGGTGAGCCCACCCGCACTGGACCTGAGTGCACCCGCACTCAGTACTTAGCCAATTTTTGGGAACTTTAGAACAACGCAGGAAAAAGTCCGAGCGTACTGCGGACGCACTGAGCTCCAGTGCGGGTGGGGTTCACCTGCACTGAGGACTTAGTCAATTTTCTGGAAGTTCTGTTTTGAGCCCAGTGCGGGTGGCTCACCTGCACTGAACCAGAGTGCGGACGCACTGCTATTTTCGGGGCTAAGTAAGGCGGTTATCAGGACGCTCCTTTCGACCCAGTGCGGGTGGGTCACCCGCACTGGACTAGAGTGCGGATGCACTCGTGTCGCCAGAAGTGTAAAACTATGTATAAATGGGTCCCCAAAGCACAAGATAACTAACTCAACTCAGAATTCTTAAAAGAGGTTATTCTTAGATAGAATTTTGAGAGCCTTCTCCCTTCTTCCACCATCAAAGAACTGAGAGGAGAAATCCATTAGAAATTTGGAAAAGATTTCTCAAGGGCGATTTTGTTGCTTTGGAAGACCTAATCTAAGATCCAACCAAAAGGGCGTGAAAGGAAAAGCTTGCAAGAGTCTTGTCTCGCGCTCACGGAGACGGTTGCTTCTCCAACCCAGGATTTGATATTCCATGGCAAACGACATGGAATAAGGTATTGTATTCTGCACTAAAGATTATGTTTTTGGGTCTCTTTGGCATAGGACGGTCTTAGGGTGTGGGGATTGTTTCTTCTTTTCCGGGGTGTAAGTATTTGATCCCTAGATGAGATGTAATTGTTTGATCTCTAGATAAGACGTAATTGTTTGGCCTTTATGATTCCCAACATGGCTTTCTTATGATAGAAGTTAATTAGAAGAATTTAATGATATGTAATGTTATCTCTCTCTCTCTTCCCTCGTATCAAGTACAACTACTGGAACATATCACATGTTCATAATTGTAATCATGTGATATCTTAATATGTTATAGTGGTTATCAACAGTATTCTAAAATTATTTGTAAGGAGATCCACAGACAAAGCTAAGTGAATTAGTACTTTTATGTTTTTCTTCTTTTTTTTCAAAAAAAAAAAAAAAATTTGGTTAATTGCTGTCATTGGTTTAACAGACACTAATTAAGATTCTCTCTTTAGTTGCACTAGCATGTGCTGGCTAAGCAGTAACCATGTAAATTGACAAATATATTATTCATGATTTGTTCAAATCACTTTCATGATCTATCATTATTAATTGTTATTAGAAACTTCCTGACACACGGATGCAATTGGTCTTACGCACTTCGTCCCTCGTGCAATTACACGAATATTTATTGCAAGTAGCAAAGTAATATTCGTGTTTATTTCAATGTCAAATGTACTTTTATGCACTTACGGATCCTGAGCATAAATAAATTAACACTTGAAATTGTAACAGTCTGGCATTCTCTAGTAGATCTCATATATACATGGAGACGGAGTACAACACATTCGTACTATATATCTTAGTAAGTAGCTAGGAAACTTGTTATATTTCTAATGCATCGATCATTTAAATTTTTAGTAACATTTAAGTTGTGCAGACATTTCTAGCTACATACCTATCATTTTGGTTATTTTAAGATTAAAAATGCAGCACAAAATTAAAGGAAGTTGATAACTATTTGGAAAACCGCAAAACTCCGGCACTGAAATTTTTTCATAAAGTATTAATACTTATGCAAGGAAACATTAATACTTATGCAAGAAAACATTTATACTTATGCACAAAAATATTTATACTTATGAGGTGAATAATTTTTACGTAAATAATTGTCTTCTAACCAAATCTCTCTAACCGCACCATAAATGCCTAGTGGAGACCACTCAAACTATATGGGGAGACCATACGTTTTTAGAGGTGGGTATTTTTTTTCTCCGTTCATTCTTATCCATATTTCTGACGATCTGTGAAGAATTTTGTGAATCTAAAACCATGAATGTCTTCTACGCAATTAACTCTTTCAAATGAGATCCACGATGAAGTACTTTTAGGTTCGTTGTCACTTAAGTATTTATACATCGTCGTGCAAATATTTATATTTATATTTATATATGCAAGTATATATTACATATTACACCGAATGACGTATGAAAGTATTAATATTAAGTGCTGCAAGTATTTATACCTATGTGGTCAACTATTTTTGTTAGAGAAAGATTAGCGCAGAGACAATTGGAGAAGGTTGATGCAGTCATACAGGGTCACAACTACTTCATGAGAGGTAGGTTGACGCGGGAACGATTGGGGGACTGAAAAATGGATGATCATAATAAGTTACGTATCAAAGTATTAATATCTTATTTTTTAAGTGTTAATATCTTATCTTTCAAGTATTTATATCTATGAAGGTTGACACAGGTTCGAGTGCGAGGACTCGAAAAGGGAAATCATATAATATCTTTTTAGAAAATAATTAGTGAGAACTATAGTATATAATTTTTCTAAATGGGGTGCGGGAATTTGAGAGTACTGGAGTGAATGTATTAAATAATTATTTAAAATTAATTATAAACATGAATAAACTTATACAATGTGCTATAAATTTTTTCCAACATGTATACTTGTTTGCATTAATTAAGTTGGTGTATTTTGATTTCGCCAAATAAATTTGTGCACACATTTATTATATAATAGAATGTATATTGGTTGGTTTTGGTGATTAATATAACCATAAGCGTTTGAACGTATATTAGTTGGTTTTGAAAGTGAATTGATATATCTTTCAAAAATGATGGCACATATGTTCTTATTCTAATATGTAATATATTTCGAGATTATCAATTACTTTTTGAAATATTAATCAATGCATTGATGCGCGCAAAAGCGTATGCACAAAGTTTCAGTACAAAGATGTACTTTTTAAACCTTTAACACACGTTTGAGTTAAATTGCAAGTGCACAATTCTATCAAAGTAGTATTTGAGGTATCGAAACACAAGGAGTACGATAAAAACTTAGTTTAAACTTTAGTAATAAATTTCAGAAAATAAAATAAAGTAAAGTGCAATAAAAGTAAATTGGGGGGGTTTGTTCTAACAATTCCTAAATTTGGGTTCAATACCCGAATAGAGAGTTTTTAAAACAATAAGAGTAAATGAATGAAAAAGAAAGGAATTGATTTGTTTTCAAGATTTAGAGATCTAGGGGTCTTTGGTCTACATTTCCTTGCTAACTATATCTATTCGGTATTTGTTTAAGTTCATGTATGATTTGATGAGGTTTCTAACCTAATATGTCATTAAGGGTCACTTTCGTGAATTAATAACATGCCTAGGTAACTCGAAATTCTCGATGAAGTCCCCCACCCTAGTTACCTAGACCCATTGAGCTCTTGTTAGTCTCTCATCTCCTCAAATATTGATACTTCATGATTAAGTCCTTCATACCAATACCCGATTCGATTTGAGATGTCCTAATTAGGGTTTGCCTTCACGGTTAGGTCCTTCACCAAATTCCTAACCTTAATTTCTGTAGTTCCGGCTTAGATTACAAATTGGTTACAATCCTAATCTAAACCTAGGGTATTTGCATTCATAATTTGGTACTCTCCTCTCGTCCTAACTTCTTTGGATCATTTGACAAAGAGATACCAAAGCGGGACTACTGTGATTTTAAGTACTAATTATGTAATTAACACAAATGATAAATCACAGAAATTAACATAAAATCCCATAAAACAATCATAACAAAGACAAATAACCGAATAAGATACAATTAAACAAGTTCATGCATTGACCTAAACCCCTAGAGAGAGAACTACTCCCTCATGGAGAGATCCATTACAAAAATTGGCAAAGTAAGAAGAAATGAAATAAAGGAAGTAATTACACCCTTTGACAAATCAAAAACCTCTATCTTGCTGACTTCTTGCTCAGGAAACCCTTCTTCTCCTTACTTGAAAGCTTTCCTTTTTCTTCAGAATTTATCGCTAAGTATTGTGTATATAGAGAGAGAATGAAAGAGGAAGGGATGATGTGAGAGATGCCCCGAATGGAGAATAAACCCCCTCTTTTATAGCCAAGGATCATGCCCAATTAAGAGCCTAGGAAGTGGAGTTAGTGGGTGCTATATTTGGATTGTTTCCCCAGGATGCATTGTCCAAGTTTAGCTGTAAAAACGTGTCCAGATTGCGCCAAAAATAGAAACCATGTTGAAAATGTGTATTTTTGGCTTTCTGCGGGTCCAGTGCAGGTGCTCCGGGCCGCACTGCGGGTGATATCATCCGCACTGGGAGAAATTTGATTTTTCATGTTGTAGATCTTCTCTCTAGCTTTCCAAAAAGTGATCACAAGCCTTAATCGGAGTTACGAGTCAAAAGTTATGGCCGTTTTAAGTTCAGCCTCCAGTTATGCGTTCTGCTACAGTGCGTCCGCACTGCTACAGTACCATCCGCACTGCGTCTGCACCACCCGCACTGCGGCTGTATCGAGATCCGCACGAGGCTCGGACTTTTCCATTGCAACCAGAGTGCGGCTGCATCAAGATCCGTGCGTCCGCATCAATATCTGTGCATCCGCACGAATTTTGACGAATAGCTTATTATACCTTTTTAAAATTGGCGCGCGTCCAGAAATCCATCTAAGTACTTAGTGCGGCCATATCGCAAACCGTGTGTCGGTACTGAGCATTTTTCTTCGGTTTTCTTCATTTTTCTTCATTTCCTGCAAGTTAAAATCAAGCAAACACAGTAACTTGATTCTAGGTGTATTATATTCACTTTATATTCAAAATACAAGATATTTGATATTATTTCGTGATAAAAATCAGATCGAATATGTATATAATTTAGGCCTATCATGCATACAATACACAGTTAATGCAATCTATCAAATTTTGATGCATAATATTTAATTTATCTTGATATATTATTGCAAATAGATCTAAGCACATACAAATGATAAAATTAAAAAAAATTGTTTGTATAGAAGATAAGCATCTTTTGATAGAAAGAACTTTCCTAAAGGGTTATGCTAATTAACCACAGTGGATTCCTCGAAATGGCCAGTCTGATTTGGTGTGTTTAGGATTTCAAATGCGGTTCAATTTAGTTTCAATTATGAAATGAAGTATGTAACATGTAAAATGTGGCAATCCTTTTTTTTTTTTCGTTGTTGTTGTTGCTGCTGTACAACCAAGGTAATCAATATCCAGTAAATAGAACAAAAATATCTCCTGATATAAAACTTAATGTTAATTGTTTGTAAATAATTTCTTGCCTATAACTAGTATGGTACAGATGTAGTCTGTAGATCGAGCAAAAATAGAGTGTGTGGTGCTCACTAAAGAGTTTGGTGAGTATAACTATAAAATTTATTGGATTATCTTCAAATGAGACGAATCCAAATCGTTGAAACCAATCTATTTCACGAGTAATGCATGTACATACAAAATTTAAATTTTTTTAAATTCATTTAGTACAAAGTACCGGCTAAGGGTTGGTACAGAATCAGCAAGGATGTTGCTACAAGGCAGAGGTACAGCCAATGAAATATCCATCTGGCTCATTACACAGTTTGTTTTGTGGCGAGAAAGATGTACACGAAATATTTCTAGACAAGGAATGCTCAACTCAAGAATTATTGAAACAAGTCTGACAACAGTGGCATTACAGAAGGGAGGAAAGTAACACAAGGGTGAAGCGGCACAAAACAACAACAACAAATACTCCCTACTGGTGTACCCTTTTTTTTTATATATATATTTTCAGTTTACTGGTTTCTTACCAGTAAACTTTTGTGTTTTCTTTTCTTATTTACTCAAGTATGTTTGAGTTAGATTGTTTTTGTTTTAAGCATTGTACTTGCATTTCTTATTTACTAAAGTATGTTTGAGTTAGATTGTTTTTGTTTTAAGCATTGTACTTGCATTTCTTATGTAACTGCATCTTCTGTCAATGGAAGGAGGGCTGGACCGTCGTTCCTTTCTCACAAAAAGAAAAAGTTAAGCAGTAAAAAATGAATGAAAAATAAATGCATAAAAATAACTCGTAAACTTTATTATTTTTGCATGTACAAAATTATATTTTTAGCTTTATAATAAATAAATCATATTTTTTACCGCTTGGCTTTAGAATAAATAATTCAAAATTTTAAAAATTTTACATTTACAATTCTACACCCATCACTTGTAAAATATATCGGTTTCAACAGTTTGAATCCATCTCGTTTGAAATTAATATGATAGATTTTGAAGTTACGTTCATCAAACCCTTTGGGTATGTTTGAATGAAATGAGAATAACTAGAATAGAGGACTATTCTGGAATAGAGGCTATTCCAAATAACAATGTGTATCCAAACAACATTTTTGCTATTGGTGAGCATAACACACCCTAATTTTGCTGGATGTAAATATCATGAAATGATGCTTCACATTTAACATTGCCGGATACAGTTTTTAACAGAAGTAAGATTATTCGACATGTAATAATAAAAGAGAACAACTATTACAGTTGTGTAATATGAGAACTAGTAATATCGTCGGCAAACTAATGGTAATGTTTTTTCCAGGTACCAAAAAAAAAAAAAAAGTTCAAGTACTACCTTCATCATAAGTAAATTATAAAATTGCTCTAATGGAACATTACCAACTAATACAAAACATGTTTTTAACACAGAGACCCCCAAACAAAGGGAATTTTTTTTTTTTTTCTATTTCTAATGCATACCGAAAATTTCTTCGGGTGGATCGTAAATATGCTTCTGCGGGAAGAGCTCCTCAAAGTCCTGTTTAACCCTATTTCGCAATAATGGGTGCGGTAACAACCCCTTCAGTAAAATCCTGAATGGTAATGCCTCAGGCGGGTCGGGTGATTGTTTCATATCTTCATATATGTTCATGGCATCAGCCGGAGACCCATATCTTAAAAATCCGCGAATGACTTCACCGTAAGTCTGACCATCGGGAAATAAGTTATCGTTTCGCATGCTATTCCATATTTCCATTACTGCCTCCATTTTTTTCGATTTCGCCAAGGCAATAATCAGGTCCTTGTACAGGAACACATCTGGTTTGTACCAGTCATCCTTTTGAATGATTTTAAATATCTTAAAAATACATGAAAAAAAGACTCAAATAAATTAATACTCTTAAGCAGAGATAACTGTCATGGATTGAGTAAGGTACTAATTGATTCCAGTGTAATATAGTGATATACATAAACTGTAGGAGTCCGGATCTACTGAAGTAACTCAAATTTTGTGTTTAGATCCGGACCGCCTGATCATAATCCGGGCTAATCCAGCCCGAGGTGGAATGTGTGGGATCCCTCAGGCTAATTCATATTTTCGTGTCAAAGCAGATCTGATGGTCCGGATCAATACTCAAAATTTGTGTTACTTTAGCTTATATAAATTCTAAACAGTAGTGCTATGGTAATATTGGTACAGGTATGATAATGTACCAAACCTCACAACTCATGTAATTTTTTTTTTTTTTTTTATATTTTACCAAAATTAAGGTTTACAAAAGCTGACATATATATTCACACAAAACCCTCCCTTTTCACTAATCAAAGACCAATGCAAAGTTCAAAGTTTAAATTAAACACAAAAGAGGCATTTTACTAGGACCAAAAATTAAATTAAACAAACCCTAGTTTGATTAAAAGAGAAGATAATACCTTCAGTGCCAAATCGACCTCTTCCTGCCTCTCCAGTTCATTGAGCACAGCAATTTTGTCTGATTTGAGAAGTCTCATAACATGCTTCTTAACAAAAGCTTGCATCTTTTCTTTATCTCCTTTAAACCTCTTCAATCCCATAATTACAAAAAGCGCCTCCTTTCCAATCATTTTCTTGCCTCGCCACAGAGGCCCCCTTGGCCTCCCATCGTGAAATCCGCATAACAAGTTCAAATTGGAGAGGGAATGGGGAGAAAATTGAGTTACGTTATGGGAATTTGTTGTGAATTTTGTTGGAGAGGAAATAAACCTCCTGAGGTTTGATCGGAGAAGGCATCTAATCGCCATTAGTGAAGCTTGTAAAACCTCAAATGCGGGTTTAGAAAGTGGAAGCCTTTACTTCTGCGATAAAAGAAAGAAATTGGGCCTTACCTTTTGGGCCTTATGTTGGGCCCAAAAATCTAAGTCAAAAGTAATAACAGAAGAGATCAATGTAATATGTTCCAGCCGGATCTAACTAACAGCAAGTAATGAATGTACAAAGAAAATAAGCTCTTAATCATGGATCACTTTGCAATGATTCTGCGAGGAAAATTTCATTCAGAAAATTAACGAAACTGATTATTGTTTTTTATCAACCTTTGCTAATCAACTCCAGCACCGAAATATTCCAGAAAAAAATCTGAACAATTCAGGATAATTCTCCGAAGAAAATTGCTGTGAAGTTCTATATGCGTCTCTCGATCAAAGCTTGTTTGATTGTTGCTTAAAGTCAAGGAGGATTAAGTTGCATAGTTCAAATTAAATGACTTAAGTTATTTTTGTTTGGTTGGAGTTTGTTACTTTTAAGTCATGGCTTAAACTATTATTGTTTAGTTGGATTTGTTAATGTGATGGATGAACATTGTATTGTATATTGCTATATTTTTGTATACTGTTATTTGGAAACTGTATTGTTGTATTAATACACGAAGGGAATAATTTTAAATAATTATTACATGAATTTTGACAAAGCATGGAAAGAATATGCATGCAACATAGTGTCCAAGTATCCAAATAATTCACACAAAACACTCTCTTTTACCAAACAAAAAATCATACTTCAATCAAATGTTTAATGTTTAAGAAAAATACAAAGAAATGTATTTTTATTAGGGCCCATTTGAATAAACGTACACAAACTGTATCTAAGCAAACACCAAATATCAAACCACAGAATGACCAACTTGACCAAACGAAAAAAGAAAGTACCCTTAATTACTGCCCTTGTTGCTGCTCCAGTTTATAACTTTTTATATAAGAGCACCACAATTTTATCCGTTTTGGGATGTCTTTTTTTCTGAAGAAAATTTGGGTCGATGCCCGCATTTTATATTGCATAGCTTTGTTACAGGGTATAACTGTTGGGACTTGGGAGTGAATACTTCACCTGTAGCCTATGAGCACCAGTAGTAGCAATATGAGTGCGCATCGTTTGCATCAACTCAAAAACGCATCTTGGCCGTCTAATTTTAAACGGAGCTAATCTAGTTATAGTCTACAATTCAGGAACTCTTTAATATTAATGTGGATCTAGTCTGTACGAATCTTAAAGCTGATCGGACGGTCCAAATATATTAACTCAAAATATTCTTTTTTGATTTAACGCAGAGGATACGAATTCTAGCAACATAACTATAAATGTACTTGCTTCATGAATTGACACCTACTTCTGCCTAACGGGTTTTAATATAAAAAAATGGACACCTAATTGAACCGATCTGAAGAATTATAAATTTATAGATTTTGAATTTAATTTATTAGGTATGGATTAAGAGTAAGCCTACAGTGCTATGGGTTGCATAAAGGGCTATGGTGCTACGGTTCAATATTTGAGTTTTTAAAATTCTAATGGTTGATCCGAACCATTCATCTTGTTCTCCATATTAATATGTGTTTGGAGACCAAATTTTACATTTTTTGAAAAATTTTTGCTATTTTTTTAGATAGATAGAAAATCACTTGATCTAAAAAATTATGCACCATTCAGATATTTGATTTTCAACCTATCTAAAAAATAGTAAACAATTTCCAAAAAATGTAAAATTTGGTCTCCAAATACATATTAATATGGAGAACAAGATGAACGGTTTGGATTGACCATTAGGATTTTGAAAACTCGAATATCGAGCTGTAGCATCGTAACCCTCTATGCAACCCATATATAGCACCATAGCCTTACTCATGGATTAAATATTACTTAGTGCGAAAGTTTTCTTGTGATTCTGGTTTTCTAAAAAAAAAAAGGTTGAGTAAAGGCCAATCCAATCGTTGTACATTATTTTTTATAATAATAAATTGTTTATATATAACTAATTAACTATACTAATTACATTATAGAATTAATGTGGGTATTGTGAATTTCAATTTTTATTTTTTTTTCTAAATTATTTTTTAGTTAGTATATTATATTTTTATTTGCATTTTTAATTATAATTATACATATAAATTAGATAACTAAAATAGCGAATTATGGGGCTAACTATATTAGTACTTTTGCATGATGTTCATCTCATACTGCCTTTTTAATTTTTATTTAAAACATTAACAGCAAAAAAAGAAAAAAAACATTGTTTAATTAGCATAGATTGCCATACTTATTTGAAACCATGAATACTTTTCGTGTGTAGGATAAGTAACCGTGGTAAGTTATGATAATAACTTATGATAATCTTAAACTAATCACAATTCTTTGTCAATTAACAATCTTCTTATATTTCTTTGCTATATATGCAAAAATGAATATCAACTGTTTCAGGATTCGATATAAATCAACTTTTAACTTTGATTTGTGTATTTCATTAAATATCATAAACGCATGCAGAAACATATTCAATACAATCTAATTCAAAACTTTTAGTCTTTGATGTGTATTACAAATTCTATTTTAGTGATTAAATGAGATTAAATTCAGTACTTGATTTTGATAGTTTTTTTTTTATATGATTAATTCGTTTCAATCTAAGCTTTGGAAATGGGATTGAGCCACAACCACGGTGAAATACGCAAAAAAAATTTCAAATATATTTAAAGATAGAGTCAATTTGACAATAGAGAGAAGATTAAATAAAAATCAGATTGTCAATAAATTTTATTTATATCTTTACAAGTGAAAAAAAAGAAATTAAATATTTTAAATTAATTTATGAAATATGAAAATTAAATAAAAGTATTTTGAACTAAGTTATAAATAATATGAGTTCAGTGTTTTTTAATACAAGTCGCCCTGTTGTTAATTAATTTAATAACATAAACTATTTATTGGAACATTATTAATTTTGCATTCTTTCTTATACACATCAAGATAATCAAGACTAAGAATTCTTTGTTTTTGAATTCTTTCATTTAGAAGATTGCAAGACTTTATACCAAATTTGATGTAAATATGCGCCATCTCATTCAACATCTCCAACTTGTCTATCTTTTGCCTTAATTTATCTTATTCTTTTAGATCTTCTGAAAATTTTTTTGCAATGAAACCTATCTCAAATATTAATTTCTCAGCTTTTATTGGGATAAGTAGTGAATCAGTGACATCTATTGTGCGTACAAAATTTAGTGTTTTATTGTCAAAAATATCCTTTCTCGAATTCATAGTTAAATCCCAGTTTAAGTGCCTTGGTATACATATGTTAAAAGAAATCAAATATAATTTGGTAATGGACCTGTTTTTTTAGGGTGCAACCAATCAATTGAGTTTGACTTTTTTTATAACAGTGGTTTAATAACTTTGACAATTTTTTTTTATTTTTTCACTTATAAGAAATAATACAATTATCTTTATAATTATTTAGTTTTTTCTAATATCTGAAATTAAAAAATTAAGTTGTAATGTGTAACTTGTCTTATAATCGCCATCCAAATTTGTATTAGACAAAGAAAATTGAAAAAAAAAGTGTCTTCTTAGTATTAATGCATTATAGAGATAAAGTTAATCACACAAACTTCATTTTATTCATATGGCTTGCATGGTCCGATGTGCCATTTCTAAAGCAACGAAATGCATGGAAGGAAATAAATATAGTGTGAGTAATCATAATTAATGAATAAAATAATACAATAAAATTCAAATGTCTTTCATACCTCACCCTTTTAAATGATTAATAACAAAAATTATGAAACTTAAAATATAACATTAATAAAACTATTACATATATAAAAAATAACTTATAATTTTGAAATCAGACTACTAAAATATAACCTATACTTTATACACATTATTTATTTATACAAGAAATGATGAAAAATTATGAAACTTAAAAATATAACATTAATAAAACTATTACATATATAAAAAATAACTTATAATTTTGAAATCAGACTACTAAAATATAACCTATACTTTATACACATTATTTATTTATACAAGAAATGATGAAAGTGCAAGCCGTTGAATCAAATGCGGCCATTTTTATTAATATCCCCTTCAAAAAATTAAATTTTAAAAATAATCCTATTTTGTATTTTTATTTTATTTTTGCCCTGACCGCCAGATTTACAGGCGGCCCAAATTCCCAATGAAGCGCCCTTAACAGAGGCGGCCCATAGAAGCTAATGGGGCGCCCGAGAGGGGGGCGGGCCATAATAAAAGTGGGGCGCCCAGACCACTGGCGGTTAAATGCGGTTAAATGGCGGTTAAATGTGGTTGTCAATTGTGAATTGTGAATTGTGATATGGTTCAATTTAGGGTTTATGGTTGTGAATTGTTTTATAAAATTTAGGGTTTATAGTTGTGAGTATTAAATGTAACTATAAACCCTAAATTTTATAAAGCAATTCACAACCATAAATCCTAAATTGAACCATATCACATTCAAGCAATTTTACCATAAATCATAATCCTAAATTCGAGCAATTGAACCAATTCAAGCAATTCAAGCATCCAATTCAAGCAATCAAGCAATTCAACCATCTAATTCAAGTATCCAATTCAAGCATGTCATTGCATGTCTAGCATTTTCCACAATTTAATCCTGCAATTCCCACAATTTATAATCCCACAATTCCCACAATTTAATAGCATTTATAAATAACCCGCAATTCTCACAATTCGTGAAATTCGACCAATTCGACCAATTCAATCAATTCAACTAATTACTCACATTTAACCCTAAACATCGAATCGAATCAAACCGAATCACATTTAACCCAAACCCTAAACCCTAATCGAATCAAAAAAAAGAAAACTCACTTGTTCGATCGAGAGAGAAGCGAATCGAGGCGCGAGGCAGTGACGAGCGTGGTGCGAGGCAAAGACGGGACGGTCGGCAGATCTAGGGCGGAGGCAGAGCTTCTTCTTCTTTTTTTTTCAGTTTTTTTCGGGTTTGGACGAAGGCAGAGAGGGGGATGAAAGGGCTGTTCACGGGTTTATTATGGTGGGTAGTGGGGCGCCCGTCCCTGGGGCGCTACACCTAGCACTCGGGCCGCCACACCCTGGGGCGCTTCATGTAATATATGGGCCGCCCGTCCCTCTGGCGCCTCATTTGATATTTTGGGCCGCCCGAAGCCCAGGCGGTCAGGGCAGAAATAAAAAAAATGGCACATAGGGTTATTTTTAAAATTAATTTTTTTTTAAGGGATATTAATAAAAATGGCCGAATCAAATGACATGTAAATTTACAATGGTCCATATTTAACGCATTTGATGAAATATTAAATAATTAAAAAATATGTACGCAAATTAGTACATAACCAAATTAATAGCAAAATAGTATATCTATGACCTTTTTCTGTTTTTGATTTCTTTTGACATCATGATTTGAAAATTTACTGTCAAAATTATTCAAATAAGATACTATCAAGGGATCATTATTAATCCCGATAGTTTATATAATTTTTTTTTATACACAAATAGCTGGTTAAAATACTTTGATTATGTTTAAAGGAGAATTAAGAGCTTGAAAAGAAAGGGAGGTTAATTATTTTGTTATTGGACTCTCCTAATTAAGAGCCCCTTGCAAGGGACTAGCATCTGGATTTTTTTTTATTACTAATTCTTCAAATTTCTTCAAATTAATGATGCTTAACAAATTTTTGGGAAAAGAGAAAATGATATGGTGCTGTATGTGTTATATATGCATAAGCAGGGACTTAGGGTTTTCAAGCATTGCTGAATAATACTAGATGAAACATAGAGGGCCCTGGGCCTATGAGTTATAAACTTATAATTGCTCCTCTTATATATTTGCTTGCATCATAAATGTCTTTAATTTATTTATGTTTAAAAAAAAAATGTTATAATTAACGTTTTTTTTTTTTTTTTTTGCATTATGTCGTAGAGAGAAACAATTTAAAAGTTGTATTTTTTACTTATTTAACTAAGTGTTTAATTTTTTTTTAATATAATCATTCACAAAAGTAGTGAATACATTGTATATTTAAATATAAAGAGATTTATAATAAGTATATATAATTAATTTTGGTATGTAGAATGAAATAAAATATTTCTCTTTTTTCATTCGGGGATCAAAACACCTGTGCCAATGATCAAAGGGGATACAGGATTTGAGTGTAATCCACTAATTAAACATATTCAATCTGAAAAATTATTGATTTGAAATTTAATTAATGCATATAAATAAATTTTAGATTCGAATTTTGTAAAATAAAAAAATTCTGAGAAGAGGTTAGATCGAATTTGGTCAAAGTCCTTATTTTTTTAAGAAAAATTGTTTAGATATAACTATAATAATAAATATCATTATAGAAATAATGTGGATATTTTTTATTCCAATTTTATAATAATTTTTCTAAGTTATTGTTAGCTAGAGTATTTTAAATTTTTCTTTGCATTTTCTAATTATAATTTATTATTTTTTTAAACTTTTTTTTTATTATTTATTAAAATCCAACCGTCTAACATAAAGCTCATATTGAATTGTTTTTTTTTTTAACTTAATTGATTAGTCATGAATTGATAATGATAAATGAGATTAACGATCACCTGTTTACATTTCTGTCTTAATTTGACGGAACGGTATAATAGTTAATTACGCTAGGGTTTTTTTTTTTTTTTCTTTTTCTTTTAGAAATCAAAGTTATTCCCAGTAGTTGCTACCGGTTGGTTGATTCGAATCAAGGTAAGTAAGTCTTTTGAATCAAATTAAGCGGCTGCTTTTATATTTGTTGAACCTTCAAGTCCACTGATTCGATGTGCATGCGCCTCTCCTCGTCGTCTAGGGATAAACTATCACTATAACAAAGTAGACACTTTTTGCGAGGGAAAAAACGCTTTTATGACGGTCGTCCGTCGCAAAAAGAAAAAGCTGAACAATAAGAGTAGTCCGTTGCAAAAAATCACTTTTTTATTCTCGCGAAAAGTGTCTTATTCTTGTTGTGTATACGGATTGTTGAGCATATTTCTCTACCAATTTTCAATCTAAACGTCAAACGTCTCAAGTTTCTCAATATGTGGACTTATGCTTTTGAAACAAAAAATTAAAATTTAATTTGTAAAAAAACACAAGCTAAATTTCTAACAGACAAGAATCTCTCTAATAACATAAAATATATATGAATCATTCTTCTTTTTTTGAGTCCAACAAACTTATTTATAGGTTAAACGTACATACTGACAGAAAATTGTGTACAAAACAGTTAGGACCATAACCCCACTGATCACCACGTGAATTCAGAACATGACCCGTTTCGTCTACGCTCTCTGATCCACTAGCATCCAAACATGAGTGGTTATTCGGACCCGGTACAACCTGGAAGGATGCTTCCAGGTACTTCCCTGTTATGTTTCTGTGGTTCTTATTTTTAGTCATATTTTACACATTAATTAGGTCTGATTTTACGTTTTTTCAAAGAGCATCGGTTCATATCTTATAGAAGATCAAGATAAAATCCATTTTCAAAAATGTTATTTTCACATATTTATTTTAATTTAATCCAACAGTACCGAATCAAAACCGAATCATGTGAAGGAGTATTATAAAACATGAGTGATGTATGCTTTACTCCCTTCTGTTATTTTTTATATTACAAATATGTGGTATTTATTCAAACGAGTTTCACTAAAATTTATTTGTACATTGATCTTTTTAAACTATTTTATCTCTCTAACAATCATAATTGTTGGTGTATAGATGTTGAAACGTAAAATTTTGAATAATGACTACAAACTTTTGCATTGGTTTTTCAATTTCACAGATTGGTGAGCCTCCAAAGAAGAAAAATTGGGAAAATAGTCCTGAAATTGAGTCATGTAATATCTAATTTGTTCTATATTTTTTCATGCTATAGTATATGATGTTCTAGTGAATTGGGGTTCATTAAATCATGGAATGAAATTTGTTGTTTTCCTTTTGGAAAACCAGGAACTTGTTTTTTCATGAAAAAAATTGAACGGTTGAATGAGAAAAAACATATTAATTCTTTTTCCAAAAGAAAAACAATAGATTCACTCCTAAATCATACGGACATCAATTATATATATTTTTGAAACATAGAGAAACCAAAATAAATTGCTATTTACAGATTTCAGGAAAAAAAAATATCATGTTCACGAGAATTTGCGTGTGTAATTTTTTTATTAGATTGAATTGTTTAAACCAAAGTTGCAGAATAAGCAAGATATTGAATTGTTTTAAAACTAGGAAAAGAATTACCTGTTATTAGAATAATTCAGAAAATTGAGAATGTAAATTGTATTTTCAACAGTGAAAAATATTCTATTTTGTGTTGATCAAACATTGGTAACATGAGCTGTGAGCAACTTTTTTTTTTTAATAAAAACTACAAGGGAAGAATGATCTTCTCAAACTGATCAAATGAACATCTATTTTGGTAAAATTGTATTTACTAGCAAAAACAAAAGCGTGTATTATGGGCCTGTCAAACATGAGCCTTTTAAATTGGGCCCAAAATGGATATATCCAGTTTTCAATGATGGCAAGGGAATATCAAGTACAGCCTCCAGGGTACAGTTTAGTCAAGTAACAGACTTTTAACTGTCCATGAGATCCTTTGCACACAATAATATCTCTCTTTCTTTTCTCTGTATCCATTCCTCTGTAGCGAAATATATAGCGGGTTATATGAACAGATCAATATGCCAAATTAGTACAACGTATTAGTATGACAGTAACTTGCTACACAAACCAGTATGACAGCAACTTAGCACAGAAACAGTTAAAGAAAAACAAATTTGTGGCGAGGGAACCAGAGAACAAAAAAAGAACCGCTTGTACGGTCTTTTCTGCTTTTCACATGATATTCTCTTCTTCTCAATCCATATAACTCTCCATTTTAACACACAATCTCTCAATCCATACAAGTTCCTCAAATAAGTTGCAAAATAATAGCAATCGAAATTTCCCAAAATTATTTAACGAATGGCTGCAGTGGAGCAGAGAGATTGTATTCTGCTGGACAATGATGAAATGGAGTTTATGGAGACGGTGTTAACGTTTGACATGAGCAGCATAGACCAGTGCAGCGAGACTGCCGATGTGGGAGAAATCAGATTTAAATCAAAAAATTTAGATGCTGAAAGGAGGAGAAGAGGGAAGCTCAATAGCAAACTCTTGATTCTTAGGTCACTGGTACCTAAAATTACTAAGGTAAACCATTTTCATTTTCAAATTGATTATTAAATATTAATACCAACAGCTTTTCTTAAAAGAAAAATTGATAGCAACTCCTAGAAATTAATACCATCAGTTTATATGAGAATTAATAATCATATAATTTTTTTTTTTTGAGGAAACAAGAGGGGTCAAGCCCCACTTTATATTAACCAATATCGATTATAGGTGTGAGGTTCTCAGATTGAGAGCCTTGTGCAAAAAATGTAAAGAAAAACTGAACAGACAGAGACCTCAAGGGTTCTGCTGTTACAGGGAATTAAAAAAGAAAAGTAAAAAGTAGAGAAAATAAAAAACAGAATGAGTATGAGATATATAATTGCTATTTTTTGTATAGCTTTATTCTAGCCTAGAGTTATTTCATCCATGGTTTGTGTTGTTTCTTCCATGTATCCTTCCACTCATCTTGTGCATTTCCACTATTTCTTGCACCAGCTGCTATGTTGTTTTGTTTTTGTCCCTAAAATTCCTGTTAAAGCAAGTATTTTTTTTTTGTATTATGCTATTTTGGTATATTTATTGTTGCAATTTTTTTTTGTATTTTAGATGAGCAAGGAATCAACACTCCTAGATGCAATCGATCATATTCAGGAACTCCAAAAGCAAGTATGCGATTTACATACTGAGCTTTCAAAACTGCCTGATCCAAAGTTGGAGAAGAAAGGAAGCACAAGTTCAATCTCTGGGAAATTTCTCAAACCCGAAAGCATTGCTTTTAAGGTAACTACAGACACTAACTTTAATTTTAATTTAGAAAAATCATTATAATCTGGTACTGTTTTCACATAACATTGTTTTATAATTATATTGGACTTTTAACTTTAATCTGTTTCTTATATTAACCATGAGAGACATAAATTTAGTTGCTGAAAAAAAATTATTGTCTGATTTAATTTTTAATGCAATAGGCACAGGTGACATTTGCATCTATGGGTTCATGCAAGTTGCAGCTAACGATGGTCTATGAGAACAAGTTTGGTATATTTACAAGAATAGTTGAAGCATTGAATACATTCAATGCAGCTGTAATAAATACAACCATGGTATCTCTGTTTGATTACTCAGAGGCTGTGTTCTGTGTGGAGGTCTGTTGTTAATCTTTTATTTACTTTTCTTTTAACAATCAACATAATACCATAGAAGAAAAAAAAAATTAAAGAAAAGAAGAAAGAAATAATAAAAAAAATAAGTCATTTATTAATTAATTTATTGTTGTTTGTAGATGAAGGATGAAAAGCAAGAGAGATTGAAAGAACTGATAGATCTTCTTTCAGCTATAGTGGGGGTTAAAATGGTTGAGCAATGAGCATGCTTCGTTCGTAATTTTAATTATAATTTATTAAATAGTTAATTAAGAAATTTTAGATACTGATCAATACTTATTTTAATCTAGTAATTGTCTAATTATTATAATATTTTATAGTAAAAAGAACTTACAGTCATGAATTAAGATTTATCTTATTGATCTGGAACGTATTTAAAGAATATGTAAGAAAAGTAGTGGATTTTTGTACCTGAATGGATTTGTGTGTTTATTCTGGAGAAATGACAAGAAAAAGAAATCCAGTTTTACCTGTTAACACTGCAAAGGAGGCACAAACTGAGCAGTGGGACCCCCTTCCCAGGGGACAAGGAGACATAAACTGGCAGACTGCAACGAATCTTTCAAATAGAAGGGCACGGAGGGTAATTTCTTTCGAATAGAGGGTCACTGCGGGTTACGGGCACGAAATCAGCTTCAAAATTTGAGAGAAATTGGCGATTGGACCATACTGGTATTTCGGTAGCAGCTCGTCAGACGAGGGGAGTGGTAATTTTTGCAAAAAAACCCTCAGCCTTTCACTTTTTTCACAAGGAGAGAGCGGCAGTTAGAAACACTTGAATTTACTTTTGGTACATTGCTAAGTTTTAATTCGTTTCCTAGTGTAAGGAATTGAAGGGTGGAAATTGGAGAAGAGATCAGATATTCTGATAAAAAGGAGCGGTTGTCAGGAAATATGGTGGAAAGTTACCAAGAGACCCTCCAGCTTTGAACATTTCACATTTGTGAAGGAATGAGTAGCAGCGGAGCTTTATTGTTTTGTAAGTTTATTTTTAGAATATTAATGATTAGATAGCACTTTTATTTTCTTAGCTTTTTCAATTCTACGATATTGTAATGGTTTTAGAGTTTCTAATATAATTCACCTACGGTTTCAACTCAAAAAAAGAAGAAGAAAGAATGGAATTCTGACACTGTTTCTGAAATTTGAACGCTCGATCCGGTCTCTGTGCTGGTTCCGGAACGGAACGGAACGACAAGGTCTCGTATCATTTATTATGCTTTTACCAGCACTCCTTTCATCATTAAATGCGTGTAAAACTAAGTGGTTGGTTATCAACTATATCTGTATCGCATAGCATTTTTTTTTTTTTTTTTTTTGTGTATCCTTATATTCAAAATATTTAGCATTAATATTCTTCTTTTGAAAAGCTTCACAATGTTGTGTGTATTTTATAAATGCATATGTTCATATATTATATTGAACACGTGATCATACAACTAAAAATACTAATTCAAAAAACAAAAATGCCAAAATAGCTGATCGAATACATGCTTTCACAATTCAGCCTGAACACGTGTTCATATGAATTCAGATTGAGTTGAGAATGCATATATTTGCAGTTTATTCTTAAAGCATTTATTAATTGTCATGCGTTCAGTCTATTTATTTTGATATTTAAAAAAAAAATTAATTTGTCTGAATAATAAACTTAGAATTACTTATGAGCACATGAGTTCGAGAAATAAACATAATATTGTCAAACTATTGAAAACAAATATATTATGGTGAAATTGTTTTGGAACTTAGATGGAACAGAAAAAAAAAATTCGGACATTCCATCCTATCTATGCTAAAGACTTACCGGGTTTATAGTAAAGTTTATATGCCAATTGTATTTGTATAATATTGATCAATCCCTCCAGGTAGGGCTGGTAAAAAAAAGTTCGTGGCTTGTGGCTCGATCGTGACTCGCAGCCGACTCACTCGTTACTAGATCGAGTTGGGGTTTAGCTTGCTTGTCACTAGTTCAATTAAGAATTAATGAGTTCAAGCTGGGGCCTAGCTCGCTCGTCAGTTCGCGAGCTAGCTCGGCTAGGCATCAATTTGTAAATTTATATGAATTTGTGTGCATTTTATACTGTCTAATTCGGTTCAACTCTGTCCAAAAAAAATTGTAGAATTTATTTTCATTTTAAAATAAGATCCAACCAAACGCAGCGATCTAGATCGATCCAGCTTGTGACAATTTCAAGCTGAGATTTCAACTCGGACCTCTAAAATTAGCTCGCTCGTGATTCGGACGAGCCAGCTGCTGATGAGTTTGAGCTGGACCCAGGTCACCCAGCCAGCTAGTCCCAGGATATGGGAGTTAGATTTTGTGTGGCAGTTAGCTAGTATGTTTGTGTGTTGCCGGCCTAATTGAACTTCTGATCTGAATTTTAATTGAAATGCTAACATATATATATCAGCTTCAAATCTCCACCCTCATTCCTAATTAAATACTTCACAAAGGTAGTTTGGCTTTACAACCTCTAATACGCCGAGTCATCAAGTATTTTTAATCGTTGGATTATTATATCATAATTATTGTCAAATGTTATTCTATTGTTCGATTTTTTTAAGCTTTATTACAAATAAACATTCATCAATGTGTGAAGTATATCCAATTTAATGTACAAAATTAATTACTTTATTATATTATTATATGATCATCTATTCAAATTAATTTCTATATATTTTTGTGATGTTGTATTATATATGAATAGTATTTTTATATAAAACATATATTTTTTCTCTTATATATATTTTTATTTTTGGGACGTAGTAAAAAAAAAAAACATTTTGCAATGTCCACATATTAGCTAGTGATCTAATTTGGATAATTTAATTCTTATAATTAAGACTTAGGATAGTTAAGTCAAAGCCTACTCACATCAAGTGTAATTAATTCATTAGTATGAGATATTTTATAAGTTTAAATTAGTCTACTGTTCTATTATAATAATTTAACAAAAATTGTCGTACTGATCAAAAACTTTTACCACCGAGGACTTCAATTTGATTACAATTTATAAATCACGTGAAAGTAAACAGACATATATGTAATTTAGAAAAGTGGATAAATATTTGAATTGCAATGATCCACAATTTAACAATGAGCTTGAGGATACATATATAGTACGGTAATACATTTCGTTGCTACATATTACTTGTTCGACCAAAAGCTCATTCATATACATCAAACCATGAATGCATGAACATAACATAAACAAAATGTGAAACATAGCCATGTGCATCACAACTCAACAAGACGTGTGACTCGCATGTTTTATCGTTCAGAGTTAAAAATTTTCATCAACGAATTCCAAATCCAACCTTTTATTTGTTTTGAGATTCGTGCATAAAAATAACTTTTATGGAGATTCATAATACTTAAAAGAGGAGGGCTCAAATGCACCCAAATTTTTGTGCACCCAAATGCATCCTATTCTTTTTCTCCATTTTCAAAGTCCGAATAGTCAATCCGAACCGTTAGATGCGATATATATATTAAGATGTGCTTGGAGACCAAATTTTACATTTTTTGAAATTTTTTTACTATTTATTAAGCCACTTTGAAAAATCGCTGATCCAATGGTCCACAAAATGTAAAATCAGCGATTTTCAAAGTGACTTAATACATAGTAAACAAATTCCAAAAAATGTAAAATTTGGTCTCCAACTATATCTTAATATATAGATCGCATCTAACGGTTTGGATTGACTATTCGGACTTTAAAAACGGAGAAAAAGTATTTGAAAGATAGGGTGCATTTGGGTGCACAAAAATTTGGGTGCATTTGAACCCTCCTCTACTTAAAAAATAAAAGGTTAGATTTGGAATCGTAGGACTCTACAATCCCTTGGGATCGTAGCAGATTTATTTCCTCTATACACTGGAGAGTCATCCGAGATACTCTTATCTCGTATTTTATGATACTTATCTACGAACAATTTTGGAGCTTTGGTTATTCCGATAGAGAATAGGTGGAGACGCTGCAAAAATATACCACTATTATTGTCGAAGATACATCAGCAAAAATTATTATTTTCGAGCGAGCGTAACGGTATTACCGACTGGAGACAAAAATTGCTCCAATATTGCTATATAGAGAGAGATTAACTAATATGCTTTCGGTAGCACTTCGACCGAAATGCTACCGAGTCAAATTTTAAAAAACTGAATTCGAAACTTTGAATTAATTAAGTAGTTCAGTAAATTGGTTATATATTGAACATGTACAATACTAATTTTTACTATTTTTAGAATTTGTTTACTATTTTTTATGATTTATGAAAGATGACAAAAAATGGATTAAAAATAAAAATAAAAAGTTAAATTTATTTTTTGCCATTTTTTGGATCATTTTTTGTCATCTTTCATAAATCATAAAAAATAGTAAAATTTGGTATTCTACAAGTTCAATATACAACTAATTTACTAAGCTACTTAGTTCGAAGTTTCGAATGCAGTTTTTTTAAACTTAGATCGGTAGCACTGTGGCCGAAGTGCTACCGAAAACATATTAGTTAATCTCTATATATGATGGAACACCATGAGATCGATTATATTTGTATTTTATATGGGCTTGATTTTCAAAGAAGCAACCAATCGTGACATTTTTGACATAAAAACGGAATATGTGGAGTCAGCTGCATATATGCGTGTGTCACGCAGTTTGGATAAGGAGATTACTTACATAAATTAGTTTTACTCCAGATGCAGCTACTCAAATTTATTTGGATAGAATGTCGGCAATCGAGTTGACAAAGAGTCTGGACCATCATGAAATGAGCAAACATATTAATATGAGAATTTCATTTTATTTGAGTGAAGGAGAAGAATATAAAATGGATGCATGTGAATAGTGTAGATCAAGTTGCCATATTTCTTCAAAGTCATTGCAAATCAAGATGTTTGTGAAATTCAAGAATATTCTTGGCTTGGAGGATGGAAAATAAATTATGTTTAAGAAAATTAATGTTAAATTATGAACTTAATTATTAGGAATATGTATAGTCAGGAATGATTTATGAATAGTCCAAAAAATTTCTTTGACTCTTCTGAATGTTTCTTGAAACTTTATTATATGTTGTTAGAAAGATTAAAGGTTACCTTAGACTATATATACATGATAGAAGTACTTTGTATTAGCTAGAGAGAAAAATAATAGTTTAAATAGAAAAATTACAGAATTTGTGTTAAATTTGCTTCTCTGTACTTCATCAAAATATATATTATTTCTATTAATCGAACACACATACATTATATTGTCTCCATACATCAAGCTCACATACATCCAACAGTATTCAACAGTATTCAAAACTTCTCCATACATCATACAGCAGACAGAAAATTAAAGCACACTTACACAAATACACAGTATAGTGTATACACTATATAGGACACTCTTTAAACCCCATCCGATAAGCGTCTATCATTCACGCCAGGCCAATCTACGCAACAGTAGCCATTGTACTCGAACTAGTTATTGCGACTGAATACAACATTGTCTTGAGACAAGAAATGGCACACCGGTACAGTACCAGGTTTCACGTTCAGCAATTTAAATGCAACATGCTTCGGGTTCCATGATGATGTGTCGACATGGCATACGGCCACAGCATCAACTACCGTCCCATCTTTGCCTGTCATCTTCACCGTGTAGCCCTTGGTTGGCTTTGCCAGGTGGCAGTAAAACACAGCATAAGTGTATGGTTGCTGATGGCACACAACAAGCTTATCTTGTGCCAAGTTTTTCACCCCTGAGGCAATGATTGTGTACTCTTGCTTCGGTGTCTTATTTTTAGAATGAACTGTGGTTGATACCTATCAGAGGTACAATATAAATTAAACAATGTGAGCATTAGTTTTTCATCACTGATTATTTTTACCTTTGTGTTCGACCAAGCTATGCTAAATTTGCTTCGATATTTATATTACTAAGCATCGCTAGAAGTCTAGAATACTAATAAACCACAAACTTAATTTAGTTTCGGACATCAGCTTAACATTTAATGTAATTTCTGGTAAATGATGCCATTCTATGAATCAATATGTCAATATTAAGAATATGTAAGGATTAATTAAAGCCAGTGTTTTAAAGCAAGCAGTCAGAACTGGGGTTACCGCTTCGACATTTCTTGTGCCGAGATTTGCAATGCTGAAATCCACCATTGATTCAAGAGATGTGGCACACATCTTCTTCTCCCCTTTCGACACTGGATCCTCACACTCTCTTAGAGTCTCCTTCATTGCTTCCTCCTCATCAGAACCAGGCTGAACTGAGAACTGGCTAATTATCTCTGGTAATTTCTTCGAAGAAAATGGGATTGACTCAGCCTCACTTCTCGGCAAAAATTTAGCAGCAGCATTTGTTTTCTCAAATTGCATGTTCATCTTGGAACCAGGATGCAAATCTTGTTCTAAGAAAAACAACATAGTCTGACGATTATATTGCAGCTGCTCCTCGGTGGCAGCAGATTGGTAATAGGGCCGACTTTTCCCAGAAAGTCTGCGCTGGGGTTTTCCATACTTTGGTTTTACATTGAGAGAGGCTCCACCGGGGCCCACAGTTGCGCCTTCAGGAGTTCCTTTTCTAGCAACAACGTGGACCCCACCTTTGCCAACTCCGACTGAGGTAGCACCAGGTTTGCCTGTGCCAGCATTCACGTCGACACCTCCTTTACCTACGTCCACATAGGTACCGGTCTTGGAATCCATGACAGTGTCTGTTTATGGAATGAGGGGTTTGCAATCAGAATAAGATTTAATATTTTAGTAAGGCAAAATCTTTGTTTATCATTTTAATTAGTTTTTCTGGCAATGATTTAATCATTTAATAGAAGACACATTAATTGAGACTATTTTGTGGATACCTAGGTCCAGAATCCATACTGTATGTTATTTGATATTTTTATCTACAAATGGTTTATTCAATTAATACAAAAAAAATTAGCAAGTTTGATTTCTATGTATATATACCGACATTAATTCAGTCACGATATGAAGTACTAATATGGCACTTTGGCAGCAATGGTTTGAACATGATATTAAGAACTTCTTTCTTATTTTGTAGTAAATTATTATGTTCATCTCAGTACGCTACGCATTGTTTAACTGTGTATATACGTTACAATTTGAGATTTTAATAGAGATAGTAGATATGAGATTTTAGCGGGTGTACATTGTAGCTAGCTAGGAGATAATTAGAAATATAGGGTCGTAGGTACTAGGTACGTAGGAGATGATTAGTTATAGATGTTTAAGAATATGTATCATATGAGTTTAAAAAAAAAAGAATATGTATCATATTAAAGTTTGTAAATAGGCTCCATATAACTGCAATCATGGTATCATATAGGAATAATGCTAGAATAAGACTAACGTCTATTTCAGAAATTATGCCTCCTATCTAATCTCTCTACACTACTACAGGGTGTTTTCTGTAGTAATAGCTATTAGATTTGACAAACAGTACTATTTTACCAACAACAATTGCACTATATTTAGCTTCTTCTTTTTTTCTAATAGCAGTGTGGGTTCCAGGGGCAGAGATAATTTTTCAAAAGAGAGCAACTTGACAGCTTCTGCCAGGTTTCAAATGAAAGAGAGAGGGAGAGAGAGAGTTGACCAGAGCTTAAAAGATCACTTATGGCAGTCGGCATATGAGTATTGGGTAAGACAGTGTGCCAGTAATGCTGAGCAGGCAGTAACGCTGCATTGCTTGTTACAACTCCAATCTACAAATAACACAAGCCCAAATAAACTTTTAAATAAAAGGAATTATATGGCAAGTGGCAAATTAATATCCTTTCTATTAAGCAATAATGATCTGAGCCATATATTGCTTCTATGTAAATACATACCAGAAGAGAGCAAAGGAGGGGTAAGAAACTATCCATAAGCAGAATGGGGGTATATGAGAAAGAAGTGTTTAAGAGAATAAACAGCGCACTCTCTCTCTGAAGGCAGAGTAGTGATATGCATGGATATATATAAGTGGAGGTGCCTTCATGTGATATATCAGCACTTTATTGTTAACCACCTTCAAACACGACCATCTTAAATTAGTGCGTATCCTCTGAGATATCTCATATTTTGCGTGACCGACGTGGCAGGTGCCTATTCGGGATAGTGCAGGGGACTAGTATTATTTGATCTTTGAGATTCATGCGGAACGTATTTGAATGGTAGAGATTTTGCAGGAAAAAAACACACAAAATATGAGATATCTCAGAGGATGCGAATTCATCTTAAATAATGCCGATTTCACATTCTACCCATTGCTGTATATATGTAACACTATATATAAAATAGAGTCACCCTTTTTTAAAATATAATATTTACCGGCATCTCTTGATCATATCACTCATTTTATTTATTAAAACCTTTTATTTTCATGAAATAATATCATACAGATTTTCCATCTAGATATGGAGATGTTATAGATCAAGTACGGGTCTAGAATTTTTTACCTGGTCCGACTCATTTTTTTAATACTAATTAAGATAAAGTTTTATTGGAGTTAGTTTTAAATTTAATACCAATTAAGATTGAAGTATATTCTAATTAAGTTAAGTTGCATAAATAAATTAATCAAGAAGTAATCAAGTTATTCCGGTTGGGTCGGGTCGGGTTGAATGGTGACTTGTTCGGATTTGGGTCCAGTTTATATAATTTTGGTCCGAGCCAAATTGGATCGGTGGAAATAATAAAATAATACCGATCCGATCTGAATCCAACCCGAATTGCCTCATTGACTCTTAATACAGTTACTACTGTTAGTTAGATATATGATTGTAGTTAGTTAGGCGGTTAGCAACTGATTGTAATTAGTGAGACTGTTATAAGGCTGTAATTAGAGATAGTTAGACAGTTGGAGCTGTTAGACAATAGAGTAGATACACAGCCTATATAAACATCATAGTTGTAATATTTCAATAAGCAATGAAATTACATTTCTAATTAAGAAACAATCTATCTTACCTTACTCTCTCTCCTTCTTTAACTCTCCTATATATTACAGACTAATTATTAGACGAATAATAGAAGTTAAATATTTATTTTTCCATGGATATATTCTTTTGGAAGCTGATAATTAATTGTACCCCAAACAAAGTACCCGCGCGCGTCCCCCAACTTTCTAGAATGTCGGCGACAAAACAAGCAGGTTTTACTTCATACAGCGCAATAACAGTATGAATCTTTCTTTATTGTATAACCTTTCGCTGCATGAAGCGAAAAATACTCTGTTAAAAAAGTTAACAAAAGCAGCGCCAAATACAGTGAAACAATCGTATAATTTAAACATGTAAAAGAAAGCGTTTAATCAACTACGTTCTAGTGTTTAACTTTCATTGTAAATTAGTTAAATTAATTTTTTTTTTTTAAAAAGACGAATCCCCAATGCGTCCCCGAGCACAAATTTACATCTCTAAATTTGAACCAATACCCGAATGTGTCCCCAAGCATAAAATTAATTTAAAGATCTAAATTTGTACCAATACCCGAGTGCGTCCCCCACCAAAATGATTACAGCTCTGAATTTTATGTTAGTCAAAACTACTAGTTCTAAGCATGCAAACCTCTATTAAATAACAATAAAATTACTAGTTCGAAACAACCATTGTTAGCAGCCTCATCAATTATTTTATGTTAGTCAAAACCCCAACAATGACAATTTCTAAGGATGCAGACCTCTGTTAAATAACAATGAAACTACTACTTCGAAACAATAATAAAATTAGAACTTGTCCCAACAATGCCAATTTCTAAGCATGTAAAACTCTATTAAATAATAATGAAACTACTACTTCGAAATAACAATTGTTAGCAGACTTATCAATTATTTTATGTTGTCAAAATTACAACTTTTCCCAACAATAACAATTTATAAGCATACAAACATCTATTAAATAACAATTAAACTACTACTTCCAAATAATCTACCAATAACATCTATTAAATAAAAACATGAAATGACAGGTTCTTCTAGTTTAACTGCATGAGCCATATTCACAAATTGTGAGATTTGACACTCCAGTTAAAACTTAAAAGCATATTTGAAGGTCATAAAATTAAATACATTGCATTTTCCTCAAAATTTTGGCTTTTCACCACCTTCAAAAGTTGAAAAGCATGTTACTGGTAGATTATTTGGAAGAAAAGGAACTTTAAATTCAAATAGGTATACTGGTTTGTCATGCTATCTATCTCATACAAAGATACACACTATTGATATACACTATCTCATACAAAGGAAAATGTTAGTCAAAACCCCAATAATGACAATTTCTAAGCATACAAATCTATGTTAAATAACAATGAAACTACTACTTCGAAACAATCATAAAATTAGAACAATTGTTAGCAGACTTATCAATTATTTTATGTTGTCAAAATTATAACTTTTTTCCAACAATAACAATTTATAAGCATGCAAACATCTATTAAATAACAATTAAACTACTACTTCGAAACAATCATTCTTAGTAGACTTATCAATTATTTTATGTTGTCAAAATTACAACTTTTCCCAACAATAACAATTTATAAGCATGCAAACATCTATTAAATAACAATTAAACTACTACTTCGAAATAATCATTCTTAGCAGACTTATCAATTATTTTATATTGTAAAAATTACAACTTTTCCCAACAATAACAATTCATAAGCATGCAAACATCTATTAAATAACAATTAAACTACTACTTCGAAACAATAATTCTTCACACATCTTTCAATTCTCACTTAAACTCATTTTTGTCAGAAGTCAAAATTTTGTATAAAATAACATCGCTCAACAATGGAATGCACGAAGAGGAAGATAATAGAGAGAAGAAATGAAGCAAAACAGAAACAAAATGGAGCTTCAAAATGGAGACTCTTTTTTTAGTTATTAAATATCAAAAGCTGTTAATTTGCATCATTAAAATTTGTACTTATCATTAAAATTAGAACCAATCCCCGAGCTAGTCCCCGAGCTAATCATTATAACTTGTACTTTAAAGTACTTATAACTAGTTTAACTAGTTAAAGTACTTAGTTAGTTAGAAAATGATTAGAGGACCGTTAACAATCTGGGGTACTAATTCGGGAATTAGTGATTACAATTGTTTCTAACAAACTGTCAACGAAATTAAAACACAGTACAAAAGCATGCAAAGCTAACGTTTAAAACAATCAAATTAAAACTGCAATGCGTTAAAACAACAATTTGTTAATTAATGAGAAATTAATAAATTACTGTTATTAGCGGACGGTTAAACCCAGTTAAACCAGTTCGGGGACAGGCTCAGGTTTGATGGCTCGGGGTACAGGAACATTTCTCTATTCTTTATCATAGTTCATCTTTGATATATGATTTCTTTTATGAATAAAGTCCGCATTAAATACTTATATAAACTTCACAAAGATATCGGCGGCTAAAAGCAAATGGTTATACAATCTTAATAATATATAGACGGAGAAAAATTACTCATCAAATATATATATATATATATATATATAGAGTACGGCTAATGCGCTTCCTCTAGCATATGGGCCGAAATGCTTCCGGTGGAAAGTTGAAATTTCAAAATCCAAAAAGTCGATCTGAACCGTTCATCTTCTTCTCCATATTAATATCTGCTTGGAGACCAAATTTTATATTTTTCTGAAATTTTTTACTATTTATTAAGCCACTTTGAAAATTGCTGATCCAACGGTGGCTTACCAAACAGTAAAAATCAGAAGCTACCGTTGGATCAGCGATTTTCAAAGTGGCTTAATAAATAGTAAAAAAATTCCAAAAAATGTAAAATTTGGTCTCCAAGCAGATATTAATATGGAGAAGAAGATGAACGGTTCAGATCGACTTTTTGGATTTTGAAATTTCAAATTTCCACCGGAAGCATTTCGGCCCATATGCTAGAGGAAGCGCGTTAGCCGTACTCTATATATATATATATATATATATATATAGATATATATAGAGGTTGGCTACTCTACTTCCATAAGCATATGAGGGCATGTGTTTACAAGTCATTTTTGCGTTTTCGATGTCCAAATGATCGATCTGATGCGCTCAACATATTCTCCATATTAATATGTGTTTGGAAATCAAATTTGACATTTTTTTGAATTTTTTTACTATTTTTTCAGAATTTTTCAAAACAGGATTTTTCGTATATATTTTTTTATTATTTTTAATATTTTTTATGGCTGTTTTGAGAAATTCTGAAAAAATAGTAAACAAATTTTAAAAAATGTAAAATTTGATTTCCAACCACATATTAATATGGAGAACAAGTTGAGCGCTTCAGATCGATCATTTGAACACCGAAAACGCAAAAATGTATTAGAAGTGATAAACTTCTACCATCTTTGTAATTTTGGGAGGCCGAAGTCCCTCTTTGTTTCTTATAAGTGATAAACTTCTACCATCTGGGACTGTATATGATATCTCCTCTTTGGAGATTGATCTTTTGTCTCACATTCATAAATAATTCTCATGTTTCGCTGCATGAAAGGAAAGTGGAAACATGTTTTAAAGACATTGATTACACATTTCAATAAAAATCAATTCTTAACATGCCGTATTGCCTTTGTGGTAAAACCTGTATTGTTAGAAAAACTACAATATAAATTCATTGCTTGATCTCATCTTCCAATCGGAGATGTTGGATTCACCATTATCATTTTCAGACGAACAAATGCAGGGGAGACGTGCACTTAATAATGGAATTGATCAATTGCCTGCTGGCTGCTGCTCAAGCCCAATGCACCGTACATCAAGATGACGTGGACGTTTTTCAGTACACGTGTACGACTACCTATTTGTCTCCCAACTGCTGGCTCATGTTCTACGGCTTTTTTGGGCTTCATATATGGATGCCCCACATGTTATTTGTTTTGGGCAGTTTAATCCATAATTATAACTGAGATTTTTTTTTTTTTTTGATGAGATAACAGAGATTATTTGATAATATCTAAAATTCGTAATTTGAATAAGATATAATTTTTGAACAAATTTTGTATAATGCATATAAATATTTAAAAGTAAGTATTTTTCAGAAATAATTTTTTTGTTAACTATTGCGGAATAAGTCATAGGAATAATTTATGAATTATTCCCATCTTATATTCTTATTATTATGTCATGTCCTATTTATGTTTCTCATTATATGAGTTGCTAGCCCTTCCCAACAGGCAGGAGATGGGAATTAGAACTCCCATATAATGCAAAAACCAAAGAAAAACAAAAGGACCAAAGAAAATGTAATTAAACTTAATTGAGAGTCTTGCATAAAATAGCAAGACATAAGTTTTGTTCAATTAATAGGGGCTTAAAAACCACAATAAAATTTTTGTATGGTTCAACATTCAAATAATAACTTTTTTTCTCATCTGCTGTTACAAACTGACGACAGTCCCATAAGGTGATTCTTCAATTGTAGAAAGTCATATTGGAAAAACGTCACCCATTAAATGAATTCGGATCTACCAAAGTAACCCAAGCTTTGCATTTGGATCCGGATTGTCTGATTTACACAAATATTAAATTTATCCGTGCATTCTATTTCAAAACGACAAAACCGATCAAATTGATCTGAATTGTGATCTGATGTTTCGGATCCAAACTCAAAATTAGAGTTACTTTAGAGATCCGCACGACCGCACCCCATTAATTATCATGTGCTTTAAACTTGACAATTTTTTATTCGTAGAAAATATTATAAAATAATATATGAAAACAAAAAAAATGTATCTTCGATTTTTGATATATAGAAGGATTGGTAGAAATTTTTTTGATCCAAACTTCGGATCACTAATAAATTTCCCGATACAAAGATTTTTTTTTTTCTTTTCTTTTTTAACTAGTTGCCTTGGATCCTCTGTAGATCGGACAAACTTTTGGTCTTCAAAAGCAGAATTATTTAAAAAAAAATCTTTGCCATGACTGCCACAGAGAATCTTATTTAAAAAGAAAAGGAAAAAAAATGAATAGGTAGAACTTTTATTCAAAGATCTCACAGTTGATTCTATTTTTTTCTTTTATTATTTTTTATTTTTTTTATGAGAAACCGTAGGTAAGATAGTGTATTGAAAAGAACCATCCAGTTCAGGATCGGACCGGACTGTGCTCCAAATCCGGATCGGATCGTACTGGATCAAGGGACGGGTCTAGCAAGAATTTGAATCGATTTTTTTAATTAAATTCGGACTAACCCGTGGAACCATATAGAACCGGACCGGACCAAATCCGGACCGAATCGTGAAGAACCTGACCCGGACCGGACTAAACCCATACTAACCCCTCAAACTTGGACCCTGACCGGACCAAACCCACCATACCCAAACCGGAATCGGACTAACCCCCTCTAACCCGTACCGGACCCGGACCAAACCCTCCGCCCTACCAGGACCGGAACTAGACTAACCCCCTCTAACCCATACCAACCCCCCCTACCCAGAACTCACCTGCCCAAACCCTTTTTTATTTGGTTCAGTCCATTTTTTTTTTCAGTAAGCAATCCCAATTTTTGACCAGATTCAAAATTCGATTCAAAATTTGATTTAGAGAAAATGGCTACATAGATTTTTATGTTCTTTTTATAAAATTAAAGGTATGGAAGTCTAATTTTCAGATAATATAATTTATCTTTACAAAAATATTACATATTTATATAGTTTTAACGATTAATTGACAGAGGTCAGAATAGCTTGAAATTCCAGTGAGCAGTCCTAGTTTTTGACCATATTCAAAATTTGATTTAGAGAAATTGGCTACTTGGATTTTTGTATTCTTTATATCAAATTAAAGGTATGGAAGTATAGTTTGCATATAATATAATTTTTCTATACAAAAATATTGCATATTTGTATAGTTTTAACCAATGTTATCAGAACTGGACCGAACATCAAACCGGTAAAGCTTCAGTTCATCGGTTTACTAGTCAGACCACTGGATTGACCAGTTCAATTGCTGGTTTTTTAAAATAGCTTGATTTTTTATTGAGCTACTAAATCTTTATCTTAAAAAATATTAATTGCAGTAATATTTTGTGCTACTAATTTGAATATGTTATCAATTGAGTTTAATTTGAATAAAATTCATTATATAAATAACTCAATTCAGATTGATGCAAACCGGTATATTAGTGAACATATAAGGCTTGTCCACACAATATTCAAAGCATATACAATATTTATTGGTGCTTGTAAAGATTTAAAGTAAATTTCATATCTCTATGATCCACTTTAATAATACAATAAAAGTATTTAAAAATTAAAAAACTATGATAAAATTAAATTGTAAATCTTGTTTTTCCAAAAAAAAAAAATGCTACATACATGATAAAAATAAGCACGTTCAGAATATACATATAATTTTTTTCAACTAAAAAAGGAACTTGATAGATTAAAAAAAAAAAAAACTTTTTGCAAAATATCAAAATGAATCTTTTAACATTTAATATAGCGTTGTGTAATATCTTTCAAAATATTAAATTAATAGGCCACTTGGTTCTCCAATCCTCGAGAATAGAGTCAAACTAAATTTTTTTAAAAGCTACAGCAAACATCTTTTTTTATAAGGGGTCCACACTGTCAGAATCTCCTCTTCCCCTTATCATTTTCAATGGAGCTCGATCCCCTTCGTTTTTCCATAGTGATTTAGCTCTAAATAAAAATTTAAATGAATGTGTTTTGAACCGGGTTTTTTTCCGAATATTTCAGCGATTTCTCAGTTAAATCCGGTCGGTCAAACCAGTTTTGACCTGTTTAAATGCACAAACGATTCTTTAAATGAACCAAACCGGACAAGTCACCGGTTCCGATTTTTTCCGGTCTGACCGACCGGTCCGGTCCGGTTATGATAACACTGGTTTTAACGACTAATTGATAGAGGTTCGAATAGCTTGAAATTCTAGTCAGCAGTCTCAGTTTTTGACTACATTCAAAATTCAATTTAGAGAAAATAGTTACATGGATTTATGTGTTATTTATATAAAATTAAAGGTATGGAAGTTTAGTTTCAGATAATATAATTTATGTATACAAAAATATTATAGATTTGTATGGTTTTAACGATTCATTGACATAGGTCAGAATAGCTTGAAAGAAGACATCAGTCAATTAATAAAAAATAATCTAACATTCAATTTAAATTTAAAAATCCAAATTTAAAAATAAATCTAGCATAAATGAAAACTAAATCTAAAATTCAATTTGAATTTTAAATTACTCTATAAATATAACATAAAAATAAATCTAACATAACATATCAAAATCTGACATATCATATTAAAATATAACATTTATAACATATATAAAAATAAATCTAACATATAAAAAATAAATCTAATATATTAAATTCAAATAAATCCGAATTTCAAATTTAAATTACTATAAATCCGAATTAACACAAATGGTCGATCTATCATATTTATGTAATGCATCATGAATTCATGCATGTACCACAAAACAATATGAAACAAATTCAAACAAATATTCTCTAAATTTTTTTGAAGGACAATATTCTCTAATTTTTTACAACTTCCATGGCCAAATAATACTTATAAATGTCAATTTTATATAATTTCATCGTTATTTGTCTCTTAAAATTGAGCCAATAATTTCGGCCCGTTCATTTTTACATTATCAATCAACGGTCAATTTGCAGTGAAATGATTCCAAAATTATTTTAAAATGATCAAGAGAAAACTCTGGACATAAACACCACAAAATTTCTCGAGTTTGGTTATGTCCAAACTTAGATCCAATGTGAAGTTTTATAGCCCTTCGATGTTTCAATATTCCGGCAACCGGATGGATAGGTAAATGATAATAAAATTTCATCAAAATTTGTTACAATAAAATAATTGTAATGTTCTTTAACTTCAATGTCGATCGACCAACGGGCAATATATTTTCGTTCGTCTTCATGAACTCATAAAACAAGAGTTTATGTTTCATGTTCATGCATGTTGAATATGAGTCATAAAATCTAGTTCTGTGAGTCGGTGAAGGCGAACGTAAATATGTTGTCCGTTGGTCGGTCGGAACCGTTTAAATTAAATAGCATTATATTTATTTTATTGTAGAAAATTTTGATCAAATTTTATATTAATTTACCTATCCATCCAGTTGTCGGAATATTGAAACATCGAAGGGCTATAAATACTTCACGTTGGATCGAAGTTTAGACATAAGCAAACTCAAAAAATTTTGTGTTGTTTATGTTCAGAGTTTTCTCTTGATCATTTTAAAACAAATTTGGAGTCATTTCATTGCAGATCGACCGTTCGTTAACAACGTAAGAATGACGAGCCGAAATTATTGGCTCAATTTTAAGAGGCAAATAATGATGAAATTATATAAAATTGACATTTATAAGTATTATTTGGTCATATAAGATGTAAAAAAGAAGAAATTTTTTTTTTTAATTTTTTTATATTAATTGTTGTACAATTAATTGATGTATAATTTGTGTCGGTATAAAATTCTAAACTCTTTTAATCTTTTCAACTATTTTTTAAACATTTCAATTACTCTTTTAAAATTATTCATTTTAAAGGAACATTACTAAAAAAAAAATTCATATAGCCATTTTCTCCAAATCGAATTTTGAATCTGGTCAAAAACTGGGACTGGTCAGTAGAATTTCAAACTATTATGACATCTATCAATTAATCGTTAAAATTGTAAAAATTTGTGTTATTTTTTGATAAAGAAATTATGTTATATGGAAGCTAGACTTCAATACCTTTAATTTTATATAAAGAACACAAAAATCCATATAGCCATTTTCTCTAAATCGAATTTTGAATGTGGTAAAAAATTGGGATTGCTTGATGGAATTTTAAGCTATTCTGACATCTGTCAATAAATCATTAAAACTGTACAAATCTGTAATATTTTTTTATAGATAAATTATGTCTTCTGGAAACTATACTTATAACTTTAATTTGATATAAATAACACAAAAATCCATGTAGCCATTTGCTATAAATCAAATTTTGAATCTTGTCAAAAATTGAAACCGCTCACTGAAACTTCAAGCTATTATGATCTCTGTCAATTAATCGTTAAAATCGTACAAATCTTTAATATTTTTGTATAGAGAAATTATGTTATTTGGAAACTAGACTTCAATATGTTTAATTTGATATAAAGAACACAAAAATAAATATAGCAATTTGTTCTAAATCGAATTTTGAATCAGATAAAAAATTGAAACTGCTCATTGAGAAAAAAAAATGAACCGGATAAACTCGTACAAGCCGGACTAGACCATGAATCGGACCAACCTGTGTGGATTTGGACCATGGTCCATAGCACGAGTTCGGGCTGGTCCCTCCAAATTGGACCCGCCCCTCCAAAATTGGTGTTAATATATTTTATGTTATCTATAATCTATGTAAGTGTCGGGACAGTATTGACAAAGAATAAAATGATTTAATATTTGTTCTTTGGAAATCTGAACGGCCTGAATTTTTCACAAATCACTTCAAATTTTGAGATATTTCAGAAATGTTAATTCTAAGATAGATTAACGGTGCAAATAGGATGTTCATCAGTTCAGTTTAATTAAGTTAAAACCGAAAAAATTGAACCGAAATAAATTTTGGTTTATTCGGTTAAACCGAAATAAATTTTGGTTTATTCGGTTAAACCGAAATAACCAAAATCAAAGATGAAGATACAGAAATAACCAAAGGCATACAAGATCGATTGGGAGAAATAATCAAAATAACCAAGAGGGTAACGAAGAAAAGAGATGAAATTAAAATGAGAGAGCAGATGGAGAGGGCGTAAGAGAAATACAAAGAGAGATAGTGATCAATTTTTTTTTTTTAAGAAAAGGGAGAGAAAAAAAAAATAAGTGGGGGGAGGAAAGAACAGCGGGGAGAGAGAAAGAGAAAAGAGGCAGTGGACCAGTGAGGGCTTGGTGGGATCCAGCAGAGGTGAAAAGTAAATTTTAAAAAGAAAAAAAAATGGAAGAAAAGAGGTTCAAAGTAATGCGGGAAAAATGGCACGGCGGAGTACGGTACGTGTTACTATTCTGTGTCGTGACTTGTATGTCGCGTGTCATGATCATTCCTTGATATTTTGGTCACGGCACAGCACGGCACACGAAAGATCCGGTCACGGCACGGCACGACACATAATCATGCGAGTCACGTGTAATTAGGACCGTTAGGTCTTAATCAAATGGTGAATCTTGAATAAACTAACTTAAATTATGAAAAAATAGTTAAACGTGAGAAACATGACCAGTTACGTTTGGACACGGCACGCAAATAGTCACGGTGTGACTCGCGTGCCGTGATCACCCCTTGACATTTTGGTCACGGCACGACACGTTTTTTCCACTCTAGTTCAAAGTCTAAATTCGGACAGGGGCCAGGGAGTGTGGGTTTGAGATTTTCCGATTCGCAGCTGAATATGTTGTAAAACTGTTCAGTTCAGCATATCCGGTTTGAAAAATCTAAAACCGAACCATTCTGAACTAAAATATTAAATCAGTTGTAAAAATTAAACCAAACTAATCCATTAAACTAAAAAAAATCAAACTAAATCGGTTAGATTTAAAACCGATCAAACTAGACCTACACTTCTAGAATTCAGACTTTTTGTATGGGAACACCCTTGCAACAAACTCGAAAAATAACAGTTGCATAAATTACCCATACAACAAGTATTCTTGCAAAAAATATTTTATACAAATATTTAATTCCAGACTTGTTGCATGAGAATATGTGAGCAAAACTTGACAAAATAAATCGGTACTCCGGTTAATTAACACCAAGTTTTATATTTCCATTCACTATAATTAATACGAGACTGGGATTTGTAGTATGATACAAATATCTGTCCTCTTCTTCTTATTTTCAAAGAGTGAACACCAAACTAATTAGATAAGCATAGAAATATATGTAAATATCTCTTCGACAATCTTCTTATGTTGAAAGAGTGAACATGCACCGTTAATGTCAATTTAGAATAACACCGAAATTAAGATATGCAAGCTATAGAAATATTAGAGTACCTCATCTTCTTATCTTGAAAGAGGGCAGATGAGGTCTATATCCGTGGGCACAACCATGACGCATAATATTATTTTGATTCCATCTCCTTCGTCGTTTTCACAAGCTTTTCGTCGGCACTACCACATATAGGGGTGTTAGACCTCCGTGGGCACAACCATGACGCATAATATTATTTTGATTCCATTTCCTTTGTCGTTTTCACAAGCTTTTCGTCGGCACTACCACATATAGGGGTGTAAACACAGGGGCGGAACTAAAATTTGAATAGAGGGACACATGATAATAAAATCTCACTAACTAACACCGATAAAATATCACGTTTATCAAAACCAAACTAAAAACATGAAATAAATTATAATTTTCATAACATGAAAGTAACTTTTATCTCAAAAAAATCATTTAAAAAATTATAAACAATTACAAACTTCAATTTTAAAATCGGATTTAGCTGATTTCAAAGTTGAAGTGGTAAATATGCTTTGAAGATCGATGTAAGTTTCTGTATTGTGAAGATGGTGAATTTTGCTAAAAAAGAAAATGTATTGTGCTTGCTCAAATATTATTTTCTTTATTTTATTTTTATTTATTTATTTTAGATGAATCAGAGATGTTGCTTCGCTGGAATTAATACTTTCTTCTTATTTTTTCCTTTTTTAGAAACTTAGCATCTGTCAGGGTATTCCGAGATTACTTTGTTTCATTGGCTAACATTTTTAAAAATACCCAATTAGCAAAATATTTTAATAATAATAACCAAGCTTTAGGTTTTAGATATAATTTTAAAAGTACCCAAACCGTGGATTTTTTCCACGGTTTCGAATTTTAATTCGAAACTATGGAAAAAATTCACGGCTTCAATTTTTTTTTATTGCAAAACAGAAATTTTTTAATTTTTTTAATTTTTTGTACTGAAATATTAGATTAGAAATGTTGAATATATTTATTCGAAAATAGATGGAATACAATATAATTTGATTTATTAGAAATACTGCAACAAATAACCCGGATCAACATTTTTCAGGCCGAATTTTTCGCGGCTGTGAGAAAAATTAATATATTTTTTTATGTGTTACTGTAAAAAAATAAAAGTGCTTGGATTCTGAGTTATTGATCCCGATTCAAAAGTCACTTCTAGGTAATACAAAAAATATTGTCATCCTTCTAGTAAATTTAATTTCTAAAAAGTTGTATATATTTTGAGAATTCTTATTGAATAACAATAATTAAATAACTTAAATTTTTTGTTTTTTTTCAAAAATAGATACAATTTTCGAAACTCTTTTACTAGTTTGATCAATTTTTGAGACTTGATATCTCTTGATCTGTTTGGAGATTTTGTATAAAACTTTGCAGTCTTGTTCTATGTTGTTAAGACTACATGTCAGTCAATTTTCATGATTTTTGGAACATGATTTTATGGTTTAGAGGTTGTGCAAAAACAGAGGCAAATTTAAAACTGCTGTTGTGTGAACACCTTTACTAGTTTGGTCAATTTTTGAGACCTGATATCTCTTAACCTGTTTGGAGGTTTTGTCTGAAATTTTGCAGTCGTGTTCTATGATGTCAAGACTACATGTCAGTCGATTTTCATGATTTTTGAAGATAATTTGCTATGTTAATCAGAGGTGCAAAATTGAACTCAGAATGAAACTGTGACCTATACATTTTTTTATTTTTTCTTAATCATTTCTCACTATATTAGTTTCTTGTTTAACCTTATTGAATTATTAAGAGTTTACTATTTATTTTTTGTTGTTATTTTTTATTTAGTTTGTTATGTAAGAGTTTTGAATTTTTACCACCGTTCCTGCTCAAAATAGGCCCAGTTCCTACCAAAACAGGTTCTGTTCCTGGCGGAAACAGATTGATCCTGGATAGTGGCCGAAATAGTGGCCAAAATCAATGTGCAGAAAAGCTTATAGTTCGGCCAGAGCCAAAACAGACTGTTCCTGACCAAAACAGAGGCCGAAACAACAACAGGAAACATTTATTTTTGTTATTTTTGAACCATATTAATTGTAATGCATTTATTTTGTTTATTCTATTTATTTTTCTTATTTTTGAAGCATGTCGTATTGTTGTTCTTAAGTTTATTTTGTTGTTTAACTATGCGAACTTAATTTTATTTTTTGTATTTTTGTTATTTTTTATTTTTTGTTGTTATTTTTTTTGTTGTATAATGTAGTGACAAAAAAAGAATATAAATACTACCATAAAACGATTAAAATATATAACATAACTCAAACTAAAACATAATAAAATCGGCCATTTTTATTAATATCCTAAAAAAAAACTTAATTTTAAAAATACTCTTACATTGAATTTTTTTTAAAAAAAATGCCCCAACCGCCAGGCCCAGTGGCCCAAAACACAAGCGGACCGCCCGTCCCACGGGCGGGTCACAGCACTAGCGGACCGCCCGTGGGACAGGCGGTTCTCTATTTTTTTTTATAGAGATCTTAGTATTTTGATTTGAATAATTTTGTGAAAAAAAAGTTTTCTTATTTAGACTGTATGCCAAAAAAATAAAATATTTGATATATTTACCAAGTGATGTCGTAAATCTTTATAACTTCGATTTTTTATTTTTATTTTTTTGGTGAACTTTGATTTTATTTGTCAGTTGGATATCACAAGTCTAAATATAACACTAATTAAGGACTTGGCCTTTATTCTGGTTTTTATAATATATGTATAATATATACATATGTAAATATGTACATATATACATATATACATATACACATATAAACATATACACATATACACATATAAACATATACACATATACACATATACACATATACATATACATATATACAATTTTTTTTTATAAACTCATTTATTTATAATATATGTATATATGTATATATTATAAATATATACATATACATATATTATATATATAATATACATATATATACATGTAGAGTAAGGCTACGCTACTTCGTGAATTAAACGGGGCGTTTTAATTCGCGCTCATATCTCTAGTTTTGAAGTCTAAATAGCCGATCCAAACCGTTAGATATTTAATCTATATTAAAATGTGCTTGGAAACAAAATTTTACATTTTTTTTGAATTTTTTTACTGTTTATTAAGATGGTTTGAAAATCGCTATTTTTTAATGCCTACCATCGAACGAAAACTTAAACTAAATTTTTGAGGCCCTAAACGATATTTTTTTGAAATTCTGATGCTTCCAATACGATGATGCCCGGTGTTCCACTGGGGCAAAACGGATCCCTCTCGTTCTCCCCTTTCTGAAAAGTGCTCATACGCGTAAATCAGAGTTTCCTAGCCAAAGTTATAGCTGTTTAAAGTTTTTTCAAAAATTAAACTTTGAAAATTCATAACTAACTGTAGAAAAATCCAAATAAGTTGAAATTTATATCAATTCTGTGTATTTTTGAATGCTCTACATGCTGGTGAAATCACTTTTGCAGTTTGGTCCCTGTATCAGTCCAGACTTGCTGATTGTTTTTGTGTATATGTATATGTGTATATGTGTATATGTGTACATGTGTACATGTGTACATGTGTGTATGTGTATGTGTATGTATATGTATATGTATATGTATATGTATATGTATATGTATATGTATATGTATATGTATATGTATATGTATATGTATATGTATATGTATATGTATATGTATATGTATATGTATATGTATATGTATATGTATATGTATATGTATATGTATATGTATATGTAGATGTAGATATGTATATATGTAGATATTATACATATATTATAAAAACCAGAATAAAGGCCAAGTCCTTAATTAGTGTTATATTTAGACTTGTGATATCCAACTGACAAAAAAAATCAAAGTTATAAAGATTTACGACATCACTTAGTAAATATATCAAATATTTTATTTTTTGGCATACACTATAAATAAGAAAAAAAAAATTTCACAAAATTATTCAAATCAAAATACTAAGATCTCTAAAAAAAATAGAGAACCACCCGTCCCACGGGCGGTCCACTAGTGCTGTGACCCGCTTGTGGGACGGGCGGTCCGCTTGTGTTTTGGGCCGCCCGTGGGCCTGGCGGTTGGGGCATCTTTAAAAAAAAATTTCAATGTAAGGGTATTTTTAAAATTAAGTTTTTTTAAGGATATTAATAAAAATGGCCGTAATAAAATAAAATGAACCTAAACTATACTAAAACTAAAATAATAAAACTAAACTAAAACATAATAAAAGATAACATAGCTAAATTAAACTAAAACTATAAAAAAACTCTTTATCAACGGAAAGGTGAAGGGGAATATCGGTCAGCTGCTTTACCTCTATTATTTCTATTGAATTGGTGACGTCACTCATTCCACTGTTGTTCTCCTTCCTGCGCAATGCGAGCTGGTGTAATCTCATCCTCGGGCTCAGCCTCTTTGCTCCACTCGAGTGCTGTATCCCATGGATCCTCGGCCGCGTGGGTAGCTGGCGGTGGCGGGGGGTATGGAATATAGATGCCGTAAGCTGAGACCCATAGTCAGGCTGAATCCCACTACCAAAGGCCTCCCAATCGTGTTCCCTCTCTGGATACAGTCGAAGCAGGGAGGCGGCTGTATCCCACTGATCATATGGAATAAAATCTGCAAGGCTAAAAGTCAAGCTCTCAGCCTGATATCTACTGGCTTTCCGTGAGGCTGGTTGGTGAACTCGTGATTTTCCTACCATTTCTTGTCAAATGCCGGGCAGTTTCCATCACCGGGCTCTCCCTATGGATCCTCGTTCGGCTCAGGTACCCCCACCAGTAGCCGTGATCATGACCAATACTGCAGTAGAAGTACCAGCCCATACATACACTTACTGTTCGGTTGTAATTTGAAGAATATTAGTTGTCAGGGACAAGTTAAATAATTAAAATAAGACAACAAGAGCATACTGACCTTGCAACTCTGGCACAAGTTTGAGTAAAGATGTGCTAGGACAGCCCCACCCCAGTTGTACTTTCGTGACGGCTGAAGGTCTCGCAGCATCTCTAGATACATCATCGGGATGCCATCACCGCTTGAATCAAAGAACATGACAGAACCAAATAGGTCCATCACAAAGCCCCGTGTGTACATGTAATGTCAAAATTACAAAGCAATTCATTTTTCAAAATGAAATAGAATATAAAATAAATGTAATACGAATAGTTTGTAGGAGTACCTCTGAATATCGAGCTGAGTTGAATGCCAAGTCAGACCTCTCTCAAACATAGCTCGTAGCTTCGTCCTCTATAGACTGTACTTGGACCTCCCCGCATTCCTGCGTATATCTGGCTCCGTTCTTAAAAACTCTGCGAGCCTGGCATTAATCGTGTTGTCATCAGTGGGTACCAACAGGCACATCCTGGATAGGTAAACCCCATAGGGCATTCACATCCTGGAGAGTCACTGTCATCTCTCCAAATGGTAAGTGGAACGTGTGCGTCTCGGTACGCCATCGTTCCACTAATCCTGCAATAAGGGACCCATTAATGGCTTTACTCTCGGACTCCATAATATCGACCAAATTGTTCAACCCCAAATTTCGCAGGTACTGGTCCATCGCCAAGTAGTACTGCATCCCATAATGCCGACTCCTGCCATCTACAATGTTCTCACTCTGCATTGAAAAAAGTAAACAACATAAAAACCTGAAAATACGAGAGCTCAACAAAATTTAAACTTAAAAAAAACAAATGAAAAAAGTAATCAAGTACCTCAACAGATGCCAGTGAGAATCGTGTTGGGGTTTTACGGTGCTAACCAAAAATCCGTTTAGGCTTAAGTTGCGGAATGACCGTAGAACAAAAATTTCTACGGCCAACTTAAGCTCAGGATTAAACGGGGTATGTCAGGAAACTTTCCAAGGCGGTCCACCATCAGTATTCCTTTGGCATCAAAACCCAATTTAATCCTTTTACAGATCTACTCCATGATTGATTTCTAAAACTTTAATCTACTTACCAATTAAATAGATTAATATAACATATTTATACCTTGTTTCCAAATCACAGTTGGAATGCAGACCGACCGAGTAGAGCCTCACCAGGGAAGGAATCGACTCGGAGTATCACACGTGTGATACCTCTATCGGTTATCCACCAGGACTAACCGGAGAGCGGTTTATTTCTTCTGCCAGAAATACCGTAAACCGCGGAATTCTGCAAAAACACTATTCACGGGAAAAAGACGAAAACCCATAAACACGAATTTTCGGTTGCTCAGTTTCATCAATATGCAAAACTGACATACCGCGAAATTCGATAAAACACTATTCATCAATCCCGTAAATATACCTCACAACAACTCGCAAGATTATACGTCAACTACGTATAACTTTCTTTCCTCAACCGAAACACTATTTGGGAGAGAAACCGAGAAAGAGAGAAAATACCGATCCGTTTCGACACGAAACGGTATGAGTGAATTAGCAAATTTCTCTCTACCCCTCCACCCCTATTTATAGGGTTTAGGGTCGGTTGCCAAAAGACCAAAATGTCCTCCAAGTTCGGCCTATTTACAAGATATGCCATTGAATGGATAAGGATGACATGTCATGTGGATAGGATCGATGACGTGTCATCTGGATAGGATCGATGACGTGTCATCTGGATAGGATCGATGACATGTCATGCGGATAAGAACGAATCTGAAAAGACCCGAATGCCCTCGGCCCGAATACAAATAATATTCGTATAATTATTCTGAACAATTATATATATTTTTCTTGCGGTTGTTGTTTCGGTAATTTATACAATGTGTCCTGCACATTTATAAATTAACCGGTTAACTTTTATACAACGTGTCACACACGTTTATAAATTAACCAATATTTTTGCTTGTTATTTTTACATAACATTTATAATTTAATTATAACACGTATAATTAATTGTAACCATCTTACTATTGATCATAACCAATTTATGATCAATCACAATAAGATTCTCCGATTAACTCCTATATGGTGTGACCCAATAGGATCTGTGTTATGTTGGTAAACAGAGTTAAAACTATTTTAACTTCTATAATCATGAGCGGCATCTGGCAACACATCATGACCATCCAATTACACAGATGATGCTGTACAGTACAATATCACGATCCAGTAAACAATTTACTTGTGTCTGTTCTTCTGTCTCATAGCTATCAGATTAGTTTTAAGGTAGATGTGTGTCATCCTTGCTAACTGAATCTTTTCTTGATCTTGAGCAGATTGTCAAATATAATTACTCTTGTAATTATACCGCTAGCAGATAATCTAACTCTACCAAGGGGCCTAGTGATGCTATAGCTCGTATAGAGATACGAGGGACAAATAGTATTCTTGGTAAACCATCACTACCTCAGCTAAGCCATGTATATCGAAGAGCTACCGTTATAACTGCATTTTACCGACAACGTTTGATAACAATCACACATATACATTTCTTAGTAGGAAAGATGAATACCTCATACTGTAGAACTTGACACTAAATGAAAACATAAATGACACGAACACAATTCTATTTAATGTTTCATTCGGGGTCTGTCAAATACCATGTTCCTAGAACATGTATCTATGTGATTAAAATGACATCTCGTGTCAGGTGGTTTGTAAAACTTAACCATCTTTTAATCCACATACTAACCTTATCGTGGTAATTAGTATTCCTGCTAATTACCTTGGTCAGTGATGGAGTTTCACAATTTCAGTCATGAACTCGAAATGATCCATAAATTCAATAATACTCAAGGCAACAAAATGATATTAATCATCCAATTCATGAACAAAGCTTTATGATAAATTATCGTATTATTGACTTCTAGATTATTACACTAACAAATCGGTCCTCACGGTGATTCATCCATAATAAATGACTGAAATATTCCTTGCTGTTCTCGGAAATGGGCTCATCAACAGGGTCGGTTGTTGGTGGTCTCTTAGGCCGTCCCCTAGTCATCCTACGTTGAAAAAAATTTTAGACATCATACAATTGGCTAAAATATGCTAATTGCGATAAAAATATGCTAAAATACGCTAATATCAAAAAATATGTTATTTGGGTCAAATATGCTAAAACAAACAAAAATATACTCAAATATGCTAAAATACGCTAATATGAAAAAAAAAATGTTATTTGAATAAAATAGGCTAAAACAAGCAAAACTATACTCAGATATGCTAAAATACGCTAATATGAAAAAAATATGTTATTCGGGTAAAATAGGCTAAAACAAGCAAAAATATACTCAAATATGCTAAAATACGCTAATTGTAGTAAAAATATGCTAAAATACGCTAATATGAAAAAAATATGTTATTCGGGTCAAATATGCTAAAACAAGCAAAAATATACTAAAATATGCTAAAATACGCTAATATGAAAAAAACATGTTATTCGGGTCAAATATGCTAAAACAAGCAAAAATATACTAAAATATGCTAAAATACGCTAATTGCGGTAAAAATATGCTAAAATACGCTAATATGAAAAAAAAAATATGTTATTCCGATAAAATATGCTAAAACAAGCAAAAATGTGTTTGGGGTGCCAACCGTGATCTACCGTTACAAGGTTATTTCATTCTTTGTATGACGGATTAATTGACTGTGGTAACGGTCACTGGATCATTACAACGGTAGGCCTTACTTAGATCAATCTCAAACTTTTTTACCAATTTTATAGATATTGATTTCTAATCTTGAGGTGATGCTTCTGTTGTCCAATGTCCAGTGCTTTATGACTACATCCTTGATAAGTGTTGAAGTTGTTCATTCATTCTTGAAGCATATATCATATTCTTTATAGTCATGAACCTGCATAACATTTCAAGACAAGTAAATTATGGTCCAATCCAACAATCTTTCCCTTTTGACGATTTGCAACATATATATCAAGTGAGTGCATAAATTGCTTATTCCCACAAATTTCATAATTTTTGAATTTTTAAAAAATTTTGTTTTTCTTTTTTTTCTTATATTTGTGTATGTGGTGTCATGGAATACCAATATAGCATGAACTTGTAATATCTCTCATTCTTTTTGAAAATGGTCAAAAGGGACTAAATATCACATAATTATGCTCAAACGAAGAGATGGCTCCCTCTCAATTCATGCATCCCCTTAATTTGGTAAAATTATAAATTAAGGCCTAAAATCACACAAAAATGAAATATTACAATTAAAGCACACAATTTGCACCAAAAATTGAATATTGTAATTTAGAAGGTGCATGATATGTAAATTTGACTCTTTTCAATCAAGATATTATTGAAAATAATATATTTGTTTCTAAAAGTCAATTTAGAAATTATTTTGATCATTTTATTCTTCTAAGCAAGAGAACATTGCAATTAAATAATGATTAACCAAATTAGCCTCTTAATTAGGCAAAAATATTAGAATTAAAGTAATTTAATATTTTGAATATTGGAATTAAATTGATAATTTGATAATTTATGTTCTTCTAAGTAAGAATATGTTTGAAATTTTTCATGATCAAATTTACGTGTCTCTAAATTAGATGAAATATTGAAATTAGAAGGTTATTGGTCAATAATAATGATGTTCACTAGGAGACACAATTTTTAGATAAAATATATAAACTAATATTAAACCCTAGGATACATCATGCATGAAATTTGAAAACAACAATAAATAGACTCTAATTTCAAAAGGCTCATAGCCAAATAGATGTTATCTCTCCTAAACCTTAGTAAACTAGTTCTCTTTAGGTTTAGATTCGAGTTTGATTTCCTCCTGTTCGATCTCTATCTCCTCGTTCGGCTTCTTAGCATTCTCTTTGTTGATCTCCTTGTTTGGCTCCCTCTTCCTTTTGTTGCTCTTCTCACTGATGTACTTGCAATCGACGCACACAAATAAGTGATATCTTGGATCTGTGGAATGGATAGGCTTGATGAGAACACAACGAGGATGGAAGGCTAAGTTGCAGTCATTGCATGCAAATATGCTTGATGGATCAAAATCAGAGCTAATAATATTTATAACTCTAATTGTCTACTCTACAATCAATTCACAAGCGCATGAACCTATCATATAATATAGATCGTGGTGTCGATCCACAAGGATGGTGTATTAAGAAATCTAATCGCAAATCAAGTCTAGGTTATCGGTTCTTTTATGTTGGTTTGGTTGTTTGGTTGATTGATTGTTTGGTTGTTTGGTTGTAAGGTTCAGTTACAACAGTGAAGCAATAGTTGATTAATTGTTTAGAAGATAAGGTATCTAGGGATTCAGACATTCTATCCTTCAAATTCGTTTAATTTAGGTTCTGGATAACTTAGTAGCCGCACACAGTTCTGTCACCATTCGCATGCTACTACTTAGACCTGTCAAGTAAAGTTACTCAATCGCATACAGTTCTGTCACCATCCGCATGCTACTGCGTAAACCGTACATGGATGGTTTCCACTCTAGTCGAAATTGCACATGGTTTGATCAGAACCGCACACGCCTTGTACTGGTATCAAATGCAATATGAGAGTTGCTAATCATGTTCTAATGTTAGTCACTGTAATGCTATAACACTCTAATTGAGTAGGACTAGTAAGGGAATGTTACCTTATCTTGTACCTAAATAATTGCATGAAGATTAATGATAAGTCCTAATTACTAATATTAGAAAGGATCAAGTTCACAACTACGTACTTTCTATATGCCTTTCATAATAGTAACAATTAAGATTACTCCACTATTAGTTATAAATTGTGATGTTCATCTACCAAACTATATTCTAATAGGTTTCTAACTGAAGTTCGGATCACAGGCGGTCAACAATTACATCTATCCTACTTAGATCTAAGATAATTGTATCATTTTCCTACTAGTCAACCTCATATGCATACCATGGAGTGTACATCTCCATGCGTATCCAAAGTTAGTACGCACCAAGTCAAGTAATAATACAAAAAGTAAAACTCAGAAAGAATTAATATCATAAGCAAATGACAAATATAAATAAATCTTAGATTAAACTCATAAGAATTTGAAATTACATGTCTTTACCCTAGAAAAGGGTTGCTTAGCCGCTCATGGCGGGTTCAACAACAAAAGAGACAAAAGACATAAAGAAAGGGAGCAATAGAGAGAGATGAAAGGAGAACACATATGCTGTCTCTTCTCTTATGCACAGCGTCTTCAAATCTTGCATCTTCCTTCTTTTCTAATGAAGACTTCGCTATTTTACTAATCTATCTTTTGCATAGCCTCCATGAGAGAAAACCCTAGTTCTAACCTAATATTCTATGCTCTTTGGTATTGAATGATGAGTGGTAGTTCAGAGATGTGTTCTCCAAGCGTCCAGATGCATGTATAGGCCTTGGTTGGCAAGTTAGAGCTGTAACTACTATTTTGCCAGTTTCTGTGTGCAGATGCCTGAGCCGCATGAGGTTCATGCGTAAACCGCATGGAGGTCATAACTTCCTGTGCGGCAGCTCTCTGGGTCGCATGCGGATGAGGGCATCTGCACGCCTGAGACTGAGTGTCAGAATTGCTTCATTTTATGCCTGTTTGGCTCAACCTTGTGCGACTGGGAAGGTGGTGGGTATGGAGCAGTTATGTTGCGATTTTGATTGATGCGATCTGATCTTCGGGAGGACTCTTCATCTATCCTTCCTAGGCCAATATTCGGTTGTCACATCCAAAAGTCATTTTTCATTTGTTGTAAGAGAAAAATATCACGCTCGGTTACTTTATTGTTGGCCTCTTCCGTGCCAAATATAGAGTCGGCTAGGATAATTTGGGCATAACGCAAAGGTGCCTCCAATATGTGGTGTGCCTCCTTTGGGTGTTCACCATCCAACTCCATGGAGACCTATTCCCAAAAGCTTTGTCTTACCATGCAAGGTCCATAGTTGGTATGGTCTGCCTTGGGGGTTTCCAACGCTTTGTTGATCTCGTGGTCTAACATATGGTATCCCTTGTTGTAGATGGCGAAGGATGTGACCCCTCATTTTACATGGATGGTTGAGAGAAACTCCAAAGTAGAGCGGATGTATGTCTTATCTATCCTTAACTTGTTGACTAGCCCCTAGATGTGGATGTTGGCCAACAAAGTTCTCACTTCTCCAAAGATATTCATAGCCCTCATTGAGTTGTAACACATGGCTTTGGTGTTCACAACTTGGCATTCCTTCAAGGCTTGGTATCGCTTCTGGCGAAGGTTAGACGTGAAGTTGAGTTCCCCCCCAGTTAGTGCCTTCATGGTGCAAGGCTTTGCCAAAACCAGAGTTTCCGACCATCTCCAGAGGTTCCGTACAGTTCGTGAGAATGTTGTACGATTTAGGCTTGAACCGTGTGCTTCTGGATTGCTATGACGGCATACCTACATAATTTCTTAAACCTAGATGGTTAGAGAGAATTTCAGAAATTGCTAAGTATTATGAGAGGAAATGACAGGGAATTCAGTCAGGATTTATAGAGAGAGTAGTAATCAAGAGAGTGAAGTAGTGAAATGTTGGTTATTTGGATCATGGGTGGTTATTTTGCTAAAAGCAAGGAACCCTTCAAAAATAACCGAATATGGTTATTCTTTTGATTGGTTATGTCTCAAAATCTCTCTAAGTCCCTGTAATCATATTATGCAGTTATTATATAGGTCATGGATGTTATTAGAAATTTTTCTTCAATCCGCACAGATACCAGAATCGTGTGCGGTTCAGGTACTGAACCATGTGCTACTGGTTTTATCTTATTCAGAGCTAGCATACGTTTGTGATTGGTTCGTGTGACTAGTTTTACCTTCTTCAGAGCCAGCATGCGATTTGAAGAGAAACGTGTGCAGTTTCATACTTAGAAATTCTTCCAATTTCAACAACTAATAGATTATGCTCAGTTGCAAGCGGTTCTCAGGTGAACCGCACGGCTGAGGGATATTGTATTTTCCTTAACCACATGAGATTTTTTTAGGGCATCACTTGCATGCGGATTAGATTAAAAGTGCACGACTGAGGACTGTCAGTTTTAAGGTAGGGAGAATATAGATTTAGTGCAGTTTTCAATCGCATACGGTTTGACTCTAAACCGCACGAGAGTGCGAGAGAAATTTCAACGAGCTAGTCTCTATTGAATCCTTAATAAAAAGTCTTGATTAAGTTTTAGATATGTTTATTAGTTGTAATTCTCATTTTTAAACTCATGTACTTGGATTACCCCTCTTAAGTGTGCAAGTTCTAACCATGACTTCTATCTAATTCTACTAAATTTTAAATTTTAAAGGGTGTAAAGAGTAAAAAGGAGAAGAGACCCTTGGGTTGCCTTCCAACCAGCGATTGTTTATGGTCCAAAGCTCGACCATGCTCGTATCCTTAGTGGTTAGGTGGTAGTGAGAAGGATCCTCCTTCGCAAGTAGGAGGTCCTTCATATTCGTATTCTTTTCGGTGGTTGACGCATTTGCAGTTCTCCTTGGGATTCAATTTTGGCTGACCCGAAAACTGGTTCTTCCTTTTGAGAAGAGAAACGAGCAACTTGATTTTTAACAGTCTTTGTTCTATCGCTCAATGCGGCTACACTTGCAACCATGTCGTCGCTCACCTTCTTTTGAGCATCGATGAACTTGTCCATCCTCCACTCTAAGTATGGTTTGCGAGGTGGTTGCTGGAATTGTCGCTGCGGATACGATTTTTATTGTGTAGGTCTATTTTGGTAATTCAGTTGACGCATGCCCCTTGACTATTGTAAGGAGGGTTTTGGTTACTCCTTGTACCTGCATTGTGTTTGTCCCAAAGGCACTTAGAGGGGGTGAATAGGGCCTTTTTCAAACTTTTAATCTAAGTTATAAGTCCGTGTCTTATAGTTATTCTTGGCGGAAATTAGAATAACTTGGTTCTAAACTAAATTAATAAACAATAAAATAAAGAGTAGAGTTTAGAGACACTAGACACGAGAGTTGTTTATGGAGTTTGGCACTAACACCTACGTCTCTGGGGCCTACGACCTTCGAGATGGCATGCCTTTCTTTACCCAATAAGAAAGAAATACAAGGTGGAACCGGTGAGCCCTTATAATTTTCTGGAAAGTCACACGGTCCGAGCACGGAATCGGCTCACGAGCACTAAAGGCTCAATGATAACAATCCGAGTAACAAAGGCTCAATGATAACAAGGTGAGCAACAAAGGCTCAAGATGTAAGTTGATTTGATCTCGTAGCTCTAAGAGTTGTTGTATTGATTGAATAAGCTTGAGATTGATTGTGAGTATTGAAATTTAAGTGCACAAGCAACAACGACTTTCTCTAGATTTGGAAATTCGAAATATTGAAGTTGGAGGCAGTTAGAGTTATTTTTCAAACCTTGGTATCGCTTCTATTTATAGAGACCTGATAAAAACAGATTAAGTGGTGCTGACCGTTGCAACGGTACAGGGACCGTTACAACGGTAGGTTAATTTGAACAGGTTTGAATTGAGGGAACCATAACGATAGAATATTGTGCATAACGGTGGATTTTGTTGACAACGGTTGCAACGGTTCCCTCAACGCTAATCCTCTGGAATGCTAACCGTCAGGTGATGTTTCCTAAACCGTTGCAACGGTAGGCCTCACTTAGGTCATTCTTAAGCTTATTTTACCAATTTTACAAATTAATTATCCTAATCTTGAGATGATGCTTCTGTTGTCTAATGTCTTATGCTTCATGACTACATCCTTAATGTTGTATTGTAATTTATTACTCATCCTTGATGTGTAATTATTGAATCTTTAGTTGTCATGAACCTACACAATGTCTCAAGAAGGAAAACTGAAAAATACAATTTATATATGTTTTGCAAATCTAGTCAAACAGACAAGTAGATTATAGCATAAGCTAACAATCTCTCCCTTTTGACGATTTGCAAAACATATATATCAAGTGAGTGCATAAATTAGTTATTCCCACAAAGTTTGGAAATTTTGAGATTTTTGAAGTTTTTGTTTTTCCTTTTTTTTTCTTGTGTTTGTGTGTGTGGGTTTCATGGAATACTAATATAGCTCATGGAATACCAATGTAGCATGAACTTGTAATATCTCTCTCCTTTTTTGAAAATGATCAAAATGGTAGAAATAAAACATAGTTATGCTCAAAACGAAGAGAGAGCTATCTCTTAATTTCGTAAAATTGTAAATTAAGGCCTAAAATAATATATAAATAGAATATTGAGATTAAAGCACGCATATTTGCACTAAATTTGAATTTTAAAGTTGATGTAGTGCAAGATATGAAAAATTCGACTCTTTTTAGTCATGACATTGTTGAAGTTAATACAATTGTTTATAAATATTAAATTAAACATAACTTGATCATTTAACTCTTATAAAGTAAGAGAATATTGGAATTATATTATTGAACAAGTGTATTAGCCTCTTATATTAGGCAAACTATTGAAATTATAGCTCGAATTTCATGAATATTGAAATTTAGGATTTGTAAATTGATCATTGTTGATTCTTCTAATTAAGAGAATTTTGAATTTTTATTAATAATCAATTAATTGTGCCTCCAAATTAGGCAGAATATTGGGATTATATTGTTTCAATCATATTTTAGTCTTCTCCATTAAGATATACTTAGATATGGCCAAATAATTGTGCCTCTAGAATAGGCGAAAATATTGAAATTAAATTGATTGGAGTTTGAAATTTAATTAATAATTTGATCATTTTGATTCTTCTAAGTAAGAATATGTTGAAGTTATATTTAATGATCAAATTGGAATGCCTCTAAAATAGGCGGAATATTACAATTAACGAGTGTAATTATAATTCGATCAATTGTAGTCTTTTAATAATAAGAGAATTTTGAAATTTAGGAGATAATCAAATATTTGTGCCTCTAACATAGGCATGATATTGAAATTAGTGTATTGTATTAGGATATCACAAAAATTGTATAATATGTGAATGTTGAAGAAATTTGTACATGATATATAATTATAATATGATAGGGAAAATTGAACTATTTTATTCACACTTTAGAAATCCTTTAGTGAATACCATATGATTAAATATTTGAGATATTTTGAGAGAAAATATAGAATTTTATGCATCTCAATCATATGACGTGTGCGTGATATATATTCGACTTGACATCTCATGAAAGTGACTATATAAATTCATGAACCCTAAATGATATTCTAAGTTGCACAAATAAATTGCATTAAGGCTACCAGAATTCCTAAATAAAGGCTACTGATTTTATACAGTTCGTTCGATGCTTGAGTTTCCTTATGTAGATTAACCATCTCTTCTTCATGTCCCCCTCCCTTGTCACACACAAGACATATCCATGTAAAATATAAAAGAAAGAAAATTGGGCCTTACCTTTTGGGCTTTATGTTGGGCCCAAAAATCTAAGTCAAAATAATAACAGAAGAGATCAATGTAATATGTTCCAGCCGGGTGCAACTAACTGCAAGTAATGAATGTACAAAGAAAATAAGCTCTTAATTCAGGATCACTTTGCAATGATTCTACGAGAAAAACTTCATTCTGAAAATTAACGAAACTGATTACTGTTTTTTTTATCAACCTTTGCTGATCACCTCCAGCACCGAAATATTCCAGAAAAAATCTGAACAATTCGGGATAATTCTCCGAAGAAAATTGTTGTGAAGTTCTACATGCATCTCTCTGTCTTTTTTTTTTTTTTTCTCTTCTAGAAAAATGCTTTAACACTTGTTTGGTTGTGCCTTAAAGTTAAGGAGGATTACGTTGCATTCTCCAAATTAAATGACTTAAAAAGTTATTTTTGTTTGGTTGGAGTTTGTCACTAGTCATAGCTTAAGCTATTATTGTTTAGTTGGATTTGTTACTTAATGTGATGGATGAACATTGTATTGTATATATATTGTTGTATTTTTGTATATTGTTATTTGGAAACTGTATTGTTGTATTAAATTATTACATGAATTTTGACAAAACATGCAAAGAATATACATACAACATAGTGTACAAGTATCCAAATTCACACAAAACACTATCTTTTACTAAACAAACAATCATATTTCAATCAAATGTTTAATGTTTAAAAAAAAAACATTTTTTTTTTTTAAGGTTGGTAGCTTAAGCTCCAACGGATTGATTGATAATTAAAAAGGATTACAAGGCCCTAATTTCTAATTACACGCATACTATAACTCTAAGAGTTTTTATTTAATTACATTGTCTTTCAGTGACTTGAATTTCTTCTCCCCTTTCTTTAGTCTACTCTGTTAGTTTTATCCAAACACCACCCAGTTGTGTATATCAATTGCCGCCTCTCCTACTAAGATGTGGACTGGCTTGGTCTGGTCTGAGAAGGTTCTTCTATTCCTTTTTCTCCAGAGTGTTCACAGTACGTCCTGCCGTCCATGTTGTGTCCTAGGTCTTTCGTTTAGTTAATCTCATTCCTTCTCTACTATTCTATCATACATCCGTAATTATGTCTGTTGGGCTAGCCGTGATCATCACGAGGTTTATTTGAGGCAACAATCATCTCCAGAATCTCCTAGCGAACGGACATGCCCAAAATAGATGGTCCCTTGTTTCTACCGCCGTTGAGCTACAAGTACAACCCGTTTGCATTGTGCATCCCCTGTTCAGGGACGGAACCAGGGGGGTGCAAGGGGGGGCCAGGCACCCCCCAACTGAGGCGGAAGTGCTTACTGGGTGGTTATTTTTATGTGTTTTTTTGCAGATGCATACCGATTGGCACCCCCCATGCAGTTGTTTTTTCGTCTTTCGGCAGCTCGCCCCCCCCCCCCCCCAAGTTCAAGTCCTGGTTCCGCCTCTGCCCCTGTTGTTCCATGTTTCCTGTGTGAGGTTTTTGTTTTGCTCTACTAACCACAGGAAAAGTTTTACCTTCAGCGGTGCTTTAATCCTCCAAAGTGCCACATTGATCGCTGATCGTACTCCTTCAATATGCAACATTTTGTATGCCTCGCACAAGTGAACTGTCCCGAGCTATGCCATCTCCACCTCCACTGTCCTGTTACCCCGCATTGTTCCGTGGAGACATTGTAAAAAGGCCGTAAGGCTAAAAGATCTAAAGAAAAATAAATTTCAAGCAATCACAAATTTGACACAAGACTCCCTCAATTCCTCCCTCCCTTATTGTATTTCTTTTAAATATTTTTTGATACAGAGAACAAGAAAGACAGTGCTTAAATAGAGATACAAGGTAAAAGATATTTCTGGTATTTTCTTTTTTCCAAAAATAACAAAACAAAAACAAGGAAACAAAAAACAGAATGAAGGAAGAAATCCAACTGTGCCTTGCGTATCACACCTGCTCAGATATGCACCTCCCTATTTCCTTCTTTATTCATTTGCCTATAATGAATATCTCAACACTCCCCCTCAAGTTGTACCATAGAGAACATCGGAGGTCAACTTGTGAGTGAATTTTTGAAAGGCCTCTTTAGATAATGCCTTTGTGAACACATCGGCCAACTGATCTTGCTTCGAAGATACGGAGTCTCAACTGTTTTATCTAGAACTTTTTCCCGTACGTAGTGGCAAGCAACCTCTATGTGTTTTGTTCTCTCATGAAACACAGGATTCGAAGCTATGTGGATCGCTGCTTGATTGTCACAGAATAGTGGTGTTGGTTTATGTATGAACGATTGTCCCAATTCTTGGAGAAGTAGCTGTAGCCAAACTATCTCACTGGTAGCGCTAGCCATCGCACGGTATTCTGCTTCAGCACTTGAGCGTGCAACAGCTGTTTGCTTCTTGCTTTTCCATGTCACCAAATTGCCTCCTACAAACATACAGAAACCTGATGTTGACTTCCTGTCCACCGGGTTACCTGCCCAATCTGCGTCAACATATCCAATTATATCAACATTGCCGTTATTTTTCATCAAAATTCCTCTTCCTGGTGCCATTTTTAAATATTTAAGAATCTGATTTATTAATTCTAAATGACTCTTAGTAGGCTTCTTCATAAACTGACTCACATAACTTACTGCATATGCTATATCGGGACGAGTCATTGTGAGGTAAATCAGTTTTCCTACCAACCGTTGAAACTGGCTAATGTCATCCAGAGGCTCTTCAGTTGAGTCAAATTTTTGACTGTACATCATTGGAGTGTTAGCAGGTTTTACTCCCAATTTACCTGTTTCTTTCAATAAATCCAACACATACTTACGTTGACACAAAAACAACCCTTTGTGAGAATGAGCTATTTCAATACCAAGGAAATACTTCAAGTTTCCAAGATCCTTTATATCAAATTCAGTTCTAAGATGGGTTTTAAGAGCATCAATCCCATTTTTATCACTTCCTGTAATCACAAGATCATCCACGTATATTAGAATCACAACAATTCCTTTATTTGTAATAAGTGTAAACATGGATGAATCAGCCTCTCCTTTCTTGTATCCAATTTTAGTCAAGGCTGAGCTCAACTTACCATACCAAGCACGTGGGGATTGTTTTAGTCCATAGATGGCCTTTTTCAAACGACACACCATTCCCTCCTTTCTAGTTACCGACAAACCAGGTGGTATCTCCATATAGACTTCCTCTTCCAATTCCCCATGAAGAAAGGCATTTTTAACATCCATTTGATAAAGAGGCCATTCACAATTAACAGCTACAGACATAACAGTACGAACCGTGTTCATTTTGGTTACAGGAGCAAAAGTTTCTTTATAGTCCACCCCATAAGTTTGAGTATATCCCTTTGCTACTAATCTGGCCTTATATCTTTCTACCGATCCATCACTGTTAAATTTAATTTTATAAACCCATCGACATCCTACCGCTTTCTTCCCTTGTGGTAATTGGACAATATCCCATGTACTGTTCTTATTTAATGCTATCAATTCCTCATTCATGGCACAAACCCATTTACTTTTTTTACTTGCTTCTTCAAAACTGGTTGGTTCAGTTTGGGACTCAACGACAGCAAAAAAATTCAAGAAATTATGTGATATTTTGTCATACCTTACCAGGTTCTCAATGGGGTAATTGGTGGAGCAGTAAGTTATAAAGTCGTTAAACTTTGTTGGAAATTTTACCACACGAGAAGATCTTCTCAAATCAGCAATTGGTTGCTCTGCTTGATCATCTGCCTCCTGGTTCATTTCACCTGCTGCCCTAATTTCCAACCGCTGCTCACCAGGTTCAGAGGCGACTTGCACATCAGAATCTCCATTGGTGAAGGGCACATGAGAACCTCCAGTCCCTCCATTTGCAACTTCATCTGTTCCAGTCCACAAGCCATCTAGTGAGGGTATGGAGAAATCACTGTACGTACTTTGCTCCCCCTGAAATTCATCTTTGTAAAACAAGTTATTTTCACAAAAAGTCACATCTCAAAAATATGTAAGTGCGTTTGGTGATTGGATCGAAACACTTGTAGCCCTTCTTTGTAGAAGAATATCCGACAATCACACACTTATGTGCTCGGGGATCCAATTTTCCTCCAATTTGAGAATGCACATAGCAAACACATCCAAACACCTTTAAATGAGAAATTCTAATTTCTCTTTTGTACAAAATATCTAGAGGTCTCTTGTATCCAAGAATCCGACTAGGAAGTCGATTTATAAGATAACAACTAGTGAGGACCGCATCAGCCCAAAAAGTTTTGGGTAAATTTCCAAAAAATAAAAGAGCACGAGCAACTTCTAAAAGGTGTCGGTTTTTTCGCTCTGCAATTCCATTTTGTTGAGGAGTACCAACGCAAGACGTTTGATGAACAATTCCCATGTTACGAAGAAAGGTTTGAAATGCACCATTAGTATATTCTGTACCATTATCAGTCCGAAGAACCTTGATAGTTGTGCCAAATTGATTTTTAACCATGTTATAAAATTCTTGAAAAATCATGCACACTTCACTTTTTGATTTTAGAAGATATAACCAAGTTGTTCGGGATTTATCATCAATAAACGTGACAAAATATTTAAAACCATCTCTAGATTCAACGGGGGCATTCCCCCAAACATCAGAATGGACTAAATCGAACAATTTATCAGCTTTCTCAACCCGTTCTCCAAAAGGTAATCTATGTTGCTTAGCATAATGACAAGAGTCACAAGAACTAGAATCTAAAGACAAATTTAAAAAGCTTAACACATGATCAGAAGGGTGTCCCAATCGCTGGTGCCACAATTGAGGAGAAACTTTATTTGTCACAACTAACGCAGAGGCATTTAAATTCACCACGTATAGCCCGTTAACCAGTTGCCCTTCACCAATCTTCATCCCGGATAATCGGTCCTGAAATACTACCTTCTGAGGAGTAAAAATGATATTACAATTCCATTGGTTAGAACATTTGCTGACAGAAAGTAAATTTGTCTTAAGATCTGGTACAATTATAGCATCAGTTTCCTTTTGAAAAATGCTGGCCTTTCCAGTACCTTTAGTGGGTATTGTTACACCATTTGCTACGGTTACATGGGGATAAAACCGATCTTTGCTGGTATAAAAAAGTCCTCTTTCAGAACTGAACATATTGTCAGTCGCACCAGAATCAATAATAACTTGTAAATTTAAGTTTGAAGGAAAGACATAATCATTACCAGACGCTTCTACCATGTTTACAGTGCCAGAACCAGCACCTTGTGTCTTCAAAAACAGTTGGAATTGTTCACTGAGTTGGTTCAGTTTTGCATTTACATCAGCCACATCTACTGACACCACCTGATTTGCAACTGCTGAACTCCCTTCTGTTGTTTTGAACTTTGCTGGTTTGAGGTTTGGATGCAGCACCCAACATCTGTCCTTTGTGTGACCGTCACGTTGACAATGATCACAGTAGAATTTGCGCTTTTCCTTACCTTTATTCCAGCGGCTGCCGTTGGAGTTTGTGCTAGAATTCCCAGCAATAGCGAAGGCTGAATTCTCTGCTGATGCACCATCTCTGACGGCTGCAGTTTTGCTCCCCATGACTCGTTTTCTTGCTTCTTCACTTTGAATGATTGAACAAACAGTGCTAAATGAAGGTAACATGGGTCGCATGAGAATATCACGTTTAGCCTCCTCAAATTCACCTGAAAGACCTGCTAAGAGAAGAAAAATTTTGTCATGTTCTTCCCTCTGCACATATTCTTGAACAGTGGCAGCAACTGGTCTGTACTGACGAAGTTCTTCCCATTGCCTTTTTAGTTTTCCAAGATACTCGGTGAAGGTTTGACTGGAATCTTGCTTAGAGTTAGCAAGGCTCTGTTGCAACTCGAAAATTCGAGAAGCATTGTTGGTGTGACCATACATCTCAGACAGAGTATCCCATAGCGCCTTAGCAGAATCTGCATAGGCAAAAATTTCATACACTTGTGGTTCCATGGAGTTAAATAAGAGAGACATGACGAGATGATCGCCAGTTTTCCACTCATCAAAGTCATCACCATCAGACTTGGGGGGTTTTGTCCGGCCATTGATGTAACCAAGCTTTCCTTTTCCACCAAGAGCAATGGTCACTGCTCGTGCCCATGGACGGTAATTGGTTTCGTTGAGAAGAATATGGGTAAGTTTTTGATCCTTCTCTGCTGCCATGATGAAGCAACAGAATTCCAAGGTTTGAAGAAGGAAAACAAAAATTGATAAAATGAGGGGCTAGAGTGAAAAAGTTGTGGCTGACAAGGTTTTAACAGGTCTGGACCCAAAAACAGAAACAATACCAAGAAATAAAGTTAACGTGATGTAGGGAGAGAAGTTGAGTTGAGTAGAGAAAGAGAGCCAACAAGCTTGTTAAAGATGTCTAGCAAGCAAAACACTGGTACCGTACCGATCTTCAGTACCGTACAAGGAAAAAACAAAAAAGCTCTCAGTACAAACACCTCAAGAGACAATTTCTCCCTTAGCCATATAGCAAAGTGAACTCTGGGAGATTTTTTTTTTTTTTATAAAACAGAGGAGAAGATAATGAGTTCTTCTTCGCTATACAGCCAGGATAGAACTTTGCTCTGATACCATAAAGAAAAATAAATTTCAAGCAATCACAAATTTGACACAAGACTCCCTCAATTCCTCCCTCCCTTATTGTATTTCTTTTAAATATTTTTTGATACAGAGAACAAGAAAGACAGTGCTTAAATAGAGATACAAGGTAAAAGATATTTCTGGTATTTTCTTTTTTCCAAAAATAACAAAACAAAAACAAGGAAACAAAAAACAGAATGAAGGAAGAAATCCAACTGTGCCTTGCGTATCACACCTCCCTATTTCCTTCTTTATTCATTTGCCTATAATGAATATCTCAACGATCCTTTAGGAAATACGATTGGTCCACGATCTGAGACGTATTCGTTATTCCATAAAGATTCCTTAGAGGGTGTTCGACAGCCCTCCTTAAGAGGATGGAGATTAAGAATTTAATCCTCGCTAAAGAGCACTTGTTCGTTTGATGGCAAGATTAAGAATATGGACTTAGAATGAATAAAATATATATTATAGTTATAAAGACCGAAATACCCTTATATTATATATTTCTTCTTCTCTAATTATGATCATTTTGGAGAACCAAGCAGATTTTGATTTTGTGTTGGTATTTTGATATTTTGATACACAATGTCAAAATTAATATAAAAGAAAACTCTAGTGTAGTACAACGAACTCATTGTGAGGCTTTTAAAAGTAGGATGACAGAAATGAGTTGATGAAATTAACAAAAAAAAAAAAACAGTAACACTTTCAGAGAAGAACTGAACCGATTTTTTTATTTTTATCCAAAATTTAAATTGAATTTCAAAAATCAACCGAACCGCATTTCAAATTTTAAAACTACCCAAACCGCTAAACGGTTAACCGGACCCTAGGTTCGGTTAACGGTTTAGCGAACCCTTGGTTCGGTTAACCGTTTAGCGGACCAAGGCTTTGGGTTCGGTTAACCGTTTAGCGGACCAAGGGTTCGGTTAACGGTTTAGCGGACCAACAGTATGGGTTTCGGCTCTATAAATATCAGTCCGACGGAGAGATGAAACCAAAAAAAAAAATTGTTGTTTGAGAGACGAACGGAAGAAAAGGAAAAAAAAAAAAAACCGCTGTTTGAGATACGAACCGAAGAAAAGAAGAAAAAAGAAGGTAATTTATTTTTATAATTAATTTGTAAATTATATAAGTTAATTTTTTAACTATCGATTTTTGAAATTTCGTCTGCTGGAGAAGAAGAAATTAAAATATCCAACCAAAATACAACATATTATACCGTAATATTTGCATATATTATTGTTATTCAATATGTACCACAATTTTTTTTTTGACCAACTTGTGATAAATAAAATAAATTGGCAAATTGTTCATTATTGTTATAAAAAATATAAATCAAAAGTAATGGAGAAAGAATGTTACTTATTATTTAATTCATTATTTAATTTAATAACAAATTACGGATTCTTTTTTTTTGAAAACTTGGTAGTAGCTACCAAGGTTCCAAAATAGTTTAGAATATGACAAAAAAATTCTAAAATGATTTAGAATTGTTTTAGGAATCCTTACGGAGCTCTGACTGTCTGATCAACCGGCTCTTCGATTCAGGTATTTTTTGTTTTTTATTTATTTTAATTGATAATATAATTAATTAGTTCATTTTAAACGGTTCAGAATATTGTCGAAATAATTTAGAATTTTTTAGAACATTCCAAAACGGTGTAGAATAATTTAGGAATATCCAAAATGGTTTAGAATAATTTAGAAAAATGTAAAATGATATAGAATAATTTTTAGAGGTCCAGACAAGTTTTAATTACTTATATGTTGTTATTTTATAAATTGCCAGACCAATCGAAACTAAAAATGACAACCATTTGTGCGAAATTTTTTGAAATATCTGATGATGATTTTGTAGATAAAAAGGTCTGGCTAGCACGTCCTATGGGAGTGATAAAAAAGACTGGCTAGCATTGTTAGTAAGTAGGTTGTCAATTTAAGTTTAGTTCAACTATTTTATTTGTATGTGCTAAGAACTATTTTATTTGTACGTGTTGAAAACTATTTTAGTTTAGAGGAGGCGGTTACGATGAAATGGTTAAAGTTACAGATAACCAAACTAGATAACTTTTACAGACATAGATAAAAGATAAGTAAATAGATCAAAGGCCGGGCATGTGGCCGGGATAATCTGCATACGTGAAGCGCCGGGTCGCACGGCGGCGCCTACGACCCCTTCCCAGTTGTTCTTCTGGACTTCTCTCGCCTGCAGTACCATCGGATGGACGTGAATGGGATGTGGATGCCTCTGCGTCAACAGTATCTATAGGTGGACGTGAATGGGATGTGGATGCTCCTGCGTCACCAATATTGATAGGTGGCCTTTCAAATAACCAACTAGTCCTCGGATGCTCTTGCCGCAAAGTCTCCATAGATACTCGCCGTGCAATGTCGATATCCGCCTGCTCCTGCAAATCCAACAAATCTTCTATGTTGCCTGTGCCTATTCCCTGTCTCTGATAATCCTCCCAAGACGGATTGCATCCACTCTGATCCTGATTCACCTGCAATTCATACACAGCTTTAATTCCTAAAAAAATAATTGTAATTCATAAAAAAATACTTGTTCAAAACGAAAAACATACCTGCCCGAGATCAACGTTCTGATGTAGGCTGTAACTCGGCCCATGCGTCTGCAAAAGGCTGTCCGGATTCCAAGCTTGCGTCCCCTCATCCTGAGATACCTATAATTAGAATTTAGTTTGATAAGTTGTGGTTTAAAGACAATTTTTTTAAGTAAAATTACAAATTACCTGTCCGGGGTCTGCGACTGGATGTGGTGGATTTACCGGTGCAAATGCTTCTGGTGAGATGTACTTTCTCCATTCGGTGCCGTCGTATAACCAACCCTTAAAAGGATCTGGGCCTTCGAATCTAGGCGGTTCTGGATATGGATACGCCCCAATAGGAGTAGGCTCGTCCGATGGGATCGCTTCGCAGTTTTCTGGAATCCCCGCCTCATCCATCATTTGCTGGGCACGTGGACCGAAACCTGTATCACAGCAGAGACGCCAGCCGGTTCTCATCAGTTTTTTACCAAGCTTTCGCCACCCCTTGGTAAAGAACATCTTGACGCCGTGCGCCAACTCTCTAATCCCAGTCAATGCCTATACACAAACAGTTTCAATTTTAGCAATTAGGAGTCTTAAATAACTGAATCAACGAGGATAGCAATTAAAAATATTTACAGTTCGAGTGACAAGTGGTCCGCTGGGAATGTATCCACTCGGCCCGTGCTCTGCTTTGGGGAGCCAACTCGTACGATCCATTCCTTCCACGTGCTGACTAAACAGATAGACAGATGCCATACATCCCTTCTGGTACCACTTGCGATAACGCGGAAGGTCGTTTTGGTCAAACGAGCGACCTTCTCTGATTACTTGCGCCTCATATGCAGTAGCCAACTGAACATATTCCACGTGTCTTGTGGCCCAGGACTCGTTCTTCTTTGAGCCCAACATCAACCTGTTCATAATTTTATAAGAACTCAACATCCAAAGATAAGTAACATAAATAAGGAAATTGACGGTGAGTAAACCTTACTTGTGCAACTCAACATGCGTGTGCCTATTCAATGGTTCTGGCACCGGAATCTCTTGAAACAATCCGAATTGGCGCATGCAGCGATCCGGATAGGTATGCTCAACGATCTAATAAAATAACAGTGGACCGCGATACAAGTAGTAGGGATGATAAATTTATCAAGAATGTGAGTTATAATTTATAAATACGGTAACACATAACTAAATAAATAACTAGATTGAAACATACCCTTCCCTGCTGGGTCACTGTCGGAAGCTTGCTGTAGACCCTCCCATACGGCTCCCAATTCACATGATCCTCCGTCAAACTCTGAAACTGGCCCCGCGGGATACGTGCACCCTGGGTCTTGTAGTGGGAGGATGACACGTATTTGTGCGGACAACACCATTTGTACGCAAAAGATGCGCATGTATCAAGCGATGGAGCGCCCCAGGTAGGTTCCCAATTTTTAGTTTGCGGCTCAGGCCGGAGAACTGGAAAGCGGGTCCATGACCAGTGCTGCAGAAGCATCACCGGACCATACATAGATCCTCTCCCGGGCTCGGTAGCGAGACATAGATGCCGATACAGATATGCAAGAACTGCTCCACCCCAATTGTACTGTACCGGCGTGTCCAAATCCACAATTAGATCGAGATACCACAATGGTATCCCGTCCCCGCCACTGTCTGGGTACAAACTGGACGACATCAGGTCCAAGATATATGCACGGACATACCTAGCAAAATTCAAGACAAGGTGAGTACATTATTGATAGGCTAAAGAACGGATAAATTGATATATATATATATATACTTACCACTTCAGCGTATCCTCGTCGCGTTCTACTGGTAGATTCTCAAATCGTTCACGAAACTTAGATTTGAGGAAAGTCAACTCCATGCTTTTTTCATTTCTCTCAGACCCCCGTTTTTTCAAAAGATCACTCTGCTCATGCTCTTTGATTCCTAACAATTCGAAGAGCCTGCCTTTTGCATTCCTCCCGTCTGTAGTCCCCGTCACTGGGACTCCCGTAATGGGCAAACCCCATAAACAGCTGACGTCCTCCAAAGTAACTGTAATTTATCAAATTAAAAAATATAAATTTCTTCATTTGAATTGTCAGTAAATTATCACAAAGAACAGATTTATTTGAAATGGTTTCGAAGTTAATACCTGTCATCTCTCCGAAGGGAAGATGAAAGGTGTGTGTCTCGGGACGCCACCACTCCACAAGTCCGTGTATCAGCGCCGCATCGATTTTTTTGTGAGGCATGCATGCGATCTGGTATAAACCCAATCGAATCAAGAATGGAGCGTATGCAGCGTGGTACGCGGTCATGCAACGGTAGTGCTTCACGTTTATAACCTCCTTTTTCTACATTACCGAAAATAAAAATTAGAAATTAAAACAAGATGATATTTCTGAACAATTCAGAAAAAAAGAAATAAGTAATTGCTTACCTCCTCAGAAGCCTGACACACCCTGTGACTGGTATGCGGTATCCACAACAGATCACTAAAAGTATCCCGCGCCATAGGTACTTCATCATTGATTTCGTCTGTCATGCTACAAAATTAATTCAAAGTTAATTCATTATTTTCAAAAATTTTAAACTAATCTAAACCGTTTTGGATGTTTCTAATTATTTCTAAACCAATTTGGATTACCTAAATTTTCTAAACTATTTTACACTATTTTAAAATTTTCTAAATTATTCTAGACCGTTTTTGAACTTTTCTAAATTATTATCGACTATTTTGGAACTTTCTAAATTATTCGGGCACCACTTTAAAATTTTCTAAATTATTCTACACTATTTTACAACTTCCTAATTTATTTTTCACCATTTTGGTATTTTACAAATTACTCTAAACTATTTTGGAACTTTTCTAAATTATTCTACACTATTTTGGAAGTTTCTAAATTATTTTTCACCATTTTGGAATTTTACAAATTACTCTAAACCATTTTGGAACTTTTCTAAATTATTCTAAACTATTTTGAATTTTCTAAATTATTTTTCACCATTTTGGAATTTTACAAATTACTCTATTTTTGAACTTTCTAATTTATTTTTCACCATTTTGGTATTTTACAAATTACTCTAAACTATTTTGGAACTTTTCTAAATTATTCTACACTATTTTGGAAGTTTCTAAATTATTCGGGCAACACTTTAAAATTTTCTAAATTAATCTACACTATTTTGGAACTTCCTAAATTATTCTACACTATTTTGGAACTTTTCTAAATTATTCTACACTATTTTGCAACTTTCTAAATTATTCAGGCAACTATTTTAATTTTTTCTAAATGGAACTAAACCATTTCATAATAATCAAAACAATATTCCAAGTAATACTCCAAACAAATTCTAAACAATCTTCAATATTCCAAATAATATTCCAAACAATCTTAAACAATATTTCAAATAATCTTAAACAATATTCCAAATAATTTCAAAAAATCTAAACAATATTTCAAATAATTCTAAACAATCTAAACAATCCAAACAATATTCCAAATAATTCTAAACAATCTAAACAATCCAAACAATATTCCATGATTCTAAACAATCTAATCAATATTCTAAAATATTCTAATTAATATCATAAACTATTTTAATATTTAAAAAAAAAAAAACCTGATTAGTCTCTGAAACTTCTTCTCTCTTCTTCCCGCACTGATGCAACTCTTTCTTCCCAAATGCAACACTCAACACTCAAACTCAAACTTAAACTAAAATTCAACAGCTCCACGTGTCGTCACCCCAGCACCCCAGCCTGCATGACCCCCATGTATAAAAATAAAAAATAAAAAAAATAACGTGGGTTCGGTCAACCAATAACCGGACCGACGATTTACAGCCACGTGGCGACACACCCTACATGACCCCCACGCGTCTAATTTAAAAAAAAAAAAAAAAAGCTGGGTTCGGTTAACCAATAACCGGACCAGTCTTTCCGGTTGATAGCTAACCGAACCAAGGGAGTCCGGTTCACGGTTAACCGAACCCGTCTTCATCTTTCCGCTAAACAGATAACCGGATTTTTTGTGCTGGTCCGGTTAACCGTTAACCGGAAATTTGGTCCGGTTAACGGTTAACCGGTTTGGGTAGATTTCGAATTTCACAAGCAAACCGGTTGATTTTTGAAATTCAATTTAATTTTTGGATAAAAATAAAAAAATCGGAGAACTGAATCTGTGGCAAAATTAAATTGACAATGAACCCAAACATGGAAATTTTACAGATTAACTCCTCCTTTCTTTCTATTCTCACAAATTAGTCCCTATAACCAAAACAGTGGTTAAGTCTTGCTGGTACCGATCAGTATCGGTGTCAGTACCAACCACAACCATCGTTTTCATTTTTTTCCAAAGAATTATTCACTCTCCTGCTACGAAAATGAATTGTGCTTAAATAATAATAAAACCGAGCATGTTACCTCTTCAAAGATACAATTTAAATAAAAAGAAAATAGAAGGCCGTTCCTTCCACGTTGTGTTCTCAACGAACAAATTATGAAGCAAATGTTTCTCGTTCAAATCCGGCAATGATTGCCCATCCAGCTTCCGCATGCTGAACACGTTTCTTCCACTCGATTCTTCTTTTCTAGTATTACTATTCTATTTCTGTTTGAGAATTTGCTTATCGAAAGAAATTGACATGCGCCTCATCTGTCGTCAGTGAGCTATTCTTCTATCTTTGACAAGGAAAGGAGAAAAAGACCCGTCAAAAGGGATCTCGTTGGATAGAGAAACTTGATGCAAATCTTGTTGTAGAATCACATTATTGAAGATTTTAATTCATAAATTGTTAATTTAGGTCGGAGAGGAAGAGGAAGTTTCTTTCCTAAACTTGGAGAAATGTGCAGCAAGAGAGAGAAAAAAACATAAAAAATGAAAAGGAGGCTTAAGGAGCAGTAAATTGGAGGGTAAATTATGTCCAAAAAAATATCACTTTTGCTCTTAAGGAGGCAACAACGCTAAGGAAGGGGGGAGGCAGGATTAACAATTTGGTCTAAGGAGGGAACTTAATCTTGTCTAAGGAGATGGTGTTCGGCTGACTTAAGCTGTTAAGGAGGCTTAAGGAAGCTAAAGTAAGGCTGCCGAACAGCACCTTAGGGTTTAGCAACCACTCCCTCTTGCTGTTGGATTACCCACAGCCATTTGGTGAGCAGGGCCTTGAAAAAAAGAAAGAAAAAAAAAAAAAACGTACACCAACTGTATCTAATAAAAAAATGTATTTTATTAGGGCCCATTTGAATAAACGTACACAAACTGTATCTAATAAGCAAACACCAAATATCAAACCACAGAATGACCAAGTTGACCTAACGAAAAAATAAAACCTTTACTGCCCTTATTGTTGCTGCTCCAGTTGATAAGAGCACCACAAATTTATCCATTTTGCATGGGAGGAATTTTTTCTGAAGAAACTTGGGGCGATGCCCGTATTTTATATTCCATAGATTTGTTACAGGGCATAAATGTTGGTAGTGAATACTTCGCCTGTAGCCTATGAGCACCAGTAGCAACATAACTATAAACGTACTTGCTTCCTGAATTGACACCTACTTCTGACTAACGGGTTTTAATATAAAAAAATGGACACCTAATTGAACCGATCTGAAGAATTATAAATTTATAGATTTTGAATTTAATTTATTAGGTATGGATTAAATATTACCTAGTGCGAAATTTTTTTTATGATACTGGTTTTCCAAAAAAAGAAAAAAGGTTGAGTAAAAGCCAATCCGATTGTTGTACATTATTTTTTATAAGAATAAATTGTTTATTTATTAGTAATTAACTATACTAATTACATTATAGAATTAATGTGCGTATTGTGAATTTCAATTTTTTATTTTTTTAAATTATTTTTTAGTTAGTATATTATATTTTTATTTTTCAGTTAGCATTTTTAATTATAATTTTACATATAAATTAGATGAGAACTAAAATAGCGAATTATAGGGCTAACTATATATATTAGTACTTTTGCATGATGTTCATCTCATACTGCCTTTTTAATTTTTATTTAAAACATAAACAGTAAAAAAGGAAAAAAAAACATTATTTAATTAGCATAGATTGCCATACTTATTTGAAACCATGAATACTTTTCGTGTGTAGGATAAGTAACCGTGGTAAGTTATGATAATATATAACTTATGATAATTTTAAACTAATCACAATTCTTTGTCAACAACCTTGTTATATTTCTTTGCTATATATATGCAAGAATTAATGAGTATGAACTGTTTAAGAATTCGATATAAATCGAGTTTCAACTTTGATTTGTGTATTTCATTAAATATTTAAATGCATGCAGGAACATATTCAATACAGATTATATAATTCAAAACTTTTAGTCTTTGATGTGTATTACAAATTCTATTTTAGTGATTAAATGAGATTAAATTCAGTGCATGATTTTGATTTTTTTTTTATGATTAATTCGTTTCAATCTAAGCTTTGGAAATGGGATTGATTCACAACCACGGTGAAATACACAAAAATATTTTAATATAGAGTTAATTTGACAATAAAGATAAAATTGAAGAAAAAGTAGAGTCAGATTATCAATAAATTTTATTTATATCTTTACAAGTGAAAAAAAAATTAATTTAACAGGATCAGTTTGAAAAGAGGAGATTTATTTATATTTAAAAGAAATTTATGAAATATGAAAATTAAATAAAAGTTATTTTAACTAAGTTATAAATAAGATCAGTTTAGTGTTTTTTTTAATAAATGTCAACTTGTTAATTTATTTAACAAAAGTGGTTTAATAACTTTGACAATATTTTTTTTAATTTTTTCACTCACAAACAATATTCTAATTATCTTTACAATTATTTAGTTTTCTCTAATATCTGAAATGAAAAAAAATTAAGTTATAATATGTAACTTGTCTTATAATTTCCATTCAAATTAATTTGTATTATACGATGAAAATTGAAAAAAAAAAGTGTCTTCTAATTAGTATTATAGAGATAAAGTTAATCACACAAACTGCATTTTAATCATATGGCTTGAATGGTCCGATGTGCCATTTCTAATTAAATTATAAAGCAAAATGCATGGGAGGAAATAAAAATAGTGTGAGTAATCAACCAATCATAATTAATGAATAAAATAATACAAATAAAATTCAAATGTATTTCATAACTCACCCTTTTATATGATTAATAATTATGAAACTTAAATTATAACATTAATAAAACTATTACATATATATAAAAAATAGCTTATAATTTTGAAATCAAACTACTAAAATATAACCTATACTTTATACACATTATTTATACAAGAAATGATGAAAATGCAAGCTGTTGATCAAATGACATGTATTAAATAATTAAAAAAATTGTACGAAAATTAGTACATAACCAAATTAATATGAAAATAGAATATCTATGAACTTTTTCTGTTTTTGAATTTTTTTTTACATCATGATTTGAAAATTTACTGTCAAAATTATTCAAATAAGACACTATCAAGGATCATTATTAATCCCGATAGTTTATATAATTTTTTTAATACACAAATATAGCTAGTTACAATACTTTGATTATGTTTAAAGGAGAATCAAGAGCTTGAAAAGAAAGGGAGGTTAATTATTTTGTTATTGGACTCTCCTAATTAAGAGCCTCTGGCAAGGGACTAGCATCCGGATTTTTTTTATTACTAATTCTTACAAAATCTTCAAATTAATGATGCTTAATTAACAAATTTTTGGGAAAAGAGAAAATGATATGGTGCTGTATGTGTTATATATGCATAAGCAGGGACTTAGGGTTTTCAAGCATTGCTGAATAATACTAGATAAAAAATATAGAGGGCCCTGGGCCTATGCGTTATAAACTTATAATTGCTCCTCTTATATATTTTCTTGCATCATAGATGTCTTTATTTATTTATATTAAAAAAAATGTGTTTATAAAATTTAACGTTTTTTTTTTGCATTATGTCGTAGAGATCGATAAACAATTTAAAAGTTGTATTTTTACTTATTTGACTAAGTGTTTAACTTTGATTTTTTTTTTTTTTTTATAATCATTCACAAAAGTAGTGAATACATTGTATATATAATTAATTTTGGAATGTAGAATGAAATAACATATTTCTCTTTTTTCATTCGTGGGTCAAAACACTTGTGCCAATGATCAAAGGGGATACAAGATGTGAGTGTAATCCACTAATTAAACATATTCAATCTGAAAAATTATAGATTTGAAATTTAATTGATTACGTATGGATTGAATTTTGATTAATGCAAATAAATAAATTTTAGATTTGAATCAAAACGGCTACTTTTAGCTTTGTTGAACCTTCAAATTAACCCACTAACTCGAAGCGTGCCTCTCCTCGTCTGGAGATAGACTACAGATTGTTGATCATATCACTCTACTTCACAATCTTGATGCCAAACGCCTCAAGTTTTTCAATACGTGCATGGACTTATGCTTCTGGAACAAAAAATTAATATTTAATTTGTAAAAAATACAAGCTAAATTTCTAACAGACGATAATATCTCTAATAATATAAAATATGAATTATCCTTCTTTTGTGGAATCCATCAATATTAATTTATAGACAAAACGTATATACGGACAAAAAAATGTGTACAAAATAGTTAGGACCAAAATCCAGCACCACGTGAATTCAGAACGTGACCCATTTCGTCTACGCTCTCTAAATCTCTATCCACCAGCATCCATACACAGTGCGTATCCTCTGAGATATCTCAACTTTTGCATGACCGACGTGGTCGGTGCCTATTCGGGGTGATGTACGGGGTCAGTGTTATGTGTGCTTTGAGAATCGTGTAGAACGTATTTAAACGGTTGAGATTTTCCATAAAGTCACGCAAAGTTTGAGATATCTCAGAGGACACGAATTCCATCCAAAGATGAGTGGTTATTCGGATCCGGTACAATCCGAAAGGACGCTTCCAGGTGCTTCCCTGTTATGCTTCTGCGATTCTTATTTTAGTTATATCTTGTCTATTAATTAGGTCCGATTTTACTCTTTTTCAAAGCGCATCGGTTCATTTTTTGTAAAAGATTAAGATACAACATTTTCACATATTTATTTTGATTTAATCCAATAGTACCGAATAAAAACCGAGCCATGTGAAAGAGTAAGAGCATCTCCAATCCAGCAATTGAAATTAATTGCTAAATTAGCAATTATGAAAATTTTAAAAATTAAGCAATCTACTCTTACATTGGTGCAATCAACCAAACAATTGAGAATTAAACATTTGACCAATAAGAATTAAACATTTGGCCAACTCATCTTTAGAAAAGGATTTCTTATTAAGCAATTTTTTCCAACAATTGCTAAATAAGCAATAGCCATACAACCCAGCAATTACAAAAACAATTGACACATCAGCATAAGCAATCCATAAGCAATCACTGTTGGAGATGCTCTTATAAAACACTGAGTGATGTATGCTCCGGTTTTTTTAGTTACCACCCTAACAAATCAAAATTAAATGATTACTGTCCGTTAGTCAGAATTTCATTTTTACTACCCTCACAGATCTTAATCGGTTCACAGATCCAGTCTGCGCACTGAATTCGTTCGCAGACCCAGTCTGCGCACGGATTTTTTTCTTTTCAGTAATCTGAATTGTAAAACAAAAAAAAAATTACAATCCTTTCGCGTACCCAGTCTGAGCACAGATTTTTCTTTTCTTTTAAGTAATATGAACTGTAAAATGGAAAAAAAATTACAATCTGTTCGCAGACCCAGTCTGCCTACGGATTTTTTTCTTTTCAGTAATCTGAATTGTAAAACGGAAAAAAAAAAAACAATTCGTGCACAGACTGAGATCCGTGCGTGGACCCAGTCTGCGAGGGTGGTAGAAATGAAATTCTGACTATGGTAATCATTTAATTTTGATTTATTAGAGTTGTAACTAAAATTTTTTTCGGGATGTATGTTATACTTAATGCACCTCTAAATGAACAAAAACTGAAAATAAATTGCAATTGAAAGTAAAAGAGATGAGTTTAGAGAAATTGACACGCGGGATGATAACGGAGTTCGGCAAAACAATGGCCTACGTCTCCGGGGCGTCGCAACCTCTTTCTAGGTGCGCCTTTCTATTACCCAATATGAAAGGATTACAATTGTGAACCGTGAGTCCTTACAAAACGGGAAGTCACGGCCAATGAGAGATGAGCGTCGGCGAGCCCTTACAACCAAGGGAAGTCACACGAGCAACTCGAGAACAAGAGAAACACTCAATAGTTCACTCTAACCTAATCTAACTAGAGATTAGTGAAGTGGATTTGAGGTTGTTTGAGATTGATTGAGAGATATTGAAGTTTTAAGCTCAATCAACAATGGTGGAACCAAGCTCTCAGAAAATCGCCTCTTTTGAAGTTTAGGGACGGCTATGTTAGATTTGAAAGTGATCCCTTCAGTCTATTTATAGTGGCAGCTCAAAAATGAGCTGTTTGAGCTAAAACGTTACAACGTTTTCCAGAAACGTTGGTAACGTTTTATGAAACTTCAAAAGTCCGAGAGCTGCACCAAAACGTTACACAAACGTTTCAAAAACGTTACAACGTTTTAACTTATAATGCGATTTTAGGTTTACACTTTTCTGACAGCTCAGCTAACTCATCCAAAACGTTACAACGTTTATAAAACGTTACATAACGTTTTGTACTGTAAAAACTTGATCAAAATCAGGAATTTCTGAAGTTTGGAAATTAATTAAAACGTTACCAACGTTTTAAAACGTTACAGAAAACGTTACCAACGTTTTAAAACGTTACAGCAACGTTTTTTGACTTTTTTTGACTTTTTTTGACTTTGATCGAGTTGTTTCACAGCGTTTTCTTAAGGTATAATCGTTATAACGTTTTACAAACGTTACCAACGTTTTTATCCTGTTGAAACAACGTCAAAAACACTTTACCAAGTTTAGATTTTACAATTTACATTCTTGATAAGTCTTCATGATTTCTTCAGTTCAAGTATTCCATATTGCAATTCCATTTGACTTGAACCTGCATAATTCTAAAATAGAAGAAATCGTAAAATTCAATAATTGTATGTTTTTGCAAATTAGTCAAATAGACTAAAAAGATTATTGCTAGAACAACAATGTATGCTTTACTTCATTCTGTTATTTTTTATATTACAATTTGTGGTATTTATTCAAACGAGTTTCACTAAAATTTATTGGTACATTGACCTTTTTAAACTATTTTATCTCTAACAATCAAAATTGTTGGTCTATATATAGATGTTGAAACATAAAATTTTGAATAGTGACTACACTTTTGCATCGGTTTTTCAATTTCACAGATTGGTGAGCCTCCAAAGAATGAAATTTAGGCTTTTGCTTATTTATACTTATGAAAATAGTCCTGAATTTGAGTCATGTAATATCTAATTCGTTCTATATTTTTTTCATGCTATAGTATATGATGTTCTAGCAAAATTGGGGTTCATGATTATGTTCTAGTAGATTGGGGTTCATTAAATCATGGAATGAAATTTATTGTTTTTCTTTTGGTAAATCAGGAATCTGTTTTTTTCAAATTCAAATGTTGATTTTCGTTGAGATTTGCTCATGAAAAAATTTGAACGGTTGAATGAGAAAAAACAGATTCATTCTTTTTCCAAAAGGAAAACAACAGATTCAGACTCCTAAATCATACGGACATCAGTTTTAGATATTTTTGAAACATAGAGAAACCAAAATTGTTATTTATAGATTTCAGGAAAAAAAATATTTTTTATATCATGTTCACGAGAATTTGCGTGTGTAATTTTTTTTAGAGGAGGGTTCAAATGCCTCCATTTTTTGTGTCTCCATCATGCCTCCATTTTTAAAACTTTAATAACTCAAAATTTAAATCTTAAAATTCAAAATAAAACCGTTGGATATTAACTATATCATTTTATCTATGCACATGTAAAAAATTATGACATTTCAACTTTGTTTTGATTGTTATCTTGAGCTTGTAAAAATGTATACAAATGTGGATAATTTCTAGACATTGATTTTTCAACTTATTGATTCATATAAAAGCAAAATCAAAATGTGATAATTTTTTATGGACACATAGAGAAAATAACATACATTACATCTAATGGTTTTATTTTGACGTTTAAGTTTTAAACTTTGAGTTATTTAAGTTTTTATAAATGGAGGCATGATGGAGGCACAAAAAATGGAGGCATTTGAACCCTCCTCTTTTTTTTATTAGATTGAATTGTTTAAACCAAAGTTGCAGAATAAGCAAGATATTTAATTGTTTAAACCAAAGTTGCAGAATAAGCAAGATATTGAATTGTTTTTAAAAGTAGGAAAAAAATTACCTGTTACTAGAATAATTCAGAAATTGAGCATGTAAATTGTATTTTCAACTGTGAAAAATATTTAATTTTGTGTTGATCGAACATTGGTAATATGAGCTGTGCGCAATTATTTTTATTTTTATTTTTATAAAAACTACAAGGGAAGAATGATCTTCTCAAAACTGATCAAATGATCATCTATTTTGGTAAAATTGTATTTACTATTTTACTAGCAAAAACAAGTGTGTATTATGGGCCTGTCAAACATGAGCCTTTTAAATTGGGCCCAAAATGGATATCTCCATTTTACAATGATGGCAAGGGAATATCAAGTACAGCCTCCAGGGTACAGTTTAGTCAAGTAACAGACTTTTAACTGTCCATGACTCATGGATTGGGTTGGGACAGGCATACGGGTACGGGCCGGGTAAGGCAGCCTATGGACACTTGCAGACAGGCATAGGCAGGCTTGGGCATGAGAAAAAAGCCCATGGGCAGGTCAGACATAGATTTTAGGAAAAATTGTTAGAATGTCACTGCAAAACTGTGGAAATGTCAAAATGCCACTGCAAATCTGGAAATTGTTAAAATGCCACTGCAAAGTTCAACAATTGTGAAAATGTCATTATTGATGTATTCTTATACTATTTTAGTATACGTATTTGTTTAATTCCAATTTTACCCATCCTTCATACAATTAAAAGACTTCTTATTGACACCGTAGCCTCCAGTTCACACCATTTCACCGATCAACGAAGAAGACGTGAAAGATCAGAAAACGTGATTCCTCCTACTCGCCTCCGCCTCCTCCTCCCTAATCGTCGCCGACGCCGACGCCGCCGCCTCGTCCTCCTCTCTAATCGCCTCCTCCCGCCTCCTCCGCCTCCTCCTCCTCCTGTCTCCTCCTCCTCATTCTCCTCCTACCTAGCAGTAGGTTTGAATCCGAGGCAACCTAAAAATCAGTCTCGCAGCTCACCATAAAAAGGTATGAAGCCTAATCGCCTCCTCCATTTTTGTGATTTTGTGTATGAAATTTTTGAAATTTTTGACAGGAGCTGTAATCGCGTCCTCCATTTTTGAAATTTTTGTAATCTGAGCTGTAATGGCGTAATTTGCCATTATCTGAGCCAGTATCCTCCATTTTCGTGCAAATTTTTGTATCAACCCTAATCTGAGCTGTAATTTTTGTATCAACCCTAATTTGCCAGTATCTGAGCTGTAATCGCGTCCTCCATTTTTGAAATTTTTGTATCACATTAAGGTCTGGTAAATCTAGATGACACCTTTTAGCATTTTCTTCACTCAGATATTGGCAAATAAAACAATTTTAAACTAGGTGACTTAAAGAAACAAAAATGAATAATAAAATTCAATGGTCATGTAATTAAGGAGTAATGAAGAAAATATGCAAGGATTGTAGAACGTGCTACACATAACCAGGCATATTCAAATGGTCAGCAAAAAGGTAATGGATTCCAGACCAACAGCTACTAATTAATTGTCCCGGTTCCAGTCCCTATTCTCTTGTTCTTATACTGGAATTAGTTACATTTAATTCCATGGCATCATGCCATGAATTAGTTACAGACACAGCAACATACTATATATATAGGTTTTTTTTGTGATTTGTTAATAAAAATTTACTTGATCAGCTATCTTTCGGGCCAACATTTCCTGTGCTGTGTCTGCCACTGTTCATTAGTTCATGATGCATCGCCATCAGTCCTCAACTGGGAACTCTACGCAATCAATTTCATCCTCCACTGCCCAGCCGAGTGACAGTCTGTTGCCAATCGTGCAATGCCCGAATTGCGGGATCAATGTGAAGAGACTTGTGAGTGGTACCACAACAAATCCACAGAGAGTATTCTACAGATGCGTAAACAACAAAAAGGTACTGGATTTTTATACAAGGCACTGTTGTACTATTTTATAATGTGCTAGCATATGATTTGAATCACTTATTGGGTTTCAGAAAACAGTTGAGAATGTACTTTTACTGCTATCAAAAGGTTCATGTTATATTGATATGGATGTGGTCTCTTAATTCATATATAGTTCTATGAATTTGAAAATATGATGCTGTGCTTTTGTTATTAGCTTGACTATTTTTCCCTTTTTAAAGAGAAAAAAATAGCAACTGAAAAAGGCTTTCGATTTGTTTTTGTCTTTTTTAACGGTAGGCCCCCCAAGACTTTTTAAAAATATGAATTTGAAAATATGAAGCTGTGCTTTTGTTGTACTATTTCTTTTCAATTACTGAGAATTTTTTTTTGTTCATTTTGCAGAAGACATTTTCGTGTAATTTCTGGATGTGGGAAGAGGACTACGAGGCATATCTTCATGAAGTCGGAGTATATCATCAAACAGTTGGAGTGCACTTTGTATACTAACCTTGAGGAAGCAATCTCCAGGCAAATAATGGCTTTGCATCTCTCCCTACAAGTGCAAAAGCTTAAAAAAGTTAAACCTACCTATTAAGTGGAGCACCTTAGAATTCACCCATGGATATTTTTATATTATTACATAAAAGTATTCCTAATGGTGTTAAAATCATCACAAATGATACTGGTAAATCCATCCAAGGAACATATCTAGAGACTATAATTACTAGATATCCACCAAGAACCTCAAAGCATCACAGTAAGATGAATGTTAGAGTCTTATTTTATTTCCTTTTTAAAAGAAAAATATGAATAAATACTGAATCTTGATTAATCAAACCAAAGCGACGCCTTTAATTAAGATCAACTTGAAAATTATTGTTAATTCGATGAGTACTATTCAAACCATCCCCAACTTCTTGTCTCTCTTGCAAGACTCCTTTACAAATAAGCATAAAGAGAAACCACACCACGCCAATGACAGAGAGTCGCCTGAGCTCCTCCACCTTGCGTAACAACAGCTTGGATGCAACCAAGCGAAACTTGGTGGTGGTCCCTAGCATATCCATGACTTAGCTAGTGCGAGCAACACGATGTGATTGGGTTTTGTTTCGATTTTAATAGAGATAGAGAAGACATAATTGGAAAATCCAATTGACTCGGCTGAGTCGATTTATAACCGATTTCTCGGTTGGGCGACTTTCTTATGAAAATCAGGCTGAATCTGTGGTAAATCGGGAGAATCAGGGATAACTCGAACGTTTTCCCCTCCGATAATGAGGGTTTCCCCTCCAATACTGGAGCAGGGGCCAAGGGAAGGAAGGGGACGGTGTGACGAGGAGACAACCCTCCGAACAGTAAACCCTACACCCAAAATCGGGGGTGACAGATTTCACCAAAATCTCCTTATCGCTCCCCTCCGAACAGTACTCGCTCCCTCTCCGATTCTCCTCAGGTGAGCTCGTCTGGTCAGCTCGGATTTCGCGAGTTCTCACCTCTGCACAGGGAATTTTCCGTTCCCTCCCTCTGCGTCCCCCGTCTGGAGCTGAAACGTATTTGAGAGAGATAGGGTTCCATTCTTGTTGCTTTCGCCATGGAATGCAATCATAGAAACGGAGAAGCTTAAAAAATCTGACTGATGGAAGGGATAGATCATGCGTTGTTCATCTAACTGAGCGGACATGATTTAATCTGAGTTATTAACGGGCTGTCCTGTGCACATAGGGGTGTCAATGGCACCCTTTTATCCGTTTACTCAACCCGTGCCGTATTCGATAAGATAGGTATGGGTAAGACTTATTTTTTTTGTAAACTTATCGGGTACGGATCCAGGTAAAGATTTTTTTCCGTTATCCAAACGGATAAGGGTTACGAATAAAGCCTATTTCGTACCTGTTACCCGATCGGGTAATTATATAAAAAAAATTATATATATTATATATCTTAATGAGCATTGAATTATTATCCATCTCCAACAGTCCAACTAGCAACTACTCTTGATTTTGGAAAACAAAATTTATTAAAAAATTTAACTTGAACAATTGACCATCACCATTGGAAAAAATAGAATCAGGATCGGTTATATACGCATATTAGTATCGGTTCACAACCGATCCTGATCAGGGCGATACAGATACCAAACAAATCTGTATCGGTTTTACAACCGATCCTAATAGTTACTATATGGATCGGTTGTTCCTAAGAACCGATCCAGATAAGAAGTCATCAAGATCGGTTCTTAGATAAGAACCGATCCAGATAACAAGTTATCAAGATCGGTTTATATCTAAGAACCGATCCAGATAAGAAGTCATCAAGATCGATTGTATTGTAGAACCGATCTTGATATATATTTTAAATTAGATTTTTATTTTAAATACCGAAAACAATTATCTGGATTGGTTCATATGTAAGAACCGATCCATATTATTATCTATCAGGATCGGTTCTTCTATAAGAACCGATCCTGATAGTTATTTTTCCATTTATTTTTTTTTAAAATGCCATCTGGATCGGTTTCTTAGATAAGAACCGATCCTGATGCTTTATTGAAATTTAAAAAAAAAATTTATTAAATGACCAGCTTCCATATTTATTTAGCTGGCCAAAATGCTAATTTATCACAAATCCAAAATTTTCAATAAAACACGTCCTAATTTAATTATCAATAAAACACATCCTAAATTAATTAGATATCATACACATTCTAAATTATTACAAAAAATTCATGTTCATATGCATGCAAATTCGGATAACACATCCTAATTAATTGTTGTACTTCTTGTCGACTTTATCTCATTTAGCAAAATTTGGACCCACATTAGGCGCAATTCGGCCAAGCGTTGTGCCGTATGTTTAGTGGGAATATCCTTCATTTTTAGAATTTAGAAGAGCATATACAATTAAATTTTGTATTTTATTATATTTGAAGCAACAATGCTTATTTTTGGAAAATTTATAAATGTATATACCTTTAATTGCGGAAAAACATCAAGGAATTCCTTTATTATGTCTTCCATGAGCAACATAGTATAATATGCACATTCCCAGCCGGCTGGTTGTTGTGGGCACTATATAACAAGTTTCAAAAAAATATTTTTTTTTATTACAAGCATACAAATGGCTTACACATGTATATTCACAAATGTGTGCAATAGAAACTATTACCTTGCAATCGGTACGAACCATTAAAGAAGTACCAATTTCCCTCATGAAGACACTGTTGAAATATGAAGACATTAATTGAACAATCAGTACTAATGAGACATATTTAAAATGATAATATAATAATAAGATCATTAGCATTCTAAACAGACGTAAATTTTAAGAATGCACTTACTCCTCGACAGCAGCAGTGATCATTAGCATTTTTTTGCTCTTCTTATCGGAATCGTACACATACAATGCACGTTCTCTTGGCATAAGCACGGCCAATATCCAATGATTTCTGCATGTTAGGTTCATAGCATGTCATATTCTATAATTTATCTGAATTGAAAGAAATATAATAAAATTAGAATATATATATAACACTAACATCTGATGATAAGGAATAAATATCAATCTCTTGTCCCGATTATTTTTGAGTGATTTCCCTATGTATTGAAGAACACGTCCTCGGTCATCATTCATCAGGGTGGCATTTGTTTTATTGGGATCCATGAAACCAACCTGCTCATCGAGGAATTCCTCCTTGATGAATTTGTGCCAATACCTACAAAATAAAGATACATGTGATCTCAATTTTGTGAAATATGAAGTAAAAGATCATAAATTATGCAATTATTACAAATATTAACTCACAACATCCAGATCTGAACAACTGGTACAGTGAGAAACTCTCGTGGTGTAAGCTAGGCTGCATAATCATCTGCATAGACGCATATGGAGTCATCTGAGCATAAAAGATCAGATGACGGATCGATTTTGAATGGATTGCCATCTAGTTCCGAAAACCGATCACGAAGCTGCTTGAATGTCCGTCCCAGCTTGTCAAAATTGATACCATCAAACGTCTTGTAGTGACCTGTTGCGTTCTGACCTCCAGGAAAGCCTAACTCTTTGCGTGGTTCCTGCATAATTTCATAATAAAATGAAATAAAATCCAGAATTAACTATAACTATATCATATAGATACTAATTAAGAAGTATAAGAATTTGTAATAATAATATACCTCAGCTGAACCTATCGATATCCTGGACATCGGCCATGCAGTGAAACTGCCGAGGGCATCCTTTAGGGTTTCCTGCTCGTCATTTGGTACAGGTAATGGGATGTCCATGAAGTCTGCATCGCAAATACCATCCACCATTACTCTTGCATGGTCGGGCGGCATCGGCCTGTTGTGAATTGTTCCACCGAGTGCAACTGGAACATGAATTGTCCCCATGGCCACTTCAATAGTGTTCCCATTGACAACTGCCTGGAGTTTGCAGCTTACTTCTGCCTCCTGTTCAGATATATGTATTTACTCGAATAAACTAAAACATATGAACACTAGAACATGCAATGGAAAATAAATTAAATTATGAATATTATTGAATTTGAATTTGCATTACCTTAGTAAACCCGGAAAGATCTGCACATGGTTTGAATGACTGGCAGCTGCTCTGAACGACTGTTGGGGTATACGTCTAGACTTGTTGGCCCATTGTCTGCTGAAGCATTGCAAATTTTGCCTCCATTTCTTCCCGTAATCTCTCCTCTATTCCTCTTACTTTCTCCTACACTCTCACTTCAAATTCAACTTCGGATCTCGAGGGAGCGCGTCTCCTCCTTATTTCCCTCTTCTCATATATTTTTCTGATTGGAACCAGACCTCCTACTCCTCTCACCCTCCCAGGATGTTCCGGATTTGGCAGATATTTTCCCAGAACATCGTCGTATCGTTCGACGGCCAACAAGCCTTGTTTCAGAGCCGCTTCTTGTTCTTCCTGAAATGACAACATGCATGTTATAAAAAAATAAATTTAAGTTGTATTTCAATGAATGACAATATCTAAATCCTCACAATTTTTTTGATGACCGGTACGTATTTCTCGGGATAAAAGCGTTCCTTGACCTCCTTATCGAGCTTTTGTCTTCCTAGTCTCCATGTGATGTGCCTATGCTCAACCGACAAATCAAGGACCTCTTCTGGTGTCAATGCACTTGTAGACCCTTGCGAAGATGGATCGCTAGATGCTTTCTCCTCTGCAATTGCCTGCATAGCATCTCTAAGCCTACTCTGGAAGTTCTCACCATTATAACCTCTGAAGCCCAAGAAATGTGGATACTCGTTGTGGGCCTGATTCTTCTTTCCAATCTTGCTGGCAGTCTACAATGGCAAGAAAGAAACAATTGGTATTGATTATAAAAAAAAAATTGAATTCTTAATTATAGATAAGAAATAAACATACATCAAATTCCTCCGTCTCTCGGTACTTGACAAATACTTCCCAGTCTTTTTCTTCAATATGTTGCTTGGCAAAATCGGGCGTCTGACCCACACGCCACACTCTAGTCATCTCCGTTCGCCACTTCCGGTGAGTAGTAGCCATTTTCTGATAATAATAGTCCTTCACCTTTAGTTCATCCTTTATACCCCATTTCAGCTGCATGATAAATAGAAATCACATATTTACCCCATTTCACCTATAGTTAATATCAAATTAAAGTTTTTGAAATTAGTACAATGTTATTTACCTTCAGTGTTTCCCATATTTTTAGCTTGTTCGCCTCTGAAACATCTTTCCATCTGCAGAAACTTAAAGGAACATTATTTCTCACCAATATACCAAACTCCGTTGGAAAAGATGTTGTCTCCTTAGTAACAATCGGCCTGTAAAACTTGTCAATGGCAAGCTTCTTGCCTTGCTCGCTAAACTTCTCCTTAATTTGGTTAGGCCCTCTTCCTTGTTTCTTAAACTTTTCCTTAACTATAGCTCACAAGCTGAGCCGCATGCCACCATCTGACCTTGTAAGGTATCGGTCAGTGAGGATCGAAGCCATCCCAATAGGAACTGGTCTTGGCGATTCCAATGCTCTCGATCAACAGCCGTAGCATCTGTTGGAGGCGATGGAGATGAGATATGCTTGGTGAGGTTGTACCCATTGATGAGAGGTAGAACCTGCGCCTTCCATGTGAGATAATTGATTTCAGTTAGCTTGGGAGAGATAGAATTGTTGGGATACACTATTGGATCTATTGTAGCTGGATTAGGAGGAGGAAGAGGTGGAATTTCGGTACCAGCCATTGAGGCTTTGATACCATATGAGAGAAGAGAAGAAGAAATTGATTTGAAATGATTCTTTCTTATTGATTCAAATGTTTACATCGGTGTGTATTTATAGCCTTCTATACATGTAACTATAATTGACTAACCATGGTAAAGACTATCTAACTACAATAAGAAGATTGTTATTATAACAGAAAGGATGCTTCTAGGTCTTGGAATCATCAGCAGTTGTGCTTGCACTGGATACCTCCAGTACTGCGCTATTAGTTTTTGCTTGTTTTTCTACTTTGTGTGAAATCCATCAGAAGATTCTGTTTAAATATTGAATGTTACAACGTTCATTCTTTATTTTATTAGTAGATTATGTAAGTGTAACAATTGGTTTTAAGCTGATTCAGACCAATTTTTTTAATTATGATTCCTATTTCGGTTCTGATTTTTGGAATCTTAATTACAACAATAAACTATTTGGCTGAGAAATCATGAACTTGAGGTTAAATGAATGAACCAACATGAAACAGATAAAAAAGATGCCGATGAAATAAAACAGGAATAGAATTATAGTGCTCTTAAGCTTATCAAGTTCTTTGATTAGCTTAATTCTAACATTTATCAGAGAATTTCATATAACAAATTCAAATGTTAAAATCAATCTACTTCATTCGTAAAGTATTTACATGTCAAATTTATATTTTTGATTTAATTTGGTATAAAGTCAAGTGATAAAAAAATAAAATCTATAATATTAATTTTTTATTATCATTTATTAATTGTTTGACTTTTATACTAAATTAATTCAAAATTTTATAAATTGAACATGTAAAAACATAACTTTTCTTAGTAAATTAGTTAGTATATTGAGCCGCACTACAGTTAACACCCGAAACAAATAACATAATTATATTGAAAATCATATATAAACATAAAAAAAAATTAAAAGAAATGGGGGTCAATTGACCCCTTCCTCCTTCCTCCTTCCTCCTTCCTCTCTCTGCCTCTGAGCATAGGTAAATTTACGATAAAAGAAAAATTAAATAAATATTTCGTAGTTAAAAAATATAAACATATCTTTATATTAAACGTTTCAAATTCACTGTTTCAATTTTTGAAATTACAAAAAGAACTTAATATGAGTTTAGCCAATCTCTTATCCACCCATCATATAATATGAGATTTGATATATGTTTCACTATACGTCAAATGACCCGAAATTTCGATGGTTGAAATTGAAGATTTTTAACGTATCAACGAACAATAATTAAATTACGTCAATTTGATTGTTAGATATCTATATACGTCCAATTAAAAAACCTCTAAATTTACTTTTATGTTTAATTAAAAAAAAAACCCATTATGAAGAAGACTCTATCGTGATGCTTTAATTACATATTTGTAATATTCTCCTGTGACTTGGGTGTACGTATAAATGAATTTGAAGCGGATAGTGTTGTAATAATACATTTTTGTTTTTATTGAGAATATATTGATATTATCATATATCCTATTAAATTTAGGCAAAGGCTTCTATGGACATAAGGACCTATTTGTAAAATGAATATATTTTTATTTTCAAAGTTTCAATAGTCGATCCGAACCGTTCATCTTGTTCTCCATATTAATATGTGCTTGGAGACAAAATTTTACATTTTTCTGAATTGTTTTACTATTTATTAAGATGGGTACAAAATTCAATGGTCTGAATTTGATATTTTTTGTACCCATCTTAATAAATAGTAAAAAAATTCAGAAAAATATAAAATTTGGTCTCCAAGCACATATTAATATGGAGAACAAGATGAACGGTTCGGATCGACTGTTTGAACTTTGAAAATAAAAATATATTCATTTTACAAATAGGTCCTTATGTCCATAGAAGCATCACTCTTAAATTTATATTGAGAATTAAAATTAATTCATCTAAATGACAGGGTTAATATAAAACATATAATTTCTTAATTTTTGAAGCAAAATAATGAACATATATTACAAACCAATATGAAAGAATAATAAATAAGGTATATTGAAATATGTATTAAATAAAAGAAGGGTTCAAATGCTTCCATTTTTTGTGCTTTCATCATGCGTTCATTTTTAAAAACTTTAATAACTCAAAAATTTTAGAGTCAAAATAAAACCGTTAGATGTAATCTATGTTATTTTATTTATGCATGTGTAAAAATTTATAACATTTCAATTTTGTTTTGGTTGTCATCAAGAGCTTGTACGTAAAAGAGTACTAATGTAGATAATTTTTAGACATTGATTTTTCAACTTATAAATTCACATAAAAACAAAATTAAAATGTGATAATTTTTTATGAGGAATAATAGTGGTACCAAGGGTACATTTTTTCACTGAATTTTAAAATTTAGAAACAGACAACTGCCCCCTCTGACTGTCTGTGGATCCGCCTCTGAATACACCGCCAGAAGGCACAAAACACAATCACACAGACAAATTAGCATTTCGCATGCAGAATCACACAAACTACTCTGCACACACAATACCTGAAAATATATATATTGGCAATCACTACAAATCAGTTCGTTCAAATTAATTGTAGATTGGACCTTCAATTACAAACGAATTAGATAATGCGACATGCTTTTCTTCCCAACCAAAAAAAGTACAGAAAGATGAACAAAACGGAAAATGCAATGGAGAATTAAAAAAATATGGAATAATTAATTTTAAAAAAAATGGAATAATTGATGGAAAAGATCTGCCTATCAGAAACACGAGCACCGAGTCACTCCTTCCTGCGCATCTTGAGGGGCTGGGGATGAAGTCGAGCAGCAGTTTGGGTGAATTTTCTTAAAGATGGTTATCAGAAAGTGGTCGGTAAGCACAAACAACAAAACCGCCACCGCAAGGCCAATTACATAAAAAGAAGTGGAGAGTAACCTTGCACAGCCTGCCGCATAGGCAATCATCAGGCTGACCAAGTCAAGCACCATGGTGAAATACATCACTATGAACCTAGACCGATAATTAGAGACATCCTCATTCATTATAAGTATAATTATTACCAAAGATGCCATGAATGCGGTCCCATTGGCATAGAAAAAGGTTGTGTATCGATCTGGAAATTTGTCATGAAGAATTGAAGATCCGGCTCTGTGACCGTCGAGATCGTCTTGCCATAATCCTCCAGGTGGGCTTAAACCCATTGTATATGTCACGGATGCGGCTAGAACAGCGACCACCATGATAGAGTCACGCCTCTTATCAAACCAATCTTTTCTCGTATTGGTAGAAGCCGCCTCAGATTTTTCATCTACCATATTTGAGTTATGGTCACTTGGTTAAGTTGTTTAGCTTGGAGGGAATAGGCAGATGGGAAAGAGGAATGAAGACGGGTTGTTTTCTCCATGAGGAAGGTTTTTGGCTTTATAAATTATAATCACTGCTCTGAGCTAAATATTTTAAGTTTTTTAAAATAAGTTTAACCCAATTTGACATATCAAACTTGTTTTTCTTAAATATCAGATCTGACATTCAGTAATATTAATTAAAGACTTCAAATAATTAAATGAGCCATCACCAGCCGAGATTTTTATTTTTACCCCAAAAATAATTGTTTTTAATAATTATAACCACCTTTCCGGTGGATTTATAAAAATACCCAGTCCGTGGAATTTTTCCACGGACCGAATTAATCACCTCCCCCGTGGAATTTATTCAAGGTCTGGATTCTTATTCCCCCCGTGGAATTTATTCACGGGCCGAGCCCTTTAATTCAAACCCACGCGCCCCTTCCCTCTGTCTTCGTGATCTCTCTCTGTTCTCGTTCTGTCTCGGTGAAGCCAACACAAAAGCACCCGTCCCCACCGACGCCCCCCTTTTCCGGCTCCCCACCCCCGCGCGGCTCACTGCAGCAGCGCCGCCCGCCTCCCTGCGCCACTCCCTGCACTACTTCGGCCCTACTCCGAGCGGCGAGGTGTAGAGACTCGGTACCGGTCGTTCTATCAAAGCACCTTAGAAATTCATTGATTCATTTGATTAGTTGTATCGCGTTGACCGCATCTTGGATTCCATTGTTATCGGGTTTTATGGGCTAATTTGTCTAGCGCGGGTGGTTGATTTTCCCGGCTGGACCTGTGTTGACTACGTTGCTTGTCTAAATTTGTCGCTATTTTTTACAATTGGTCGGGGGCTTTGATATTGAAGTGATAAATTTTGTTGTTGATGATCTTTCGTGTGGGTCGGCATATCGAAGTGAAAATCTTCACTTGGGAATTTACTATAAATCATTGATTTGACGAATCAATTTCGGTTGTTAATACCAACCTTGTACCGGTGAGATTAAATCAGTACCAGACCTAGAACCAGCATAAATATATGCTGTTGCATTCAGTTCCAGCCTAGCACCAGTTTAATAAAGATCAGTACCAATATAAATATACGATGTTGCATTGGTACTCTTATAATAAAATTTAGTAAAAGATCAATTGACATGTATTAATCAATATCAATTTATATCACTTGTTTTGATACAATACAAGAAAAGAAATTCAATATTGTTGTTGTGTTATATAAATATGAGACATATCAAGCCGACATTTTTATTTTAACCCCATTAAAAAATTATTTTAATACTAATAACCAAAGTTTAGTAATAATTTTAAAAATACCCCACCCATGGAATTTTTTCACGGGTTGGAATTTTAATTCCAATTTTTTTTTTTTATAATTTAGAAATTTATTTATATTTTTTATTTTTTGTATTGAAATATTGGAAATGTTGGATATATTTCTTTGAAAATAGATGGAATACAATATAATTTGTTACAATCTTTCTAATAAATCAAATTATATTGTATTTCATCTATTTTCAAAGAAATATATACAATATTTCCAATATTTCAATACAAAAAATAAAAATATAAACAAATTTCTAAATTATAAAACCAAAAAAATTGGAATTAAAATTCCACGGGTGGGGTAATTTTAAAATTATTACTAAACTTTGGTTATTAGTATTAAAATAATTTTTTAATGGGGTTAAAATAAAAATGTCGGCATACCAAGTTATCCAAATTGAACCGAAAGACTTCACGGACGAGTATCATTTTTTTAGTATCAATATAGTGATAGCATGTTGCACAAATTTGTTATATATAGCCTATATATTTAGATGATAAATTGATAGTATGCTTTTTGAGTATATTTTTTTCATATTAGCCTCATTTAAGCCAATTGTAGCACGTTTATTTTTTTTTTAAACATAGGATGGCCAGGGGACGGCCTAGGAGAGCACCACTAGCCGACCCTGTTGATGAGCCCATTCCTGCGAATAGCACAGAACATTTCAGTCCTATGTTATGGATGAGTCACACGGAGCACCGAGTCTGCATGGCATCCCGAGAGGTATGTGATTATTTTTTTTTTAAATTTAAATTGTGCCAAGTTCTCATATATAAATAAGTTTGGTTCCGTTCTATTTTTAAAACCGAATTATAAGTTTGGTTTGCCTAGTTCGATTCGGTTTCAACCGAACCGAACCGATGAACACCCCTACTTCTCTCTCTCTCTCCTCTTTCTCTCTTTTCTCTCTCTTCTATTTCTCTCCCTCTTTTTTCATGAGAGAGCTAGAAAGAAAAATGGAGAGCACCACCTTAAATTTTTTCTTAGAATAACAGCAAATTTGAATCCCATCCCAATGTGCAAGTTGCAATTACTTTAGAGTCATAGCTGTCATCCATATCATATTTTCTTCACTAATATAATCTTGATCTATGAAATTAGTGTTAGGTAAATATTAAACTCTGCCCCAGTAATTAATGTTCTTGGGTCTGTACGTGGAATTATACAGACTGGCATTAATCATGTGATATAAAATAATAACAATAGAATAAAGCAATGTTTGACCTAGCTTTGCATTAAGTATTGTGCTAAAACTTCAAAGTCACAATCTTAGTTATAGTATGAATGAAAACCACGTTTTCACGCTAACAATTGTTCACGGAAATATTATATGATTTCATCAACAATAATTGAACGAAGCCTGTCTAATTTATAAAAGAAAATAGATTACTACCTATTGCACCATAAAAGTGTACGTAAGTGCTTAACTCTTTGTTAAGGGGATTAAATGCATGCAAAACCTGGTCATATATTTGTCGAGAGTTGCAAACGTAATAATTTCGAAGTTTTGACCTCAAACTCAAGCATCATCACAAAATTTATAGAGCAATAATTTGAGATGAAAGAGCAATCATCAAATTAAAAATTGAAACTTTGCTATACAGTTACATCGAACATACATTTTTTTTAAAAATTAAAAACTGATAATAAAGCATCATATCAGAATTCGATGCAAGTATAATTATTAATAATGATGATGATGGTGACGGTGATGCAAATCTCACCAGTTCCTTTAATGAGTTTATTTACGACTTTCAGACTAAACAGACGATTCAAATCTCATTCTACACGGTCAGGTATATTGTACAAATAAAAATAAATAAAATGATTTATACAATATAACAGACGATTCAAATCTCATTCTATACGGTCTGGAGGATTTGAATCATCTGTTATATTATAATAAAAATGTATTATAAGAGCGCATTCTACACATGCATAAATAAAATGATGTAGATCATATCCAACAGCTTAATTTTGACATTTAAGTTTTAAATTTTGAATTTAATAAGTTTTTAATAATGGAGACAAGATGGAGGCACAAAAAATAAAAGCATTTGAACCCTCCTCATTAAGTAAATAAATTAACGAAACTAAATAGCAAGTTTCATATTTGATATTCGTAACAAATAATAAGTATATTAACTATGATAAAATTTTCAAATAATAAATAAAAAGTTATAATTTCAAAGGAGGAATTGGAATTATTTACATAGTCCTGAAAATAACAAAATTGCATCATGTAGACGTAGTAACTCCGCTTATAAAGGCGCACGTGGATGCAGACAAGAGGGGTAATTCAATAATTGACACCGAAAAAGAAACAGAACTCAGGATTGCAAGTATCATCTGATAATCAGACGGTTGTGATTGACCCCAAGTCATCACTAATGCAGTATCGTCATCGTTCTATTACTTGGTTGGGGTGAGAGAGGCTCGAACTCTCGACCTCAGGATCACTCAATAAGCTATGAGACCTACGCGCTAGCCAACTGCGCCACCACCCCTTAGTGTTAACAACATTTTCTTAACCTATATGACTGATTAGAGTAGGCTTTTTAGTTTCCTCTGACTACTACGCTCTTATAATACATTTTTATTATAATAAATACCCAGCTGATAATATATTTGACTAATGCCCTATAAAAAGTAGAAATTGCCCAAAGCATTTTATATCACAAAAGGATGAAAAATCCAATGCGTTGTCCCCGTGGCAGAAAGAAAAGTTGAGCATAGTGAACAATTGCTTGTCATTTTTTTCTTTTGTCATAATTCAACGTTTGGTGTGGAAACGCTCAATAATTCGTTTACAATTTGAAATGACCTTTTGAGGATTTCATGGTCTAAATTTTATTTTTTAATGTTAAGAAAAAAATATGAGCTGATGTGCTAATATATTGTTTTAAAACTTTCAATATTGATCTAAAAACTAACAAGAATTAAATGATCTAGTCTTCTACATTATTTTAAACCGGAAATTCTAAACTAGGTTTAGCACGTAGTTAAACAAAGGGTAACATAAACCCTGGAGAAATCCAGTTCTACTGGAATAGTTCATAACTCAAACAAACACAAACAAAAAATGAGGGAATTTTGCAAATTAAACTGATGATAAGCAAAAGCAACAAAAGAGGCGCAAGTCATTTCAGCTTCCCAAAGAGCTTCGGTGCAACCTAAAAGTCCATTGAGAATCCAAATTAGAAACTGAAATATTCTATTTTATTATAAGAGGAGGGTTCAAATGCCTCCATGTTTTTGTGCCTCCATCATGCCTCCATCTCCCTCCATTATTTTCAAAGTTCAAACAGTCGATCCGAACCGCTCAACCTAACATTCATACTAAAATATGTTTGGAGACCAAATTTTATATTTTTAGGAATTTTTTTACTATTTTTTTAGATAGGTACAAAATCAGTAAATCTGAACCATCTAAAAACAGTATTTTTCTACCTATCTAAAAAAATAGTAAAAAAATTCCTAAAAATATAAAATTTGGTCTCCAAACATATTTTAGTATGGAGTTTAGGTTGAGCGGTTCGGATCGACTGTTTGAACTTTGAAAATGATGGAGGGAGATGGAGGCATGATGGAGGCACAAAAACATGGAGGCATGTGAACCCTCCTCTTATTATAAACATTTTTTCTAACTAAATCCAACTAATACATTTCGCATAAAGGCCAAGAAAAAAAAAATTATTCTCATTAAGTTGCTACATAATTTGGCGCAGTTACACATAAAATTTGTGCACAAAATGATTGTTGCATTCTTTGTTAATCTCCAATTAAGGAAAAATAACTATTTTTTACCCAAATAAAATGTAAATTTCAAATTTAGAAGGGCAGATACAAAATACTTACACAGGTATCAACACAAGCCCAGAAGTCAAAGTATTGACCAGTGCAGTGCTTGTGGCCTGACTGGTCATCTTTAACTCTTTCCACACATTCCTGTTATTATAGAGAAATGTTTTGAATAAAATAAACATAATAAGCTACAACAAGAGTAAAACTGGGTGTTCTTAACTTCACCAAGTCCTTTTGTGAACTCAAGTCTAAAATCTATCGCATTGACTTCAAATGACAAATCCAAACCGTTGAAATCCATCTACTTTACGAGTGATGCATCTATATGCGAGAATTTTAAACTTCCGAATTAATTTAGTATAAAGCTAAGCGGTCAAAATCAGAAGGTTTATAAAATTTAATCTTAATGCATTTTTTCTTAACTTTTTTTGACCACTTGACTCTATACAAAATTAATTTGAAAATTTAAAATTTTCACGTGTAGACGCATCATTCATAAGGTGGATGGATTTCAACGGTTTAGATTTGTTGTTTGATGCCAATCCGATATATTTTAGAGTTGAGTTTACAAAGAGACTTGATGAATTTAAGAACACCCTAGTTCTTCTTTTTTTAATGGTTAGTGGTTAAAGAACACCCTAGTTCTACTCCTACAACAGCTCCATTTATGAAACTGATTATATTATTCTTCCAACTAGAGGATGAAAATTCAAATTGTATTTAGAAATGATGATTCAGGGTTCTTTGTTCCAATTAAAAGAATCTAGAAGAGTGCACTTCTACAATCAGCAGATAATAAAAGAATGTAAGGTCCTATTTACAATTTGGAAAACACTGGGTTCAATTTGCGAATATTCTAAGGAACCTGGTAATTTGCAAAAAAAATAAAATATCATTAGTACACCATAAATGGTCAAAAACCTTATAATGTAGAATTTCTAATCAACTCAAGTTGCAACCTGGAAACTTTTGCCCATCCATGGTGTAAATTTTACCAAATGAAAAATTGATAGAAAAATTAACAAATTTCAAGATCAAAATGGTAAAAAGTGTACCTGATAGACACGAAGAGGCCTGACGCACTTGGGCTTGCACGTGTCTTCGAAATACTTCTTTTGATCCATTATCTCTTCCTCAGCCCTGATTTGTAAACATACTTTCTAATTAGTAAATCTTTAATCTTCTAAAAGTTTCAGTAATTCTGCATTTCTTTGGGCAAATTTCTTTGTACCAGAACCCCACGAGTCAGGCACACAAATGAGATTGTTCTATTCTTTGTATATTTTTGGTGAATTCAACATGCAGTCAACCTTCTTTTATACTGTGATTTGTTATTTGTTTTTTAAGGTTTTATTGCTGTATTAGGTTCAATTAAAGCTCAATTTGTGTTTACCAAACTTTTTGAACTGGTACAGCTAGGTCAAGTATAATTAACATACTTGAAACCTAAATCTATTGGAAAGACATTTCAAAGCTTACATTTTGAGAAGAATCAAGTTGTGATGCCTCTATCAGCTTCAGCTTCTTTTACCAGGCCAAATGATATCAACACAAACAATGTATTTAGTTAATTACAAAAACACAAATAAATATATAAATATATAAATATATAAACAAAGCAAGAGAGACCAACATTTGTCACTATATATTATCGAATAATAGTATAAAATCTGGTGATCCTTTTTGGATTTTACATACACACCCTTAACATAGTCCCATAATTGCAGAATCTATCAATGCCCTTGCAAAATTGCATATCTGCATGATACCCAATATACCACATTTTTGCATAAAAATAGAATCTGTCTGACAATCTCATGGCATTTAAGAGATATACACGCAATATTAATTCAGAAATTAGAAAGAAAACCATGAATTTTCAGCTTACTTTTGCAAAAACACCAAGATAATGCAGATAAAATACATACTAATAATATATAACAAAGATTAAAATTAGCATCAGAATAAAGATGCTTATTTTCCCAAATCACTAAATCACAACCCAAATCTTTTGAGGTCAAATTGTTAATACAATACGACGAAAAATAGATAATCTAAACAAAAGTAACTCGTACAACAACAATAGATCTTATTATAACGATACAAGCTGGAATAGTCGAAAGAATTTCTTACCACGAGGGCGACGAGAGTAATCAGTAATGGTGGCACTGATCTCCCTAAGACTGTAATCAGTAAAAAATCGCTATTTTATTTTTATTTTTTAAATCTCTTTTAGTAGCGAAGACGGAGGGTTTGTTTGGTTTGTCGGACCGGGTTCTGTGAGTTGCTGTTAAAAGAGTAGACCGCTGTTTTGTATGGGCTTTAACGGGTCGGGTCAATCAATGTCGGCCCATTAATCTTATAAACAGGCGGTCAAAATATTGGATTAATATTGTGGAAATTCTAACTTCAGCATTCGTCAAAGAGAACATAGTGATAGCATAATTACATGATACCAACAGTAGTGATTTGCCTATAATAGTCCAGCTGCAGAAGGTCACCATATGACCTATAGGAGAAGTAAAATGTCTGTCATGGAGAGTTCCCTCTTCCACTAATAAAATATACCAAGTTCATATCAAATATCAAATCAATCAGTGTATATGGCCGGGTTCTTGCAGGAGTGTGACCTGTAATGGCTCCAGATAATGTGAAAAGAATACAGGAGATGCAATTAGGATTGGTACCTGTTTGCCTGGTCTTTTACAGGTTCCATGGTAATCACAAGTTAGGATTTGAATTTTCCAATCGTTGCCTATCAATTTAGAGGATTAACTACGCACTGGATAGATTCAGATGACACACAATTAATTGCTACACGAGAAACATAGTACATATATTATTGCACACAATTTATTGGAAAATCACACATTTTAATGGAAAATTAGACTCTACCAAGCACGCACACCCCTCTGATTTACCAATACAATTATTTGAATATATTTCTGTCTTGTTTTTATATATACACACATTATATTCAGCAGAGTAAAATTTTGGAAATCTAATCATTAGGCAAAGGAACACGCAATGTTGGCACCAAATACAGTGGCTCTTTCTTGGCAGAGACCATTCCCAAGGTCGCTTGTGACAGGGATTACACATGTGTGAATATGATGTAACTGATTTTATGGATAACCTAGACTGATGTGCTATTGCTGGTTAAATATGCGTGCATAATTTGATGTGTATTTGTGTGAATTAATCCGGTCTATTTGAATGGTTGTTAAATTAAGCTAATTATAGAGAAGCGCGTCGTTAAATAATCGGTTACTGAGCTTTGTAGCTGACTCCATTTTGTTATTTTTGTTTTCATTTCTATTGGCGACGTAGGTTGATGGGCCAAGAAAAAGTGCGATGATGTTATAATCACGCTTCGCATGGTCAAAATCTGGGGTGTGACAAGCCTCCTAGTGGTAAGAGGATTGTGGGTTGCAAATAAGTGTTTAAGAGGAAGATTGATGGCTCAAATCCCGCAGATTTTTGATACAAGATAAGGCTTGTGGCTAAATGGTATAGTCAAATTCAGGATGTGGACTTAAATGATGTGTTATCTTTCATAGTAAAGCATACCTCCATTTGAGTTTTGTTATCTTTGGTAGCAATAAAGGATTTGGAGTTGGAGCAAATGAATGTGAAAACTGCCTTCTTGCATAGTGAGTATGATAGTTGTATTTATTTCAAGAAGTTGGATTTCACTTTGGTTGGTATCTTCATCTTCCGTAACACCTGCTGGTAAGGCCATCGCAACCCTCGATCATGCATTACCTTGTATGCCAATGAGGATGAGAACTTACCATCCGCACTCCATCGCCACTTTGCACTACCATTGTGCCAATCTGTTTGAATCCAACACGAGTAAAAACCCACTAGGTTGGCCGGATCCTTGAAAAAGAAGGATGCAATGGTGTCCTGTAGCACCTGATCCCAGTTTAGAGTGTCATCCCTTACATGTTTCATTCCCCTTCCACAAGAAATTTCTCCTCATGCCAAAATGCCAAAATTGATGTCCAACAATGACCAAAATTAATACTTAATTTAAAAAATTAAATATGAATTAAACTATATTTGTCCCATGAACTATGAATGAAAAGTTTTTGCACTTTCATTGAAAAGGTTTGACCAAAGCAGTGTGACCAAACTGGAGCGTTGGGTTATATATATGCAAATAGTTTGGATTTTCAGATTGTCACATGTATACATGCATATTCCCACTAAAACTAAGAGAGTGAGAAAAAAGGAGTTGTCTATTAGGTGTTAGCGAACAGATTTACTGTTGTTTTTCAACTTGTTTGTGTGGATACTAATGAGGGTGCGACTGTTATAGTGAAGAGAATGAAGATTACAGCTAATGAGGGCACGACTTTTATAGTGAAGAGAAGGAAGATTACAGCTAGAGTTGCAAAATGCTTCCTAGTGACAACTTTCATCTTTGATTTAATTTTACACATATATCGTTCCAGTAGGAACTGAACTGAATTGTAATCCTATCATCCTACCGGCTTTTTTTTTTTTATTGAAAAACTTGGTAGACTTATTGGAAATACTAACAGTTCTTTTTAGCACATGTTCATGTCTGTAGTGGGTAGTTATTTTTAGTATATTAATTAGTGATTTTTATTATACAAAAGTTGTAGTGCTTCAAATACTGTTAAACTTTATGTAATTGTCACGAAAGATATATAGCTGTTCAGAAAAATTCATCTGTCTCTACAAAAACTAGCATAGAATGCAACACAATATATTGTTTGCTCTGTTTTTTTTAATCTATTCCACTGTCAATTATGAACAAAATCTATGTTGCTTTACTGCATACATATGCATTCTCAACAACTAACCATTCTCTTTAATGTAAATATGTAGAAGTAAAGATGTTGCTTTATATAGATAAAAAGTATTATCACCTATCTTTCAATTCTCTAATTACTCCCAAACTCAGTTTCTCTTTTTAAACTAAATATGTAGAAGTAAAGATGTCGGTATTATCACCGATCTTTCAATTCCGTAATTCCCCCAAACTCACTTTCTCTTTTTAAACTTTCATAGCTTTTTATTTTTTGGATTGTTTATACTTTCTTTTTCCCCCAAACTCAATGGTCTTGTTTGTAATTTCTTTCTAACATGTTTATTTTTCTTCATGCCTCACATTGCGCAGACGGAGACAACTAAAACACCTTCAATGCATGATGGAAGAGTCTGTCTGAGGTACCCTACGCATAGAATAACTTCTAGTCAAATTAAAAAATAGATTTGTGTTGGTTGCATGGGGACCCTACAACCTCAATCACCACAAATAGATTTATGTTATGAGGTACCCTACGCATGATCGAAGAGTATGTTCTGAGATACCCCACAACCTCAATCACCACAAATCCAAAAACCTTATTATGCTCACTCTATGTGCATCTCTGCCAACGACAGCACATCACATATGTCGGACAAACTTATGGCGCGGGGCCCTAACATGGAACCTATGGAAGGGAAGGAACAACAGAATATTCTGGCACGGAGCTACCATGACAGCAATGTGCCTAATGATGAATATATATATACAACAATAGGACATAAGGCTGAGCCTATGATTAGAAGAAAATTGAAACAGACTGTACAAAATAGTTTTACATCTTGTTCCGATCGAGAACAAAACCTTTATAAATAATTTTTATTTTCTTTTAATAAAATTTGTTAGTAGGTGAATAATTACCTACCACTTTAAAAAAAAAATAAACAATTATATCCATATTGGCATCTTAAATTGGGATGCTAACAATTATCTTCAACTATATATAATACCAATTCGGAAATCTGATAATAACAATTTTATGGGAATGTTATGTTATATAGCTCGATGGTCAATATGTGTTTAATTAATATGAAATAGATAATATATCTTGAATCAGAAAAGAAATCGAAACAAGAGATTTAGTTGCATCCATGATTTAGCTAATTAAAATAGTTCTGTATATATCAAAAGAAAAAAAAGGAGATCGATCGATCGAGTTCTATTTATTATTAACAAGAATACTTTCTCAAATAAGAATGATTTCACGTTTCTTGAGAATATATAATAATTATCTATCGTGCACTACAAGAATATATATATTTTAAAACCGTGGATATAATTTTGAAACAACCTGAGTGTTCGAAATACCGATAATATTAAAGTTACACATGACATTATTATTATTTTATTTTATTTTGCCACGTGCTTACATATTTATGTAGTGGCGTGGATCCCAGAATTTATCTTGCTTAAAAGATATTTGTTGAATATAACAGATGGGCAATCAAGTTGCCTTTGATTGAGAACGAGAGGTGTATCTCGAAATTAATGCAAGATTATATGAAATCGACATATATTGCTATCAGATATATCTAGGTAGTCAATTACCAGAGAGTGACCCCAGGATGAACGTAAGCTTACCAAGAGAGAGTTCGTGAGCTAAATTTAAAGCTTGTTAAATGAGCTCTAGTTAAATAATAAATTTGAACCATTGATCTTGATATATATACTTGATAATTCAAGTTTTGTAGCAATAGTCTATCATTTGAGTTTATTTTGTACGAGACCAAGTGGTTTAAATATCATTAAGATTAAGCTTGAACATTTTAATCTTATGACAATTGGTTTTATCAAAATAATGCATTTTTTCAAACTCTCAATCTTATAATGAACATTTGAAAGGGGAATCAAATGATTAATTCTTATATGAATCTAAACAATTCAAAATTGTCATTTCGAACTGTGATCTCTTGATTTTTTTTTTTTTTTATTAACCTCACGATCGAACCTTCTTTAGACTTGAGTTCATAATGATCTTTCTGTTATCAGTGCTCTGGTTCATAATTAACCGCTTCGAGTATATATCATGTAGTGTGTAATTTTTACTTCAAACATTAAAAAGTTATAATAAATTAAACTTTTAAAGGAATAACTTATTCTTATTCTTATACATATATATGTATGATATATTATAGTGTTTATATTTTGTATAATTGTCACATTGTTTGTTATTGTTATTTTGTATGTCAACGCTGTTTTTCAAATTTAATTGAAGTACAACCGGCCGGTTACGGGTTTAGAGGATTGAGGGAGGAAGTTTTTGTTATTTATTTAGGATTTATGCAACGATATATAGGACTCGTGGCTGCGCCTATATATGCTAGCTTAGAAAAAAAAAAAATTGAAACTACCGTACTAGATTTTTTTTTAAGTCTTGTTCCATGAACAAAACCGTGCAAATAATTTTTATTTTCTTTTAATGAAATTTCTTAGTAGGTGATTCCCTACAACTTACAAAACAATTGACTACAATTGTCCATATGGACGTCTTACATTACTTTAAAGTTGGATTACTAACAATTATCTTCCACTATGCAACCTGTTGCCATGTACTATATGGAAAATAAATTAAAAAAAAAAAAGCAATTCGCTTACACAAATATATATATATATATTTTTTAAAAGAGGCATAAGCCCATTTCATTTGACTGAAATTGGTTTTTAATTACAAAATTTTGTCGATTTTCGTATGATTTTCCAACATGGAAATCATATCGACGAAAGGATCATAAGTACTTAAGGCACAAAAACCAAAAAATAGTTCATACAATAGCCACATCATAACTAAGGCTAAGGACCAAAAATATAACAGGTTAGAGAGTACTAAGCCACTCAACATGGGGCTAAGGCTAACTATATGATAAAAGCAAAAAATGGCATCTGTCATCAGAATCCTCAAGGCGACTCCAGATCCATATCTGCTGCTGGAGGCTCATACACCACCAGTGGCATGGGCATAAACTGACTGATGGGAATGGCATCCTCTATGATAGGAAGCCAGTTACCCACCGCATCCTTGAGTTTCTTCTTCAATCTACCTGTCCAATGTAAGCAATTAAAGAGATTTAATTAGCATAATCAGATTTCTAGCAGTTTTTTTGTGAGAGTTATTAAAACACAAATCATTTCTATGTTTCCAAATGGTCCATGTAACAACACTTAATACAATTAAGAACCCAATTTTATCAGATGAATCAAGCAAACATGCAAAATTGATCAAATCTTCCCAAGTGATCCATTGATGCATTACATCCTGACTTTTCCCTAACCAGAACCAAACTTGTTGTGCTAGGCTACATGTCAAAAAAAGGTGGTCTATTGTTTCCTGTTGAGGACAGAATTGACAATGTGTATTACCTACCCAACCCTTCTTGACCAAATTGTCTTTGGTCAAGATAAGATTATGTGAAACTAACCACATGAATATACGAATTTTAGGGGGTACATGTAGATGATGATGAAATAAATTTGATGAAATATGTAAATCTGATTAAAACTATTTTATGAGTATGGTCAATATATTTGATGATGAAATAAATTAAGTGTCCTCTTTTTATCAAAAAAGAAATAAATGAGAGATTTAGATGCCTTCATGAGTTCATGATTTAGCCAGAATAGTTCTTGCATCAAAAGAAAAATGAAAATAGAAAGAGAAAAAAGGAGATAAAACTTTTATCAATTAATTGCTTTAGCATGAATGCTTTTTTAAATAATGAATATATGTTTTTTTTTCACGTTTCTTGAGAGATGAGAATATAGTATTCTATTGTGAATAACTGGATTTTGTTTGACATAAAAGATTTATTTGTTGAATATTACAGATGATCCTATCAAGTTGCTAATGATTGAGAACGACGTGCAACTTTAAATTCAAGATTGTATGAAAACGACATATATTTATATGAGACCTAATCTAATTAAAGTAAGATTTTCTTTGAAGCTTCTTGTAATTTTACCATAAAAGCTTGCAATTATTAGAGAGTTAAACTAGCATATATGTGCTAAACTTAAAAACCGAGGAATCAGCTTTAAATAATGAATATCAACCATTGATATTGATATGCTTGATAATTTAAGTTTTAAACCAACATTTGAATCATCTCTGCACTGAAAATCAAGCAAGAATTAAGGGGTAAACAAAAAAGAAAGAGAAAGAGAGAACATTATTGGCACGTCCTTTGGTTCTCTTATTCATATATATGTGATTCATATCCAACAGAAACTTACAAAGTCTCTATTTATAATTAAAAAACTGTAAATTAAAACCATCTAATTAAATTTATTAATAAATATGGGCAGAAGAAACAAATTTCTCTGGGAAGAAGTTTTGAAGTGACCAATATGTTGGATTTTGTGGAACGGTTCAAACCCATTTAATTAGCTTAAGCTGCGGAAAGAGTAAAACAAAAAATTTTACATCTAACTTAAGCTACGGATTAAATGAATCAAGAAGATTCGTTTAATCCTATTTACAGATCTACTCCATAATTGATTTCCTAAAGCATTAAATCTATTTACAAATTAAATAGATTAATATAACAATTTATACCTTGATTCCAAATCTCAGTTGGAATGCAGACCGAGCGAGTAGAGCCTCACCAGGGATGGAATTGACTCGCAGTATCACACGTGTGATACCTCTATTGGTTATCCACCAGGACTAACCGGAGAGCGATTTACTTCTTCTGCCAGAAATACCGTAAACCGCGGAATTCTGCAGAAACACTATTCACCGAGAAAATGATGAAATAAATATATTTGTGTCCCGAAGTAACTCGGTTTTGCTTAAAAGCTAAACCGCAGGATTACACAAAATATATTATTTCCTAATCTCGAAATAACCGAAATCAAGGAAGAGAGAAAAACCGATTAACGAAGTAATCAGATTAACACGTGAATTAGTAAGTATTTCTCTCTACCCCTACCCCTCTATTTATAGAGTTTTGAGGAGGTTCGCAAAAGACCGAAATACCACTCAAAACAAATCTATTTACCAAAAGCCCTTGACACCTCATCCTTTTATCATGTGAAATGACCAAAATACCCTTGCCACCTCACATGACACATGTCAACACATGGAAAGTCGGCACCAAGGTAAAAATACCATTTTACCCTTGGTCCATTAAGGCATGAATAGTGTTGGGCTTTGATTTTGGGCTTTGACTTTTGGGCTTTTAATTTTAATTAAGGCTTTGATTATTTTGGGCTTTTAAATCCATAATTCAAACCCATAATTAACAAATTAAAATCCAAATCAAATATATATATAATTGTCATATACAATTATATTTCTTTTCGGTTGTTGTTCGGTAACTTTGATACAACGTAACGTGTACGTTTATAAATTAACCGTTGTTTCTGCTTGTCATTCTAAATGACATTTATAATTTAATTATATCATGTATAATTAATTATAACCATCTTAATATTAATTATAATCAATTTATAATTAATCAGTAAGATTCTCCGAGTAGCTCCTATATGGTGTGACCCAATAGGATCTGTGTTATGTGGGTAAACAGAGTTAAAACTGTTTTAACTTCTATAATCATGGGTGGCGTCTGGCAACACATCATGACCATCCAATTACACATATGATGCTGTACTGTACAATATCACGATCCAGTAAACAATTTACTTGTGTCAGTTCTTCTATCTCATAGCTATCAGATCAGTTTCAAGGTAGATGTGTGTCATCCTTGGTAACTGTATCTTTTCTTGATCTTGAGTAGATTATCAAATATAATTACTCTTGTAATTATACCGCATGCAGATAATCTAACTCTATCAAGGGGCCCAGTGATGCTATAGCTCGTATAGAGATACGAGGGACAAATAGTATTCTTGGCAGACTATCACTTCCTCAGCTAAGTTATATATATGGAAATGCTACCGTTATGGCTGCTTTTTACGGACAGTGTTAGATAACACTTACTCATATATATTTCTTAGTGGGAACGATAAATACCTCATACTGTAGAACTTTGACACTGAATGAAAACATAAATGACACGAACACAATTCTATTTAATGTTTCATTCGGGGTCTGTCAAATACCATGTTCCTAAAACATGTATCCATATGATTAAAATGAGATCTCGTGTCAGGTGGTTTGTAAAACTTAACCATCTTTAAATCCACATGCTAACCTTATAGCGGTAATTAGTGTTCCTGCTAATTACCTTGGTCAGTGACCTTTTAAGAGTATATATATCATCTATATTATGGAGTTTCACAATTTCAGTCATGAACTCGAAATGATCCATAAATGCAATAATACTCACGGCAACAAAATGATATAAATAAACATTCAATTCATGAACAAAGCTTTATGATTAATTTATCGTATTATTGACTTCTAGATTATTACAAACTAACAATCTCCCACTTAAGCTAGGAGCCAATCATCGTAGGCTCTACTTACACAAATCTCTAGTATTCTAAAAATCTCGTAGATCTAAAGAAAAAACTCATAGCCAGTCTCCTATGTGTCTCAGACCCATAGAGGCAATATGCATCTGGTGCTTGGCTTAAGGAAGAGGTTTCGTGAGTGGATCAGCTGTGTTGCTGACTGTGTCAACTCTACATATCTTTACATCACCTCTATTTACGATCTCTCGTATCAGGTGAAAACGCCGTAGAACATGCTTGGATTTCGAGTGCGATCTCGGTTCTTTGGCCTGAGCTATAGCTGCATTGTTGTCACAGTAGAGGTCCACAGGGCCTTGAACACTGGGAACCACTCCAAGTTCGCTAAGGAACTTCTTGATCCAGAAACCTTCTTTAGCTGCCTCGGATGCAGCTATGTACTCTGCTTCGGTGGTTGAGTCTGCTGTAGTCTCTTGCTTTGAACTCTTCCAGCTCACAGCACCACCGTTGAGTATGAACACATACCCAGACTGTGATCTCGAGTCATCATGGTCAGTTTGGAAACTGGCATCAGTGTATCCATTTATTACAAGCTCGGAATCACCACCGTAGACGAGAAACATATCCTTAGTTCTTCTTAAGTACTTAAGGATATTCTTTGCAGCAATCCAGTGCTCTTGGCCTGGATTAGCCTGATATCTACTCGTCACACTCAAAGCGTACGAGACATCAGGGCGAGTGCACAACATGGCGTACATGATAGAGCCAATAGTCGAAGCGTATGGTACTCTACTCATAATGCTTCGCTCATCAGTTGTCGAAGGACACTGAGTCTTGCTTAGCTGAACACTATGAGACATTGGCAGGAATCCTCTCTTAGAATCCTGCATGCTGAACCGATTCAGCACTTTGTCAATGTACGTGCTTTGACTTAAACCTATAAGTCTATTTGATCTATCTCGATAGATCTTTATGCCTAGTATATAGACAGCCTCGCCCAAGTCCTTCATTGAAAAGACTTTCTTCAACGAAGACTTGGCTTGTTGCAAAAGAGGAATATCATTTCCCATTAGTAGTATATCATCTACATATAGGATAAGAAAAGCGATGGCACTCCCACTAGTCTTTCTGTATACACATGGTTCTTCTTCGCATCTGACAAAGTCAAGCTTTTTGACTTCTTCGTCAAATCGAAGATTCCAACTCCGTGATGCTTGCTTCAGTCCATAAATTGATTTAAGAAGCTTGCACACCTTCCCAACATTCTTTGAATCCTCAAAACCCTCAGGCTGTGTCATGTACACATCCTCTTCTAAATTTCCATTTAAGAAGGCGGTTTTGACATCCATTTGCCATATTTCATAATCATGAAACGCGGCAATTGCTAGGAGTATCCGAATTGACTTAAACATAGCCACGGGCGAAAAAGTTTCATCATAATCTACACCGAGAATCTGTTTGAAACCTTTCGCTACTAGCCGCGCTTTGTGTACAGTCATCTTACCATCCATGTCTGTTTTCATTTTGAAAACCCACTTGTTAGCTATGGGTTTTATCCCATCAGGTGGTACAACTAGGTTCCAGACCGTGTTGTCATACATGGACTGTATTTCGGATCTCATGGCCTCCAGCCATTTATCAGAGTCGGGCCTATCCATTGCTTCCGCATAGGTCAAAGGATCTTCAGTGTCATAGGCTGAGATCTCGTGCAGTCCCAAGTACCTTTCAGGTGCATGGACTACTCTTGTTGACCTACGTAGCACTTGTTCTTCAGGCTGTTGAACTTGATCCACAACAGTCTGCGGATCTAGTTCTTCTTCAACTTGCGTTGAAGTACTTGAGCTCGGGACTAGAACCTCATCCACAACTACTTGTGGATTTGGTACTTCCAGATGCTCATCAGCCGAAGTATCAAGAGGTGGGTTAATCTGATCTGGTTCAGATATTGTATTGTGTGATGTATCTTGAATTTCTTTAAGTATTACATTACTCCCACTACTTTTTGCAAGAAACTCGTTCTCCAAAAATATACCATGACGAGCAACAACTATTTTGTTCTCGGATTGGTAATAGAAGTAATATCCTTTCGTTTCCTTAGGATACCCTACGAAAAAGCATTTGTCAGCTTTGGGATCAAGTTTGCCAGACGTCGGACGTTTGACAAATACTTCGCAACCCCAAATTTTAAGATAAGACATAGTTGGGATTTTCCCAAACCATAACTCGTATGGAGTCTTTTCTACTGACTTGGATGGAACCATGTTTATTGTTCGTGCAGCAGTTTCTAGTGCGTGCCCCCAGAAGGATTTCGGCAGAGTGGCTTCACTCATCATGGATCGAACCATATCTAGTAGAGTTCGATTCCGTCTCTCAGAAACACCATTCCATTGTGGTGTCCCTGGAGGTGTGAACTGTGAGACTATCCCACATTCCTTTAAGTATTCTTTAAACTCAAAACTCAAGTATTCGCCTCCACGGTCAGAACGTAGAGCCTTAATACTTTTGTTCAATTGATTTTCTACTTCAGTCTTGAATTCTTTGAACTTGTCAAAGGATTCAGACTTATGTCTCATCAAGTAGACATAACCGTATCTACTGTAATCATCAGTAAACGTGATAAAGTAAGAAAAATCATTTCTTGTGCAAGTACTCATAGGTCCACATACATCCGTGTGTATAAGACTTAACAAGTCACTTGCCCTTTCGCCCTTTTTGGAGAAAGGCGTTTTGGTCATTTTACCTCGTAGACAAGATTCGCATGTGTCAATTGATTCCAGATCAAATTTACCAAGAAGTCCATTTTTATGTAACTTCTTGATGCGTTTCTCATTTATATGACCAAGGCGACAATGCCACATGTAAGTCGTGCTTTCATGTGATGCTTTGAGTCGTTTGTTATTTATGTTAAACACGGGTTTATTCATTTCCAGTATATAAAGACCATTCATCATATAAGAAGATCCATAATATAATTCATCTTTGTATATAGAACATCTATTGTCCTTTATCACAAAAGAGAAACCATTCATCTCTAAACATGAGATTGAAATGATGTTTCTGGAAATGCTAGGAACAAAATATACATTTTCTAATTCCATTACAAGCCCGCTGGGCAAATACAACTCTATACTACCAGCTGTTACGGCTGCAACTCGTGCTCCGTTTCCAACTTGGAGTTGTATCTCCTTGTTACGTAGCTTCCTTCTATTCTTTAGTACCTGCATATTTGAACAAATATGAGCACATGATCCAGTATCCAATACCCAATCATTTATAGAGGTAGCAACGTTAACTTCAATAACAAAAATACCTGAGGTTGAAGCCTTGGAAACCTTTCCAGACTTCAGATCCGCTAGGTACTTCAGGCAGTTCCTCTTCCAATGACCCTTGCTATGCAGTAATAGCATTCAGAGGAAGCAGCAACCTTTATCTTGGGAGGATTCGGTTTAAGAATCTTTTTCCCTTTGCCTTGATACTTGGGAGCCACCTTCTTTGGGGCTTTCTTTATTCTTTTCCCACCAGCTTGGATCATGAGAACAGAAGACTTTTTCTTCATGTCCCCATCAGCGATCCGAAGCATCCCTTGGAGCTCTTGCAGACTTTTATCCATACCAAGCATATGGAAATTCATGATGAATCCCGAAAAGCTTGGAGGAAGTGAGTGCAGGATAATGTCCGTAGCAAATTCCTTGCTTAGCGGAGCATTCAGCTTCTCGAGCTGGTCAACATCGCTCGTCATACGGAGCATGTGAGTTCCTATAGAGCCTCCCTCGGCCAACTTGTGACCAAGTAGAGATTTTGTCACTTTAAATCTCTCGATACGCGCTTGCTCTTGAAACATGTTCTTGAGCTGATCGCATATGACATAAGTTTTGGTATCCACGAATCGGCGCTGCAATTCAGGACCCATAATACTTACTACGAGACCTTTTACATCAAGCTCATCCTCTTTGTGCTTGTTGTACTTAGTGACATCCTCTGGTTTTCCATTTGTTCCTGGCTCAGCAGGGATAGGTGAGTTTAAGACATATTCTTTCTTTTCACGTCTTAGTACAATGGTGAGAGCACGGAACCAATCAGTGAAATTGGATCCGTCCTCTTTCAGTGTTTGTTTCTCGAGAAGGGAGCATAGAGAGAAGGATGTTTCTTTAGCCATATTACTACAATGTTAAATGTAAAGATTTTAGCTTTGTTCATGTAACGTTTTATTCTAATAATAAAACTCCCACTGCAAATTTGTTCTATTTCCGTTTTGCAGTAGGACCAAGATCCCTATTTTTACTAACAACCAAGGCAGTGTATGCATATCTTGGCTATCAGTTATCTTAGGTAAGCAAACTTGCTAATCACATCTCTTTGCGATTCTTGGTTTCGTTAAAACATCACGTGTATTTAACGAAAACTTTGCCCCAAGCCCAAAACTGTTTTGGAAATCATTGGTAAGTAACCTCACTCTATTTGGTTTGATATGTCGGACATAACCCTCGACCACCAAAGGTAAAAGGCGATGTCTACTGAGTAGTTTAATCATCAACCAATGAACAATGGTTTGAGGAGGATAGAGTGGGAATGGCATACTACTTAGTATTTAATGGGTTGGTGTTTATGCTTAACAGTGTCAGCAATCTCTAAAAGAGATATGTCAGGAAGAATGATTAATGTGATTCTATTCGTATCTTTAAGCGACCTCTTTCATATGCTTTATTAAGCAGTCGTGGAAAGGAAGTCTAGAGTACGAAATGTGATCGCATTACTTTCTATCCTTAACGTGCCAGAAAGAACGACTAATGTGATTTTATTCGTATCTAAAGAAACCTCTTTCATATGCTTTATTAAGCAGTCGTGGAAAGGAAGTCTAGAAAGGATACCGAATATGATCTCCATTACTTTCTATTCTTAGCGTGCCAGAAAGAACGACTAATGTGATTTTATTCGTATTTAAAGAGACCTCTTTCATATGCTTCATTAAGCAGTCGTGGAAAGGAAGTCTAGAAAGAATACCGAATATGATCTCCATTACTTTCTTTTCTTTTAGCAGTATCTCTTTCATATACTTAGCTTTTGTTAAGCAGTCAGTTCTTGCAACTGACTTTAGACATTCTAGCGGACACGTGAAAGTCGTCTGCCAGAAAGACAACGGTGAGTTCCTTCACAAATCTTTCTTTGACATCAGTTTCTTTCACGGTTCCATGAAAGCGATAAATCTAATTTATTCAGTTCATATCAAAGCAGTAAATCTAATTTACTTATATACGGAACCAAGTCAGGTATATATATTTATCAGTTTCTAATTCTTTATTTTGCAGCTATGCTCAGTTCTTTATTTTATACCGTTTAAAGCATATAAACAGTTTACATGTTTTTAAAACAAATATTCTTTTCGTTCCATAAAGCAATTTGGTAACGTGACAAAGTTCCTTTTCGGCCAGCCATTAGGACATGTAAAAGGGGCTCCCAGGAAAGATTGGGGTCACGAGGACCGCTTAGACTCAATCTTTCCTAGACAGAACCATCTCTTTTACGGTGTGGAAATGACAGTTCTTACTAAGGTACTTTATTGCTTCATCACATTCTTCGATGAACTTTATTTTTCGAAGGTTTTCGAAAAGGCGAAAGATTTACACTAAATTTTGTCATTTCAAAAGCGTTAAAGCAATTTGGTAACGTGACAAAGTTCCTTTTCGGCCAACCATTAGGACGTGTAAAAGGGGCTCCCAGGAAAGATCAGGGTCACAAGGACCGCTTAGACTCAATCTTTCCTAGACAGAACCATCTCTTTTACGGTGTGGAAATGACAGCTCTTACTAAGGTACTTTATTGCTTCATCACATTCTTCGATGAACTTTAACGCGATCAAAAGTTTTTGAAAACGAAAATATAAAGAAAGCATAAAGAAAGCGTAAATCTAATTTAACTTTCTTAGTCGGAAAAACCGAACCAAGAAAATCTCATTTCTAATCAGTTTTGGACTTGTGCTGCAAATGTAAGAATTTAAACCGATACGCGGTACATGCACCTTATTTGCATAAGTTATAACTTTAGAAAATCAATCAGCGGGAGAGCCTTGAGCTCTGATACCACTGTTGGGTTTTGTGGAACGGTTCAAACTCATTTAATTAGCTTAAGCTGCGGAAAGAGTAAAACAAAAATTTTTACATCTAACTTAAGCTACGGATTAAATGAATCAAGAAGATTCGTTTAATCCTATTTACAGATCTACTCCATAATTGATTTCCTAAAGCATTAAATCTATTTACAAATTAAATAGATTAATATAACAATTTATACCTTGATTCCAAATCTCAGTTGGAATGCAGACCGAGCGAGTAGAGCCTCACCAGGGATGGAATCGACTCGCAGTATCACACGTGTGATACCTCTATTGGTTATCCACCAGGACTAACCGGAGAGCAATTTACTTCTTCTGCCAGAAATACCGTAAACCGCGAAATTCTGCAGAAACACTATTCACCGAGAAAATGATGAAATAAATATATTTGTGTCCCGAAGTAACTCGGTTTTGCTTAAAAGCTAAACTGCAGGATTACACAAAATATATTATTTCCTAATCTCGAAATAACCGAAATCAAGGAAGAGAGAAAAACCGATTAACGAAGTCATCAGATTAACACGTGAATTAGTAAGTCTTTCTCTCTACCCCTACCCCTCTATTTATAGAGTTTTGAGGAGGTTCGCAAAAGACCGAAATATCCCTCAAAACAAATCTATTTACCAAAAGCCCTTGACACCTCATCCTTTTATCATGTGAAATGACCAAAATACCCTTGCCACCTCACATGACACATGTCAACACATGGGAAGTCGGCACCAAGGTAAAAAGACCATTTTACCCTTGGTCCATTAAGGCATGAATAGTGTTGGGCTTTGATTTTGGGCTTTGACTTTTGGGCTTTTAATTTTAATTAAGGCTTTGATTATTTTGGGCTTTTAAATCCATAATTCAAACCCATAATTAACAAATTAAAATCCAAATCAAATATATATATAATTGTCATATACAATTATATTTCTTTTCGGTTGTTGTTCGGTAACTTTGATACAACGTAACGTGTACGTTTATAAATTAACCGTTGTTTCTGCTTGTCATTCTAAATGACATTTATAATTTAATTATATCATGTATAATTAATTATAACCATCTTAATATTAATTATAATCAATTTATAATTAATCAGTAAGATTCTCCGAGTAGCTCCTATATGGTGTGACCCAATAGGATCTGTGTTATGTGGGTAAACAGAGTTAAAACTGTTTTAACTTCTATAATCATGGGTGGCGTCTGGCAACACATCATGACCATCCAATTACACATATGATGCTGTACTGTACAATATCACGATCCAGTAAACAATTTACTTGTGTCAGTTCTTCTGTCTCATAGCTATCAGATCAGTTTCAAGGTAGATGTGTGTCATCCTTGGTAACTGTATCTTTTCTTGATCTTGAGTAGATTATCAAATATAATTACTCTTGTAATTATACCGCATGCAGATAATCTAACTCTATCAAGGGGCCCAGTGATGCTATAGCTCGTATAGAGATACGAGGGACAAATAGTATTCTTGGCAGACTATCACTTCCTCAGCTAAGTTATATATATGGAAATGCTACCGTTATGGCTGCTTTTTACGGACAGTGTTAGATAACACTTACTCATATATATTTCTTAGTGGGAACGATAAATACCTCATACTGTAGAACTTTGACACTGAATGAAAACATAAATGACACGAACACAATTCTATTTAATGTTTCATTCGGGGTCTGTCAAATACCATGTTCCTAGAACTTGTATCCATGTGATTAAAATGACATCTCGTGTCAGGTGGTTTGTAAAACTTAACCATCTTTTAATCCACATGCTAACCTTATAGCGGTAATTAGTGTTCCTGCTAATTATCTTGGTCAGTGACCTTTTAAGAGTATATATATCATCTATATTATGGAGTTTCACAATTTCAGTCATGAACTCGAAATGATCCATAAATGCAATAATACTCACGGCAACAAAATGATATAAATAAACATTCAATTCATGAACAAAGCTTTATGATTAATTTATCGTATTATTGACTTCTAGATTATTACAAACTAACACAATAATCATGAGAGTAGCAAAATAAAATTAAGAGTCTCAAATGGAAAAAAAATTACACAAATATAAAATTAGGGATCGACTAAATATCTCCCAGTCAATTTTTTTCATTCATCATCCAGTCAATAACTACCTGTGGGGACCACTCAGTAAGTAAACAACATTAATTACTTGGGGGACCACCTAATATTTGATATATTTTACAACTGACGTGCGCAAATATGGATATCTATGCACACAAATGTTTATATATAATATATCAAGTATTCATACCTAAGATATTAAGTATTTCGGAAAAAAAAATGGACACATCATAATCATCTTTTACACGTTTTTAGAGGTGGTTTTTTTTTTCTTCATTCAATCTCGCCAATATTTCTTACTATCTGTGAGAAAATTTACAAATCTAAAACCATAAACGTCTTCTACGTAATTTTCTCTTTCTAATGAGATCCATGATGACATACTTTCGGACTGTCCGTCGTGCAAGTATTCATATCTCGTCAAGCAAGTATTCATAACTCGTCGTGTAAGTATTTATACCTCGTAATGCAAGTGTAAATAATTCATGTATGAAGTATTTGTACCTAACACATTTTATCAAATTTTTTTCCATATGGCACTGGATAATGTCTGAAATATTAATATTAAGCATTGCAAGTATTTATGCATAGTCATGCAAGTATAAATAGTTCATATGTCAAGTGTTAGTAACTAACATAATCTATGAAATTTTTATTTTTATTTTCATATGGCACTAGATGATGTATAAAAGTATTAATTTCAAGTATTGTAAGTATTCATACATTGTCATGCAAATATTAATATTTTATGTATCAAGCGTTTTATCTAAAACATTTTATCAATAGTTTTTTTTTTTTCTTGTAGCATCAGATGATATTTGAAAGTACTAATATCAAGTATGCAAGTATTCATACCTCGTCATATAAGTGTAAATAGTTCATGTATCAAGTATATGTATCTAACAAATTATATTATTTTTTTTTCTCATATGTCACTGGATGATATATAAAAGTATTAATATAAAATGTTGCAAATATTCATACATCGTAATGCAAGTGTGAATATGTCATGTATCAAGTGTTTGTTGATGACTTGAAATGAGACTACTAACTTTTAGTATATATAAATATATACTTAGTTACCCTAATGCTACTCTGTCGGATTACAAATGCATAATCCTACCGTGTAGTAGTGTCAGGTGTCGATCCACAGGGATAAATCTTATTAGTTTAACAACAATAATAATAGTCTAAGTTCTTAGGGTTTGTTAAACTTGGTTTATAGCAATTAGCATCTCCACCTATACCATCGTCAGAGTAAACTGTAAAATCAAACTGCACCTAATAATAATAGGTGCAGTTTCATTTTACAGTTTGCTCTGGCGATGGTATAGGTGGAGATGCTAATTGCTGTAAACCAAGTTTAGAGAGCCTCTAGGATTTTGGACAAATTCCTTCTAATCAACTCAATACAATATTTATGGTACTCATGTCTACCCGTATACGATCTTCTGTCACTGCCGCATACGGCCTCACCTACGGTCTTCTGTCACTGCTGCATACAGCCTCGCTTACGGCCTTCTGTCACTGCCGTATGAGATATAGACCACCCCGCAGAGCAGAGCTGCATACCAGTACTATTATTCCCTACATATTACTTGGGTTCAGTTCTATGCGTATTTGAAAGGTTCTTCGACTCTAAGGTCGGCTTGTGGGGAACAATTCTTATTATCACAGGATATAATGTAATTAAACCACTTACACCAATCTAATTAATTATATTCCCCTATTACTCGCTAAGTAATAACTCTAAACCCTATTCATTACAAGTAATAAATAAATTCCTAATTAAACCTCGAGATGCGGCCAGGCCTCATTAGCTGAAGTGTTTATAGTACTTACATGTATCCCCTCTCACACCGAGGTACAACGACTTATAACACCAATTAGTATGTGGAGGACATTGGACCATTTGTAGACAGAACTATATATGCAAGGACAAATTTCAAAAATATTCTAAGTATAACGAAATCTCAAATAGACATAAAAGAAAAATAAATATTATAGTAAAGAGCAATTAGAATTCATTACATCCATCCCTAGAGAGGAGGAGCTTAGTTACTCAAAGCCATGACAAAATAAAAAAAGTAATAAAAGAAAGGCATAACTTAAAACCTAGACACCTCTTCCTTAGAAGACTCCTCCTTCCGTCTTGGACTTCGAATGCCTCTTCTTCTCCACGACTCCAAATATTTAATGCAATATTCTACTCTAAACTATGGACTTACACAACTAAAACATGCACACTAATTCCTATTACAAGAGGGGTTTACATAGCCTAGCCTATGGGTGAGGAGTCGTGGAGAACATGGAGATCATGGGAGATCATGGGTGCCAAAAATAGCATAAAATGCTATTTTTGGAGTATTAAACTTAGACTTCAAGGCGAGGCAAGGCTTGCCACATCTAGAAACGCGTCATTCTAGAAGCTTATTGTCCAACGACTGAGATTTAATCCAAACTAGACTGTCCACGTGTCCCCTACAACATAGGCTCTTATGCTGCATGCGACATACCCGAGGCCGTCGGGCACTGTACTTAGCCGAATTTCAGTGAATTTTGCCATGTTGCATGTTGTGCACTTCGTGTGAGGTGTTTGCATAATCCATGTGTTGCCCTATTTTGACGCCTTCTTTAGAATAGGCCTAAATATGATATTTTTGCTCTGTTTTTAGCCTAAATTCGCAACTTTCTCCAAAACCTGCCAAAATAGCCTAAAAACACGTTTGCGATAAATAATTCAAAAAAATGGGTACTTTGCATACGCATTTCTGTCATTTTCCATACTAAAAAGTAGTGATTTTCACTATATGTTTTGGCATTATCATTTGTATCTAATAAATTTTATAAAAATAATTAAATATGGCACTGGATGATGTCTGAAAGTATTAATATCAAGTATTGCAAGTATTCATATCTCGTCATACAAGCGTGAATAGTTCGTGAAGTGTTTGTATCTAACATATTCTCTATCTTCTCTTTTTTTTCCTTGTTGCACTAGATGACATTTGAAAATATTAATATCAAGTATTGTAAGTATTCATACCTCGTAATGTAAGTATTCATACTTATAACTGAAGTATGAATTGTTATGTTGAAAAATATCTTAATTTAATATATTTTTTACAAATTACTCTGTTTGGTGCTTGATTGTATTAATACGTAATATGGAAAGTATTCACACCTGTGAATTTACATACTAATATTTACGTTGTAGACTATATTGCATGGATACAGGTACGGATATCATATCAGATATGATACAGATACAACGATACAGTAATTTTCATACCTCGTCATGCAAGTGTGAATAATGTAAATAGTTTATGCGTGAATTGTTTGTATTGCAAGTATTCATACATTGTTATGGAAGTGCAAATAATTCATGTATCAAGTATTTAATCTAACATATTATATTTTTTTCATTATGGCATTAGATCATGTTTTAAAGTATTAATTTCAAGTGTTGCAAGTATTCATATCTCATCATATAAGTGTGAATAATTCATGTGTCAAGTATTTGTACCTAACATATTATATTAAAATTTAATTTTTTTTTCATATAACACTAGATGACGTCAGAAAATATTAATTTTATTTTTCCATATGTTGTTGTTGCTATGATGCCAATTTGTGTAGATTTACCTCATATTGTCCCATAAAATATGTATCACTTGAATGAAAAACACTTCATAATCTAGTATGCAAATCAAGAACAACATAATAGGATTCAATTGTTGGATCACCTAACTGTACTCGGCACCTACCGAAAAAAGAATGAGAGCAGCAAAATGAAATTCAAGCAGTTCTTACATGAAAAAGGACAATAATACATGTTTTCAAAATCCAGGTTTGCTAATTTTTGTAGTAAATTTTAGCCTTCCTTCAATATAAGAAATGAAATGACTTTTCTAAAAAATTCCAAAAGCTGCCAGTTTGTTTCCTCAAATTGCTCCAGAAATCGATCTTCTAATCTTCTTATTTTGATTCGAAAATATCAAGTAAAAATTCAAAAGGTGAAATTGCACAGGTGAAATTCTACCACATCTTTTTACTCTGACAAATTCATCTCTTATCATCTCCAATCCATGTTCAAATATGTTTTCTATTTCTCTCTAAATGATCTCAAGATCTCTCACCATGAGCTTGTGACAGTGCTTCGTCTCCTCTGTACGGATCCATCAATCGACGAGGCCTCCTCTATCTTCAGCGGGGATTGCAGCCATCGCACCGAGCTTCTCCTCGAAAAGCTCAAACTTGTGCCACCGACATCCGATCTGTTTTGTCAGAGAGAAACAAGAAGAAGAGAAGAAGAGAAGAAGAGAAAAGTCATTTTTGTTTTCTATACGGAGAAAAACGAGAAGAAAAATAGAAGATAAAAGTCATTTTTGTTTGCTGTATGCGAGAGAAACGAGAAGAACAAGAGAAAAGCCATTTTTGCTGGCTGATTGGAAAAGAGAGTTCTTTAGGAACTTCAACAGTTTGACTAGGGTTATTGAGTGACTAGGGTTATTAAGGAGAGAGGAAATCGCACTAATGAAGAAAAAATGTTTATTTAAAGGTAGCTAAATAGAAAATGAACCGTTAAAACTCATTAGAAGTAGATAAGGTAGTCTAACTGGGACCACGAGGGGGGGGGAAATAGTATGGGGGAAATAAATTTTTTCTCATAAAATTAATATGATCCATATTAATTACAGATCATGTCAAATAATTATACATAAACTGATAACTTATTTTGTTTAACAATTACTTACTAGAAGTATAACTTATTTAAATTGTACTAAAATAAAATATATCAAAGTTATCTTTCCTCTTAAATTTGTTGAACTCTTGTACTGATAACATGCTATATATTGAATATAAACAAAATAGAGGTGATCAACATATAAAGAATGGCTATCTCTGTTTCATATGTGTTTCACATCCAACTCATCAAGCTTACAAAATCACTAATTTGAGTGTAGAAGTTATAAATGAAAAGTTAGCTCAATTAATTTATTTATTTTTAATAAATATTGAGAAAAATTATATTTCCTTGAAAACTAAGTTTTCAAATAATTAACAATATTGAAAGTTGCAAATGGATATTCATTATTAGTTACTCATAACACTCCAATTGAATGTGTTTGGAGCAATCTAGAAATGTCTCTCTCCGACAAGATAATAAGACATTTAGCAATTTAAGACAACACTCCAATTGAAGGTGTTTAGAGAACTCAAGTAGTTTCTCCTGATAGCAAGATAATAGGGCAATTACAACCCGAATACAACACCCCATTTGAAGGAGTTTGTAGCACTCTAGTAGTATCCCTATATGGCAAGAAAATACGGCATTTACATCCCTAATATAACAGTCCAATTGAAGGTGTTTGGAGCACCCTTGTAGTGTCTCTAATATGACAAGATAATAGGGCCTTTACAACCCTAACAAAACACTACAATTGAACGTGTTTGGAGCACTCTATTACTGTCTTTAAATGGCAAGATAATGGGGCATTTACAACCCTAATACAACACACCAATTAGAGGTGTTTGAAGCACACTAGTAGTCTATATAACAAGATAATAAGGCATTTACAACCCTAATACAACGCTCCAATTGAAGGTGTTTGGAGCACTCTAGTAGAGTCTCTATATGGCAAGATAATAGGGCATTTACAATCCTAATACAACACTCCAATTGAATTTGTTTGGAGCACTCTTGTAGTCTATGTAATATGGCAAGGTAATGGGGCATTTACAACCCTAATACAACACTCCAATTGAAGGTGTTTGGAGCACTCTAGTAGTGCCTCTATATGGCAAGATAATATGGCATTTACAACTCTAATACAACACTCCAATTGAAGGAGTTTGGAGTACTCTAGTAGTGTCTCTATATGGCAATATAATCGGGCATTTACAACCCTAATACAACACTTCAATTGAAGGTGTTTGGAGCACTCTTGTAGTGTCTCCAATATGGCAAGATAATGGGGCATTTACAACTCTAATACAACACTCCAATTGAAGGTGTTTGGAGCACTCTAGTAGTGTCTCGATATGGCAAGATAATATGGCATTTACAACCCTAGTACAACCATCCAATTCAAGGAGTTTGGAGTACTCTAGTAGTATCTCTATATGGCAAGATAATAGGGCATTTACAAGCCTAATACAACACTCCCAATGAAGGTGTTTGGAGCACCCTTGTAGTGTCTGCAATATAGCAAGATAATGGGGGCATTTACAACCCTAATACAAGACTTCAATTGAAGGTGTTTGGAGCACACTAGTAGTATCTCTATATGGCAAGATAATAGGGATTTTGCAACCCAAAAACAACACTTCAATTGAAGGTGTTTGGAGCAGTCTTGTAGTGTCTCTAATATGGCAAGATAAAGGGGCATTTACAACCCAATACAACACTCCAATTGAAGGTGTTTGGAGCACTCTAGTAGTGTCTCTATATGGCAAGATAATAGAGCATTTACAACCCTAATATAACACTTCAATTGAACGTGTCTGGAGCACTCTATTAGTGTCTCTATATGGCATGAAAATAGGACATTTACAACCCTAATACAACGCTCCAATTGAAGGCGTTTGGAGCAGTCTTGTAGTGTCTCTAATATGGCAAGATATTAGAAAATTTACATCCCAAATACAACCATCCAATTGAAGGTGTTTGGAGCACTCTTGTAGTGGCTCCAATATGGCTAGATAATGGAGCATTTACAACTCTAATACAACACTTCAATTAAAGGTGTTAGGAGCACTCTTGTAGTGTCTCTAATATGGCATTTACAACCCTAATACAACACATCAATTGAAGGTGTTTGGAGCACTCTGTTAGCGTCACTCCAATTGAAGGTGTTTGGAGCACCCTTGTAGTGTCTGCAATATAGCAAGATAATGGGGGCATTTACAACCCTAATACAAGACTTCAATTGAAGGTGTTTGGAGCACACTAGTAGTGTCTCTATATGGCAAGATAATAGCGCTTTTGCAACCGTAATACAACACTCCAATTGAAGGTGTTTGGAGCAGTCTTGTAGTGTCTCTAATATGGCAGGATAAAGGGGCATTTACAACCCAATACAACACTCCAATTGAAGGTGTTTCAAGCACTCTAGTAGTGTCTCTATATGGCAAGATAATAGAGCATTTGCAACCCTAATATAACACTTCAATTGAACGTGTCTGGAGCACTCTCTTAGTGTCTCTATATGGCATGAAAATAGGGCATTTACAACCCTAATACAACGCTCCAATTGAAGGCGTTTGGAGCAGTCTTGTAGTGTCTCTAATATGGCAAGATATTAGAGCATTTACAACCCAAATACAACCAGCCAATTGAAGGTGTTTGGAGCACTCTTGTAGTGGCTCCAATATGGCTAGATAATGGAGCATTTACAACCCTAATACAATACTTCAATTAAAGGTGTTAGGAGCACTCTTGTAGTGTCTCTAATATGGCATTTACAACCCTAATACAACACATTAATTGAAGGTGTTTGGAGCACTCTGTTAGCGTCACTCCAATTGAAGGTGTTTGGAGCACCCTTGTAGTGTCCGCAATATAGCAAGATAATGGGGGCATTTACAACCCTAATACAAGAATTCAATTGAAGGTGTTTGGAGCACACTAGTAGTGTCTCTATATGGCAAGATAATAGCGCTTTTGCAACCCTAATACAACACTCCAATTGAATGTGTTTGGAGCAGTCTTGTAGTGTCTCTAATATGGCAAGATAAAGGGGCATTTACAACCCAATACAACACACCAATTGAAGGTGTTTGGAGCACTCTAGTAGTGTCTCTATATGGCAAGATAATAGAGCATTTACAACCCTAATACAACCATCCAATTGAAGGTGTTTGGAGCACTCTTGTAGTGGCTCCAATATGGCTAGATAATGGAGCATTTACAACCCTAATACAACACTTCAATTAAATGTGTTTGGAGCACTCTTGTAGTGTCTCTAATATAGCATTTACAACCCTAATACAACACATCCATTAAAGGTGTTTGGAGCACTCTGTTAGTGTCTCTATATGGCAAGATAATAGGGCATTCACTACCCTAGTACAACACTTCAATTGAAGGTGTTTGCAGCACTCTTGTAGTGTATCCAACATGGCAAGCTAATGGAGCATTTGCAACCCTAATACAACACTTCAATTGAAAGTGTTTGGAGCACTCTAGTAGTGTCTCTACATGGCAAGATAATAGGGCATGCAAAACCCTAATAAAACACTCCAATTGATGGTGTTTGGAGCACTCTTGTAGTGTCTCTAATATGGCAAGATAATGGCCGATTTACAACCCAAATACAACACTCCAATTGAAAGTGTTTGGAGCACCCATGTAGTGTCTCTAATATGGCAAAATAATGGGGCATTTACAACCCTAATACAACAGTCCCATTGAAGGTGTTTGGAGCACTCTAGTACTGTCTCTATATGGCAAGATAATCGGGCATTTACAACCCTAATACAACACTCCCATTGAAGGTGTTTTGCAGCACTCTTGTTGTGTCTCTAATATGGCAAGATCAAAGGGCATTTACAACCCTAAGAAAACACGACAATTGAATGGGTTTAGAGCACTCTAGCTGTGTCTCTATATGGCAAGATAAAAGGGCATTTACAACCCTAATACAGCACACCAATTGAAGGTGTTTGGAGCACTCTAGTAGTGTCTCTATATGGCAAGATAATAGGTCATTTAAGACCTTAATACAACACTCCAATTGAAGGTGTTTGGAGTACTCTAGTAGTGCCTCTATATGGCAAGATAATATGGCATTTACAACTCTAATACAACACTCCAATTGAAGGAGTTTAGAGTACTCTAGTAGTGTCTCTATATGGCAATATAATCGGGCATTTACAACTCTAATACAACACTTCAATTGAAGGTGTTTGGAGCACTCTTGTAGTGTCTCCAATATGGCAAGATAATGGGGCATTTACAACCCTAATACAACACTCCAATTGAAGGTGTTTGGAGCACTCTAGTAGTGTCTCGATATGGCAAGATAATAGGACATTTACAACCCTAGTACAACACTCCAATTGAAGGTGTTTGGTGCACTCTAGTAGTATCTCTATATGGCAAGATAGGGCATTTACGACCTTAATACAACACTCCAATTGAAGGTGTCTGGAGCACTATAGTAGTGCCTCTATATGGCAAGATAATATGGCATTTACAACTCTAATACAACACACCAATTGAAGGCGTTCGGAGTACTCTAGTAGTGTCTCTATATGGCAAGATAATAGAGCATTTGCAACCCTAATGCAATACTTCAATTGAAGGTGGTTGGAGAACTCTTGTAGTGTCTCCAATATGGCAAGATAATAGTGCATTTACAACCCTAATACAACAATCCAAATGAAGGTGTTTGGAGCACTCTTGTAGTGCCTGCAATATGGCAAGATAATGGGGCATTTACAACCCTAATACAAGACTTCAAATGAAGGTGTTTGGAGCACTCTTGTAGTGCCTGCAATATGGCAAGATAATGGGGCATTTACAACCCTAATACAAGACTTCAATTGAACGTGTTTGGAGCACATTAGTAGTGTATATGGCAAGATAATAGGGCATCTAGAACCCTAGTACAACACTCCAATTGAAGGTGTTTGGTGCAGTCTTGTAGTGTCTCTAATATTGCAAGATAATGCGGCATTTACAAACCCAATACTACACTCCAATCGAAGGTGTTTGGAGCACTCTAGTAGTGTCTCTATATGGAAAGATAATAGGGCCTTTACAACCCTATTAAAACATTCCAACTAAAGGTGTTTGGAGCACCCTAGTAATTTCTCTATATGGCAAGCTAACGGGGCATTTACAACCCCAATACAACACTCCAATCGAAGGTGTTCGGAGCACTCTAGTAGTGTCTCTATATAGCAAGATAATAGGGCATTTACATCCCTAATACAACACTCCAACTAAAGGTGTTTGGAGCACTCTAGTAGTATCTCTATATGGCAAGATAATGGGGCAATTACAACCCATAACACTGCAATTGAACGTGTCTGGAGCACTCTGTTAGTGTCTCTATATGGCATGAAAATAGGGCATTTACAACCATAATATAACACTCCAATTGAAGGCGTTTGGAGCAGTCTTGTAGTGTCTCTAATAAGGCAAGATAATAGAGCATTTACAACCCTAAATCAACCATCCAATTAAAGGTGTTTGGAGCACTCTTGTAGTCTCTCCAATATGGCAAGATAATGGGGCATTTACAACCCTAATACAATACTCCAATTGAAGGCGTTTGGACCAGTCTTGTAGTGTATCTAATGTGGCAAGATAATGGGGCATTTACATACCCAATACAACAATCCAATCGAAGGTGTTTGGAGCACTAGTAGTGTCTCTATATGGAAAAATAATAGGGCATTTACAACCCTAATACAACACTCCAACTAAAGATGTTTGGAGCACTCTAGTAGTGTCTATATGGCATGATAATAGAGCATTTACAACCCTAATACAACCATCCAATTGAAGGTGTTTGGAGCACTCTTGTAGTGTCTCCAATATGGCAAGATAAAGGGGCATTTAGAACCCAATACAACACTCCAATTGAAGGTGTTTGGAGCACTCGAGAAGTGTCCCTGTATGGCAAGATAATAGAGCATTTACAACCCTAATATAACACTTCAATTGAACGTGTCTGGAGCACTCTATTAGTGTCTCTATATGGCATGAAAATAGGGCATTTACAACCCTAATACAACGCTCCAATTGAAGGCGTTTGGAGCAGTCTTGTAGTGTCTCTAATATGGCAAGATATTAGAGCATTTACAACCCTAATACAACCATCCAATTGACGGTGTTTGGAGCACTCTTGTAGTGTCTCCAATATGGCTAGATAATGTTACATTTACAACCCTAGTACAACACTCGAATTGAAGATGTTTGGAGCACTCTTGTAGTGTCTCTAATATGGCACGATAATAGGTTATTTACTACCCTAATACAACACTTCAATTGAAGGTGTTTGGTGCATTCTAGTAGTGTCTCTATATAGCAAAATAATAGGGCTTTTACAACCCTAATACAACAATCCAATTGAAGGCTTTTGGAGCAGTCTTATAGTGTCTCAAATGTGGCAAGATAATGGGGCATTTGCAAACCCAATACAACACTCCAATCGAAGGTGTTTGGAGCACTCTAGTAGTGTCTCTACATGGAATGATAATAGGGCATTTACAATCCTAACACAACACTTCAATAGAACGTGTTAGAAGCACTCTAGTAGTGTCTCCATAAGGCAAGATAATAGGGCATTTACAACCGTAATACAACACTCTAATTGAAGGTGTTTGGAGCACTCCAGTAGTGCCTCTATATGGCAAGCTGACGGGACATTTACAACCCCAATACAACACTCCAATCAAAGGTGTTTGGAGCACTCTTGTAGTGTCTCTAAGGTGTTTGGAGCACTCTTGTAGTGTCTCTATATGGCAAGATAATAGGGTATTTTCAACCCTAATATAACACTCCAACTGAAAGTGTTTGGAGCACTCTAGTAGTGCCTCTATATGGCAAGATAATTGGGCATTTACATCTCTAATACAACACTCCAACTAAAGTTGTTTGGAGCACTCTAGTAGTTTCTCTGTATGGCAAGATAATGGGGCATTTACAACCCTAATATAACACTTCAATTGAACGTGTTTGGAGCACTCTATTAGTGTCTCTATATAGCATGAAAATAGGGCATTTACAACCCTAGTACAACACTCAAATTGAAGGTGTTTGGGGCACTCTAGTAGTGTCTCTATATGGAAATATAATAGGGCATTTACAACCCTAATACAACACTCCAACTGAAGGTGTTTGGAGCACTCTAGTAGTGTCTTTATATGGCAAGATAATAGGGCATTTACAACCCTAGTACAACACTCGAATTGAAGATGTTTGGAGAACTCTTGTAGTGTCTCTAATATGGCACAATAATGGGGCATTTACTACCCTAATACAACACTTCAATTGAAGGTGTTTGGTGCACTCATGTAGTGTCTCTATATAGCAAGATAATAGGGCATTTACAACCCTAATACAACACTCCAATTGAAGGCGTTTGGAGCAGTCTTGTAGTATCTCTAATGTGGCAAGATAATGGGGTATTTACAAACCCAATACAGCACTCCAATCGAAGGTGTTTGGAGCACTCTAGTAGTGTCTCTATATGGAAATATAATAGGGCATTTACAATCCTAACACAACACTCCAATTGAACAACGTGTTAGAAGCACCCTAGTAGTGTCTCCCATAAGGCAAGATAATAGGGCATTTATAACCCTAATACAACACTCCAATTGAAGGTGTTTGGACCACTCCAGTAGTGCCTCTATATGGCAAGCTAACTGGGCATTTACAACCCCAATACAACACTCCAATCGAAGGTGTTTGGAGCACTCTAGTAGTGTCTCTATATGGCAAGACAATAGGGTATTTACAACCCTAATACAACACTCCAACTGAATGTGTTTGGAGCACTCTAGTACTGTCTCTATATGGCAAGATAATAGGACATTTACAACCCTAGTACAACACTCGAATTGAAGATGTTTGGAGCACTCTTGTAGTGTCTCTAATATGGCACGATAATGGGGCATTTACTACCCTAATACAACACTTCAATTGAAGGTGTTTGGTGCACTCTAGTAGTGTCTCTATCTAGCAATAGAATGGGGCATTTACAACCCTAATACAACACTCCAATTGAAGGTGTTTGGAGCACTCTTGTAGTGTCTCTAATATGGCCAGATAATGGGGCGTTTTCAAGCCTAAGACAACACTTTTATTGAAGGTGTTTGGAGCACTCTAGTAGTGGCTCGATATGCCAAGATAATAGGGCATTTCCAACCCTAATACAAGACTCCAACTGAAGGAGTTTGGAGTACTATAGTAGTGTCTCTAATATGGCAAGATAATAGGGCATTTGCAACCCAAATACAACACATCAATTGAAGGTGTTTGGAGCACTCTAGTACTGTCTATATGGAAAGATAATAGGGCATCTACAACCATAATACAACATTCCAGCTGAAGGTGTTTGGGGCACTCCAGTAGTGTCTCAATATGGCAAGATAATGGGGCATTTGCAACCCAAATACAAGACTTCAATTGAAGGTGTTTGGAGCACACTAATAGTGTCTCTATATGGCAAGATAATATGGCATTTACAACCCTAATAGAACACTCCAACTGAAGGTTTTTAGAGCACTCTAATAGTGTTTCTATATGGCAAGATAATAGGGCGTTTACAACCCTAGTACAACACTCGAATTGAAGATGTTTGGAGCACTCTTGTAGTGTCTCATATGGCACGATAGTGGGGCATTTACTACCCTAATACAACACTTCAATTGAAGGTGTTTGGTGCACTCTAGTAGTGTCTCTATATAGCAAGATATTGGGGCATTTACAACCTTAATGCAACGATCCAATTGAAGGTGTTTGGAGCGCTCTTGTTGTGTCTCTAATATGGCCAGATAATGGGGCATTTACAAGCCTAATACAACACTACAATTGAAGGTGTTTGGAGCACTCTTGTAGTGTCTCTAATATGTCAAGATAATGAGGAATTTACAACCCTAATACAACACTCCAATTGAAGGTGTTTGGACCACTCTAGTAGTGTCTCTATATAACAAGATAATGTGGCATTTACAACTCTAATACAACACTCCAATTGAAGGTGTTTGGAGCACACTTGTAGTGTCTCTAATATGACTAGATAATAGGGCATTTACAACCCTAACACAATACCCCAATTGAAGGTGTTTGGAGCACTAATATAGTGTCTCTAATATGGCAAGATAATAGGGCATTTACAACCCTAATACAACATTCCAATTGATGGTGTTTCGAGCACTCTACTAGTGTCTCTATATGGCAAGTTAATAGGGCATTTACTACCCTAATACAACTCTCCCGTTGAAGGTGTTTGGAGAACTCTAGTAGGGTCTCTATATGGCAAGATAATAGGGCATTTACCACCCTAATACAACACTCCAGTTGATGGTATTTCGAGCACTCTAGTAGTGTCACTATATGGCAAGATAAGAGGGAATTTACAACCCTAACACAACACTCCAATTTATTGTGTTTGGAGCACACTAGTAGTGTCTCTATATGGCAAGATAATAGGGCTTTTACAACCCTAGTACAACACTCCAATTGAAGGTGTTTGGAGCACTTTAATAGTGAGCCCAGATGGCAAGATAATGGGGAATTTACAACCCTAATATTACCCTCAAATTGATTGTTTTTCGAGCACCCTGGTAGTTTATCCAGATGGCAAGATAATTGGGCATTTTCAGCCTTAATACAACACTCCAATTGAAAGTGATTGGAGCACTCCAGTAGGGTCTCCAGATGGCAAGATAATAGGGCATTTACAATACTAGTACAACCTTCCAATTGATGGTGTTTGGAGCACTTTAATAGTGTCTCTATATGGCAAAATAACCGGGCATTTACAACCCTAATACAACACTCCAGTTGAAGGTGTTCGGAGCACTCCAATAGTGTCTCCAGATGGCAAGATAATAGGGCTCCAAACACCATCAATTGGAGTGTTGTATTAGTGTTATAAATGCTTTATTATCTTGCCATATAGGGACACTACTAGTGTGCTCCAAACACCTTCAATTGGAGTGTTGTATTAGGGTTGCAAATGCGATATAATCTTGCCATTTGGAGACAATACGTGCTCCAAACACCTTCAATTGGAGTGTTGCATTAGGGTTTTAAATGCCCTACTATCTTGTCATCTGGAGACACTACTAGAGTTCTCTAAACACCTTCAATTGGAATGTTTAATTAGGTTTACAACTACCCTATAATCTTGCCAACTGGTGGCACTACTAGAGTACTCTAAACACCTTAAATTGGTGTGTTTTATTAGGGTTGTAAATGTCCAACTACCTTAAAATAATGGGAAACTACTAGGGTGCTCCAAACACATTCAATTGGAGTGTTGTATTAGGGTTGTAAATAACCTACGATCTTGCCATATAGAGACACTACTAGAGTGCTCCAAATAACTTCTATTGGAGTGTTGTATTAGGGTTGTAAATGCCCTATTATCTTGCAATCTTGAGACACTACAAGAGTGCTCCAAACACCTTCAATTGGAGTTTTTTATTAGGGCTACAACTATCCTCTTGTGTTGCCATCTGAAGACACAGTAGAGTGCTGCAAAGACTTTCAATTGGAGTGGTGTATTAGGGATGCAACTACCCTTTCTCTTGCCATATAGAGACAATACTATGGTGCTCCAAACACCTTCAATTGGAGTGTTGTATTAGGATTGTTAATGCCCTATTTATCTTGCCATTTTGAGACACTATTAGAGTGCTCCAAACACCTTCAATTGGAGTGTTGTGTTAAGGTTGTCTTATCATATAGAGACACTACAAGAGTTCTCCAAACACTTGCAATTGGAGTGTTGTTTTAATATTGTAAATGCCCAATTACCTTGCCATAAGGGGACACTACTAGGGTGCTCCAAATACAATCAATTGGAGTGTTGTTTTAGGGTTGTAAATGTCTTATTATCTTGTCCTCTGGAGACACTTCTAGAGTGCTGCAAACACTTTCAATTGGAATGTTGTATTAAGGTTGTAAATGCCCTATTATCTTACCATCTGGAGACACTACTAGAATGCTCCAAACACCTTCAATTGGAGTGTTTTATTAGGGTTACAACTACCCTCTTATGTTGCCATATGGAGACACTACTAGAGAGCTGAAAAGACTTTCAATTGGAGTTTTGTATTAGGGTTGCAACTATCTCATTTCTTGTCATATAGATATTTTACTAGAGTACTTCGAACACCTTCAATTAAAGTGTTGTATTTTGGTTGTAAATGCCATACTATCTTGCTAAATAGAGACACTACTAGAGTGCTCCAAACACCTTCAATTGTAGTGTTTTACTATTGTTACAACTACACTCCTATGTTTTCATCTGCAGACACTACTAGACCGCAGCAAAAACTTTTAATTGAAGTGTTGTATTAGGGTTGCAAGTTCCCTCTTCTCCTGCCTTATAGAGACATTACTAGATTGACCCAAACACCTTTAATTGGAGTGGTATATTTGGATTGTAAATGCCCTATGATCCTGCCATCTCGAGACACTACTAGAGTGCTCCAAACACCTTCAATTAGAGTATTGTATTAGGGTTGTAAATGCCTGATTATCTTGCCATTTAGACACTACTAGAGTTCTCCAAACACCTTCAATTCGAATGATTTATTAGGGTTACAACTAACCTATCTTGCAATCTGGAGACACTACTAGAGTGCTCCAAACACCTTCAATTGGTGTGTTTTATTAGGGATACAACAACCCTCTTATGTTGTCATCTGGAGACACTACTAGAGTACTCCAAACACATTCAATTGGAGTGTCGCATTAGGGTTGCAAATCATTATTATCTTGCCATCTGGAGACACTACTACAATGCTCCAAACACCTTTAATTTGAGTGTTGTATTAGGGTTGTAACTTTCCTCTTCTATAGAGACACTACTAGGGGGCTCCAAACACCTTCAATTGGAATGTTGTATTTATAGGGTTGTAAATTCTCTATTATCTTGTCATTCTCCATACTACTAGAGTGCTCCAAACACCTTCAATTGGAGTGATTTATTACGGTTATAACTACCCTCTTATGTTGCCATCTGGAGACACTACAAGAGTGTAGCGGCAAAGACTTTCAATTGGAGTATTGTATTAGCGTTGTAGCTACTCTCTTCTCGTTCCATATAGAGACATTACTAGAGTGCTCCATGCACCTTCAATTAGAGTGTTGTATTAGGGTTGTAAATGTCTTATTATCTTGCTATCTGGAGACACTACTAGATTGGTCTGAATACCTTCAATTGGAGTGTTGTATTAGGGTTGTAAATACTATTTTATCTTGCCGTATAGAGACACTATTACAATTCTCTAAACACCTTCAATTATCTTGTCATAGAGGGACACTACTAGGGTACTCCAAACACATTCAATTGGAGTGTTGTATTAAGGTTTAAATCCCCTATTATCTTACTATCTAGAGACACTACCAAAGTGCTCTGAACACCTTCAATTAGAGTGTTGTATTAGGGTTGTAACTACCCTCTTCTCTTGCCATAGAGAGACACTACTAGAGTGCTCCAAACACCTTCAATTAGAATGTTGTATTAGGGTTCTAAATGCCATGTTATCTTGCCATATAGAGACACTACTAGAGTGCTCCAAACACCTTCAATTGGAGTATTTTATTAGGGTTACAACTACCCTCTTATGTTATCATCTGGTGCACTACTAGAGCATTGCAAAGAGTTTTAATTGAAGTGTTGAAGGTTGTGAATGCCTTATTATTTTGTCATATAGAGACACTACTGGAGTGCTCTAAACACCTTCAATTGGAGTGTTGTATTTGGATTTTAAATTCCCTATTATCTTGCCATCAGAAGACATTCGTAGAGTGCCCCAAACATCTTCAATTGGACTGTTGTATTGGGGTTGTAAATTCCCTACTATATTGTCATATAGATGCACTAGTAGAGTTCTCCAAACATCGTCAATTAGAGTGTTGTATAAGGGTTGTAAATGCCCTATTATCAAGCTATATTGGGACACTCCTAGAGTGCTTCAAATACCTTCAATTGGAGTGTGGTATTTGGATTGACACAGATTACTAGTGTGCAGCAAAGACTTTCAATTTGAAGTTGCAACCACCCTCTTCTCTTTCTATATGGAGACACTAAGATTGCCCAAAACACCTTCAATTAGTGTATTGTATTAGGGTTGTAAATGCCCTATTATCTTTCTATCTTGAGACACTACTATATTGGTCCGAACACCTTCAATTGGAGTGTTGTTTTAGTGTTATAAATGTCCTATTATCTTGCCCTATAGAGACACTACTAGAGTGCTCCAAACACCTTCAATTGTTGTGTTGTATTTGAATTGTAAATGCCTCGTTATCTTGACATCTGGAGACATTACTAGAGTGCTCCAAACACCTTCCAATTAGAGTGTTGTATTAGGGTTGTAACCACTCACTTCTTTTGCCAACTAGGGACACCACTAGTGCGCTACAAACACCTTCAATTGGAGTGTTGCATGAGGGTTGCATTCACCCTCTTCTCTTGCTAGTTAGGACACTACTATTGTTCTATAACACCTTTAATTGAAGTTTTGTATTAGGGTTGCATCCACCCTCTTCTCATGCCATTTGGGACACTACTAGTGTACTACGAAAACCATTAATTGGAGTGTTGTATTGGTGTTGCAACCTCCCTCTTCTCTTGTCATCTGGAGACACTACTAGAGTGCTGCGTAGACCTTCAATTGGAGATTTGTGTTATGAATGCATCTACCCTCTTCTTGTGCCATATAGACACACTACTAGGCTACTGCAAAGTCATTCAATTGGAGTGTTGTATTAGGGTTGCAACTACCATCTTCTCTTGCCATATAACACTACAAAAGTGCCACAAAGACCTTAAATTTAAATATTGTATTAGGGTTGCTACCCTTCACTTTCCATATTAAGGTTGCAACTACCCTCATCTGTAAACACCTTCATTTGGAGTCTTGCATTTGAGTTGCATCCACCCTTTTCTCTTGCCATACGGACACAGTACTAGTGTGCTGGAAACACCTTTAATTGGAGTATTGTATTTGTGTTGTAACCAACCTCTTCTCCTGCCATATAGAGACACTACTACTGTGCAGTAAAGAACATCAATTAGAGTGTTGTTTTAGGGTTGCAACCACCCTCTTCTCTTCATATATGGACATTATAAGAGTGTTGTGAACACCTTCAATTGGAGTGTCGTATGAGGGTTACAACCACCCTCTCCTCTTGTCATTTAGAGGCACTACTAGTGTGCTACAAGCACCTTCAATTGGAGAGTTGTATGAGGGTTGAATCCACCCTCTTCTCTTGCCATCTGGGGACACTATTGGTGTGCTGCAAACACTTTTAGTTGGAGTGTTGTATTACAGTTCCAACCACCCTCTTCTCTTGCAATCAGGAGACACTACTAGAGTGCTACATACGGGAGAGGGGGGCGTCCGACGCCCATCGGACCACTTTTGTGCTCGATGGGTTCTCTTCACCGTCGGATCTGCTTTAGGATTCGCGTCCGCAATTTTGCGTTTGCTTTAAAATTCGTACACACAAATCCTAAAGCAGATCTGACGGTGAGAGAACCCATCGAACACAAAAGTGGTCCAATGGCCATCGAACAGCCCCTCTTCCCGCTACATACACTTTCAATTGGAGTGTTGTAGGGTTGCAACTACCCTCTTTTCTTGCCATATAGACACACTACTAGCGTGCTGCAAACACCTCTAATTGGAGTGTTGTACTAGGGTTAGAACTACCCTCTTTTATTGCCATCTGGACACATTACTAGAATGTTACGAAGACCTTTAATTGGAGTCTTGTATTGGGGTTGCAACTATCGCCATATGGAGACACTACTAGAGTGCTACAAAGACCTTCAATTGAAGTGTTGTATTAAGATTCCAACTACCTTATTCTATTGCCATATGGAGACACTATTAGTGTGCAGGAAAGACCTTTAATTAGCGTGTTTGTATTAGGTTTGCAACTACCCTCTTGTCTTCATATATGGAGACACTACAAGAGTGTCGCAAATACCTTCAATTCGAGTATTTAATGAGGGTTGCAACCACCCTCTTCTCTTGCCATCTAGGAACACTACTAGTGTGATGCAAACACCTTCAATTGGAGTGTTGTATGAGGGTTGCATCCACCCTCTTCTCTTGTCATCTAGTGACACTATAAGTGTGTTGTAAACACCTTTAATTGGAGTGTTGTATTGGGGTTGAAACCACCATCTTCTCTTGCCATATGGAGACACTACCAAAGTGCTACAAATACCTTCAATTAAAATGTACTATTAGAGTTGCAACTACCCTCTTCTCTTGCCATTTGGAGACACTACTAGAGTGTTGCAAACACCTTCAATTGGAGTCTTGTATTTGGGGTGCAACCACCCTCTTCTCTTGCAATCTATGGACAGTACTTGTGTGCTGCAAAGACCTTCAATTGGAGTTTTGTATAAGGGTTGCAACCACCGTCTTCTCTTGCCATCTGGGGACACTATTAGTGTGCTACAAACACCTTCCATTGGAGTGTTGTATAAGGGTTGCATCTACCCTCTTCTCTTGACATCTGGGGACACTACTAGTGTGCTGCAAAGACCTTCAATTAGAGTGTTGTATTAGGATTGCAACCACCCTCTTCTCTTCTTATATAGAGACACTACAAGAGTGCTGCAAAAACTTTTAATTAGAGTGTTGTATTTGTTAGATATGTGTTCTAAAAGTTATCTTATGTTGATCACTTTTACATGTTATGTTTATGAATTAGATGCTACATGCATTTTGTTCCATGAAATTTATGTTTATTTATAGAAGTGTTCAAGAAGATTCTCTTGGTCTTGAACCATAGAACTCTATATGATGACAAACATGAATCTCTAAAATGTTCACAAATTTGGTTATTAGCATGGAACACTAATATACCATGATAAATTTGTCATGTTGATTAAAGTACATTGTAGTTCTATAAATGTTGATAAAGGCTTATCGTCTAATAACATGAGTATATGAAAGGTTTCATATATTGAACAGACCTAACGAATGAAAATATTATATGGGTTATGTTAGTGTCATTAATATTTTCATTGTGTCTCAGAATTCTAAGATATGAGATGTTTCTTTTTCACATGAGAAATATATAATGTAATTAGTATTAAAAGCTGTTTATCATAAGTGGTGATAAAAATATTAGTTCCTTGTATATAACTTGTGCGGGGGGAAGTCATATGTCAATAGTATCATTGCCCCTCATTTATAATGAGTGATGATATTTTATGGGCCTCTTGGTAAAGTAGAATTATAATGCATGCGATATAACTGATATTTTCATATGTCAATAGTATCATTGCGATATAACAGACCTAAAGTAGAATTATAATGCATGCGATATTTTCATATGTCAATAGTATCATTGCCTCTCATTTATAATGAGTGATGATATTTTATATGGTAAAGTAGAATTATAATGCATGCAATATAACTGAAGTGTAGTTATATATTTATAATTTACTTAAGAGCCCAAGAAACGAATATAATACAAAGATGACACAGTCCGACTTTGTATATTATTCATAATATTATGTGGCAAGGAATTGACCCAAGTAATGTTATTTGTAACGTTACTTTAAAGGATCATGTATTGTAAAAAAATGATACTTTACATCTATGTTATTTGGGTAACTATAATGTACAGCTAGAATACCGCTTATAGTTTATGGTAATAAAATGTTTTATGTCATTGCCAACATAACACAGATCATCTATATAGGTCACACCAACTGAACGAGAAACAAGAAGGATATTTTATTTATATGATGTATATTGTTTCATATGACATGAAATAATATACATGTGATAAATAAATATCATGACTGCTTAGAACGAAGATAAATTTATGAGAAGTGTGCATATATATTATTTGGTATAATATGGTGCATATTATATAGTATAATATACATGACACATAAATATAATAATGTGCAAAACATTGTTATAACATAAGTTTATTAAAACCCAAAATTAATATGAGTTGGGGCTGGTACTGTAGCAGTTACTGTAGCTCGCACTGTAGCAGCGGCTAGGGTTGGCTCTTTTAATAAGGAGAATTATACTAGGAAGGTACACAATGGAAATCCTAATATATTTGTATATAAGGAGAGGTAGAGAAGGTATTCATTAAGCAATTAAGCAAAAAAAAAAAAATTGAAAATTTATTTCCTTCTCTTCCTCTCCCTCCTAGCCGCCACCCCTCTTCCTCTCATATTATTGGTTTCTCTAATGATAAATTATTAGAAGAACAAGAAGGGTTATTAACTAGGTTCTAAGCTTAGATTAGATTAAGATCTCTACTAAGGTCTTTATAATCCTTGTTTAGTTTAAGGTGAACACTAGGAGACCGTTTCGACAAACGAAGGTATCCAAGAGATCTAGAAGAGAATTCGACTTCTCTCTATTTACCAAATTGACATTTGGTAGAGGTGTATCCAAATCACATTTAGTAAATAGATTTGTGATTAATGAATGACTAGATATCCATTTGCATAAATTTGAATTGCTTTAATGAGTAGAACTAGGGTGTTCTTAAGCTCACCAAAGTATTTACTTTGGTGAGCTTAACTCCAAAACCCATCAAATCTATTTCAAATAACGAATCGGAACCGTTAAAATCCGCCTACCTTACGAGTGATGAGTCTACATGTGAAAATTTTAAACATTCAAATTAATTTTTGTATAAAGTCTAGTGGTCAAAAAACGTTCAAAAAATGAATGCACTAAAATTAATTTATTAACCTTCCAATTTTGACCGATTGACTTTATACTAAACTAATTCAAATGTTTAAAAATTTCACATGTAGACGCATCACACATAAAATAGGCGAGTTCCAATGGTTTGGATTCATCATTTAAAACTAATTTAATGGGTTTTGGTGTTAAGCTCACCAAACACTTTGGTGAGCTTAAGAACACCCTAGTTCTACTCTTGCTTTAATAGAATTAGCATAATAAAGTAGATCCGTAGATGCTTGTAAGAGGGTCAAAATTTTTGAATTTATTGCCTTGCCGCATCTTGAAATCCTTCAGTATTAGGGTTGCAACCATCCTCTTTTCGTGCCATCTGGAAACACTACTAGTATGCTGCAAGGTCATTCAATTGGAGTGTCGTAATGGTGTTGCAACTGCCCTATTCTCTTGTCATATGCAAATACTATTAGAGTGTTGCAAAACCTTCAATTGGAGTGTTGTATTTGGTTGCAGCTACCCTATTCTCTTGCTATATGGACATACTACTAGAGTGCTGCGAAGACCTTCAATTGGAGTGCTTTATTAGGGTTGCAGCTACCCTATTCTCTTGCCATGTGAAGAAACTACTAGTGTGTAGTAAACACCTTCAATTTGAGTGTTGTATTAGGGTTGCAACCACCATTTTCTCATGTCATATGGAGACACCACTAGAGTGTTGCAAACACATTTAATTGGAGTGTTATATGAGAGTTGTAGCCACGCTCTTCTCTTGCCATCTTGGAAAACTACTAGTGAGCTGCAAAGACCTTCAATTGTAGTGTTGTATTTGGGTTGCGACCACTCATTTCTCTTGTCATCAGGAGACACTCTAAAGTGCTGTAAAGATCTTCAATTGAAGTGTTGTATTAGGGTCGCAACTACCCTATTCTTTTATCTTATGGTGACACTACTAGAGTGCTACAAAGACCTTCAATTGGAGTGTTATATTAGGGTAGCAACTACACTATTCTCTTACCATATGAAGACACTACTAGTGTGCAGCAAACATCTTCAATTAGGGTGTTGTATTAGGGTTGCAAGCATCATCTTCTCATGCCATATGAAGACACTACCAGAGTATTGCAAACACCTTTAATTGGAGTGTTGTCCGAAAGTTGCAACCACCCTCTTCTCTTGCCATCTGGGGATACTACTTCAATTGTAGTATTGTATTTGGGTTGTGACCACCCATTTCTCTTGTCATCTGGAGACACTACTAGAGTGCTACAAAGATCACAAATTGGAGTGTTGTATTAGGGTAGCTACTACCCTCTTCTCTATCCATATAGACGCACTACTGGAGTATTGCACAGACCTTCAATTGGAGTTTTGTATTAAGGTTGCAACTACCCTCTTCTATTGCCATCTAGAGACACTAATAGAGTGCTGCAAACATCTTTAATTGGAGTGTTGTACTAGGATTAGAGCCACCATATCATGTTGTCATCTGGAGACACTATTAGAGTGCTGCAGATACCTTCAATTGAAATATTGTATTTGGGTTGCAACCACCCTCTTCTCTTGCAATCTGGGGACACTACAAGTGTGCTACAAAGAATTTCAATTAGAGTGTTGAATGAGAATCGCAACCGCGCTCTTCTCTTGCCATCTGTGACAGTACTAGTGTGCTGCAAACACTTTCAATTGGAGTGTTGTATGAGGGTTGCATCCACCCTCTTCTCTTGCCATTCGGGGACAGTATTAATGTGTTGTAAACACCTTTAATTGGAGTCTTTTATTTGGGTTGTAACCACCCTCTTCTCTTGCAATCTGGGGATACTACTAATGTGCTGCAAAGACCTTCAATTGGAGTGTTATATTAGGGTTACAACTATCCTCTTTTGTTTCCATCTTGAGACACTACTAGAGTATTACAAAGACATTTAATTGGAGTCTTGTATTAGGATTGCAACTACCATCTTTTCTTGTCATTTGGAGATTCTACTAGAGTGCTACAAAGACATTCAATTGAAGTGTTGTATTAAGATTGCAACTACCATATTCTCTTGCCATATGAAAACACTACTAGTGTGCAGCAAAAACCTTCAATTGGAGTGTTATATTAGGGTTGCAACCACCCTTTTCTCTTGTTATTCGGGGACAATGCTAGTTTGCTGTAAACACCTTTAATTGGAGTCTTTTATTTAGGTTGTAACTACCCTCTTCTCTTGCAATCTGGGTGCACTACTAGTGTGCTGTGAAGGCCTTCAATTGGAGTGTTGGATTAGGGTTATAATTTTCCCCTTTTGTTGCCATCTGGAGACACTACTAGAGTGTTGCGAAGACCTTTAATTGGAGTCTTGTATTAGGATTGCAACTATCCTCTTCTCTTGCCATTTGGAGACACTACTAGAGTGCTACAAAGACATTCAATTGAAGTGTTGTATTAAGATTACAACTACCCTATTCTCTTGCCATATGAAGACACTACTAGTGTGCAGCAAAAACCTTCAATTGGAGTGTTGTATTAGGGTTGCAACCACCATCTTCTCTTCATATATGGAGAAACTACAAGAGTGTTGCAAACACCTTTAATTGGAGTATTGTTGAGGGCGCAACCACCCTCTTCTCTTGCCATATTGGGACACTACAAGTGTGTTGAAAAATCCTTGAATTGTAGTGTTGTATGAGGGTAGCATCCATACTCTTGTCATGCCATCTGGGGACACTACTAGGGTGCTGCAAACACCTTCAATTGGAGTGTTGTATGAGGGTTGCATCTACCCTCTTCTCTTGCCATTTGGGGACACTACTAGTGTACTACAAGCACCTTTAATTGGAGTGTTGTGTTAGTGTTTCAACCACTCTCTTCTCTTGCCATCTAGAGACACTACTAGAGTGTTGCATAGACCTTCAATTGGAGTTTTGTATTAGGAATGTAACTACCCATTCTCTTGTCATATGGACATACTACTACAATGCAGCACAGACCTTCAATTGGAGTATTGCATGAGGGTTGCAACTACTCTCTTCTCTTGCCATATGACACTACAAGAGTGTTACAAAGACCTTCAATTAAAATATTATATTAGGATTGCAACTACCCTCTTCTATTGTCATATTAGAGTTGCTATTATCCTCCTCTGCAAACAACATCAATTGGAGTCTTGTATTTGGGTTGCAACCACTTCTTATGTTGTAATCTGGAGACACTGCTAGTGTGCTGCAAAGACCTTGAATTGGAGTGTTGTATGAGGGTTGCAACTACCCTCTTCTCTTGTCATATGGGGATAATTCTAGTGTGCTACAAACACCTTCAATTAGAGTATTGTATAAGGGTTGCATCCACCCTCTTCTCTTGTTATTCGGGTACTGTACTAGTGTGCTGCAAACACCTTTAATTGGAGTCTTGTATTTGGGTTGTAACCACCCTCCCATCTTGCCATATGGAGACACTACTAGTGTGTAACAAAGACCTTCAATTAGGGTTGTAACCACCATCTTCTCTTCCTATATGGAGACACTACAAGAGTGTTACAAACACCTTCAATTGGAGTGTTGTATGAGGGTTGCAACCACTCTCTTCTCTTACCATCTGGGAACGCTACTAATGTGCTGCAAGCACCTTTAATTGGAGTGTTGTATATGGGTTGCATCTACCCTCTTCTCTTGCTATCTAAGGACACTACCGGTATGCTGCAAACACTTTTAATTGGAGTTTAGTATTAGAGTTCCAACCACCCTCTTCTCTTGCCATATGGAGACGCTACTAGAGTGCTGCATACACCTCAATTGGAGTGTTGTATTAGGGTTGCAACTACCATCTTCTCTTGCCATATAAACACACTACTAGCATGTTGCAAACGCCTACAATTAGGGTGTTGTATTAGGATTACAACTACCCTCTTTTGTTGCCATCTGGACACACTACTAGAGTGTTGCGAAGACCTTTAATTGAAGTCTTGTATTAGGGTTGAAACTATCATCTTCTCTTGCCATATGGAGACACTACTAGAGTGCTACAAAGACCTTCAATTGAAGTGTTGTATTAAGATTGCAACTAGTGTGCAGCAAAGACCTTCAATTAGAGTGTTGTATTAAGGTTGCAACCACCCTCTTCTATTCCTATGTGGAGACACTATAAGAGTGCTTCAAACACCATCAATTGATGTGTTGTATGAGAGTTGCAACCACTCTCTTCTCTTGTCATATGGGGAGACTACTGGTGTGCTGTAAACACCTTCAATTAGAATGTTGTATGAGGGTTGCCATCCACCCTCTTCTCTTGCCATCTAGGGACACTACTAGTGTGCTGCAAACACCTTTAATTGGATTGTATTAGAGTTGCAATCACCCTCTTCTCTTGCTACCTAGAGACACTAGTAGAGTATTGTATACACCTTTAATTAGAGTGTTGTATTAGAGTTGCAACTACCGTCTTCTCTTGTCATATAGACACACTACTGTCATGCTGCAATGACCTTCAATTGGAGTATTGTATTAGTGTTGCAACTACCCTCTTCTCTTGCCATATGGAAAAACTACTAGAGTGCTACAAAGACCTTCAATTAAAGTGTTGTATGAAAGTTACAACTACCATATTCTCTTGCCATATGAAGACACTACTAATGTGCAACAAAAACAATTGGAGTGTTGTATTAGGGTTGCAACCACCCTCTTCTCTTCATATATGAAGACACTACAAAAGTGCTGCAAACACATCCAATTTGAGGGTTGTATGCGGGTGGTTGCAATCATCCTCTTCTCTTGTCATTTGGGGACACTACTAGGGTGCTGCAAACACATTTAATTAGAGTGTTGTATGAGGGTTGCATCCACCCTCTTATCTTGCCATTTGGGAACACTACTAGTGTACTGCAAGCACCTTTAATTGAAGTATTGTGTTAGATTGAAATATATTATAACCATAATAAATCTGTGGATTGAAGGTCATCCATCGGATTCACAATGGACAGGCCATATTGGCATGATTGTCCAATATGCCATTCATTCTCAGGTGTTCGTTACCTTCCAAAAATGGTGAAAAAAAAAACAATTTCGTGATACTTAATTTTCTCTTTCCCAACATCACGCTATAACAAAATATGATGAAGTAGAAAATTTCATTTGTTGGTTTTATTTATAATTAATTTGTTTGAAATAATGAAATGCAATTAAAATATGCATTTCTAAGTTTATTAAATTCTATTATTATCAATTAAAATTCAATTAAATCTAAAAGTCAAATTATCCAATTCCATGATGCATGTGATCGATCCTACTGTTGATTAATAGCACTCAATCATATATTACTTTCAATAAATATGATATCACGTCTGATGTCAGGTTTGCTTATATAACGTTTGGTAATTTGGAACCTATATAAGGTTTGCTTTGAGATTCGTGCTAGAATAAAACAGACGATTCAGATCTCGATCTATATGGTCTGGTAATGCATTAGATTTGAATTCCATTGTGAATCCGACGGACCGTCAATCCGTAGGGCTGTTATGGACGGCTCGTGCAATCTAAATTAAATAGTTGGAATTTTTAAATGGGCCAACAACTAGCCCATCAAAATTAATTGTCGGCCGTATTTATATACTTGCTGCTTTTCTTTGTTTTTAATCATGGCAACATGATACTTGGAGAATTTTGAAGGTTGCTGCTGCACCACGCCACCACCCAACTGTCTATCTTTTCTGGTACTTGAAGCGATACCAGCACACTAGTTAAGGAAGGAACTTTTGAAGTGTCAACGAAATACTATAACATTACTTGCTTTCCGCTATCAAAAGCATAAAATGATCAATAACTATGTAAATATGCGGACAGCTCAAATCATCATGATGTTCAAGTTTTGTATTATCAATATATATTGTGCCATGTTTGCCAGGTGAGCATAGGGGTAGCTCAAAAAAATTTCAAAAATAACATTCTTTTAGTATGATTTAAAAAAAAAAAAAAAAAGGTCACAAAATATTCGTGTAGTTCAAATTAATTGAAAAATTATATCTTATCCTATTCCTTTTAACTTTTTTTTTAAAAAGAATATTCCTTTTAACTTGACTCTGCCCCTGGAGATAATCACTGATAACGAACTTAATTTCAAAATTACAACGGTTGATATGAATGTCCCTTAAATTTAGATTCTCATGTTAGGGATGTAATTTTTATGATGTATATAAAATGCATATGAAAGAAATGAAATCTCATTTTTTTTTTTTTTACTATTTATCGTATTATTAAAAAAAAAACCGAGACGATGTTCTAAATACAAAGTTACGCTTAAACCGAATAAAATGCAATGTAATCAATATTACTTTTAATATTAGTTTTTTATTATTTATATTGGAAATATTCAAGATAATAAATAGCAAATTAATCATCAAGCTACAAACTAAATTAACAATCAGGGATATAACTGTCTAATAATTAAAAGGACCTAGTCATAGAACTCGAATTTTATAGAGGTTTCTATGCCAAAAAAAAAAATATATATAACTGATATTAAAAAAAAGGAAGCAGCTAACAGTCCCCCAACTCCAGTCCCTCAAAAATCTCCGAATATTTTCAACTAATTATGTAAACATCAATATTAAATCCTGTAAACATCAATACTAAATCTTGTAAACTAATTCAACAAATCCTGTCAACATAAAAACGCGTGAAAGCTGTTAAAAATGCATGACAGCTGTTAAAAAAGCGTGAAAGCTGTTAAAAACGCGTGACAGCTGTTGGGGACCACCTTCTGTGAACATACACATAGTATCATGTGAACATACACATATTATCCTGTAACCATACACATATTATCCTCTAAACATACACATATTATCCTGTAAACATACATATTGTACTTGAAATTATGACAATTGTGGCAGTTGAAAGCGCGTCAGAACTAAACTAAAAAGGAAAGGCTTTTATACACAGGGATTTTTCGGGGGACTGTAGCCCAGGAGACGTTACCTTTTCTCTAAAAAAAAATGGCAATGCTATTTTGAGAGCACCGTTTACAATAATGAGTGTTGAGAGAAATTTTTTTCTCCTTGTATCAATTCTATCCCTATTTAAGGTTCTCTCCTTTTTTATTGGATTATATTACATTTTAGAAAAAAAAAATAATGTACTTCATATATAATGATTAACCTTGTATACTTTTATAGAAATTACAATTTAATTAGGAATGTAGTTGCATCTTTGATGTCATCAAGCAATATATTATAATCGTTTTCTTTGGATCCAAGAATTTTAAGATAATATTCATTTTTTTATGGTGACTTTGATGGATGGTTTTTTTAACTGATTTAAGTTTGAATTATTCCATTTTCTTCTTAGTTATTTTCTGATTTTTATGGTGAGTACATATTTATTCGCTCAAAAAAAAAACTAAAATAATTTTTGAGAAAGTTTTGTCAATGATTTTTTTTTTCATGGCATCTATTTCTTCTTAATTGTTTTCCTTCCAACATCTTTTTTTCTTCTTTCAAGGATTTTAATATAATTAAAAAAAAGTGGGTATGACATTAATTTACTGAGAAAATTAAAGTGAACTTCTAAAAATATAAAAACAAAAAAACAAAAGACACCAAGTAGATCTATATTAAACTATGAACACCACAACATATCAATTAATTAGTAACATATATAAGCATACAATGGCCATAATACATAACACAACAAAAATTATTTAATTTTAAAAGCTTCACATAATAATTTGAATTGACTCTTAATCATGTGATTTCAAATTTTGACATCTCAAATAATTCACAAAATTCTCTCATTCTATCTTAAGCATCACAACGGATGAAGAACAAAGACCGTGAAAGATTGAGAAAATAAGTGCTTGTGAAGAAATTGACCAATTGTCTGGACCAATTTGCTTGAGGCAAAATTATACGACTTAAGATGAAGTACATAAGAAATTAAAAAGAAACAAGAGAAAGAAAGTCACAGCGAATCATGGGTAAAAGATATATGGGTCCGTTCCAATTTTAGTTAGGTTTTAATTAACATTTAAATGTATTCAATTATTTTCTTAAACATCTGCATCTAGAATGCAAATAAAGATTTTAATGAAGGGCAAATAGAGAATAATTATAAAAGAATTCTCAGAGCTCTCAATATTAAAATTTATGATCTGAGAATAGCACCGCCCTAAAAAAAAACAAGTGCAATGCATTTAGTCAATGAAACATTAAAAGCAAAACACCCACACTGATCTCACTTAACAAACAAGTGTGCTTTGTCAATCTAAACATTCCATTGGAAGCAACCTTTGCATTGAAATTCAACACAAATAAACAAACCTTTGTTCATGTTCCATTAACACATTCCCAAGGGATGAAATTATAAGATAAGGCAAGGCGTTGCAGATGTTTTGATTCCAAGCTTAGGTCACAAGTTTTATATTAAAAATTAGGCGACACATCAATCCAGCTACTAAAATTATAGCTACCATATCTAGTATGGGTCATAATGGTTTTAGTTTGGGAAAAGAAAAAATTATGTCATACATGTATATTTAATAGCTACCAACTTTTTAATTTTTGGATCAAACTCGATAAAATTATTTACTTAAAGTTAATTTAATAATGCCATATACATACATACATGCTTCAAATGATCTACCTATATATAACATATATAAGACTTCCAAAATAGGTTTGAAGTATATTAAGATCTTGTTGTGTCAAACTAATAAAAAAATTAAAACATTTTGAGGAAGGGGGTGGTTTACAATATTTTGTAAAATGTTAAGATAAAAAAAAAAGTTATTTTAAGAAGCCTTGATAATTCTGGACTTATTAATATAGAAAGACCTTAGCCAACTTCAAAGAAATTGATGGTTATGGATCTTACCTCTGTACGAAGAAATGCATGTTCAATTTATGTAAATAACATCCATAAATAAATTGATGACGAGGTTAACAAATATATTTATTTTAAATATAAATATATATTTTCTCTTCAAGCAGAAAATTGTTCATAAATAAACAGAACAAGCATCGTAGACATGGATTGGGGTAAATTGCGGTAACCTCGTTACATTTTAATGAATAAAATAATTTTCACAATACACTAAGATTAAGGAAAGAAGCCCACTTGATTAAATTGACATGGCGAGAAACACAAGAAAGATGGGGCCTTTAGCGGGTAATAAGGGTTTAGACCCGACTTCCCACGTGCGATGTTACGTCATCAGCACGTGTGGGAATCTCGAGACAATTAATATGGTCCATGTCAGCATGAGCCCATGCTCTTAAATTTACAGTCTTTTACTCCTTTCTGCTCTCTGCTTATCTCTGCATTCTGAGTTCTGACTATATGTTTGCTTCTCTCTGCATTTAAATAACCCACAAATATTTATATAATTATATGCACAAATTTATTGTACAAAATGTATTTTACAAGTAAAGCATTAATTTCTCTCACATTTACTTATCATACTTCCTCTTGTTCATTTTAACTTTTTTAATTATATATATTTTAATGACAGAGATAAAAATTACTCTAATTTGTCCATCTTTGTATATCCATATATCAATTTACAAAAGTAAAATGTTTAGGTGTAATAAATGTTAAATTCTATAAATGCATGTAACTACTGTGGCATTTCATTTTTTTTTTAACAACCATTAGGAGATGTACATATTTTTGCTATGAGATGCACTTAAAAAAAATGTTGAACGCATCAAATCATTTTAGTGAGTTTGATATATGAATTTGAAATAATTTATTCAACATTTAAAAAGCAAAGACAGAAAAATATTGAAAGATTTTTTGGAAAATAACCATCTTTCTTAAAACACAAACTTCGTATGTAACTAAAAAAAAATGAAAGACAGATAAAAAAGCATAAATAGTAAAAGAACAGTAAATTATTCATGAAAATGTATTATATTTATTTATAACAAAAAGGATCTATTTGTGGTACTACTTAATCAAACAAGATCTAAGTTCCCCAACAAAAAGGTATCTCTAATAAATAATATAATTAAGCAGTCAACCAACCATGCATGTGTAGATCCTTGCTTCAAGGGAGGTCAAGCATGCCTTGTATTATATATATACCCTCCTACTTGTTTCAAAACCCTATACACTGTATATATTTATAACCTTGGTATGAAATTTGTCTAAACGGCACGACAGAACAAATATTTCTTTTGAGGGTCAAACTGTAAAGTTGTCCGACAAAATACTCTGATAAAAAAAATATTGGAAAAAATAATATATAATTGGTTCAACCTTGCACAAACACACACTTCAAAATAAGACCCATCACTTGGACAGTTGGACCATAACTAAACCACTAATGCCTGATCATCTCCAGTCCTTTGGTGAACTCATGATCTCAAGTCATGAATCATACCAACTAATTGTGTTGTATCTTTATCAGATATTCATTACTTTTAAAATAATTAGAAGTGTGTATCAAAATAATTAAGATTTATTATTTTGAAGGATTGGTTTTGTTCTTCATTTTGATGACTGCATAATTAAATTCGTCTTCTTTTTAAGTCAAAAGGTAAGGTACAAGTCTCCAGACTTTTCGTTAAAATTTAACAAGTTTTTGTTTAAAAAAAAAAAGATCATTGGCATACGATCCAAGAATAATGTTTTTGAAATAGAAGTGAAGTAATATTAGTCTCTTCTAATTAACAAACATTTTTTCCTGTATGACCTTGCAGCAAATATTTTGTCAGATAATTAAATCTACTTGATTATGTACTTATTTATATATTACTTATGATCACAGGTACATTTTTATCTACCTACTTCAGAAAATATATAAAACTTTGCCAAAAAAAATATGATCTATATAATTGTTTAATAGGTTTATATCGAATATCACTTGTGAAAACATATATTCCTTGCATTGTTTTGTAGACTTTGGTTTTCATGTCATGGCGAAATTTTCCATCATTTCAAATATATAAAAAAAAACCATTTTTAATTTAAGATAAAAAAAAAAATACTTGGACCTAATTTTTCACACAATCTTTTTCATGGTCATAAAATTAATGTTTGTTTTCGGACTTATAAGATGAGAATAGTGGACATTGATTAGGTGCTAAAAATTAAACTACTTGAGCCCATGAGATTTCACCCCGGACCGTTTGACATTTTTATTTTTATTTTTAACCACGCTCTTTGAAAAATGTTTTCCAAACAGTATTTAGCATACATTTTTCCATGTCACTTGAGAGAATTTTTTTTTCATTAATGTAAAAAAAGATGACCGTCTGATGGGAAAAGAAAAATTCACATGGATATATTTTTTTTGCCATAATGTTCCTTCATATATTTATGGATATTGTAAACTTTTGTTTTAAATAATTCTATACTTATGGGTAATATTAACGTACGCACAATGACAATATTTGAAAAAGGAGATTACTAAGACATGTAAATTATATATAATTATTTAAAAAGCTAACTTCAATATGTAAAACATAGATAGGGGTGTTTCCACAATTGGTTCGGTTGAAACTGAAGTAAAATAGTCAAACAATTTTTTTTTCATTTTTTAAAAATCGAACCGAATTGAACTGTAAATTTTTCAGTAAGGTCTATGATCACGAAAATCATCTCAAGATTGATAAAATATAAAAAAAAAATAGCATCACTATTAGTACCATTATTAACGAATAGTATGCATTTTCATACACAACAATTAAGTTCTATACAATAATACATATATTAAAACTGAACCAATTCATTTTCAAAATCAAATCATTATAAATCGGTCGGTTCGATTTTGTCGGTTTTAAAAAATCTAAACCCAACCAATCCATTTAAATAGAAATAATTAAAAGATTCAACCGAACCAATCTGTTCAAATTAAAATTTTCAGATTCAGTTAAAAACTGAACAAACGAACCGTTTGAAAGCGCAAAACATAGGCGGCACATTTTGAAAAAGAAATGTGGTACTGGAGATGATCTGGTCAAGGGTCAATGGAAACAATGCTCCATCGGCTCAAGTACGGCGCTGTAAAGCACTGCAACATTTTGCTTTGTATTTTGAGCTTCTCACCAATGATGTTTGGATTCAAATCATCGACCCATAATTGCCAATGGTGCACTGTCTTTTTTTACTGTTGTACAAAATTCAAACAACTGGGATCAACGTTCACTAATCCAATTAAAATATGTTCATATATATATATATAGAGTTGTAATAATACCCGTTAAGGGTATACCCTACCCTGCCCGCTCGTGCCCGCCGCCCGGGGTACCCGTGCCCGAGCCCGGGTATGGGTCGGGTACTCGGGTACGTGGGTACGGGCAAAAAACGGACCAGACCGGTTTTTTTGGACAAATACCCGACCATACCCTACCCGACCATACTCGTACCCGACTATACCCATACCCGACTACCCCTACCCGATACCCGTCTACTGTTCACTTTAATTCAAAATTCAAAAATCCAAAGTTCCCTCCCACCCGGTGCCATCCCATCCGGACCCGAAAAAAACAGAAAAAAAAAAAACCGAAAAAAACAGCAAAAAAAAAACCAACAAAAAAACAGAAACAAAAAAACTAGAAAAAAAAACAGCAAAAAAAAAAAATACCCGTACCCGCCCTACCCGTCAAGGGTACAACAGGTACGGGTATAGGACGGGTAGGGTATGGTTTTTGAAAAAAATACCCGACATACCCGTACCCGAGACGTACCCGTACCCGTGCCCGGGTATACCCGGGGTACCCGTACCCGCCCGCCCATTAAACCACTATATATATAAGAGGACTAAGACTCTTATTTGGTGACGCCGAATTATACTCTACATTTTCAAAGTTTTCAAGGTCCAAATAGTTGATCCAAACGTTCAACATGATGGATATATTAAAATATACTTGTAGATTAAATTTTACATTTTTTTGAATTATTTTACTATTTATTAAGTATTTTATAAAATTGTTGTTTTCAGACCATTGAATTTTTGTACCCATCTTAATAAATAGTAAAAAAAAATCAAAAAAATGTAAATTTTGATAAACAAGCACATTTTAATATATCCATCATGTGGAATGGTTTGGATCAACTGTTTCGACTTTGAAAATATATGGTGTAATCCGGTGTCACCAAATATATATGAGAAGGGATCCACTTGCACCATTTTTTTGTGACACCGGATTACACCCTATATTTTCAAAGTCTAAACAGTCGATCCAAACCGTTCAACATGATGGATATATTAAATGTGCTTGTAGATCAAAATTTACATTTCTTTTAAAAAAAATTTAGCATCGGGTAATATCAAAATAGAGGTTGAGTAAGATCAAAATAGTAATTCCTAAAGCTACTAATTGGTTTTTGTGATTTTAAAGTTTAAATAGTCAATCTAAAGTGTCTAACATGTTCTCTATATTAAAATGTTCATGGAGTTCAAATTTTATATTTTCTTAGAAAGAAATTATTATTTTTTAATGAATTTTGAAAATCATTGTTTTGAATAATAAAAAATATGAAAAATTATGAATTTTAAAAATCTATAAAAAAAATAGTAAAGAAATGCCAAAATATATAAAATTTGATCCCAAGCATATTTTAATAAGGAGAACATGTTGAACACTTATCGACTATTTGAACTTTGAAAACTACAAAAACGAATTAGTAGCACCAAGACTTAAAAACTATCTTTTTGAATATTAGCCAACATATATATATGAGGGATCAAGTTACAACAATTTTTGAGTTATATATATATATGCACCAGTGTATATGAATTATATATCAAAACCTACATTATGTGTTTCTTAGGTAACAACTACAAATCTATTTTTTTTTTTATCTACTTGATCCATTAGTAATTGTTTTAAAACTAAGAGGAGGCACACAAATTAAATAATAAGGGAGCACTTGACAATAAAGAATACACCTAAATATGCAAGAAGCACCCATACATATTCTTATTTCAATTATCATTTGTTATTCTCTTCAGATTTTTATGTATATTCATTATGCCTAGCATTGAATAGATTGTGTATTGACCTCGAAAATCACATCAAAATCATAATGAATTACTATTTGTCAGGCTATTGTGCTCCCTTATTTTCAATCTATGGAGCAAGACATTGATTTTTAAGTACAATCATGTTCATTAATAAACTTTGAAATACATTAATTGGCACGTGTAAACGAGGTGCATGCTCTACCCAACTGACCTATATATATATATATATATAGCCCTTGTACAAAAAATCTTTACACACAACAAATTAAAAAGGTATTTTTTAATCTTAATTAAGCCATGATAAACCTCTGATCAATTTACTGTTAATACATCGGAATTACTCAGAATGAATATTAATTCTATCTACAATAGGAAAAAAAAAGTAATATTTTTTGTGTGTGTTTTATTTTGAATTAAATTACCTAAGATAACCGAGGACAAACAAAATTCGAAATAAATATTGAAGAATCATCTTTACCTAGATTTATTCTTGCTTGGTATTACAAATCACCTTGGCATTTAATTAATATTGAATAGATATATATGATATATTCTGATAAATAAGAACATTTCGAGTGTTTTTAACATCCCTAAAACTAATAAATAAGACAAATGTCCTTCAAATTAAATTTTTTTTAAAATTATTTAAAAGTTGACTGTGGTAACTAAGACATATATAGAGATTAATAAATTAAAAATATGTTTAAAGTAATGCGCCTTCCGGTCAATAGATTCGAATTGAAGAAAACAATATATAAACCAAATTTTGAGGCATGGATCAAAAGTTTTAAATTCTTCTCTCCATAACACTAACACATAGGAAGAAGCTATGGGTTTTGTATCTCTAGCCTTGATTGTGCAAAAAAACATAGAATCAGACAAAGCATGGAAATTCGAAGCGCATTAAATGTGTGAGAAGCGGGTGGAATTTAAACAGAACGTAGCGTGACCGTTGGCGCATTACTCGCTTCTTCTTCATTTTTTTTTTTTCTTAATATTTGTTCTTTCTTCGTTTCATATCTCTTGAATTTTGAACTTCAAAGCATTTATTTTGCTCTTCTTTTTATTTTTCGTTGCTTCAGAGTTCAAAAATGATAAGCTAGATTTCAGCTTTGGCCGGTCCAGATCTCTTTGCACCATTTTTTCAAAAGAAATTTTTTTTTTTTCAAAACGTACAAAGTTGACTGATTGGTTATACACAAATTGAAAATATGGTGACCGGACTATATATGATGAATCGGATTGACATGCAAGACGAAAACTAACTAATTCAATCTCTTTGCACCTCTATAAACATGCTTGAAATCACATTTTCAAATGGAATATATTTACACTGAATTTAAAAAACTTGATCAATTAACTAGTCTTTAAAGACCGAAATTTTTAAAAGTAACATTTTTTCAAAAATGATAAACCAAAATATCACGATTCTGTGAAATTTTGAAAAATAGCATGGCCGCATTCCCTAGGTGCGGCCACCTTTTTTCGAACTGCATCTAGGCTATGCGGCCACCCTTTTTTTTTTCTTCATGTTGAACTGCAGCACGAGAAGGCAAAAAAAAAAAAAAGTGACCGCATCTCCTAGATGCAGCTACCAAAAAAATGGTCACATTTTCTAAATGTGGCCATGCTATTTTTCAAAATTTCACATAATCGTGATCTTTTGATTTATCATTTTTTGAAAAATTGTACTTTTAAAAATTTCGGCTTTAAAGACTGACAACAAATAACGGCATAAATCAAAGTTCCTTCCATTGTGTCTAAACTGTCGGATTACATTGAGATTGAGATTCGCGTAAGTCTCATATCCAATAGCCCATATCTTCATCCCTTGTTGTTGTATTTTTTTTTTTTTGTGTGGACACAGCCTATGAAATTAAATGTGCAAAAGGGTGAAATTTATGCGTATTACGAAAAAAAAAACAAAAAAAAGAGCTAGCAACAAACTTGTTTAACCCGTGCAAGATTCGTGCCGTGCGAATATTGGATCGACGCGCGGCACTTCTTAATTTCTCATTTGTAAAGAAAGATATGACACGCTATTCCCTGTGTATACTTCTGTGTTGCACCAACATTGTTCGTCCGATTCGATTGTTTCAATAAGCACCGTACGTGCTGTTTGGATCCAGAATCACCTGTGCTTATGGATGGTGGGGCCCGCAAAAACAGTCAGTTTCAATATCTAGTTAGCAATCTCAAATTTAGCGTTACCAAAAGTATGTGTATCTAATAAAGGAACAATTAATTAGTACATGAACAAGTATTTATACCTCATGTGTGGAGTATAGTATTCATATCTACAATTTTAACACTTTATATAGATACTTTTTTAAGTCTAAAATACTTGCTTTCTAAAATATTGTTTAATTATACATATTTATTTAAGTCGTCTTAGTATTTTCATGCCAAGCAATATATTCGTAATTATTTATATTAGTTGTTGTAATTATTTTCAATTAATATAAACGAATGTAGAAATATAATGGAGCCGGTAATCGAACGATAATTTGACTATCATTCTTATTCATAAACTTTAGCTGAAAACTAAATTAATTTCGAGCTGATATTGGGTATATTTGTGTAACCAAATAATTGTACAAATTATGATTTCCGAACCAAAAGAAAAATATATAAACCTACAAAATACATTTTCATTTAGATAATTCAAAAGGTACACTACAAAATTTCGCAATGTAATTAACATCCACACTAGTATTCCATAAATTTGAAAAATAGTCTTTCAAGTAGCTCTGCATTAATTTTTTTTTTTCAGAATTATTAGTCATAATTAAGTTACCACTTACTAGCATTTTTAAGTTTCTCTCTTAGAAGAAAATATATATATGATCAATTTTGGGACCACACAAATTAATTATGGACAAATGAGAATACCTTTTTATCAGGCATGCATGAAAAAGCATGAACAGAGTTGTATTTATCCAAATTGGGGACCACAAACAGTATGAGTGCAATCAGAAACTATGTTAATAGAACTCTGATGTCACAATCTTTGCATGAAAAGAATTCATAGGGTTATTTTTCTTGTTCATTAAAAGACCAAGAAAGCATGATTAGAGGGCTATATATCCATGCAAGTTGCGTGTAGATTGGCACACCTAGATGTGAACTACAAATCCCTTGCAAATACCTCCTCATACAGGGTCGGAATTAGAAAATTGAGATAGGGATTATTGAATAGTAATTCCCTCGATCTATTCTATATATCCTCATATAAGAAGAATATTTAAAACTATAATAAAAGAATCAGTTTCTATGATAAATATTTAGATTACTTGAACAATGAAGTTATTTTATTAAAAAAAAAAAACTAACGCATATTAAGTTGAAGACTAAAAGATTATGTATTATTTTAATTATTTCTATTGGTGTATAGATAAAGACCCTCTCGTTTAATTTTTGTATTTTTTTTTGTCCCTTCGATATATATATATATATATATATATATATTAGCTAGATTTTTTTCTAGTTCAATGCTGGTTTAAGTACCAACAATTATTAATATTACCTGAACAATTGAGTCTATCATTTAAAACAATAACTCTAGCTCATGTTAAGTTCCGAAATTATCAATTAATTATATTACCAAAGCAGTTTTAAGCCATTTAATTTAACACTAATTAATAATAAGTTGAACACAAAAGATGCATGATAGCAACTATAATAGTAACCATAGAATTATTATATCCTCATCTCTGGTTGAAGTGTTTTTTTTTTTTAAATATTCCTTATTTACTGTATAACACACAAGAAGGAACTAATATACAGAGGTGGATGGTAATACAGTACGTGAAGGGTGTTAAGCACACTCTATAAATTAAAAAAAAAAAATGGCCATTGAATCTTGTAATTTTTTAATCCATCAACACTTTTAGCCTTCTTATAAAATGAAATTAAAATACATTTCATATTTTAGCCACCCAAACTCAATTCTCTAGTTCACGCTCGATTAATATACTAGAAAAACAAAGAATCAGCCTTTGATCTAGTGGCAAAGGCACATGATCTCTATGTGAGAGGTCATGAATTTGAAACCCGGATGGAGGAAATCATTTGTTATAATAATAAGGGTATTAAATAGTCGGGTGGTTTGACCTCCAACCTTTACTCAAAAAATATACTAGAAAAACAATTCCATAGTATGAAAAAATAAAAAATATATTGGTTAATTAAATTGACACTTTCCTAGCCACATGCCACACTTTGACGACTTTCTCAACCAATTAAGCCTTAGAGTAAGTTTGGAGACTATGCAACAAATGATCTGTATTATGGTTGGTTCTATATATAAATACCTAGCTTAGTGCAAGATGACTAGACCTCCATACACTTGTCACATGACATTATAATACCGTGCTTTCATTTCATGTGCATTTAATTATTTAATTCATCAAACTAGTCTCCTCAGGTAGATACCCCTCAACTGAATATATACTCTTTTAGCTAATGCATAGTTCCCAATGATAATTAATGGTACTTTACCATGTATGTTCTTTCTTGTCTAGTCTCAAATTGTTGTTCTTTATTTTCTTTATTTTTGTTATTTTAGAAACCATATGCATGTACAAGCCTATATATATTTGAACACCCATGCATATTACCAGGTCAACTTTTGTTATATCTCCTGTCGGCCTTTTTCATTAATACAAGTACAAGAATCATTCATATATCTACAAGGACTGATTGTGTTAATATTATAAATTTCAAAAGAAATAAACTTTCAACTCCATGTACAAATGTATGTTTTATATAGCTATAATTTTATACCCCGGCATATGATTTTTTTATTATTATTTTTATATGAAGCTCATTTTAAATGGTTCAGATTGACTATTTAAAATTTGAAAATAAAAATGTTGGTCCACAGTACAAACTAATATGTGCTATCGCATCACTCAATATTACAAATAATTTATAAATCAGTTGGCAAAGCGCATCATATATGACAAGTAATTTTTTTTTAAATCAAGCATGGCCTTGACAGTGATAATCTTTGAAAACACACTACAACCTTTTTTTTCTTTTTTTCTTTTACTTTTTAACCAGGCAACATGTAAAATTATCCTTTAGCATTAATTATCCAACTAACTTCATGACCCAAAAGTGCTTTAAAATGAATTCAACATGTGTAGTACCACTGTTAGATCAATTCATTCTATTCCAATGATTGATGAAATAGCACAACATGTGTAGAAAATTACTTATTTTTGTAGTAATTTTTTTAGAAAATTATTCAATTGGTTCAGCTCAGATGCACAAATTATGAAGTAATAAACATTCATAAAACAACATACAACCAAACTATATGCACAAAGATACATATAAATTAATATTTAATAACTGATGGATCAAAATATATATTTTATCAAGAACAAAGCCTAGGCAGAGATGATCTACACACAATAGAGCTATGCTTTCTACTACTCTTCATATTTGTCATTTGCCCCTTTAACTTCCCACAAATCTTCTCTAACTCCATGACTCTCCAATGCATGCCTTCTAACACTGCCTTGAGATTCTCATTCTCCATTGTGAGATCAACTCGTTTCGCGTACAAGACCACTTGGTCATCGTCGTAGTTGCTTGAAATCGACTTCAAGGGTTGTGAATGTGATTCATGCAAGAGGCTTTTGAGCATCGAATGTTGAGATGCGAGTGCTCGAATTGCGGTTTTTGGAGGGAATTTAGGGTTTTTGGTGAGTTGTTTACAGCATTCGGAAGTAAGTTTCTCGTAAATTATCGCACTGCAAATCTTCGTCTTCTCTTCCTCAGTTAAACGCGTACGAACCTAATATTTTATAAACAACTGACATTAGTGCAACTCTTAATGTTATACAATGGTGATTTCTACTAATAATGTTCATCCAAAAAATAACTTTTTTTAAAAAGAAAATTAGTAAATGACAAGATATAAAGCACCTGAAAAAAGATATCGATAGCTCGATACAAAGAGTCGTGGCAGTCTCTAGCTAAGGGAGGCAAGGCAGAGGTCAACTCCGCAAATTTTGCGGGTTTCAATGCTGGATCGGGTGCCACCTCAGCCAAATACAAATCCATTAATGATCCAACCTTCTTCAATCTTGGTACAACTTCACACATTATACTTTTTGAAAAATAGCCCAAAAACCTCAGTACTGTGTTCACATCGTATAAGCTACCCGGTCCGACTGGGGCCGGGATTAATAAATTATCCAAGGTTGCTTGGTCTATTTTGTAACCTATCATGGCCTCCAATTTGTCTCTGTGAGATAAATTTATCTTCAAAGGAGAAGAAATTCTCAAAATCCCAAATAATCCCCGGCACGAAACCGACTCCCTATTGAGTGAATCCAATAACCCGATTGTGGTTTCAGTTGCATATTTTTTCTCTTCGGTTGTAAAAGATGAGAGACCAGATTTTAGATAGTAAAATAAAAATCTAGCAATTGCACCATGATCAAACTTTTGTGAAACCATGATCTTAACTACCTTCTCCAAAAATTCGGGTTTCAAAAACACGAGATCCTCGAACCACCAATTTCGCGGATTGGTACCAGTTTTTGTGCTAATTGTACTTTTTGTGTCGCATGAAAATCGACACATTGAACTATCAGGGGAAGCATCCATTGGACTGGTATCATTTGAAAAAGCCACTTTTTCTAAAAGAGCCCCTGTGACCTTTTCAAATAGGCCAAGTTTTTTAGAAAGAGGAAATAATTCCTGGCACTGCTTTAACCCGGCAACTAAATCAAACCAAGACCAGGTTTGAATTGTATCAAAGTACTCAGTAAATTTAACCAAATTGGGTTCGTCTACTTCCATGAAAATTGCAGCACAGAGAAGAGGTAAGATATTGCAAGGGGTTATTTGCAAATTTCCAAAGCTGTAACAGTACTGGGTAAAAAGCTCAAAAGCCTCAGCCCCACCGGGAAATTCATGTAGAATGACTTTCAAGGGAAATGTAACTGGTTTTACGGCAGGTGATAATGTGTTGAACAAATTCTTGGTTCGACCAGAGAAAAAAGATAATATTTCCTGATAAAAAAATGTAAAAAGGTAATTAGTGTGCGAATAAAAAAGAAATATATATCTGATTACTTAACTATTGACAGATTTAGATAAAAAATAAACAATTATCCCACGCCCATGAGCTCTCATTTATTGAGAAAGAGAAAGGGAGACTCAGAGAGTAAGAGAGTAATAATGAAACCAACAAACCAGCCATAAATGATACCAAAAAAACTACGTATAACCACTGAAAGAAAATAATACAAGATATATAAATGAAAAACATACGGCACTAAATCCCATGTTTAATTCTCCATGAATAAAGGAGACGAGAATTTTGATGTTCAATTGATATACTAACAGAATTGAAACCTCAACTCCGCACCTAAAAGGTAAAAAAATGAGTTCACATTTAAACCCTGTACATACAAATTTGCAGAGAAAATATATCTGAATTCAATTTGAAGTTGGTTCATGAAGTTTGCTATTTTTTGCATGTTGAGTAATTATAACTTCAATAAATTCAGAAGGTGCAATCAGTTGATGAAAGAACTTGTATAAATTCAGAAGGTGCAATCAGTTGATGAAAGAACTTATTTTTTCTACATGTACTACAAATCCTACCTATAAACAAACTAAAGAGGCTCTGTTTCTGACATGCAAAACACTGACAAGTTAAGAAGAAACATGCTTGAACTTCAGAACAAGTAGAAAGAAATAAGAAAGAACTGTTTAAGTTGTTTGGATCAAGCCAAATAGGGATAGATAGATAGATAGATAGATAATAGCGACAAAACCAGAGAATAGAAACAACAGAGTTGTCACGGGATGCAAAAGAACGAGCTAGATCAATTCACACAAGGAAACAAAACTGAAAACAATTTCAACGATCCCAACAAGATAAAAACAAAACCATTTTTTTTTATATTAATTCTTCTAATTTCAGAGAACAAACAAAAGAGGACAAATTTATACAAATTAGCACAAAATTGTACGTACCTTGCTGACGAAGAATGTCTCTTCTCCATTGACATCTACCTCAAGGTCGCAAGCCATTTCTCACTTGTTGCCAAAAAAAGGTCTAATCTTTGTTCAATTTAAAACGAACCCAATTCTCTACGACGACAAAAGATGGGTTTACTGACAGAGATCAGAAGGGAAGCAGTAACAGTGTAAACAGCTATACAATCTTCACAAGTTGGAACCTTTTCTCCAATTAGCAATCTCTAGATTCTAGACTCGAAAAGGCTTTAATCATAGCGATTTAGACAAGGCTGTGTTGCGAAAAAGGAGATGCCCACAAAGCACTACATACAACCCCACTAAAAAGAGTTCAGACGGAGAGAGATAGAGAGGAATAAAACACACGCGCTACCTTCCACGCAAAAGAAACCGATACTCTGTTTCGCAAAGGGGAATCCAAAACCTGAATGAAGCTCAAATTTAGAGGAAATTAAGGCGCAAAAGGGATGGGGAATTGAGAAAAGGGGATAGAGACAAAGGTGATCAGAACCTCTTTCTCCTTCTTCTCTGTACAGTCAAGAGAGAGAGAGTGAGAGACACAAAGGTGGCAGTGTGGCACCTTTGTGCGTTTTAGAGAGAGAGAGAGAGAGAGAGACGATATGGCATTGGCATGGAGGCATCTGACAGGGTCTCTACCTTTAGTTTGGATTTTTGCTCTCTCATATCAGACTCTCAGTATCTCATTTCACATACAACCTCCCATAGGTTGATTCCACTGTTATGTGGGGACCACGGTCATAACTCACCAGTGAAATAATAGGGGAAATGTATTAGCATTAAATTTCACAATGGCCCCTGCCCCTGCTGTTATTTATGATTTTGCACCAAACGGTGATAAAGGAAGGATTTACTGTTGTATCTTCTGTTTAGTTATGTTTTCCCTTGGTATCATTAGATTTGCTAGATAAAATCAATTTTCAATTTTTCTTTTTACTTAGCCTGAATTTTTGGTACATTATAGTAAGAAATTAGTATCTGGGACTTGAACTATAAATATAAATAATTGTGATATATCAGGAAGTTTTACACTGAGGAGTTGATTTATTAAAATAATGTAAAACAACAATAATCAAGATTCCGTGAACTGTTAATTCATTATTAGACTCATTTGCTATTATGGACTATTTAATGATTAAGTAGTTCATAATAGAAAATTTTAATCTGTGTTTTGAAAATTCTAGTTGTATCAGAGCGATATGTTACTATTATGTTAATGTAATAATTGTGAAGTGAGCTCTTAAATCAAAATTCTTTTAAGAGGAAAGAAAAACTACATTATTAGTCATATGTATCATATTTTTTTGGTCTGCTATACTTTTTTTAATTAATAGTTTTGTTCCACTTACAAGTTTTTTTAAAATATCGTCTATCCTTCCAAATTCTTGCAAAAGTGTTCAGAATTGCTTCTTTTTTTTAAAGAAAAATAGAAATTATTGAACCAGAAAAGTTGTTGAAGTGGAAAACCCTCCAAATTACTCACTCATTATTAGTCATTATTGCTTATTTTAGTACTTGTTTTAGTCCCAATTTGACTATGTCTGTTGGTTTTCTTCAAGTAATTTTACCAAAATTCAAAGCATTTCTCTTCTGTGAATGATGCTCATGGCATGTGAGATGCCATTTTTATTCCTTTTACTGTTTTTTGGTCGTTTATTCTTTACCTACCAGTGTTACTACTGGCCTGATTTCTACCTTTAAAAAAGACTACTAACCACTACACATTGTGTCTGATTTCTGTGGCTTATTTTGAATTCATTATATACGTAGTGACAAAATTCAAGAGGTTTCATTGAATCGCCACATTGTATGATACAATTTTACTGTCACAGAGATCTGGTTGTTATTTACTATACCTTTTCTGTATTTGGCAGCATTTACACTGCCAATTTATTGGTACTGAGTCAACTGACAGATTATTCTCAAAAGAGAAAAAAAAAAAAATGGGGTCTACATCTATTGACAGGTCTGTGTACCTACCCACGTACCGGAATGGTATAATACGCGTACGGTAAATAATACCGGAATGGTATGAGAGTACTGCAGATGGCGTCTCAACAGAGAAATATCTCTAAATTGATCCCTGATAAGTTAACATACTTTTTATATTGAATATTCAAAGCCAATTTCTAAAATAAATTTCTTTATGCAAACAACCAAATTTACAAAACCAAATCCTTCTTAGTTTTAGGCCTACTAGTTCCACTATATATACAAACATTAGATTAGGTGGATATCTCCACTAGGTCAAGATAATTAAATTTCGTATATACCTGCTCTGTATATATTGTGGAGTAGCAAGCATATATTTTCCATTTGTAAACTATACCTGGAAGTTTTATTAACACCCTGTTTGGATGGAGATTAGAGAAAGAAAGGGGAAGTGAAGAATAGAAGGAAATGAAATGGAATAGAAAGGAAGATGAACATATTCAACCTTCTTAGAGGAACATATTAACACCCTGTTTGTAATCTATGAAGTCCCTTTTATTAATTTCAACTATACAGAAAAATCTATTTTTGAATTCCAAGTTAGTATAAGGCCCTGAATGGAAGTAAATAAAAATTTCAAAAAGTTGAATCATTTGAATAGAAAAGAGTCTAATAGAGTTGACTTGAATTGAATTTAATCATGGAAATAGTTACCTTGTAGAAAGAATTCATTTACTTATACTGACATTATATTTCAAAGCAATAATTTGGGTATGTTTGGGACTTGTCAAGAGTCCCAAACATAAATCACCGATTCAAAGTCCAAATGACCGATCCAAACCGTTCATCTTGTTCTCCATATTAATATGTGCTTGGAGACCAAATTTTACATTTTTTGGAATTTTTTTACTATTTATTAAGCCACTTTGAAAATCGCTGATCCAACGGTGGCTTCTGATTTTACTGTTCCAAACAGTCACCGTTGAATCAGCGATTTTCAAAGTGGCTTAATAAATAGTAAAAAATTCCAAAAAATGTAAAATTTGGTCTCCAAGCACATATTAATATGGAGAACAAGATGAACGGTTTGAATCGGTCATTTGAACTTTAAATCGGTGATTTATGATCCAATGCACACCATGGCCTATGCATTGCAATGCACCATAGCCCATCTCGAGTCACAAATGCATGATTTTCTTAAAAGCATTTAAAAGAGATAAAACGGGCCGATAAAGCCCATTTAAAATGTCACCAATCCATTGGCCCAACCAATAATGCCAATAAGCCAGGACTATATAATGTCAAACGATTTCGTTCCTGTAATTATTTTTATCATCATAATCTAGATTCGTCTAGATAAAATTTGATGATTAGTTTTAGTGGTAGATGCACTAGAGAAGTTTCGTGAGAAATCCTAACTTTCCTTTTGAGTTATCTTCTTCTTCTAAGAAAAATAATAATCAATTTAATCAGAATCAAACCGAAAGATTCAGGTCAATATTTATTATTACCCTAATTATTACTATTTGAATCCTATGCAGATCTTAAATAACTTGATTTTTTACTTATTCTTTAATAAAGCAATGATTTTCTTACAAATTAAACGAAAAATCTATTCCGGTCCAATTTTTCTGGTCAAATCATTTGGTTCAGTCTAGTTTTTTTAACACTTATAATTATGAACCTGATAATTACATCTACGGGATATTTCAGCTGGCCAACGCATCTATTATTCTCCAGAAGAACCTAGATTCCTGCTGTCCCGCAGGACGAAGAAATAAGGAGTGTGTGTTGTGGGTGTCGTGTGCCTACAGGCTATGATAAGAAAAAAACAATTACACCTTTAAGATAGAACTCCTCTTCATTTTCCTCAGGAGCTGGAGAAGATTAGTTCCAAACAATTATTCTATTTAGAAAATTAATTAAACTATAAAACGAACCTTTTTTTTTTTATGATAGGAGATCTTAGGTTGGTTTCCGCAGTGCACAATGTTATTGTGTTCAAATCTGAAAAAAAAAAAAAGATATTTTAATTTCTTTCATATATGTTCCACATTTTTTTTTTCAAAAACTGATTAATAAAAAGTGCAATATATTAAACTGCAAGTGCTTATGACTTATAGTTCTTATTAACATCTAAGATTTTTAAGAGCCAATTAAATGGCTTAATACACAATTTATTGGCAGCTATGATGATTGTAGCAAGACTATCCTATACAGCAACTTGAATTAAAAGAATAAATATTAAAAGCATTTAAACCAAAAATCTTAATAAGTGAATGAAAATTTACAAGAAAAATATATATAAGTGAAGAGAGAATGAGCATTATAGGCTTAGATATAATTATATTTCTTCGATCAGATAAAAAATGAATGTTGGAATAGCAGACAAATTGTACAATATATTGATAAAATATAAGTTGAAACTCTGGTTGTTTATCAGTTATGTACCAAAGATGAAAGACCAAGTCAGAAGAACTCAATGTGGGTGAGCACATGCAGCTTGTTCTTTTTTGGTCTAAAAAAAAAGGTATATCACTATGCTACATTATCATATTAATAAAAAAAATATTGATGTATCTCCATTCTTATATTATGCACGTAGTTATTCTGATCCGCCAACGGCTGAGATTGAAAAATGAATTTTTGAATTGAATATCAACCCTCCAATCACATAATCTATCTTCTTTTGATTAAATACATCTATTTTACGTGTAGAAGTTTAAATTTAGTTAAAAACATGCTCACCACACAGTTTGCTACATGATTTATCACATTAAAACTAAATATATCCTTAGCAATTCGTTTCCTTATTTCTCCTTACAATATTCTATTCTTGTAATTAAATTATTTTCTTATTTCTCCATTTCCTCCGTTTCATTTCCCTACCATCTATAAAAACTACTTAATCTGCGCATGCCACGTTTTGTTAACTCTCAATAAAGATTTTTATAAAATATAAAGATGTAACCTTTTTTAAATGCTAAATTTTATACAGCGTAAATTAACTCAAAAGTTTTCTGCACGTGTTGTTATGAAAGTTTTTTCGGATACACATTTTGACAATGCATATTTTAATTTACACAGAGCATATATAGACGATAAAGTGAAAACTGTCTTGTGTATACCTTGTGTTTTGCATGAATTAAAAACTATCCTGTCAAAATAGGCACCCATTTTCCGTATTAAACATATATGTTTAAACATATATATACCTCTAATATAAGTTGTGCATTTTCGATTATATTAATTAATTATTTTTCCGATTGTGTTGTTAGCTTAACTCTATATTTCTGAAAAATAATTTTATGTTTTCAACAATAACTTCATCCAGAATTCTTTAATTAGCTCATTGTGTTGTCAAAATTCTTTAATTTGATATTAATGTGTTAGTTTTATATGGGTTTTTATTATGCTCATGGTTGTTACTTATTTTAAACATTAGTTGATCGCTTGTAGAAGGTTAAGAGTAAGCACAATTCCTCACATTGGTATAGTACTACTGTACCAGTACTGGAGTTAACCTCGATATGAATATGGTGCTTATATTCCCATTCATTATTGTGTGTTTCTGAACTGTTTGTATTCTTTTTAGTAATATTTTATAACCAGCAGGTGATTGTAGTTAAATGAAAAGCCTTAGCTAAATAGAATACCATAAAAACCAGGGGTCAAATGAAAAAAAAACAATCACTGATCATAGAAAGATATGTCAATTGTAGTTATAGGAGATAAATACATAACTAATATTTTAATATGTTAATTTTTTTATGGCTTAGAAGGCACTAAGTAGTTAAATTGAATTTAAATTTTGGAATTGAGTTAGTAGTCTAGGTCCAAAGTTTAAGTCCGAACCACTATTTCGGCTTCAAAGTTTGAATCTTAACTACTAACTTGATTTAAAAGTTTTAATTCAAACCGCTAACTCAGAGCCTTCTAGACCATTGAAAATCTAACGTACTCAATCTATTTTCCTATATAATTTAATAATAATTTTTTAAATTCGAAGTTCTCTGACAAATTTTTTGTGCTATAAAATATTCAAAGTTTATCTTTTTCATTTATATTTAAAAATTTATAACTCAAATTGCACATAAAATTTATTGTATTGGAATTCTCTTCTATATAACTTACTTTTTTCATAAAAAAATATCTTATGATAATTTGTTATAAATTTATTTTACTCGTGGTATCATAATATTAGAATAGAGATTTCATAAAGACAAACTGTATTTTTGTTTTCTATTTTTGTTGACCACGTGAGTCAATTTTTCTATGCTTAGAAATATTAATGACGGATCAAGTATTTAATTATTGTGAAAACCATCATTGAAAGGTCCAAAACGTGGTAGACCAAGATTGGTTAGTTTTCATAAACGACAGGAAAATTCTGCCCACTGGTGGACAAAGGATTTGATTCCTTCATTTCTCCTCTTCCTCTATAGTTTCGACAATAAAAATGGAAACAATCACATCTTTCCATATTTTGTTTAGGATTATTGTATTTTTGTGAATAGATGAATAACAGATCTTGTGTTGACAAAATTAATAAATCTTTCTAAGTTGAAAAGAAAATGAAGAATATCTAGAATTTTCGTGTAGAGAAATGATATGTAAAGAAATTTCTATTGTTAAAATAATTTTCATCAAGAATACATATGTAGAGAAAATTCTTATTTCAATAATTTAATTATATATTTTTCAAATTTGTTTCTTTATATATCATCTCCTCTAAATCGTTTAATGATCTGTCTCGCTTGTGGAGAAAATTAGATATTAAATCGCAATGATATTTCAAAAAAGAAAAATCATGTTATATTTGATCTTTTTTTTTCCTTTATTGTTATTTATTATTTGGATTTCCGTTTTTTTTTAATTTGTCTTTTATTTTCATTTAATTTTTTTAATTTGTGTGAATTTCAAATAAAAAAAAGTCTCTTCGTATTCTATTCAATCTTATAATATGTCTCCGTTGCAACGCACGGGCATGATACTAGTATTTTTTTCTATGACTGTAGTATTCTATATATAGTTCAATAATTGAGCATACATAGAAAATTGTTAGAATAGAAAAAATATAAGATTTAAGTCTTTGAAAAACGCTAGAAGTAATTAATGAGCCTTCTTTATCTGATATATAGAATGAATAAATATGAATAAATTCCTTGTCGAATATATCCAGTAATTAAAGAAATGGAGAAAAGATAGAAGGGTAAAGTAACACAACAAGTGTAGATCTCAAATTTGATTGATTTGATCACAACAGATCACTATCCCAACCAACCTGGAACGCCTTTTTGAAAACCTTCTAGAATCAAAGGGGAAATATTGAAGTTCCTTTTGGAAGTCTCATATGATTATATCACAAGATAACAACATATCTGCACCACAATCTAATAAAGATATGCTCCCCACTGGAGACTAGATCCTAGTCATATAAAACAAATTTTACAATTTTTAATATATTTTATTGGAAAAAATATATTTCATAATTGTAATGAACACAAAAATAAATATAAAAAAATTTGCTAGCATATCTTTATATATTAGATATATTTAGCTAAGCAGGGTTTTATCACATTATCTAAACAGCGCGTATATAAAATAAAATTCTGAGAAAAAGAATGCAAGAATCAGAAGGCACAATCAATGGATGCTAACAATTGTATGTATGTAATAAATTATAAATATATGTAACAATTATCAGCATCCTCCTCAAATTTGAAACCATCCCTATTTTTGGAGAAAGTTTTTGATTAATTACAAAAGTGGTTTAAGGGGAGATGTTTTTGGTAGTGTTGGAGAGAATTTTGTGCAAGAAAAAGTAGATTTGGTCTCACATTTATCCCAATGTGAATATGTGATTGACTGAAAACATGTACAAACAAAGAAAAAGAGGGGGTATTTGAGAGTGATATCAATGAAAATAAAAGGGGGCATAGCATCAACTGGTGGAGGCACATAGCATGGGTGTATTGTGATCATATCATACATACAGATCTAGTTGCAATATTTTTGGAAAAGGGAACCTTTTCCTTGTGGAATTTCTTTGGAATTATAATGTTATTGTTAAAAACATGTAGTTTAAAGATCTACTTCGAAATTCATCATTAGAGAGAGAGAAAAAAAAAAGAAAAGAAGAAGAAGTGGAAGATAAGGGAGAAGCGGCCAGATTGGATCTGATTGGTATTGTTCATCTTTTTATGAAGAAAAAATATCGCAAAGGAATAGAAAGGGAGCGTAAAGGAGGAGAGATGAAGTTGAGTTTTGTCACTCTCAAATCAGAGTGTAGACATAATACATTTTATACTGTTTATTTTCATTTTTTTTCTCATTACATAGTGGTATTCTGAAACACAATCTAAAAATAAGAATATACTATAATCCAAAAAAATTGAGATAAAATTTTAGGATTGTTTTCAAGCGAAACTAAAATCAAACAAAGATCAATTACAATTTGGAAAAATTAATTATAATTATAATATTGTGAAATGAGGATACTTTGTATCCATTTGAATTACAAGTTTAAAAATATATTTGGATTACTGTGATACCTCGCTTTTTTGGATGTGTACAAAAAAAGGTTCCGGTAACTTGCAAATACCAATCAACTCTCTTCAACGTGTAAAACATAAATTGAGAAAGTGGAAATATGGGCCCACAATTTTGGTTTGTACCATTTTTTCTAATAACAAGATAAAACTTAAAATAACTCCAAGGTACAAGAAGAGAGTTCCAGAAGCCCTATGGGTCTTTTTTTTCATGTCCGATAATCATCTTTCATAATAAAAATAAGAGGAGGTTTTCAATGTCCCATGTCTTTTATATCTCATCATGCTTCATATTTTATAACTTTATTTTTAAAATTCAAATTATCAATCCGAACTGTTTAACATGATATATATACTAAAATATAATTAGAGATGAAGTTTTATAATTTTTAGAAATTTTTTACTATTTTTTAAGATGAGTGAAAATCATTGTTTTTTTTAACGGTTCAAAAACAGTGATTTTGTACATATTTTAAAAAATAGTAAACAAAATCCAAAAAATATAAAATTTCATCTCCATGCATATTTTAGTATAAATATTGTGTTGAACGGTTCAGATCAACAATTTGGACGTTAAAAACGAAAATATAAAATATGAGGTATGAAAAAGATGAGGCATTGGAACCCACCTCAAAAAACAATATGCATTTTAAAATACACACTTATTTATTGTATGTATGTACATCTGTTTAAAACTCTATTGTGTCACATTTAATTATAATATCGATACACACTTGTCTTCTTTAGTTAAAAGACATTAACTCGATTATCACACAATTTTAATCAAGTTAAAAGGCACATTTAGACCACTGATAACAACTATCTTGTTCTTCCAAATTTGTTTCTTAACATCTTAATATGCATAAATAGATATTACTCAATACACACCTGATTATAATGCCATACATAATTACTTAGTTTTTTTCTTTTAAAAAAAAAAACTCGACTAAAAACAGTTGGGAGTTATTAAGGGATGAAGGTTTGGACATATAATATTTCTAATATTTGTTCCGTTACTTCCATTACTCCCCTTAACTTTTAAAAATCTTATTAATGCTAGAACTTATTCTTTCCTTTGAATTAATTATATTTTTTTTTTAGTTTTACCCTTGAATACTATAGGTTTCGTTCAAATATTTTACATCATAAAATTATGCATTATTTAAGTTTTATTTCTGTTATATTTTAGTTGGAATTTATCTCTTATGTCCACGTTTACAAATAATATTTAAATATTATATTAAATATATTTAGAAATAAATACATATATGTAACCACATTATATGGAAGTGTCTCGAAACAATTTTAGTGGAATTATTTTAGTAAAAATTACCGTAAATGTGTTAAAGAAATATTTACATGGAATTTGATTTTCTTTACCTAATAATTTAACATAAATGCTTTTAAATTTTAATTGAAGATCAATTTGACATAAAAGAATATACTTTTGCTGGCTTCTAATAGGACAGGAATCTTACTGACAATTTGAGTTATTTAAATTAAAACCATATTTGCCGGTTGTTGTAATTAGTTGTACTTGACGCATACATACAACTACTTCCACCACTACAAAAAAAGCAATTAATAAGAAAATGAATAAACCTTGTCACAATCCTATGTACATATGACTTCCAATTAATATGGCACACAAACTTTGTCATGAACTCATGATACAAGACCCATGACTCATTTTGGCATTTAAAATGTAATTTAAGAGCATTAACTAAGTATGAAAACCACCATGCAAATATTAGCATTTCAAACAATATTCATGTAAATAAAGCTAATTTATTAGTTTTTTATACTATAGAATTAATTTAGGTACTTTTTTGAGCTCATAAATGAAAATTTCTCCCATATATAAATTGAAAAAAAATTGTTTTATATTATATTTTTTAGAAGGTTGGTGGTTTTAAATATCTACTAATGATTTTATTGATAAAAAAAATTACAAGCATCAAATGATCCTCAATCTTAGATCTAAACTAATTTATTCTCATGAATTCATCTAAACTACTCTAATCGTTTAATCTTACTTATCTACACTTTTAAACACCTTATTACCTCATTCCTTATCTCTCTAGGACCGGATCGCTTTCATTTGATAGTTGTCGCACTTCGACGACCAGATCTACTTGCTGCGACACAACGATTAAGATGAGAGTAAAGACTCTACACTCCGAACTCTCACAATACTGCACTCTCGACTTCGATCTAGTCCCTCCCCTCTCACTCATTCTCCTCTCCGCTTGAGGAGATAGAGACGAGCAGCCCGGGCCCTGACCTAAGGTAGCCAGGGCGATGGCCCCCAGGCCCCAAAATCCAACAAGACCCCAAGAAATAAATTGTTTATGTTAAAATTGACAAATAAAAGTCAACAATTTAATAGGGCCAAAAATAAAACTTCGTTTCTTTTCTGTGAAACAACAAACGAAGCAAGAAAAAAAAATTAATAAACCTAATTCCACCGACCGCCATTTCTTCTATGTAAATCATCAAACGATGAAAGAAAGAAATTAAGAAACCTATCTCTTTTCACTAGTCACGATCTCGTTTTGTGACAACGAGTGCGAGGCAGAGGCAGAAGCGACATTTGGTTAAGGCAAGGCCGACGCATCAACACGGCCTCTGTATTGTATTATTGGCAGCTTAGCGCTACGCCTGTCTCATTACCTAGGTTCTATACTTTTATTTTTAATTTAAAATAATATTTTCTAGAAAATATACATCAGGTAACAAAAAAAGAAACAAAAAAAGAGAGTGAGAAAAAAAAACTAAAACCTCAAAAAGATTCTATTCAATAGCTTTGAAAGAAAATTAAACCACAAAATGAGTTTTTGAAAAACCAAGTTAAAAGTGAAGTGCACGAAGAAAGAAGAAATGTATCTGAAAATCAAAATAAGATAAATGAAGATGAGGTAAATAAAGAAAGTACTTAGATTTTTCGTTATCCATAAATATATATGATCCTAGAGTGTGTAATAGTTTGGATTCAAAACTGAGAGATTTGTTTGTTGAGAATAATTCTATTAGAGATTCTAATATTAATTTTTCTAAAGATAAATATAATAGGGGTTCTCTACATATTATTTTGATCAAAAATTGTACATAAAGGGTTCAAATTTTTTTCTCATTCCGGGCTCCAAAATCTTCAGGACCAGCCATGGAGACGAGAGAGGAGAGTTTTATTTTATATTATAATGGTGTGGTGGGTCTATATATAATATTTAGAAAAAAATGAAGCTATCAGCTGCTTAACGTAAATGAACTAACATCCACTAATAATTAATAACCAACTTGATTTGATTGTGTTTATATATAATTTGCAGATCATGAAAAGTTAATAAAATCAATTGATCTGGTGCTGTTGTCTGCCACTCGTGAGTTAAAAAAGTGAAAATAATGGTAGTACCATTTCTATGGTGCTGTACTATCTCTCCTTGACAGCCATTTAATTAATTTGCTAATGCATTTATATATGCTTTTCATAATTAAGATCCTCGTTTGTTTTTACTTTTTCACCTCACATGTTCTTAGAAACCGATACTTGTATAAAAGCTAAAGGTGTAGGCATGAATAGGATGTCTATCACGATTACTTGTATTAATTTCAGTTGGGGCTTCAATCTATAATGTTCCTAGCAATTCAGATGGATCAGATTAGTTGTGTGTTGTTCAGAGTGCTACCGATTTTTTTATCTGTGTATAGTACTTGAAAAAAAAAAATTGTGAGTTTGATTCAAAAATATTTCCATGAATGATCGATATTATTCAATACTGTCTATTTTTATGGCTTATATATAATGTTAGTAAGAGTCATGTAATGTTTCTGACAAAAATGAAAATTTTCAATTCACATGATCATTTGCTTAGCTCTCCTTTGCTGATACCGCCCCTACAAGTATTTTGAGCTTGGCAACGCTATAGCTACTAGCGTTTCAAATTTTGTCTGAAAAACACTGATAAAACTCTGTTTCAAAAATTCTACTATGAAACGATGTAATTGTTAGTGTTTCGTCAAATTTGACATGCTAAAAATGTTAACATTTGCATTGCAAAAAAAAGACAATGTTAACATTGTGTCTTAATCAGAAACGCTATAATGGTGATAACTGATAGAAAGAAACTGTGGTGTAACTTGAATTTCTGCAATGAAATGGACCTAAGCAGTCTTATTTAAAAAAAAAAAAAAAAACGCTACAATGCTAATATTTCGACCGTTAGTCAAAAATATTTTGGATTTGCTCCCATAATATTATTTTATTTTTAAATGCTTCACATGAAAAATCGGACAGTGATACAAATGCTACAAACGATATTTTATTATAAGGAAGACGGTTTGTGGAAAATCTTAGAAAGAATACGAATCTTGACGAAGGCAATATTGTCTGATCAACGCTTATGATAGGTTCTAGAAGCAACTAATTAAGCTATACCAATGGCACAACCAACTTTTCTTAATTATTACCTACTTTATGTTCTTACCTACTTTTTACTTCTTAGATATATCATTAATTTTGCAGCAAATTTGACATGTTCATATAGCTATTAATTATCTATTATAGTTGTTTTTTTAGCTAGTTTTCATTATTAATTTATTTTTTATATGGAAATTGGTATTGCGTTTTGATGGCCCCTACTTCACTTATTTGAATGTTTGGTTTGCACAGTTAACTATTATCAATTATAAATGACATTAATGTAACAATTTTGTGACTTTGTATTACATTTTTATTTCCATTGAATAAGTGTAACAAAACTTATAAAGGGGTCATTTTCTCTTTTTCATCAGAAATGTATAATCATTAAATGTCTATCCTTTCAATCAAGGTGTTTCTTAAAGTAATGGTGGGTATAATTAATATAATCATTGAAAAGTGATTAAAAAAAAACAATTTCTTTTGCAAGTTTGCACGTGAGCCCTTGCAATTTTGCTCACTTGCACATGATGACCCATAACTTATGGCACTCAATAGTATTTAGATATAAATGCTCCGATTTTTAAGAAATTGCCTTACATATATATAAATAGAGAAATTATTCTTATACCTCATATTCTAATCTCCTTATTTGTAATACAGAAGTATTATTATTACTGAACATGCAAATTGTTCATTTATGAATTTCAAAATATTAATTTTTCATGACGTGCAAAATCTTTACACTTTACACTTTTCTTTCCTAAATAATCATTAAAAAATTAAATTAAACACTTTGTCAAATAAGTAAAAATATATTTTTAAAAGTGTTTATTTATAGTAACATATAAACAATTTTATCGTCAGGTATAAACATATTGGGAAAAGATGTAAACATATTTAAGATATAGGTAATTAACAAGTGCAAACAAGTAGCTGCAAATGTCATTTCTCTAAAAATATTGTAGGAACTTAAGAAAAATTAAACTAATAAACAACAGTAGAATACCCTATGGCTATGATTTCACTAGTTGACAGCAACTAATTATAGTGGGAATTTGAAAACTGGTACAGCTGAGAATAGATAGATAGGCAGCTTACCAGCAACAATTAGCAACTAGCAAGGCTTCATTTGCCTCTGTTTTTGGCATTTGTCTTACTTTATTATTTTTTAGCGGTTTTGTGTTTCTGTTCAACTTTGATTTATTTTCTTTTATGTTATTTATCTTTTTTCTTTTATTTTACTTCAAAATAAACTGGTTACCAGATCTAAAATCGACACAAGCTTGTGTCAATATAGATGAAATTTGAGAGCTTGATCCTCACTTTCTCTCAAAATTAATAAAAAGAAATAACTAATTATAGTGGCAATATGAATAGAACGGCATGCAGTGCTTCAACATCAGTTAGTGCAAATTCAGAAATTCCACCAACTTAAAAGATCTCTTAAGCCTTTGAAAATAAATAAATATATAGAGAGAGAGTGTGTTTTTTGAAGGACATATATAGAGAGAGTTGAATGACATATTTTACTTTACGTTCATTTTTTTGTTTTTGAAGTTCAAAAAGTCGATTCAAACCGTTCAATATGATCTTCATAATAAAATGGCTTGTAGACAAAATTTTACAATTTTTGAAATTTTTTTTTTACTATTTTTTTTAGAATTTTTGAAAATCGTTGTTTTTCAGAAAATTCTGGACCATCAAAAACAACAATTTTCAAATATTCCAAAAAAATAGTAAAAAAATTTCAAAAAATATAAAATTTGATCTCCAAGCACAATTTAATATGAAGATCAACTTGAACGGTTTGGATTGACATTCTGAACTTTGAAATCATAAAATATGTGTGAAATAAAACAAAAAGCTTTACTTCTTGAAATAAACCCTTGTTACCATAGATTGAGGCTTTAAAAAATATATATTTTTATAAAAATATTAATTGCAACAATGAATTAAGATACTAAATAAAAAATAAAATATTGATAAAGTTATAAATAACAAAAAAAACTTGGGAATTTTTTTTAAATAGGTTCACTCAATTTGCCAAAAATCTACTATTTTTTTAATAAAATAAGCAGTAATTATCCGCAGTATATACTATGAGTAGAACTAGGTGTTCTTAAGCTCACCAAAGTGTTTGGTGAGCTTAACTCTAAAACCCTTCAAATCGATTTCAAATGACGAATTCGAACTGTTGGAACCCGTCTATCTTACGTGTGATGCGTCTACATGTGAAATTTTTAAACATTCGAATTAGTTTAGTATAAAGTCAATCGGTCAAAATTAGAAGGTTAATAAATTAATTTTAGTGCATTAATTTTTTGCATGTTTTTTGACCGCTTGACTTTATACTAAATTAATTTGAATGTTTAAAAGTTTCACATGTAGACGCATCACACGTAAGATAGGTGGGTTCTAACAGTTCGGATTCGTCATTTGAAATCGATTTGATGAATTTTGGAGTTAAGCTCACCAAATACTTTGATGAACTTAAGAACACCCTAGTTCTACTCATACTATATAGCGTTAAAATTAACGACCGCTTCTTAAAAAATGCTAAACAATACAAATTATAGTAGCAGCATAACGCCTATAAAATATTCCCGTTAAAGCAGCCACCGTCGCCGCTATATATTTAAATTACTGAGTGCATGTTTTAAATTAATTACATTCTTGAAAATTTACTGTTATATAGGTGTCTGTGAGAATTTAATTTTATGGAAGGAGAAAATATTTATATTGATGATAATTTATATAGTTGTAAACTGATTTTGCTTAATTGCTTTATTATGTATGTTTATGAGTTTATCCAAATAAAAAACAGAGGTTGCCAAGAAGCCAGGTTGACTTTGTGACAAAACCATTGTTTTAAGGAAGGATAAAAAAAATAAGTTTATATTACACCAAATTTCTTATATAGTAGTAGATCCATTCAAGTCCATTAAAATATTTAGGAGATGAATCATGTGAGCATATATTATTCAGTTCCTTGATCCACATCTATTGCACAATTTTTATTTTAGTACTATTGCGTAAGCAACATTTTTTTTACTATATTTACTTGGCATGACACATTATAAAAAAAATAATAAAAAAACAAGTTTTGCATGTGGTGTATAATTTTTCAAAAGTGTATTAAAAATGAAAAGAGTTTAAATATGTCTTTTATGTTTTATCACACCAAACAGTTAATCCAAACTAATTCAAAATCATCTCCAAATTAAATTGTTCTTGGAGACCCAATTTTTTATATATAATTTTTAAAATTTGCTATTTTTTAGGATGGTCCAAAAACAGTGATTTTGTACCCATTTAAAAATAGTAAAATATTTGAAAAATTATCAAATTTGGTCTCCAATTACATTTTAATATGGAGATGTTGATCAGTTCATATTGATTGTTTAGATTTAAAAAATAGAGATAAAAACTATAAAATACAATGAAATATAACAGACATGCTGCATTGAACCCTCCTTTTTAAAAATTTAAGTTCTATACAATATGCTATAATAATTCAAAATTTGAACAATCAATTGAATCACCTACTAAAAAACAAAGGACACGTAGATCAAAAGGACACTTTGAATGTTTCTAATTTACTGCTGATAGTAATGTACAATTAAGGTGCTACAATATTATTACAAAGTAAAGAAGAATTCTCAAATAAATTTAAGGTAAATAGTCGCTTTCACGAGTGCGTATCCGCCCAGGTACCTGAGGTGCAATTTAAAAAAACGAACGGTTCAGATTAATTCTATTCAAATCAAACTAATGAACGGACCGGATTTTCAGCTTTGCAACTCAGGTACCTGGGGTGATATGGATTCCGCTTTCACTGGGCCTACATATATAAAACCTTGAAGCAACGTGTAATACATTTCGTTTATATATTTCATTTTCATCTTAACTAAAATCCTTTTACTTTCGCTATCCAAAGAAATATCGTGGGAGCGTGTAACGCTAGTATTGGCCTATTGGCTCATAGAGTCATAGGTGATTTTTTAGTACGATCGATCGTTGATAACTTGATATTATATATTGAATGGTATACGGTACTTTGTAATGCACATATTTGATCAATATGTTCGTTATTTAAGTTTAAATTATCAATTTAAACCGTTTAATATAATCTTGATGTAAAAATATACTTAGATATTAAAATTTATAGTTTTTTTAGATAGGTAGAAACTAGAAAATTAGTAAATCTAAATATTTTGAACCACTTAAAATAGCGATTTTCTACCTAAATAAAAGAATAGTAAATAAATTTAAAATAAAAATAAAAACTTGATCAGTAAGTATATTTGGTCAAAAGGAAATCATATTAAGCAGTCCATTATTTGAATTTTAAAACAGAGATGTAGATCTATAGATTGGACCAATGTGTGCATCACAAAGTATCTTAGCCTCAAGCTTTACATATATTATCCAGACACTTGATATTATTATATTTCGTAATTATCGTTAATAAGACTCAATTTTCCTATTAGAAGGACTGCCTTATGGGAGCTGTCAAGAATGGGTTAATTGGTACTTATTCTTTTATTTAATTTCGCTTTTTTAAGATTAGACGTGGCACTGTGTGTGTGTATATATTTCATAATTATCCAATTAAAAAAGGTTTCATGACTCATCATCGATCAAGTTTTGAACCAATTAGTGTTTAAAAATGGTGGGGTTCAAGCTGATTTTTGTGAGATTTGTTGCTTCAAACTTTTTATAATATCACTCTCCTAAAAGCTAGTTTATGTTATCATGGTCTTGGCTGCTAACATTTGGTGCTATTAGAAAAGATGTTAATTTATAGATTTTCTTAAACTAGATTTATGCACATTATATACATCAAAAAATAATGAAATTTAATACAACAGTATTGTATTTAAGTGTGAGCTAATTATTGTTTGTTATAATGTGCAGGCATTTTGGATCGGCTGCAATATGATGCCAACGTTTTCTCCTCCAGCTTTTTTATTTTAGACATATCTCTTTTTTTTTTCTTTTTTTTTTGAATTGGTATGTTTCTTTCCTGTTGAAAATTAACAGTACAAACCGCTTTAGTACACATTTCTCTTCTCTCTCTTTTTTTTTAAACCTTGGCAGTTTTGTACACATTTTTCTCTTCTACCATTTTTTGTTTCTTTGAATGGTTGACAATACATTAGGGCTACTAATGAGTCGAGTTGAGTCCAAGTTGCTAATTCAGTTTTGAGTCAGAAATTATAATTTGGAATCAACTCGCCAGCAACTCGATTCGACTCGTGACTCATAATATAGTACATAGTTAGACAATCTAATTTAATTATAACAAAAGAAATAGTACCTAGTTAACCAGAATAATACACAATTAAAGATAGTACATAATGAGACAGTGACAAATACATAATTTAAAATTATGAAAATACCAAAATAGTACATAATTAAAAATTACCAAATAGATAAAGTCTAATAAAACAATACATAGTCTAATAAATTAACAAAACAAAAGAAATAGTACATAGTTTATCAAATTACCAAATATTACAAAATCTAACAAAACATTACACAGTTTATCAAATTATCCAAAAAAAAGTCTAATAAAACAGTATGCAGTTCTTTTCTCTATTTCTTGTCTTTCTTCTCTACTTGTCTTCATCTGTTACAATACAATAGATTGTGGGAAACATGTATAAGGTTTAGGATGCAAAAATTAGGAATATATGGATTAAAGTTTGGTGTGAGTCCAACCGAGTTGACTAAATGAAAAATAAAATATTGATAAAGTTATAAATAACAAAAAACTTGGGAATTTTGCCACTCAATTTGCCAAAAATCTGCTATTTTTTTTTTACTAAAAATAAGCATTAATTATCCGCAGTAGCGTTAAAATTAACGACCTCTTCTTAAAAAATGCTAAACAAAACAATACAAATTATAGTAGCAGCATAGCGCCTATCAAATATTCCCGTTAAAGCAGCCACCATCGCCGCTATATATTTAAATTACTGAGTGCATGTATTAAATTAATTACCTTCTTTAAAATTTACTGTTATATAGGTGTCTGTGAGAATTTAATTTTATGGAAGGAGAAAATATTTATATTGATGATAATTTATATAGTTGTAAACTGATTTTGCTTAATTGCCTTGTTATGTATGTTTATAAGTTTATTCAAATAAAAAAAAAAGAGGTTGCCAAGAAGCCAGGTAACAACCATTGACTTTGTGACAAAACCATAGTTTTAAGGAAGAATAAAAAAGTAAGTTTATACTACACCAAATCTCTTAATAGATAGTAGTAGATCCATTCAAGTCCATTAAAATATTTAGGAGATGAATCATGGGAACATATATTATTTTCCTCGATCCACACCTATTGCACAATTTTTATTTTAGTACTATTGCATATGCAACATTTTTTTTACTATGTTTACATGGCATCATTGAACCCTCCTCTTTAAAAATTTAAGTTCTATACAATATGTTATAAAGAAATCAAAATTTGAACAATCAATTGAATCTCCTACTAAAAACAAAGGACGCGTAGGTCAAAAGTACACTTTGAATGTTTCTAATTTACTGCTGATAGTAATGTACAATTAAGATGCTACAATATTATCACAAAGTAAAGAATAATTTAAAAATAAATTTAAGGTAAATAGTCGCTTTCACTAGGCCTACACTACATATATAAAATCTTGAAGCAACATGTAATACATTTCGTTTATATATTTCATTTTCATCTTAATTAAAATCCTTTTACTATCTCTATCCAAAGAATCGTGGGAGCGTGTAACACGCTAGTATTGGCCTATTGGCTGATAGGTGATATTATCTCGAAATTTTTATTAATAGCAAAGCAAAAAACAAAAAAAACAACAAAAAAAAAAAAAAAAACACACACACACACACCTTTGGGAGATTTTCACATTTACCCAGGCCGCATAGTTAATCTGCAGCTCAATTATTGGGGGGGAGGGGAGGCGTAGATTGGCTTAGAGGTCTTCAAAACTTAAATATATTCAATATTACTATACATTTTTTGTCCTTTTGGGGAGCTCTAAGTCAATATATGGTCCTCCATAAATGAATCGCAAATTGGCTGTGCAGCCCGAATAAATATAAAAATCTCCAAAATCTAAGATTTTGGTTTATCTTTTTTTCTTTTCTTTTTTTGCTACAAATAAAAGTTTCGGTGATATTTCAGTAAGATCGATCCTTGATATTTATATATAAAACAGTATATGCAAATTTGTAGTGCACATATTTGGTCCATATGTTCGTTATTTAAGTCTAAATAGTCAATTTGAATCTTTTAATATAGGGAAAATTGATTATTTGTCACTCCAAAACTTTTAAATTGTAAAAATGTTATCCCAAAATTTGAAATTGTAAAAATGCCACTTCAAACTTCATTAATTTGTAATTTTATCACTTCAAATAATTAATGACTAAAATACCCTCCTTTTTCTCCTCTTCTTCTTCTCCTGCTATGGCTAATAGTGAATGCAAATACATCTTATCATCTTATCTATTCATTATTCTCAATTTTTCATGGAGGTTTATCTTAGGAGTCTTTGTATGCACCGTTAAACTAAGAAATGACAAGTAAACTCAGAAGCAAAAAGTTTGAGTTGTCCCCATCTGTCAGTTCCTCTGCTCAGTTGCATTGATGTACACACCGGATAATAGCTGCTGATTTGAAGCTAGTGGTTTTGATCCTCAATTCTAAATAGTGATAAACAGCTCTTATTCGGGTTGTACCATGCAGCATTGTAGAGGATCCATATTAAGTAGTCCAGGATCAAATCTGTAGTCGCAATCTCACTCACTATCAGCCATGGCAAGAGAAGAAGAGAAGGATGGTATTTTAGTCATTAATTATTTGGAGTGGCAAAATTATAAATTAATAAAGTTTGGAGTGGTATTTTTGTAATTTCAAATTTTAGAATGACATTTTTACAATTTGAAGGTTTTGGAGTGACAAATAACTAATTTTTCCTTTATTATAATCTTTATGTAAAAATAATAAAATATACTTAGATATTAAATTTTATATTTTTTTTAGATAGGTAGAAACTAGAAAATTAGCAAATCTAAAGATTTTGAACCTCTTAAAATAGCGATTTCCTACATAATTAAAAGAATAGTAAATAATTTTCAAAAAATGAAAATTTGATCAGTAAGTATATTTTTTTTATGGAAATCATGCATGTTAAACAGTTCATATCGATTATTTGAATTTTAAAACAGAGATGTAGTTCTATAAGTTGGACCAATGTGTGCATCACAAAGTATCTTAGCCTCAAGCTTTATATATTATGCAGACACTTGATATTATTATATTTCGTAATGATCGTTAATATGACTCAATTTTCCTATTAGAAGGACTGCCTTATGGGAGCTGTCAAGAATGGGTCAATTGGCCACTGTCAAGAGTTTAAAAAAAAAAAAGAATGTGTCAATTGGTACTTATTCTTTTATTTAATTTCGCTTTTTTAAGATTAGACGTGACACTGTCTGTGTGTGTGTATTTCATAATTATCCAATTAAAAAAGGTTTCATGACTCATCATCGATCAATAAGTTTTAAACCAAGTAGTGTTTAAAACTGGTGGGGTTCAAGCTGATTTTTGTGAGATTTATTGTTTCAAACTTTTTTATAATATCACTCTTCTAAAAGCTGGTTTATGTTATCATGGTCTTGGTTTCTAAAATTTGGTGCTATTAGAAAAGATGTTAATTTGTAGATTTTCTTAATATTAAAATGAGAATCGAATATATTTTTCTTTCTTATCCTAAGTACGAATGCTGAATTTTGATAATTTGTGGATTTAACTATAATATTATAATCTTTAAATATTTTGGAAATGAATGTAATCAAAGATATCTACTATTGGTATCCTTTTCTTCATCTTTTTCTATTACCTTTGTCTGAAAAAATAAGTTTTATTTGTCATATTTTAACAAAATAATACCTTTATATTTGTATCAGTAACTTTTTTATAGAGGTAATTAAAATTCAATATGTTTCAAATAATACTATACAACTCCCATACTTTAAATAATACTAGATTACAACAAAATTATGGCAATTAAATTAGTACTTCAGTAATTTATGTTGTTAACTCCAATTTGAAAATTTCATTATTTCCGTCCCTGCAGTTCTCAATTTCTCATACATGTCCCATGCCACATTTTAGAACACACAACATATTAACACAGAGAATCACCTACTCTATACAAGAAGTCAAACCTAAGAGCTCTATTTTGTCTTATGTGAATCATTTAAGGAAAATTGCACCGATCTAGAATTCGCCTCTGGATTAGCCCACTGATACTGTTACCTGTCCAAAATTTCAGACCAATAAATTTATCTACCTAATCATCCTTACCCAATCTACTGCCCCAACACGGCAACACGCTTCATGCTCTTTTGCATCTATATCCATCAATTTTTTCATAATTTAAAACAAGCATGCAGCATGTCCACTGTTTTATAATTAGTAAAAGGTACAAGTTTCCCAAAGTGCCCCTTGAGCAATGTGCTGGATGTAACAAGTTCATGGTCAATTTGGTCATTTCTATAGTCAACGGCCTGGTTACCTATATAATCAAACATTTGGCATATTTCTATGTACTAAGGGAAAAAGGGTTTATATAAAGAAAACCCAAATTCCTTAGCCTTCACAAAATTGCATCCATAATTTTAAGAGAAGAGATGAAGTTTCTAAAACTGTTACCATGGGCTAGGACATCTGCCCAGCTGGATCCAGCGGTGACGACGGCACGTACCAGTCCAGTTGTACCTGCCATGGCATGTACCGAATCAGCCGTACCGGTACATACAGAAACCATGGCAGTATGGAGTGACATGGCAGAGAAGAAGCGGAGGAGATCTTCGGGTCACGGCAAGACATGGAGGCCGTCTTTGGATGCGATATCGGAGAACGCCACACTGAGAGCCACACCTGCTATGGCCGCAGGAAAGGAGAGAGAGGGGAAGAGCAGGGGCAAAAAGGCCAAGGCAAAAGCAAGAGTTACGATCTATAGGGGTTGTGATGATTTAAGGTTAGTCTCAAAAAATTCTTCCTTTTTTTTATTAAATCTAAATCTTGTCTTTTTCTTAAAGGTTTAATTTGCTATGCAACGGAAACGAAACTGTGAATAGAAGAGCTTAATAAACAGTGAATTAAACGCTTCTAGATTTTTAAGTTCTTTTTCCAGGTCTCCTTGTATTGGCCATGGCTTTTTCAATGAAAGGTTGTGAAAATTTGATGTTATTTCATGAGTAAAACTATGATATTTTCAACTTCAAAAACTATAGAATTGACTTCAACCGATGAATTCAAATCGTTGAAAACCGATCTACTTCACAAATAATATATTTAAAAGTAAATTTTATAGATGTTTGAATTAATTTAGTACAAAAATTTAATGGTACAAAAATAATAAATAATAAATGCATTAAAATTAACATAAACTTTCTTTCTTTTTTACCACTTGATTTTATATTAAATCAATTTGAATCTATTAAATTAGTTTCAAATAACGTTGAAACTAATCTACTTCACAAGTAATGCGTTTATATACAAATTTTACTCGTTATTCCATTATATTGTAAAACGAATATCGTATTGGTGTTATACTACTTTTTAGAAAACTGTATTGTTAAAAACTGAAAAAATAATTTATAATTGTAGAACATCATAATTTAGAATGTAATCTATATTTATGCACATCATATACATGGAAAAATGATGAAATTTAATACAACAGTATTGTATTTAAGTGTGAGCTAATTATTGTTTGTTATAATGTGCAGGCATTTTGGATCGGCTGCAATGATGCCATCGTTTTCTCCTCCAGCTTTTTTATTTTAGTCGACAGACCTCTTTTTTTTTCTTTTTATTATTTTGGTATGTTTCTTTCCTGTTGAAATTAACAGTAGAAACCGATTTTGTACACATTTCTCTCTTCTACCATTTTTTGTTTCTTTTAATGGTTGACAATACATAACGCCTTTCTCCTCCTCCCACTCTTAGGAGTTCGATCCTCTGCATTACCTCAACCTTTGAGCTTGAATCCGGACTAATCCAGTCCAAGTTTGTAATGCATAACGAACGGATCAAATTCAAACTTAACAATGAGATACCTGAGGCGATGGTATATGAATTCCCGCTCTCAGTCTGTATTTCCGATTTTAGGGTCACATTTAAGGCTGCACAAAATGTTCGTAGTTTGTGATTCGATTTGAGTTTGATTTGAAAAAAGTTCGCAATTAATTTGATTCGAAATTAGTTCATTCTAAAACAAATCAAACAAGTTCAATTCGAATCTTATTCAAATCAAATTCAAATTAGGTATAATTCAAAATTGATTCGCAAATTATTTAGGTTTGAATCTCAAATAATAAAACTAATGGATTCAACCATCAATCTTTAATAATGCAGGAACCGAACTTATATCAGAGCTCAAAATTGTTAATATAATGATAGCTTATAATAGATAAATGTTTCAATAGCGTAACAAATTAACAATGTAATAAGTTCTATTTGATTAGGTACATGCCATGATTTTAATCAATTCAGCAGCGTAAAAGGTAAGGGAATCTTGAGCCGACCCATAATCCATCAGTGTGAATCCGTGAAAGGCAAAAGAAAACTGTGTGAATTTTGTTTCAATGCATAAACTACCGGTATAACTAGAGCTGCTAAAAAATTTTGTATGACATAATTCGATTGACTTCGATTCAAAAAATTTGTATTTCACAATTAATTCGATTCAAAATTAGTTTGTTCTGAAACAAACAAACCAATTCGGTTTGAATCTTATTCAAACTCAAACTATGATAAGTTCAATTCGGTTTGATTCGTTTGCAGCCCTACCTTCACATTAATCACTAAAAAAAAGGTGCGTGATGTATCATTATCATCACTAGAGCGCCTAAAAAAATACATGAATCTGAATCGCATGACGATTATTTTCTGTAGCAAAATAAGTACGGAATTTCCAATTCAACGGCGTACACATATTTTCTCATAAAGAATGTAGTGAATGGGTATATTTGACTAAAATGACGGAAGATATCTTGAGATAAAATAACATAAATTCTAAGTAAAGAAAAATTAGTCTCTACTATTATGAAAAGAATCAGCCGTCTGTGTAGACTCATCGACAAGCAAATCAATGACTAATTCTCTTTACCCAAAGGGCCAAAACTATACTTGGCAGCCGTTCTCAAAAAGAAAACAAAAATTCATTACCCAAAACAACAACTCCAGGGTTAAACAAAATAAACAGAAAGTGGATCATGCACAGACACAGTTGCACACAAAGCAACGCCAGTGTGAAACGGGTATCCAGGAATTCACATCAACTAAGGTAGCAGAATATTTATGTTTAGACCCAGACAATCCGATCAAAATCCGCACAAATATTAAAGGGGTTAAAGGGGCCCTGTGAATTCCACCTCAGGCCAGATTGGCCTGGATTCTATCGAATGGTCCAGTTCTAAACAGAAATATTATGTTACCTCAGAGGATATAGACTCGATATCCAAAAGTGTCAAATCAAGATCAAGATGCACCAAATGAAAGTTATCAAACAATTATTGAAAGTAAACTAAATCAATCATTTATGACGGTGCTAATCATTATGATGTCAGTTCAACAATAAAAATTAAAGATACAAATCAAAGGGCTTCTTCACATGCTTTACCTCAATTAATTTGATCACATGATGCATCCATCATAATTGTCTACATTCACTATCATGTCCTACATACCATTCTAGTCCCTACAATTTTGACAAACTACAGAGGAAGCATTGTTCATTCAACTGGTACTGACAGTGGGACCCAGAAGACAGGTACTCTTGTAACCTCCCTGACAATGATGTTTCTTTAGCCTTTTCACTGTCGGAGTTTCACATTTCTCAACTCTACAACTGCAATACTAAACAAATGAGGGAGCAATATAAAATCCACTATAGAAAAACCATATTTTTAAAGAAGTTCCAACCCTCCCACCCCATCAATTTAACTTTTTCCATTTTCTTTTTTATGTTCATTAAAAAAAATCGTAAAAGAGATTCAGATTCTTGAAAGAACATTTGTATTTCTACCAATCAATCAGTAGCCATTAATCTGCTGATGTGGTGGAGGGCCCTTGTACAGCTCCCTCTCGCCCCCCAGAAGCCGCGAGAACACAACTGGGTTCGTGTTTCTAGTAACCAAATCCCGCTTCCCATCTGAGACCCGTTTGGAGAAGGCTTCGGCAAGCTCCAGTGCAGTTGCACCCTTACCAGGCCGGAAATCACTAACATCCTCCTGCTTTATTGGCTCTGGTTTGCGCCAAGTGTCAGGTTCAGGACGAGGTGGTTGCTGATGCTGGTTGTGATGTGGGGTCCTCTTGTTACCAGTGCCGTTGTGTGTGTCATCTCGCCAAGTAGATTTCTGTGTGTCAGGTTGGTGCTGATGCCTGGAGTGGTGCTCTTTTTGGTTGGTGTGAGGGTTTCGAATGTTCCTTTGTTGCAACTGATAATTTTCAGGCCGGTTGCTGATAGGTTTGGTCAAGATTGGTTCAGATTTTGAGTCTAGCTTTGCCGAACTGCTATTAGGCCTACTCAAAAAAAAAAAAAAAAAATAATAAGTTGGTTGGAGAATAATAGAGATGTTAAAAGTACCATTTTAAACAAATACACCTGGGACACAGGACCTGGGACCCGGAACCATTTACTGCTCACAATCCCAATAATGGTCGTAAGTGACTCAGATACCTATTTGACGGCATGTTTTTGTCAATATCGTCAGAAGCAAGGTCTACCCCGCGGTCCTTCAAAACCTATTGAAGATCAAAGATGACCATAATTAGATATAATCATAAAATAATATATAGTACATTTATTTCTCTAGTAAAAAGGCACACAAAAAAATTCCCACACGCAAAAGAGAGAGAGAGAGAGAGAGATATAGTACAAGTTCTCGTGGTCGAGCGCCTCCAAACACAGATGGCCTGCGCACAAGAAAATTAAAAATAAATAATATTCAAGTATAGTGCACCTTGTCTACAAGACAAGGTCTTAAGCTTTCTTGATAATAATTAATTAAACCAAACCTTGTTAATTTTTAACTGAACACTTTATGATATTATTTAGTTAAGACATGTTTTCAGGCATTTCTATGAATGACTATAATTTATAAACTGTAACTAATTCGATCATTTCAACTTCTTTATGGGGGAAGATAAATCATAGTGTTCTATATTGAAAAATAAATCGCAGTTATAAAATGCAGCTACACAAACTAAAAGCGAAGCGATTGAAGAAATTAGAAAATGCACCTACACAGACTATAGTTGACCGTTATAGCCGACTGCTAAAGCCTCTCGTGCACCTATTAGATGTCTGCTATGCTACATGAGTTACTTTCTCTTTTTTTCTTTTTTTTCAAATTTCTAAAGCATGATACATATTGCATTAATATGTTATACAATTTCATTAAATTAAATTTGGATTGATCCATAACAACAGATAATGAATATTAGTTAAACTTTAAACCCTTTAATAATTTTCTAAAGTTATTAAACTCCTCTTGCATCTTACATTGACTCATCTTTGCAATTGTCACACATGCTCTTAAAGTTATTTTTTCTCATACCTCTATTCCATATGCCTAGAATGCTAATTTTTAGAGTAATGAACAAATATAAAATTTGAGGCTTGCCAATCAACTTTATCACTTCCTTAAGATACTTATACCTTAAATCAACAACATACCAGTAATTGTTTTTAAATTACTGGGGGCACATCAATAGCCACTATAATTATGAACTAACACTATTCAATCAGTAATTAATTTTCAGTTTAAAACAAAACATAAGTATATTTTAACGAGTAAAAAGGTTAAATACTCATCGTGTATCTAATTTGTATTATGTTTTCATCATATTGTACAGTAACTCCAGCCATAATTGATAAAGAATAGAACCAACTTTATCTGCCACATAATTTTTAAATGCAAGTTTTGTATTAAGAAAATGAGATTTGTTACATATATATTATACAACTTATATTTTCAATAATATTAAAAATATAAATTTAAATTGAACAACTTTATAGTAGTGCTGTAGAAAACAAAATGCGCTTGATAGACGGACAGAATATTGTTCAGCAATTAATATGCAACCAAAAAATAAAAATTTTGGGGACAATTATGTGTTCCTGTTAATTCTTATAAGAGTGATTCTGGTAATATGCATAGCACATATTGGCCCGTGCTATGGATTCAAATCTTCAGTTTGAAAGTCCTAACGGTCGATCCAAACCGTCCAACATGGTCTCCATATTAATATCTACTTGTAAACTAAATTTTACATTTTTTAGAATTTATTTACTACTTTCTTAGAAAATCACTGTATCTGAAAATTCTGGACTATCCAAAAACAGTGATTTTCTACCCATCTAAGAAAATAGTAAATAAATTCTAAAAAAATGTAAATTTTAGTTTACAAGCACATATTCATATGAAGATCATGTTGAACAGTTCGTATTAACCGTTGGAATTTTGAAAACATAAATATTGATCCATAGTACGGACCAATCCGCGCACTCACTCTTCTTATAACAACAACCAAGCCTTTAGTCCCAAACTCTTCTTATAATATAAATAATTTGTTGGATGATAAAGTACATTTATCTAATTTAGTAAGAAGTACTTGTTACAATTTCATTATAGTTTTATGCAGAGAATAACGACAACATATGGAAGTAATAATAAAATTTGGTTTTTAGTAAAGTTTTAATCTTGAGCTCTTATATATGAACACAATTAAAATATCTACATATATTAGATCTAGTTATATTCAAAATATACCTCTAACATTAGAACATAACTATTCAGAGTTTTCATCTTGAGCTGTTGTATATGTACACAATTAAAATATGGATATATATTAGATCTAGTTATATTCAAAATATACCTCTAACATTAACTAGTAAATTCTACTACTCTTACCTTCCATTCCAAATTCCTAACATAGAACAATTTGTGAACTTTCTGCACCCCCCCCCCCCCCCCCCCACCCACCCACACAATTTACTTCTACCTCAATTCATACATAGATGGTGTGAACTTTGCCACATGTTGTAATAATGGGGTTACCGTATTAACAAAATATGCTAAAAACATTTATTATCAGATCCTATTGCATGACTTGCAATTGCTCTTACCTCTCCTTTTCTCCTGTCTCTTCAGATTGACCTCCAGTAGGCTGAGAACGTGGCTTCAGATTCAATCGTGGCCGTTCAATTGGCTGCCCCCCTGAGTCAACCATAGCATTCCCTCCTTTGTTTGCTTTGTCATTTTCATTTTCAGTCATCTCATACATATCATTCCCAACTGGTACAGTAGTACTTGAATACATCTCAGAACCCTGAATTATAAACCATGGACCATTAGTTTGCTAAAATCTACACCATAAACTGTAATTACTATTGGAATGTTTTCTAAAACCCTAAATAGGCCTCGCACAAGATTTTGGTTCAAATTTGCATTATATTAGTTAAACACAACAATAGAAAAACAGAGTTCTTTCAAAATGTTACCGCTTTGTCCTCAGTTACTGTAATCTCTTGGTTCTCAATTGGTTTAGTCCTTGGCAAGAGTTTGAGCCGTGGCCTCTCAACTCCTTTCTGACCAGTGGGGCCATCAACAACTCTCCCTTCATGTGATGCTGGCCGTTCAATCTCTTTTACCACAGAATCAACAGCTAATCCTACCTTATCTTTCCGGTCCATTAACCCAACAGACCTCGGTCTCTCCTCCCAGTTGTTATAATTCTGTCTCCTATTGGATCCAAACCCAGACATCTCTTCGGACCCAGATCCAGACCCAGATCTAACTCTTCTCATCTCCGGCGGTCCAACTGGTGACCTAACTCGATTCTCACCAATGACTCCAGTACGTGCAACTGGCCTCTGTTTTGGATCCTCAAAAGAAGATCCAAGAATACGGGTTCGCTCAGGCAAGTTCAACTCAGACCCTAATCCAACCCGGTTGACCTGAGGTTCAGCAGATACACACCTAACCTGGTTCTCTCCAATAACACCTGTATGCTGGACCTGTCTTTGATCAGATCCAATTCCAGAAAACTGCACATCTCCATTTCCAGATACAACAGTACTAGTTTGTGACAGTACTGGGTTTTGCTCAACTGGATACCTAATTCTATTCTCAAACCCTGGAGCATGTGAATCTCCCAAACCAAATCCAATGGCACCTGTTGGTCTGATCTCTGAATCACCGACAGGAGGGACCAGTTGATCAGACCTAGAACTGGAATGCCACCGACCTGATATGACTTTCTCCACTGCACTTGCCTGAGCAACCCTACTAGGAGACCAAGCTGTAACGCCAGCACCAGAACCAGTAGAAGTCAAACCTGTGGCGGGATTTGACTGCTCCTTTCTCTGGGCCCATGCGCCAGTTGCCACAGGCATGGCTGCAGAAACCCGTGGTGGTGCATCAAAAGGTGTGCGCTCATCTTCATCAAAGTGGCGGCCGATTACTCGAGGTGGGGCAGGAAGGGGCGAGATGGCAGCTGCAGAGGCTGATATGTGGCGTGTACGCTCTGATCTGGCTGACATGGCAGTCGGCCGTTCCTGAGATGGCTTCACCAAGCTGAGAAACAAGTACAAAAAAGTAAATAAAAGGAAAAGAAATAACACAGACTTAAAAGAGCTTTAGCACTGATTCATTTTCAATTTTTAAAGCAATACCAAACCATTATAGCAAGGTGCATCGGTTAATCTACCATAGACAAAAAGAATCCAAAAAGGAGATTCTTGATCTAATCTAAGTTCGTTGTTTATTTAGAAAAACAAAAGAGAAATGAAAATTGAGAGTTAGGGTTTAGTACACGCCGGGAGCGGAGGGCAAAGGGAGATCGGAGGGGATCGAACCGCCATGGAAATCCTTGAGAGTCATCGTGGTGGCCGATTTCTTCTTCGACATTCTTGATTCTCCCTCCCCTAATTAAGCCCTCACCGAATTTGTGCAATTTTACGCGATTTTTGGTTTGATCTTTCTTCCTTGCTTGTACTGTTTTTGTAGAGAGAGTGTTTGGTATATTTATCCTTGTAAAAATTCTCTCTAAATTTGGTCTCTGTACCTTGTACCTTGTACCACTCTCTCGCTCCCCCCTTGTCTCAATTCATATCACCTAAGGTACCTCGTTTTCTAGGTTTGAATCCAGTCCGTTAGTTATATACTGGCACAAATGTTAAGGGACCCCTGTATTACAGATCAGTACCAGATTGGCCCCGATTCTGATCGGACGGTCCTGATTGAAACTCAAGATGGTGAGGTAATGCAGAGGATTCGGACCCCCCCCTTGTCTAAGATTCGGCGAGAAGAGGAGAGAAGGAGAGACGGTGGAATCAAAATTTCCAGTGTTTATTTATAAGACGATAATTATGTAGCGAGTCGAATCAGAAGACTGCGACAGTTCATTACACAAAATCTCGGACGATTGTGGTTGAAAGGGTTTGGAGTATGTTGACCACATAAGGTGCTCCTGGTGTATATGACAGGTGGGTCAGTGGGGTCGTAGAAAATTGGGCCTTGAACAGGGAACAACAATACTAGTCTTTGATGTCAAAAAAGGCCTGGATTATTGGGCTGAGGATGTGAAATGAAATTTTTTTTTTCCTATTTAGAAGCTTTTTACACTACAAAATGCGGGATTACAGGCTTGTAGAATACTACCTCTCCTCTAAATGTTAATATTGTTACAAGGGAAGACTAAGACTTGGCTAAAACGAAACAAATATCTCAACTGGATCATGATATAAAGTACAGGGCTGATTTGCACATAACGGGTGAGGTGAATGATGCCCTATAGGCGTCGAATTATCGAGTCCGGTACCTGACCTGGTAAAATGAGATTCGAACCATTTATTTTAATCTGACACGAATCTTAAAGATCTCCATACATCTAACATCTAATGTAGACTGTAGACCCCCAAAAAATTGCTCAGTCAGAAACTCAGAATTAAAGAATTAACTTAGCACTTGTGGTACTTGAGGGGATACTCTTCCTCGTACTACTTGCTTCACTAGGTGAGCTATGCTCACCGGAAAGTACATGTCAAAAAATTCAATCTAAATTTGATCCTCAACAAACACCATAAATCAACATGCGTGCCCAACCCTGAATTATTTTATTATTATAACAAGGATTCACAAAGTATGAGATTATAGAGGAAAGCTAACTAAAATGTTCTAAAGCGAGCATGATAGAGAATATCAGCAAGCTTTTTCACATGATTTGCAGATCCCAGCAGAAATGTATATATTATACAAGTTTGGGTTGATCGGTAAATGGATCAGAAGCGCCACCTCTTTTAACCCGGACCTTGTTACCGTCAAAATATAGGTACTTCCACTTTGACAAATATTTATCTAGAAGCCCCTTTACTTTCTCCGGTTCATCTGATTTCGCCAATGCCCTTGCAATTCTCCAGGTCGTGTCTCCGTCCGGATGTATGCCAAATTCTTCCATGTCAGCAAATACCTAAAAATTCAAATGTCACCAAAAATCGATAAGTTGCATCTAAATTTAATAACATTTATTCACAAAATGTAGGTCAGAAGTTTTCTGCTGTTATTCACAAAAATTTAAGGAAATTTCTTGCTGAGGTGAATCTATCAACAAGTTATTTGCTGAATACATGATAATATTGAATTAAAGAAATAACGAGCAAATCCTTAAACTCCTAAATTAGATGCAAAATAATGCTTAGCGGGTAACTTGATTTTGTCTTTGGTTCAGACAACCCAGTTTTGTACTCGCTTTTTCTCTCCATTCTCTTTATGCGAATTGCAAATATTTTAGTAAAACCATTAGGGGCTCCAGAAAATTAACATAGAGAAAAGTCTGGTTTTGACCTCTAAATCCCCTGAACAATTTTTTGATTCAAACTGCCCCCTAAACTATTTTTTTAGTCCTTCCATCACAGTATATTAGCTCTGTTAGTTATTTCTCTAAAGCTGCTCACATTCATTTCTTCTTCTCTCTCATTCGTTTTTTTTTTTTTTTTTGTGTGTGGTCTTCTCCTCTTTGCTGAAATGAAATTTCTTTCAGCTGGCAAGTAGAAAATCACTTGATCTAAAAATTCTGGTTCATTCAAAAGTAGTGATTTTGTACCCAAAAAAAATAGTAAAAAAATTCTAAAAAATATAAAATTTGGTCTTTTAGTACATTTTCATATGGAGGTCATGTTGAATAGTTCAGATCGACTATTTTGATTTTAAAAATAGAGATACTGATCCATGCTTTGCAAAGTACCATAGCCTCACTCCATAACTATTGCTTGATTGAGGCTCTCTTGTGGATACTGTAAATTTTACAAGGACAGAACGGTAAAATATACCTCTAAAACTTTATTGGGAAGATGGTGATGGTCATATATGGAGATCATGCGTGAAAACAATTTTTTCGGTGTAGAACGGTTGTGATCCTCGACTATTTTACTATAAATAAACTCAGCCTCATCTACTCTTCCTTCCATGTTAAATGCTACCAGTAATGTATCATATGTCGACCATGTCAGCACCTGCCCCTTGCTTAATAGCCACTTGCAAACCTAGACAGAAAAAATATGTTTACAGAAATATGGATAAGATGAATTATATGTTTACAAAATTTTGAAACACCTAAAAGATACTGGACTTGCAGCAAGTAACATCTTGTGCTTGTAAAACCCGGGACAAAATTACTACTTATTGCTTATCATAATGCGATCATGTATGCATCATGCTATGGGTACCATACTGGTACACAACGTACCAGTATGTGTGATCTTTGTGCTAAGATCATATTGAGACTTTCAATCCGTACCTGAATTATGCGGAACCAGTGACTGGTTTTTCTCAACATACGTAGAGATTTAGCAATGGCTATAACTGGAAACTCAGTATCAAATGCTACCCACTTGTCCAGAGCACCCCAAAACACCTCTTGTTCATTTGGTAATGTTGTAACCTACAAATAGAAAATTGCAACAAAAAGGCCATAAGAAATTCCACTATAAATGAGAAAATATCAGTATAAACTAAAATGCCTCTTTTGAAGTCTAATTTGGGTTTGATTCGAGTACCATTGCAAAAATGAGGCTCAATTGAGACGATGAAATTGTTATGCATACAATCTAAATATGGAATATGATGTTTTGAGTTGTTCTTATTTTGTTACTTCTCTTCTTGCTCCTTTTTGTATGAACTTGTTTTTCATATAATAAAAATAAGTTAGGGCCTTTGAGTTTGACCCCTCTCTTATCATTCAAAAAAGAAATAATAAAGGACAGCAATCACTTACAATTCGAACAAGATTGGATGCTTTTCGAAAAGACTGACATGGATCTCTCTTCTTCCACAAATGGTGTTGCTTTGTAGCTGGTTTCCTCATTACTCTACCAATTTCAAAACAACATAAAAGCAAAAGATTCAATTGGTAAGATTAAAACAGTAGTAATAAACGTATAATTGAAAACTGGAGAAAATTTTGTTTCCTTACAAGGACTTATCAGTGTTCTTTGTGCGACGCATTCTCGCAACCTGATAGCACAAATCAAAGCATCAGATACAGCACTCTTATCAAACAAAAGGCATATTCGGCAATTGTGAAAAAAAAAGGGCATAGAGTGGAATAGAGGTTCCGCCAAACAAGAAAAGATTTGAGCGGAATTGTGAAATTGGATTTGAACTTTTGCAGTTAAAACCCTGCTTTTTACATCTGGTCCCTTCTCTATTCCTCAATGAGCTAATTCTCTGTTCCATGAAAATGGTGAAATAGAGTAATTGGCTCATTTATCAATATTCTTCCACTTTTCCATCCTCAACCGAACACGATCGGAATTGTGAGAATTAATTGAAGCCTATTCCAAATTCCACTCCTCCTCACTTTTCCACTATTCCATGCATTTGCCGAACGGAACCAAAAATAAAAAAAGAACAGATATCATTACACTTGGATGGATTCGTTATCCAGTGCTGTGCTGTATACGATGCAGCACCAATAGGACGGCTGATTTTGTTTTAAGATTCTGGAGAAATCCCCACTATAAGCATCTAAGGGCCGAATTCCTCGCGCTGCACCGTGCAGCGCCGGAGAGGATTCAAAAAAGATGGGGACAAATGAAAAGTAAACTTACAACGATAGTTCGAGATGAAGAAGAAGATGCGGTGGTGTGATCAGAAAGAAAGATTCGTGGGCGTGATTGAAATCTGAGTTCCGCCATGGTCAGAGAGAGAGAGAGTGAGAGGCGGAGAGAACGAGGAGGGAGGCAGAAGGTTTTTATTCCATTTCAGATTTCAGATCAGATGATATCCGTTGACAGAATTTACACCTGACAAGTGACATTTTCTTATCAGTCCCTCCAAAGATGGGAAATTAAATCTGAGGCTAGCATACACCTTGTGTTTAAGTAAGGGTGTAAGTGCTTGTGATATTTTTTTATTTGTGTATCCAATCTGTATTGCATTCGATAAGACCGGTTATAAATGAGAAAAAAAATTTATGTTAGCTTATTGAATATGAATATGAATATGAATATGAATATGGAAAGATTTTTTTTTTGGTAAATTTTGTTGGAGAACACTGAATTTTGTCATTTGTCACAAATTAGTCACTGAAATTTGATTTGTCTTTTTTAGTTACTCAATTTTGTTATTTGTCTTAATCAAGTTACTCTATATTTTTTCATTCAAAATTTTAACTCTATATTTTTTCATTCAAAATTTTAACGAAATATTCCCATTATGTCCAAAATATTAACGGAATATACTCATTCCGTCTAAAATACTAACGGAATAAGTATATTATGTTATTATTTTAGACGAAAAAGTATTGAGTAACTTAAATTGGAACAAATGACAAAGTTGAGTGACTAAAAAGTGACAAATCAAACTTAAGTGATCAATTCGTGACAAATGACTAAAGACTATTTCATATCCATTACCTTATAGAATAGTTATAAAAATAAAATTATATATATAAATATATAATTATATGGGATTATGTAAGATATGATATAAATTTATTCAGAGTCCAAGTATATAAGATATAACTATAAATTCGTTTTTCTTTATTGTTGTTGCCTTAAAAAATATTTTATTAGAAACACAAATAGTAGCACACTCTTTTAATGAATTTACCCAATCGTATAATATTCGATTTTCGATGGATATGAGTAAAAAAAATTGGTAACTTATCAGATATGATATAGGGCTAGGTAAAGATTTTTTTTATGAGAAAAGGTTTTGGTCCACAGACCTTTGTTCACAGTCTGTCCACAACCTTATTCACTTTCATTTAACTATTTTTAACTGACTTGGTCCCCACGTTCCAACGGAAATTTAAAATCTTTCCAGATTTGCGTATTTAAATATTTCTTCCCGATCGTCTCTTTTCTTTTTTAATCTCATTTTCAAAAAACTTCCTATTAGATTATTTTCCTTCCTGATCAGATCAGATCATCTCAATCGGGCACGGGACCACTGATCGGAGTTCTCTCTCTGCCTGTCTCGCTAACCCCTTTATCTCTCTACAGATGACACCGATCTCTTTCAAGCAAGGTCCCAGCGGTGCCAAACGTAAGGTTTTCTCCAACGTACTGTATACAAGGCGTTCTTCCATGATGAACTCTCTCATCAAGATATCGATAATCAAAGGAGAAATTGTAAAGGTTGCTTTGACGGTGCTAATCAGACCATCGCCGCACCAGGTAACTCTGAATGCTTTGTACGATTTCTTATTTGATTCGTAAATCCTAGGATGCCTTATGCGAACAAATAATTGACAGATGCATATCCTATTTTGATTCGTAGGGATGCCTTTTGTGAATAAATAATTAAAGATAACTTTGAATGCTCTGTATGATATCCTATTTAATTCATAAATCTTATGGATGCCTTTTGTGCATGAATGAATTTTGTTTTTATCATACTTGTGATAAATATTTTAATCAATATTTTTTAGATCTGTTTAAGTAATTAATACTCGTGCTTTTATCGGTTATTAACAATTAGGTGTTGTTCGTTTTTTTATTCTTTGTGCTTTGAAAATTTGAATTACGTTTTTTATAAGATTTGTTATTTAAGTTACAGCATTGAATGATGAATTTTACAAAATTGGTGCAAGTCAAATGACAATTTTTCTTTATGTTTGAAAATTGTAATTAGTTTTTATTAGATTTTTTTACATAAGTTACAGCTTTGAATTAGAAATTTTACAGGATTGGCGCAAGTCAGTTTTACATGATATATCTTGTGATTTTTTAAATGTTATGTATATCATTTTCTATTATAGATGGGTTTGGTTTACGGTATAGGTGACACATTTTACATTGTATATATAATGTTTTCATATGCACTTTATATTATTTGTTATGAGATGTATATGTTACATTTTATATTAAGTAATTTATAATATATAAGATATACTAATACAGTGTTATAAAATATATTTTGATGTACATCATTATATATTTTTTGTTTGTGTCTAACATTCTATATTATTGATTTTCACAGTTTTGCCCCCAATGGATTTTGATTTGAATGAAGATTTGGCAAGTGGTAATTCTACTGTGAATGATGTTGTAGAAATTAGGGTTGTAGAAATTATGGTTTGTGTTGAACAGATGTTGTGTGTGGTGAATATTATGGTTTTGTTGAACAGATGATGGATGTATGTATAGATTTAGAAATTTTACAGTATACATGGAATTGATTTATATTTTAGATTTAGAAATTTTACAGTATTGATTCTTTGTAGGTTTTATGTTTTGTTTTTGTAGTTTAAGCTGAAATTTTGTATTTTTTATATTTTATTTTATCCTTTATATGCTTATTTTACATTATTAAAATTTTATAGTTTTTACGTTTTGTTTTCACAGTTTAAATTCACAATTTTACAGTATTGAAAATTTATAATTTTTAAATTGTATTTAATATTGTTGTTCTAGCAATAATCATTTTAGTCTATTTGACTAATTTGCAAAAACATACAATTATTGAATTTTACGATTTCTTCTATTTTAGAATTATGCAGGTTCAAGTCAAATGGAATTGCAATATGGAATACTTGAACTGAAGAAATCATGAAGACTTATCAAGAATGTAAATTGTAAAATCTAAACTTGGTAAAGTGTTTTTGATGTTGTTTCAACAGGATAAAAACGTTGGTAACGTTTGTAAAACGTTATAACGATTATACCTTAAGAAAACGCTGTGAAACAACTCGATCAAAGTAAAAAAAAGTCAAAAAACGGTGCTGTAACGTTTTAAAACGTTGGTAACGTTTTAAAACGTTGGTAACGTTTTAATTAATTTCCAAACTTCAGAAATTCCTGATTTTGATCAAGTTTTTTACAGTGCAAAACGTTATGTAACGTTTTATAAACGTTGTAACGTTTTATAAACGTTTGTGTAACGTTTTGGTGCAGCTCTCGGACTTTTGAAGGCTCATAAAACGTTACCAACGTTTCTGGAAAACGTTGTAACGTTTTAGCTCAATCAGCTCATTTTTGAGCTGTCACTATAAATAGACCAAAGGGATCACTTTCAAATCTAACCTAGCCGTCCCTAAACTTCAAAAGAGGCGATTTTCTGAGAGCTTGGTTCCACCATTGTTGATTGAGCTTAAAACTTCAATATCTCTCAATCAATCTCAAACAACCTCAAATCCACTTCACTAATCTCTAATTAGATTAGGTTAGAGTGATCTATTGAGTGTTTCTCTTGTTCTTGAGTAGCTCGTGTGACTTCCCTTGGTTGTAAGGGCTCGCCGGCGCTCATCTCTCGTTGGCCGTGACTTCCCGTTTTGTAAGGGCTCACGGTTCACAATTGTAATCCTTTCATATTGGGTAATAGAAAGGCGCACCTAGAAAGAGGTTGCGACGCCCCGGAGACGTAGGCCATTGTTTTGCCGAACTCCGTTATCATCCCGCGTGTCAATTTCTCTAAACTCATCTCTTTTACTTTCAATTGCAATTTATTTTCAGTTTTTGTTCAATTAGAGGTGCCCCTTAGTGTAACAAAGTGGTATCAGAGCAAGTTGCTCAAATTAAGACTCACTTAGTTTGAGTTAGATCAACTTGGGAAATGACACCTTATAGATGTGTGAGAGAACCCCCAATTTTCGGTAATACAACCAACAATTTTAGTCATTGGAAAAATCTTATGATTCAATTTTTTAAAACCAATGAGGTTTGGGACATTGTAGAAAATGGATATGTACCGAAAATTGATGACAATAATAATGTGACCGCCACATCCAAACTTGAAAAGCAAATTAATCTAATTGCAATAAATTATATAATTAATTCGGTTAGTGAATCTATCTCATCATTAATTAATGATTCGTGTAGTGCCCATGAAATATGGGAGGATCTAACCAATCGATTTGAAGTAAATGCCCAGATTAAAATGAGTAAGACAAAGATGGATGAACAAGATCTCAATCTTGCGTTGACGGCAAATGTAGATGAAGGTCCCTCGGCAATTGATGTGGACTCAATTATTGCAAGCAAGAACATCACCGACGAGACCACTATCGAATATCTCATAGACCTTGTGAAATCAAGGAACATCAAGAAGGGCGATGATGGAATCGAAGCCTCAACTAGCTCCGCTAATGAGGTACATTTAAATTGGGGTCTTGATGGTATTGAGTCCGAAGATGAATTGACCGATGAGGAAGAAGGTGGTGAAGAATACAATGGTACCATTGATGAGACCGAAAATAACTTGTACACCAATCGGTTAGAAATCAATGAGTCAAGCATTTTCAAAAATGAGAGTATATCATGCTATGATGATGAATCAAAATTACAATCTCTCCTTGATGAGTCCAATAGAATTTTGGTTGAAAAGGAATGTATTATTCAAAAATTGATTGCTAAAAATGACATGTTAGAATGCGAAGTTAGGAATTTAAAAACATCGCACATAGGTGAAATAGGCATATTAAAGGTTAAAGTTCAAACCTTAGAGACCGAAAATAGGGCATTAAGGTCTCCTAGTGAATCTTCAAATGTCACTAGTCTAGATCCTTATTATGTGAGTAATTTGATACATGATCAATCTTATCATAAAATAGATAGAGTTGGTCTTGGATTTGAGAAGGATAAATCCTCATTTAAATCCAATCACATAAAATGCCCAAAAGAAAAAGGGGAACATTCTCAAACTTCAAGTATTCCAAATGCCAAACTTAAGTTTAATTGTGAGCAATACTCAACTTATCAATTCTTTACCAAAAAGGGTTTAACTCCCTTGAACAAGGAGTCATCCAAATTGAAGTCTTCTCATGCCTCAAATGCTAAACAAGATAAAAAGTCACCAAATTATGCATTTAGGTATAAGTACAATAAAAGAAATTTCAAGAACAAAAATACTTTTCAAAATAGTGATAAGAACATGTTTAATCCAAAGGGGTCAAACAAAACTTATTTCAAAGGACCCGATGGATGGTTTTATGAACTTAAAAATAAAAATGCTTTACAAAACCAAACTCAAAGAAATGGTGTAGCTAGAGATGTTCCCCAACATCATAATCGATTTGATTTCAACAAAACTAAGAGTGTCACATCTAAAGTTGCAAATAGGTCTCATGATAGTCGTAGGTGTAGCATGCATGAAATTAAGCATCAATATCAATCCGCTTTCAAGCAAGGTTCTATTGCTCAAAAGCCATCAATTACATTTTGTAATTATTGTTGCAAAATTGGTCATACCTCCTTAGAGTGTAGGTTTAGGAATGGAGACAACAACTCAAATGTTGTTTGGGTTCCTAAAGATAAACTAGCTTAGATTCATACATAATCTCCCCTAATTTATTCAATTTGCCAAAAATCAAGGGGGAGATTAAACAACGTATGTGTTAGTTACTAACTCAACAATAACTAATATATACTATTGTAGGAGTGATTGATTGCATCTCATAAACAAAATGTTTGGATCATTGATAGTTGTTGTTACACACAAATATTATGCGCAATCTAAACTCTGCATAATTATGAAATTCGCTTCCGCTACATACCAATTATGTGTGACAACACTAGTGCCATAAAACTAAGCAAAATAAAAATATTTGTGTTAGCTATGACTCATACATATCGACACCAAAAACCAAATTGTCAATATTTTCACGAAATCTTTGAATTGTTGAGTCTCATGAATTGTGAACTTGTTAAGGGTTTGAATGCAAAAATGTTAATTGCTTGAATTGCTATATCTTAGTTAATTTGGTATTTGTTGTTAGTATGAGATGTATGAATTATTTGAATTGTGTGAATTGATAACTTGTCAAGGGTTAAATTGCAAAATTGTTGAATGAGTAGAATTGTGTATCTTAGAATCTTGACAAGTTGTGTGATATATTGATATGCATTGAATTGATTTGTCGATTGATAATCATTGCTTTAAAATTGCGACATTTAAATAGATTTGTAAAATGTTTGACATGAAGTATTAGAGTAATTCCTCAATTTTATCTCATTTGTGAATTATCGGTATCATATTACTAAATTGAGGGGGAGTGCATATTTTGAGGGGGAGCACTCTTAATTTGTGCTAATTTTTCTCCCTTTCGTCGATTTCCAAAAGGGGGAGAAATTGCTAAACGTGCAAAAATTCTCATTTATGCACTTACTCGCATTGTATGTTTTTGCAAATCGTCAAAAGGGGGAGATTGTTGTTCTAGCAATAATCATTTTAGTCTATTTGACTAATTTGCAAAAACATACAATTATTGAATTTTACGATTTCTTCTATTTTAGAATTATGCAGGTTCAAGTCAAATGGAATTGCAATATGGAATACTTGAACTGAAGAAATCATGAAGACTTATCAAGAATGTAAATTGTAAAATCTAAACTTGGTAAAGTGTTTTTGATGTTGTTTCAACAGGATAAAAACGTTGGTAACGTTTGTAAAACGTTATAACGATTATACCTTAAGAAAACGCTGTGAAACAACTCGATCAAAGTCAAAAAAAGTCAAAAAACGGTGCTGTAACGTTTTAAAACGTTGGTAACGTTTTCTGAACGTTTTAAAACGTTGGTAACGTTTTAAAACGTTGGTAACGTTTTAATTAATTTCCAAACTTCAGAAATTCCTGATTTTGATCAAGTTTTTTACAGTGCAAAACGTTATGTAACGTTTTATAAACGTTGTAACGTTTTATAAACGTTTGTGTAACGTTTTGGTGCAGCTCTCGGACTTTTGAAGGCTCATAAAACGTTACCAACGTTTCTGGAAAACGTTGTAACGTTTTAGCTCAATCAGCTCATTTTTGAGCTGCCACTATAAATAGACCAAAGGGATCACTTTCAAATCTAACCTAGCCGTCCCTAAACTTCAAAAGAGGCGATTTTCTGAGAGCTTGGTTCCACCATTGTTGATTGAGCTTAAAACTTCAATATCTCTCAATCAATCTCAAACAACCTCAAATCCACTTCACTAATCTCTAATTAGATTAGGTTAGAGTGATCTATTGAGTGTTTCTCTTGTTCTTGAGTAGCTCGTGTGACTTCCCTTGGTTGTAAGGGCTCGCCGGCGCTCATCTCTCGTTGGCCGTGACTTCCCGTTTTGTAAGGGCTCACGGTTCACAATTGTAATCCTTTCATATTGGGTAATAGAAAGGCGCACCTAGAAAGAGGTTGCGACGCCCCGGAGACGTAGGCCATTGTTTTGCCGAACTCCGTTATCATCCCGCGTGTCAATTTCTCTAAACTCATCTCTTTTACTTTCAATTGCAATTTATTTTCAGTTTTTGTTCAATTAGAGGTGCCCCTTAGTGTAACAAATATTTCATATGTTAATTTTACATAGTTGTAAATTTATAGTTTTACATTTTATTTTCAGTTTAATTTTACAATTTTACAGTATTAAAAATTGATATGTTTTTAATTTTATTTAATTTGCTAATTTTACAATTTTGTAATTTTATAGTTTTTACCTTCTGATTTCACAGTTTAACTTGATATTTTTACAGTATTGAAAATTGATATTTTTCAACATTTTATTTTATCGTTTTCATCTGTGAATTTTGCATGTCTGTAATTTTATAGTTTGTACATTTTATTTTTATAGTTAAAGTGGTCAATTTTACAATATTCATTATTTTGATGATTTATTTGTGTGTTCATTAAATTGAGAAAAAAGAATAAAAAAAATAATCGGAAAATTTAATTTTGCCTTTTCATCACGTTTTTTTGTCAAAATAATTGCTAATAACTAACACTAACTGCCAATAACTTCTTATAACTGCAATTTCCGAAAGTACAATTTGAAAGTAAAATTTTTTTGTCCTATTGTGCAAGTTGCAATCTGTTTCTAACTATCATGGGACCACTTCAAATAGTTGTTGGATGTTTTGTGATTAACTGATAAATTTTATGTGATATATTGTATAATTATACAGTATGTAGAAGTAGTTTTACAATATTCGCGCAAGTTAAATCTATAGACAAATGGTGGACAAAAATCTGTGGACAATTAGACGCTTCATTTTTTTATTAACTTAAAAGAGTATGGATATGAAAATACTTTCGCATTCCTAAATTTAAGGAAATATAGATCTATTAACCCCTGTAAATTAATGATTTCTTTATAATTACCCTTGTAAAAGCTGGAACAAAAAGGTCTATAAAATAGTTACACAATGGTTCATACATTCCCAGTCTCAGGTGTTATAAAATCATCACTAGCTGTGACAAGAAAACAAAAATCAATGAACAAAGCATTAATGAAACATGTCGAAAGCATTCTTTACTGTTGAAAGAACTAAGGACAGATCAATGCTGGTTAATCCAAGCAATTAAACTTTTATTATCTCAGTGGAATTTCGTTTGAATCTTTGAATAAAAATGAACAGCTGAAGCAATTATTTCATCAAAAAGGAACTATAATCGTGTCTATAAACCCAAAGCATCATATCCTACCTTATTACATTGTCAAACCAGTGTATCATTACTGCTACACAACATTTACAAAACAAACTAACTAATCAGACTACAACATACATCACATTATATAAAAGACCCCCTAAATTTAAAAAATTTAAACAACACTCAATGCCATGCCGAGGCTGATATCAAGCTCCTATTCTTCCACCCAAGAAGCATTGCGCCTTCCATCGTCTCAACCAGAGTGTACTTCTCCGAGTAACACGCAAGTAGTTTTCTGATAACCGAGTTCACGTAAGTGCTTAACGGGTACGGTTTAAAACCCGCCATGGTAAGTCTCGACTTCCATTTACCCAATAACTCGTGCCTCTCTACCCTTCCTTTCCCTTCGCATGCAATCACATTTACTATATCCTTCGCCAAACAATGCTGCTCTACATTGATTCTCTCTTTACTCTCTCTTGGCAAGGTCACATCGATTGACTCAAACATGGCAGAGTAGTAATCTAACGTTTCCATGAAGCGGTTTAAGAAAAGGGTAGTGTTAGTATTCGACTCTTGTTCTACTATGGTAACAACTTTTGGTGACAAACTTCTTACCATGCGTAGTAACCTGTCTCTCGGGTTATTCACGTCTACACTTTCATCAGGTGTATGGTGCAACAGAAGGGTAAAATTGACTGCCAATGCTTCACCGGGTCTTATATCTAGCATATCAGGTGTCACCTCTGAAGCATAAACTGGCAACCCAGTGAACTCCAAGGGAATATTAAATTTCTTTGACATCTCTTTCAACATCTTACTGACCACTTGCAACCCTTCCCCGCGTGCAAATTTGGATACGGGATCATCTATACCCGTTATGCGAACATGAGGCGGGCCCCCAGGACGGGCCGCCAGAGCTTGAATTAGGGTTACCCATTGTGTCCCTTGTGCAATTTGAAAATCAACTATGTGGATCCTGTCCTCATTTCGTACCGCCTCAGCAATTGCCCCATTGGCCGCCATGTATCCAAATTTGAAATAAGGACATATGTCATATAAAATACGCATATATGACAACAGTTCCTTGCTCTCGGGCTCACTGCATTTCAAGGTATGGTATATGTTTGTACCTGAATTCTCATGCCTGGCCACAAGTCCTTCTAAAAGATAAGCCCCAACCCGTTGTACTGGGTCTCCAGTTATAGAAACCATGTTTCGGGTTTCTTGTTCAAGCATTTTAAATTTATCAATTCTACCTTCATTTAAAGCCTCAGCACATCCTGTTAGTAGTTGTTTGACCAGATGTAGAGGCTCTTGCTTAACTGGGCGGGTTACAAATGAAACAGGTGCTCCTAACGGGTACTCTGGGCTCTGGGTCCTCGACCGTTTGGATTCCCGCGAATTAGGTTCAGTTTCCAGATCTGGTGCCATCAACACTGTTTCAATCTCTTGCAATGCGTGGTGCATGTTTTGGGGAGAAATCACATAAGGTGACCCAAGTTCGTACCCGGATTGAGCTGAGATAGTACCAGCGGGTCGATTGAAGCTGTAGCCGGTTAACTGGTTAAACGGACTATTGGGTTCAAGAGGGGAATGAGAAGAGGTGGCCTCTCCCGGGCTGTAGCCTATTGAAAGAGTTTCGCTCGACAGAGGGGAGTAAGGAGAATTACTGTAAGTCAACTTGCCGGGATTATTAGACCATACGGAATTCGGAAGGGAAGTGGTGTGACTGTAAGAGACACTAGAATCAGGTGTAAGTCTGTGTTTTAACAACTGGTGTGAATCCATAATAGATTGCTTGCATATGTTATTTCACTGAAAAATCCTGTAAAAACAATAAATGGAATATAAATTATGTTATTATATGCAGAAAGTACAAACTTAGGAAAAGGCAAAAGTAAAAGTTTCCCTAAAATGGAAATAATTTTGAGTTGGAAGTCAAAAGATATTTAATTTTGACCACTATTATCCAAATTTTGGGAGACCAATTATGAAGAGACCGCCTTTGTTATACTTGTGGAATAAGAAACAAGTGAAATTCCTGTTGAAATTGTCTAATTTCCCTTGTAGTTAACCATACTATTCCATTGTTACTGGTAATAAGCAAAGATTGGCAATCCAGAAACCTCAATGTCTTAGAAACAGCAAAACTCAGTCTGTGTAATTACTTAGAAACTACAAAGGAAAGATTTTAGTCTGTTAAACTTGCTCAATCTTATACCATAAACTGAATCCATAAAACAAAAAATCACTTAATTTAACCCATTCGACAGACAAATATCCCTCTGTGTGGAATCAGACAGGAGGAGATAAACTGGATAGCCTGGAGAGAGAAAAAAGAAGATAAAACTGCTTTCCCTTTTTCTCCCCTCCAAAAGCTCCCAAAAAGGGGGTTAAAAAGGAATTCCACAAATAAAATCTCCCGATAGTTCATCTTTCTACAGCTGAAACAAATAATTAATCACAAATGCAACGAAAAGTTACCTCTAAAGTTTCTCAGATCAATTCGCAGGTCTCTCTCTCTCTCTCTTATCCTTCTTTGTTTTCTTCAAAAATGATTATCTCTGTTGTGTTTTTCTATTTTCTTTATTGTATCAAGGTGAAGTGGAAAAATGTGGAACCGTGTTTTATAAGGGATGCGGAGTGCGCCTCACAGGCAACAGATCGCTGGCCGTACGATTCTTATTTAACGGCGTCACGAGTTACGATATCGCGATTGTGGGGCCCGCAGTCATCGTTCCCGCGTGATATCTACTATTGTCTCCTTCCTCTCTTTCATGTAGAATCATAGCTGACGCGCACTTGGACTTATGACCTAGCGGGTCGGATCGGGTCGGGTTCGGATCCGTAACCTTCTTTTTTTTTTTAAAAAATCACTTTTCGAACGACTGAAAAGAACCCACCCACATTTAATAAGTTTCTCTTATCCAACGTTCCAAACATGCGTCACCGAGAAATAAAATATCACATTCATTTAAAAGTACATTATTCAATAATGTGCATTTTCGGATTAGGTTTGGAAGTTGTAAACATTAAAATATTTTGCGTAATTATTATCATTAAATGTTATCATTTGATCTAGTAGTAAAAACAATCATCTTTATTTAAGAGATGCTCTTTATTAAAAAGATTACAGGTTTGAAATATAGATAGAAAAATATTATGTATATATTAAATAGTTTGGTGGTTTGACTTCCAACATTTATTGAAAAAATACTGTCACTGGATGTTTGTTGGAACTTCGAAGCTCGTCAACAATCTATCAGATGTAGGAGTTTGTTATTATAAATATTGACTGGTCAATTAAAATTATATCAATCAAATATATTATATATTCATGATGCATGCGACTAATATTAATATTTACATCACCGTAATATTTTTCTCAGTTATAATGTAATTATATGGAGTTCAATTAAAAACTCACAATTTTTTTTTTCTTTTTAAAATAATTTTTTAATAGATGTTGATATTTAGTGAGTTCACAAAAATTACGGCATAATTGTAGTAAAGTATAGCCATTAAATGCAGCTCAAAGTTAATTATTTCTCTAATCCAAATATTAAATATTGACTTAAGTCATAACTAATTGTATATTTTATTGTTTTTTTTTTTTATTTACAAATAGTGTCCAACGTATGTTTCGGAGTCGAAAAATGTTGAAATTTAGAATTAGATGGTCGATGATAATGCTTTTCAGAAGTCATCCTGCAATTAAATCTTCACAATTGTGTCCATAAAATTTTGTAATTTTTTATGCATTAAAAGTTTCAACCTCCTTGTAAAATGAAATTATACTGCACATGATTTTTTTTTAGCTCTTCTAATTTAATTTTTTAGTTCCGCACTTGATTAGAGTTGAAAACAATAGACATTATAAAAAAAAGCTAGAAAATATGAATTATATTTTTATTTACATTGCAGAGTGTTTTTATGAATTATATTATTATTCTTTATCAGCGGTATAATAACAGTGTTATAGTGTTTGCGGACCTTAAAAACAGTGCAATAACATTATTTAAGTCTTTTTGCGATGGCACGATTATCGGATTTTTTTAATATCCAACATTAAATAAAAAATATCAAACATATTCAGCAAAACTAAGTATTTTTAAAAATGCCTGAAACCAACCAAAAAATGGCCAGTCATGTATATATATATATATATATATATATAGAGTAAGGCTATGCTACTTCGCGAATTAAACGGGTTGTTTTAATTCGCGCTCATATCTCTAGTTTCAAAGTCCAAATAACCGATCCAAACCATTAGATGTTTAATCTATATTAAAATGTGCTTGGAGATCAAATTTTACATTTTTTGGAATTTTTTTACTATTTATTAAGATGGTTTGAAAATCGCTGTTTTTTAATGGTGCAAAATTTTAATAAAAACAGCGATTTTCAAACCATCTTAATAAATAGTAAAAAAATTCCAAAAAATATAAAATTTGGTCTCCAAGCACATTTTAATATAGATTAAACATCTAACGGTTTGGATCAGCTATTTGGACTTTGAAACTAGATATATGAGCGCGAATTAAAACAACCCGTTTAATTCGCGAAGTAGCGTAGCTTTACTCTATATATATATATATATATATGAGGAGGGATCAAGTTACAACACTTGAAAGTTACAACAAAGTTACAACATCATTTTTTTTCATTTTCAAAGTCCAAATCGTCGATCCAAACCGTTAGATATTCAATCTATATTAAAATGTGCTTACATACCAAATTTTACATTTTTTGAAATTTTTTTGCTATTTATTAAGATGGGTACAAAATTGCTGTTTTTAATGGTGCAGAATTTTAATAAAAACAGCGATTTTGTACCCATCTTAATAAATAGCAAAAAAATTTCAAAAAATGTAAAATTTGGTCTGCAAGCACATTTTAATATAGATTGAATGTCTAACGGTTTGGATCGACAATTTGGACTTTGAAAATAAAAAAAAATGATGTTGTAACTTTGTTGTAACTTTCAAGTGTTGTAACTTGATCCCTCCTCTATATATATATATATATATATATATATATATCTGAAATAGTTGATAGATTAACATTTTTAAATTTATTTTATGTTCAAAATGGTTGTAAATTGTTAGAATTTGTTAGAAATATACAAAAATTAGTATAATTTAGTTCTCAATTAGTTTAGTTAGTGCTAATTAGTTATCAATTAGTGTTAATTAGATGTTATTAGTATTAATTAGTTTAATTTAGTATAATGAGCATAATTTAGTCTATTTTAGCATAATTTAGTATAATTAGCATAATTTAGCATATTTTAGCATAATTTATTATAGTTAGAATCATTTGCATATTTTAGTATAATTAGCATTGCATATGTTAGCATAATCTAACAAATTTTAACAAGTTACAACCATTTTGGACTTAAAATAAATTTAAATATGTAAATACATCATCTATTTCACACAAAAAATGCCCATTTTTGGCCGATTCGAATTTTAGTTCCAACCGATCAAAAAATGGCTGGTCTGAACATTTATAAAAATACTCAATTTTGTTGTATATATTTAATATTTTTATTTAGGGAACGACTAACAGTACCCCTATTTAGTCTCTTATCTGTCTTCCGCGCTAAAAGACCAAAAAAAAAGTACAACGGGGAGACCACTAACTGACGCGCGCGGGGTAACATTTGTCAAGATTGGAAACCACTACAGCGAATCTATATACTTAATTATTAAGTATTCATATTTAACAAATGAAATATTCATATCTAACAAATGAAGTATTCACATATATAAGTATTCATATCCAACAGCCTAGTATTACAAGAAGTATTCACACCCGACACCAACAAATTCATACTGAAGATTACAAAATATTTATACATGTACAAAATAATTCACTTAAAAAGTCTTTTTTTTTTTATAGTAAGTATATTGTGTTCATATCTAACAAATGAAGTATTCATCTCAAACTAATGAAGTATTTATAACTAATTAATGTAAATATGAAGTATTCATATCTAACAACATGAAGTATGCATATCTAACTAATGAAGTATTCATATGTTGTACTTTGACAACCTTCGCTGGGCTAGCATGGACCCCCTCCAATGGTGCACCACGCTCTCCGCGCCGGATCTCGACGGTGCACCACGCTCTTCCCGCCTGATCTTGACGGTGCACCACGCTCTCCTTGCTGGATCTCGGCGGTGCACCACGCTCTCTTCGTCGGATCTCGACGGTGCACCACGCTCTTCCCGCCTGATCTTGACGGTGCACCACGCTCTCCTTGCTGGATCTCGGCGGTGCACCACGCTCTCTTCGTCGGATCTCAACAGTGCACCCCGCCGAGAAAGAGAAGAGATGGAGGCTGTGAAGGCCGTGAAGAGCGCGAATTTCATTTTTTTGCTGATCGGGAGAGAGAGAGGAGTCAAGACAGTTAAAAAGAATAACCAGGATGGAGAACAGTTACCGTAGGTAGTTAAGGGTCAGATGGACTGTTAGAGGACTAGAATGAGGGATGAAATCATTACTCTTTTATTTAATATTAGATATTAAAAAAATCGATACGATAATGACTATTCAGAACCTTCCTCATTATCTACTCCAATCATCTTCAAATTCAAAAAATAGAAAAATAATATATCAATATTTTAGTAAGATATGCAAGCAAGTGAAGATCTATTGCTGTTACTCGTCATGTGATGCCACAGGAAAAATTATTAGAAGCAAGAACCAAAAAAAAAAAAAAAGTTATCAGAAGGCAAGATCAGAACAAGTTACTGGATCGGATTGAGATTAGCACACGGTTATATACCGTTAGCCCGCTTGGGTCCTATTCCTATAACGGCGTTCAGGCGTTCAGCATGACCGCAGCAATGAGGAGAGGGCGAGAGGCACGCCGACTCCAAAAAAAATACAAAAAGCGCATGCGCTGGATACATCACGCCGTCCATTTCTGATCTGATGGTTGTCACTCGCAAAGCCCCCAGGTGCGCATTTCACCCCTTAAATAACCCCACAGGCCACAGGGACGTAACCCTTCAACCACGCACAGGTCACGTGATGGGCCCACCACCTACTCTGCACGACACGCGTGACAATCCGTTGGTCTGGGTAGGACACGCGGCGATTTATTTTGACCTGATGTGGCTTCTCCTATACTGTTTATCTCCCACGATTAGATTGCATCGGACGGAGGAGAGAGGGTCGTCGCGGAAAGGAGAAAGCTACTTGGTTTGACCGGATTGACTTGATCTACACTGTCAGATCAGATTCGGAGGAACGGGAATGGTTGAGCGGTTTTTGATGCCGGTGGGACCCACTAGGAGAAAACGACAAATGCACTATGGAATACGGAATCTCAATCTCCCGTGGTAGAGCAACTTCCTATTCTCACAGAACAAAATCTGTTTCAGTTGACTGACACGTGGGTCCCCTACGAACAAATGGTTGTGACGCGTAGGAATTAATGGGGTCCATTTTCAGTGATCGGCCATCACAAAACTTGAATTGCGGCTGGGAAATAAAAATGAAATGAATTAAGGGATTCTAGAATGAATTCGTATCCTCTGAGATATCTCAAACTTTGCGTGACTTTACGGAAAATATAAACCGTTTAAATAAGTTATGCACGAATCTCAAAGCACAAATAATACAGGCCCCGCTCTATCACCGAATAGGCACCGGACACGTCGGTCACGCCAAAGTTTTTTTTTTGATGAAAAGCCCTTGGGCGTGTCACGCCAAAGTTGAGATATCTCAGAGGATACGCAGTCTTCTAGAAGGTGATTGGTTTGTAACTTTGTAACATGCAAGCACACGGCTAGTGGCCCAACCCCCAAGTGGCATCTTGTAGTCCAATATTTTTTTTTTTCTTTTTGTTCGAGGAAAATTTTATCTATAAAATAAAAAATTATCCACCGAGCTTTTTTATAAAAACGCATGTGTATTATATAATGTGCGCCGCAAAAACTTCGAAAACGATTTATTAAATATATTAATTTAAATTTATATAATAATTTATTTATCTTTTGCGTATTAACTATTAAGATTTGAATAGAATTCATATTTATTTTGATTAAAGAAAACATCTACAAGAATTACCAATATTTTTTTTATATCGTACTTATGAATCTTAATGCACCAACAAATTTAATTATGTATTAATTTTTAATAGGCCAAGGATTTCTTCATGATCAGCGAAGCCTAGCCACTGCCTTGATGAGCCTAACATTCCGTTAGCTGCATCTAGTTAACGAGCTTCACCAGAGGATACTGCGTGTCAAGAAACGGCACAGCCAGATAGAGCAGCTGTTCTCTTCTGAATTTTTAAATTCAGTAGAAAAATACAAATATGTACCACTTTGTTTCTTCTTGAAAATTATTTTGCTTCTCTGTAGAACTGGAAAGTCTGTCAAGTCAGTTCAAAAACACTGTTAATGAAAAAATTTGTTGTTTTTATAGAAATTTACGGATCCGAACCAACTTTGTTGTTTTATTAATATGTAAAATGACTTTTGTTGTTTTTTTATTTTTATTGTAAAAGTATATTATTTTTATTGTTTTTATTGTTTCTTTTCTTTTAGGGTTAGTGGAAAATCCTCTGAGAAAATATGTCAGGGGGTGTAATTACATGGACCAACTGATCCTTGAAACTATTAGAAAATTTACAATGTATCTCAACTCTTAAAAAACTTAGCCAATAAAACTAAGAAAGCCTCCAATATGCCCGTGCCGCCTCTTTTACTACTGCATCTAACTAAATAGCAACGAGTTATATGTACATCGATTGTTGCTTCATTAATTAGAATATGCTATGTTTTTCTTTTCTCGATGAAGGTCCTTCTGTTCCTTTCCTTCCATATTGCACATGAGTATGCCGCCCATGTCACACCCCAACGCTATTTACTTTTGTCCCATCAGTTGTTGTTGACCATCACACCAGATCTTTGTGGGATTGTTTCCCCCTATCCTTGGTAGGTTTTGTTGTGCGCATAGACCCATCCAGAAGTTTCTGGTGCAAGGGCATGTTCGCATTAGGTGGTCACAAGTCTCACTTTAATTGTTATTGTTTCTTATTGTGTTTAGTATCCGATTAGTTAATTAATAGGTTTGAATTCGATAAGCTACTTTAATTCAATTCATACTCATCTCTAACAGAAATTCTATGCCCGCCCCTGAGAACCAGCGTGCATTTAGACAGGTGACCACAAAGGAGCGTGTTGTTGACAAACATGTTCGTATGTATTGTTTTTGTATTAAAACTAAATGTTAGAAATGCTAGAGGCTACAGATGGAGCGGAAAAAGAATTGAAGGAGATTGAGAAGAAAAGAAGGATATTACTGAAAAAGAATAGATTTAAATAACTCATTAATTATGAATAATTAATTTTGTAAATATGTAAGAAAGAGAAAAAAATTCAAAGGCATATTAAATATAGTAAAAAAAGTAAATAAATAAGAAATTGAAGAAGGTAAATGAAAAATTAAGTGTCTGTAAATTTTATATACAAAGTATAAAAAATTCACGTCTAGGCTATCACTTTCCGAACGATAATTAACAATTCCTTTTTATCTTGTATTATTTTAAAAGTCAATATTATAACCTTCTAAAAGTGAGAATATGATACTTTCCTTCCAAAGTAAAAAAAAAAAGTTTTGTCAAAACAAGTTACACCTTTATAAATGAACTTTTCATCTTCAAATGAAAATAATTATAACTACTTTCTAATACCAGACACGTACAAAACGTAAAATAAATACTTTCATTTCTGTTTGACGAATTTATTTTCTTAAAGATATTCTAAAAGTGTTGTTACAGAATAATTATAGAAAAGACAAAAAAAGTGAGAATTTTTTTATAAACCATAATGAAAACATAAGTTAGAGAATCAATATGATTTTTTTAATTTAAAAAAAAAACACAAGTACTGAAAAGGTTACTCAGTACGTCCTATTTAAATTTGGGCGGGAGCTTTTAAATATATTTTCTTTGCCTACTTAATTTATACCATAAAAAATATTTCTTTGTCTATTAAAAAGGGCGTTGATAGATGTTAATAATAATCGGTATTTAGAGGTGAATTTTAAAAGTCACGGGTACGTGTGATGGAAACATTCCATCTCTTGATTATTTTATTTTTATAGATCAAAAATTTCAACTTAAATGTTTACAAAAAAAATATTAATAGAGTTTCGAACATGCTACATCTCATTCCGAAGACATTGCCTTAATTAGTTATAAGATTAAACTATGATTCTCAAATCCTTTGACTTTTTATCATGTACATTTAGTTATTAATTTAATAACTTAGATACCAATTATGGAAAAGTTATACAAAGTGCAACATAAAAAGGTGTTAAAATTAAAATAGAATGTCAGAGTTCAATGCACAAGAACAAACGCAAGTTGAACTTGCACTAAGAAATATAATTCCTCTTAACTTTATTATCAGAAGTTGCTTTATTCCTCTCTTACAAAGATGTAACCAATCTTAGAATCAAATTATCGGATACCTAATTAAGCGAGTGTCTCTTAATTAAAGAACTCTGCGACATGTACGCTTAGTTTGCACCAGAAAGGTTCTCTTAAAAATACACATTGCAAAAACAATGATACATGTACGGATCAATATTTTGTTTTCAAAATTCTAACACTTGATCCGAACCGTTCAACATGATCTTCGTATGAATATGTACTTGTAAACTAAATTTTACATTTTTTTAGACTTATTAATTTTACTATTTTTAAGATGGGTCGAAAATCACAGTTTTGGATGGTCCAGAATTTTCAGATCAAGTGATTTTCTACCCATCTAAAAAAATAGTAAATGAATTTAAAAAAAATGTAAGTTTTAGTTTACAAGTACATATTCATATGGAATCTTATTAAATAATTTGGATCAACTGTTAGAACTTTCAAACTAAAGATTTGGATTTATAGCACATGCCAATATGCATAGTACCATAGCCTCACTGAACAATAAGAACTAAAAAACAAGACTTTTTTGTTCCAGAAAAGTATGTTACTCACCTGATATTATTTTTCTGATCATGTAGGATTCTAACAATTGAGAAATGATTAAAATCAGGAGAAATTTATTATTCGAGTAAAGTATAAACTTATTTATATGAAATAAGTTTGTAATTTTAATTTAAAAACTATCACTTTCAAGCAACAAATTTGAACAATTAATTTTGATCATGTTAATGAGTAAAAAAAAAATGAAGTTATTAAGTTCACATTGGACATATAAAAGACTACTTTTCAAGAATAATAAAAAATGAACATCATTTTACAACGCAACAGTATGATCATTTGAATTTGAAATGACTAAAAGATTAAATAATTTAATGTAACGGTATAACATGATCAAAATCTCATATTTTTCAGTGTGCATAATATGACTAACATGTAGATCATTCGGAAAGTGGATTTTTTATTTGAACCATATTTTATTTTCAAGACAAATTATCTTTTTTTTGAAAACTTGGTAGTAGCTACCAAGGTTCGTGAGGGGGAATCGAACTCTCGACCTTTGGGTATAATAACTCTAGGACATTTTTCTAGCCAATTGTGCTACCTCCCCTTTTTTTTCAAGACAAATTATCACCAATAGCTAATGCATACATATAAAATGTTATCCAGTTTTGTCTTTGTTTAGATAAACATAAAATGTCTTGTTTTATTTACACTGATTAAAAGTGTGCGATTCTTACGTGAATGCAATGTATGTATCACATATATAATAGATGCATGGCACAATGCATAGTGCATATTAGTTTGTACTATAAATAAATATATATATATATTTTTTAAGTCCAAACAGACTATCAGAGCCGTCCAACATGATCTTCATATCAAAAGCACTTTTAGATCAAAATTACATTTTTTTACAAGTTTTTTACTATTATTTTGATAGGTAGAAAATCACTTGATCTGAAGATTCTAAACTATTTTAAAATAGTGAACTTTTACCTATCTAAAAATGTAAACAATATAAAAACAAAATGTAAAATTTAGTCCGTAACTACATTTTCATATAAAAATCATGCTGAAAGGTTCACATCAATTATTTAGATATTAAAAATAAAAAATATTGATTCAATACGTGCTATGCATAACACAGTACATAGCCTCACTCGATATGATAAATGAGGAGGATTCAAATGCCTCCATGTTTTCCTGCTTCCATCATGCCTCCATCTCTCTCCATCATTTTCAAAGTTCAAACAGTCGATCCGAACCGCTCAACCTAACCTCCATACTAAAATATGTTTGGAGACCAAATTTTATATTTTTAGGAATGTTTTTACTATTTTCTTAGATAGGTACAAAATCAGTAAATCTGAACTATCTAAAAACAATATTTTTTTACCTATCTAAAAAAATAGTAAAAAAATTCCTAAAAATATAAAATTTGGTCTCCAAACATATTTTAATATGGAGGTTAGGTTGAACGGTTCGGATCGACTGTTTGAACTTTGAAAATGATGGAGAGAGATGGAGGCATGATGGAAGACACAAAAACATGGAGGCATTTGAACCCTCTCATGATAAATATACTGAATCATTTAATTTCGATTTTTTTTAAACTTAAAAGGTGGCCAATTGTGACTTAATTTTATTTGCAAAAAAAAAATTAATATATTAAGATATTGGGTACATACACAGACGGGGCAACTAATAATAGATTCCTTGGAAACTTAATTCCAAAGTTAGTTGACACTGACAAGTAATTAAGTAAAGCTAAATCACACTCAAAAGAATCTAGTTAACGTGATCTTAGTTCGTGGGTCTGTGGGTTTGTGCTCAACTTGGGCAAAGGTTCTTCTAATTTAACAGCATTCATGCACGCATCTTTTGATCTTTTCCTTTGCCAAACAAGAAGACAAATTAGCATGATTGCTAAAAACAACAGGGTATAAATGCTATCTTTCTCCAGGACATGACACCCCATTATTTACCCCCACGGTATTGATTACCTAATATACGGCCTTTTGAAACTATGATGATATACTTTCTGAAATAAATTCAGTCAAAATAGAGGAAAATAATCGAATAACCAATTTTTATTGACAATCATAACAATATGATATTAAAGTTCATTTAAATCATAAAGTTAAAGATATATTTTAATTGTTAATCTTTAATTGCTTAATTGATGAGATGATTATCATACTTACTTTATGAATATAGCGATTTTGTTATCCGATGGGTACAAAAATTCAACGGTCTGAATATAGCGATTTTGTTAAATATTTAATAAATAGTAAAAAAATTCCAAAAAATGTAAAATTTGATCTGCAAATACATTTTAACATATCCGTTATGTTGAACGCTTTGGATCGACTGTTTGGACTTTGAAAACTTAAAAAATACACGATGTTATCCAATGTCACCAAAAAAGAGTGTCATCTGATCCCTCCTCTTTATATATTGTTAATATGATTTTTATCTCATGTGTATACTTAGCTTTAAATTACCTCTAAATATTTTCAGTGATATAGATGCCATTATACTGAATTCTTGAATTCGTAATTTAAAATCGATTTAATAAATTTTGGAGTTAGCAATATTTAGACTAATTTATTACTGATGCCACAGTAACTAGACTCTTCATCTTTTATATATTAAAAAAAATTAATCTAAGTTCAACATGTATTAATTCATAAACAATGAATACATAAATTTAATTTTAGATACACTTTGTTAAATATTTAAAATATGTTTTGAAAAATACGGGATAGATAAATTAAAAGTTAGTTACAAAATGTATCACATATTTAAATGACATCTGACACACTTGCACTAGATATAAAAAGGTGGCTGACAAGAATATTGTTCCGTACGATCTATCTTTCTATCTTTGTAGCAGTAACCATGTCATCATACCAACAAAAAAGTAAAGAATTCGCATCCTCTGAGATATCTCATATTTTGCTTGACTTTTTTCAAAATCTCAACCGTTCCAATACATTCTGCGCGAATCTCAAAGCTGAAATAATACTGGCCCCTAAGTTACCCCGAATAGGCACAGGACACGTCGGTCACGCAAAATATGAGATATCTCAGAGGATACGCACTCAGGTAAAGCACTCATCATCCAAATATCTTATATAAAGAGTTAGGCTGGGTGCTATGGATAGCATAGTGGCCTCTATGCTACGGCTCAATATTCGAGTTTTTAAAATTCAAACGGTCGATCCGAACCGTTCATCTTATTCTCCATATTAATATCTGCTTGGAGACCAAATTTTATAATTTTCTGAATTTTTTTACTATTTATTAAGCCACTTTGAAAATCGCTAATCCAACGGTTTTACTGTTTTGTACAGCCACCGTTGGATCAACAATTTTGTAAAATACTTAATAAATAGTAAAAAAATTCAGAAAAATGTAAAATTTGGTCTCCAAGCAGATATTAATATGGAGAATAAGATGAACGGTTCGGATCGACCGTTTGGATTTTGAAAACTCAAATATTGAGCCGTAGCATAGAGGCCACTATGCTATCCATAGCACCCCAACCTAACTCCTTATATAAATCTCTCAATTTTCATCAAGAAATTGAGATCAGATGGTTTGATTTCTATAGTTAATGCATAAAAAAAATGTCTTTTATGGTGTCACAAGATTGATCTGGTCCATACATTTTAGATCAGATGGTTTGGTTTGAGAAAAATAAGAATTTATTACATACATTTGTGATTTGCCTTTTTAAAAAAAAAAAAAAAAAACAAACTTGATAGAAACTATCAAGATACATTTGTGATTTGTCAATGTAATACATGAGACGCATCATTACTCGTCGACTGGACCAACATTTATTTTCTAGAAAAAGAAGAATTTGCTTACCTGAACAACTTATGTTCTTTAACAGCTAAATAGCCCGTTAATATTTTTCTATATGATATAAATAAATCATGTGTAAATTAAGTTGCTAAATTTTAATATATAGTATCTGAGGAAAAGGAAAACTTATCTTACAATTTTGAATTTAAAAAAAATTAAATTCAGAATCAATTACAATTAGCTCCAACAATGAATCAGAAAAGTTATAATATTTGCCGGTCCTCATCAGGAACAAGGTTAAACTTTCAAGTTATAGAAATCAAACATAAATATAGATCAACTATATAAAAATCTCATACTATATATTGAAAATTAGTTTTACAGTATCCATAATATTTTATTCTAAACATATACAAAATCAAGCACAATTACAAAATTTCTTTCGGCTAATAGCAGCTTCTATTCCATCCAATGTGAAGATGAAGAAATGGACATGTCCAGTTTTTCTTTTACTAGAGGCTCAAATACCTTTTTGGTCACACGTTGGTGCATCAGTATCCACCAAAAAAAAAAAAAAAAAAAAACAATAAACAAGGATGAGTGTCCACCTCAGTGAGATTCTCTTGTGATGAGAGCCCATATCTTCTAAAACCATCTAATGAAATTATACAATACAATTAAAGAGAAGACCAATTATCTTATCCCACCAAGGTACCAACCATTAACCATTGGATTTGGATAAGGATCATGTTAATTAACATGTATATATATTCCAGCGTCATGTAGGCACACATTTCACATTCTTTCCTTTTTTGTATTTTATAACCATACAAAAGTTCTCAACTCGGCATGCTTAAATATTTTTTAATCTTTCTCATATGTTCCTTCTCATGAGATGTGTCGATTCAGTACTGAAATATGAGCTTAAAGCTTTTATATATTTTTTTAATAAAAATTAAGATTTACAGCATCTTATAATATGGTTTTTTAAAGTTCAAATAGTGGATCCAAACTGTTCAACATGATTATTATATTAAAATGTATTTGGAGATTAATTTTTTTTTTTAAATTTACGGGTACAAAATTCAATGATCCGAAAATACTTAATAAATAGTACAAAATTTTTAAAAATTATAAATTTTGATCTCCAAGCACATTTTAATTCATGTTGAACGGTTTGGATCGATTATTTGGATTTTGAAAAATCATGTTGTAAAATGATGTAACTATATAATGTTGTAAATGGACCTCGTCTCACAACTAAATAAATAAGTAAATTATTTATTCACTAAATTAAAACCGAAGTTGTTCGGATATATCAGAATTATTTGTAATATTTGTTAAAATAAGAAAAAAATTAGGTATAAAATGTATAGCATCCAATTATTCTAGTTATATGAAAATGACATTATGATTGTGAATGAGATTCGATTCTCTTCAAATTTTTACTATTCTCTGCTCTTCGTTTTATTTCTCTCATTTGTCTCTCTTCTCTTCTTTAAGGTCTTATTCGGCGGAATCGATGGAATGAGAATAGAAACATGAACATAAAAAGTCTGAAAAATACTGTTCATGTGAAAAAAAAAATTCAGTCTGAGCGATTTTTTTTTTCATGTGAACAATAATTTTATTGCTGCAGCCGACCAGGCTCTAAAAAGATAGAGAAAAAGATATAGTAGGATTCTACTTTTTACTTTGAAAAAACACCAGCGAATGTTAATCCTTATGATTGTGTTCATTAATTAGCATGTGAAAATTACAGCTACACTGAATACGTTCCTCCTATTTATTGTCTTCACGTGTGTTGACCTTGTCATGTTCTATTTCTTTTTTTCAATTTTACAAAATTATGGATGCCAGATTGCGGCTACGATTTTTTTACGACTGCCTACTAATAGCATAATCTGTGGCGGGTCAACCTGATGTCAAAATGGATTACAACCATAGTAACAAATGAATTATTCGAATTCGGTTTGACGATGTCAAAAATTTGTGATCGGAAATAATTCGGGTATAATTCGGGAATGATTCGGAATTATCTGGATTAGAGATCTCAGTCTTGCAAGAGAGAAAAACAAAACCCCAAAAAAAAAAATTCTGAGAAAAATCCGAGAAAAATTTGGAAAATTCAGAAAAATTTCATAAAATTCGCGAATTATTTGGGTTTAATGCAGTAAAAGTTCGGTCAACCGAATAATTCAGCGTTCAGTTTGACATCACCAAAAATATAAATTATTCAGGTTTAATTCAGATTTAATTCGCGAATCTTGTGACTATAATTACAACGGATGACCATATTTGATCATATTTGGTCTAGGATTTTAATCGTTACAAACGAAACGAGTTGTATAAAAATAAAACTAGTCAAAAAAATAATTCTAAGTATATGCCCTTAAATTAAATAATTGTGAGAAGTCTTGAAAATTTTCAATTGAGAAGACCAGGACATTTTCATTTGAACAATGTGATTTATATTAAAAAACGAGTGAGGCTATGCTTTTATGTGTAATGCGGATTGGTCAGTATTATACATTAATATTTTTGTTTTAAAAGCTTAAATATTTAATATAATTTTTAGAGTGAGTCTATGGTACTATGCATATCACGGGTTGTTACCGTGCTATGGCTCTATATTAGAGTTTTCAAATCCTAACGGTCGATCCGAACCGTTCATCTTGTTCTCCATATTAATATGTGTTTGGAGACCAAATTTTACATTTTTTAAAAAAAAATTACTATTTTTTTAGATATTTAGAAAATCACTTGATCTGAAAATTCTGGACCATCCAAAAACAGTGATTTTCAATAAATCTAAAAAAATAGTAAAAAAATTTCAAAAAATGTAAAATTTGGTCTCCAAACACATATTAATATGGAGAACAAGATGAACGGTTCGGATCGACTGTTAGGATTTGAAAACTCAAATATAGAGCTGTAGCACGGTAACAAATCGTAATATGCATAGTACCATAGACTCACTCTAATTTTTATATGAAAATACATCTGTAAATTAAATTTTTTATATATACTTTTAAATATGTAGAAAATTACGTTTTTTAAATGGTATACAAAAAATTTAGATTAAACGATTTTCAACCTACCAATACTTTGATTTTTGGATCAAACTTTGTACAAGAAAATTTCAAATCTCCAACAGCTGCATTTAAATCCTTACAGAAATTAAATGAATTTTGAAAAAATCTACCAACATCTCGGTTGACATGTGAATATATTTATTGTTTCACTGTCATTGACCAACCTGATATATACTCTGGTAGTTGTTGGAAGGTTAGAATTCTAATTATGAAAATTGAAAGAATGGAATTCAACATGTTCTCACATGGTACGCTGGTACTGTACGGAAATGTTTTATGGAGACATATTGTATATCTTTGATTCTGACAATAGATGGTCACTGTTGGAGGCTTGTGCTATTTTTTTTTTTTGGGAGAACCAAGGGAATTTTGTTTTCTCCTAATTATTTTAAATCATGAATGTTTCAAGGTCAAATGAAGGATTGTGTGGTAATAGATGGTCTCTGTTGGAGGTTACTAGGACCTTATAAATTACATCTCACGTTTGGGCTAATATAAATTAATTTTAGAGCCCCAATTAGGCCTGAATATATTACAAGCTAACTGGGCTTGCTTCTATTCAAATCACAGTGTACGAACATTATATTATTTAAAAAGAAAATTAAATGTTATTTGACAAATTTTAGTGAGATATTTTTTTTTCTTAGCTAGAAAATTCTTGTACGTGACCTAATTTTTGTGAGTAAAGGTTAGAGCTCAAGCTATCAAACTATTATATATTCACACTAGATCTTTCATCCGAATTTAGATCATACAATCTCCCACACAAATGACGCTTTTGCCACTAGACCAAAGAATGGTTCTTCAATTTTGTAATCTCAAGTTATATATATATTGAAAAAAAGACATAGCAGCCCATTTCAAAATTTAAATACAAAACTATTGACAAAACTCTAAAAAAACCTCTAAGAAACCTAAATAACTTAAACTATCTGTAATGAGAAAAATCTCCAGACATATCAACTATTTTAAAAAGCAGAAAAAACAAAACTACCAGCAGAATTAAAATCGTACCAGCATGGTACCTAATTAGACCAACAGCAGTTTTTAAATTCTAAAAAAACTCAAAATTGGATCTATGTCCCTTAAGAAAGGGAAAACCATCTCTTCTATCCTTGAATCAGCAGGCTCAAGTATTATATTACAGGTGGAAAACCTGTGGAGAAGTTGACCCTGCTGCCTGAAGCTGTCTAACTCACCGAAATAATTCTCTAAGGGCCTGTTCGGCGGGCCTAAGTGAATGAGAATAGGAATGGATTGCAAAAAAAAATTGAACTGATTTTTACTGTTCACGTGAGTGAATTTTTTTTTCCACATAAACAGTAACATTTTAACTTCCGCCGAACAGGCCCTAATACACATCCCAAAAGCAATCACATAATCAACATAATTTTAACAATGCTCACAGCAAGTATAACATTTTACAAGCATAACAGAAAAATACAACCACAGATTAAAAAAAAAAAACAGTCCATAAGCAAAAAGAGTTACATAATAGAAAAGCACAAACAATACATAAATAAAACATGACAGAGTTTCGTGTTTACTGGCCACTGTCTCCTGAATAATCATCTTCAACCTATTATGATCAGTTGATCATCAAACAAGAAAAAGAAAACAGGAAGCAATGTAAGATTCCAGCCATATATTCAACAGTGACCTACTTTTGTTAAAGCATGAGCAAATATGAACAAAGCATATGCAAAGAATCTAATGCCAGAGCATTTCAAATTTTCAATCCTAAAACTGAAAAAAGGTCTAATAACAGCCCAACAATTTTAAAGGATAGACCCAGTAAGAAAAAGGTCTATACTTTGTAAGCTTCAGGCTTACATATAACATGTGAGCATATAGGCAAATTGGCCCAAAAAAGGAAACATTTTTTTACAAATATCAATGCTACAAGCCTACAACAGAAGTTCCATATCTAAAGAAATAAAACCGATGGATATCATACAATTTTAGATTATAAGTCAGGGTATTGAAAAATATAAGTAAAAACATTGTTTTTTTATCGAGTACTCAATTAGTTAATGGGTTTAAATCCTATTCGATATCTTTTTGCCTCCTTTGACGAAAATCCTAGGTTCGCCCTTAATGGCTCGTTGGAATTTGAATTTCCAAGTTCTCTTCCTCTTTTGTAGATTGCTTTTAAAAAAAAAAGTATTAGTCAACAGTGAGTATCGAGAAGCATTTAGATTTTAGAACATAAAGTAATACAAAGCTGAAAATTAAGTCTTACATATAGCTTTTGTATTGTGGTTTTTGAGGTAGCCTTTATCCAATCACTTCCACAAACAAGAATCTCCATCTTATCTTTTGTAAGAGAGCTTCGATAGTCATCTAATATACGACCTCAAGTACTAAACGTTAATTCTGAAGTCACGGTTGTGATCGAAATACAGAGCACATCACAAACCAATTTGCTTAAAATAGAATACTTGCTGCAATTTTGATTCCACCAATTGAAAACATCAAATGGACCCTTATCTTTTACAAAATATATGGGTTTTTCCTAATACACCTCAAGGTCAGATTTAGGTGACTTTCTGCCCTTCTAGTCTTAAGAAAAGTACAAAAATCATCTTCATTTCGTGTATGCTCGGTAGGGGCAGCAGCTGCTGCCGAACTTAAGGTACTTGCGACATCCTTAGCTGCCATTCGATCCTTTGAATACTTCTCATAGAGAGATTTCAACTTATTGGTTACCTCTTCAACCCGTTTATTAACTTCATGAATTGGATCGAATAGCGGCTAAGGCTGAAGATCGAGGATATGATAGTTGCTGTCAATTAAGGTGAATTTTATGTTTCCATACAGGTCTCATGCAAGAAAAATAATACAATTGGATGGTTTGTAGTGTTGGATTTATTGTCAACCTCGTTGGATTTACACTGAGCATATATGTAATCTAATTACGGATTATTTACTGTCATATACGATTGTCAATTAAAGTGATAAAATAAGGTAATAGACAATTAATATATTCATTAGGATGTGATCCATAAATGTGTATAATAATTTAGGCAAATATCAAATCATTGATGGACTGATTCAGAAATTTGCAATTCAGAAAAATACCTTTTCAGAGGTCAGAAAACTGCCTTTATGGAGGATTGTGTTGTCCGCAGGGATATCGATGCAATCACACAGCTCTTGATGCTCCAGCACGGTTTTTGATGCACAACACAAAATACCTTTTTTCAATTTGGCAGATAACCATAAATGTTATTATATATAAGGATTGGTCCCCAAGGCACAAGGTAACCAAGAAAAACACAGAAACTGAACATATGTTTTTCTCTTAAGAAAAATACAGTTCTGTGTGCCTTCTCTTCTTCTTCCACAATCAAAGAATAGAGAAGAGAAATCTATTAGGATATAGGGAGATGATTTCTCAGGGGCCACACCTTGCTGTCTTGGAAGACTTATTCCTCGACCCAACGACAAAAGGCGAGAAGGACTTCTTGCCATTGAAGACTTGTCTCGTGCTCACGGAGACGGCTTGCTCTGCTGTGACTTTGGTTATTCCATGACAAACGACACGGAATTAGGTATTATGTTCCGCACTTATTATTTATGTTTTGGTCCTCTTTGGCATAGGACGATCCTTAGGTTAAGGTGAGGAACTGTTTCTCCTTCCCTGGGGTGTAAGTGTTTGACCCCTAGATGAGATTTAATTGTTTGATCTCTAGATAAGACGTAATTATTTGGCCTTTATGATTACCAACAAGTGGTATCAGAGTCTTCCTATGCCGAAGGATTAAGTCTTTCAGTTACTTAGTTTCATCAATGAGCAAAACTGAAATACCGCGAAATTCAAGAAAACACTATTCATCGATCATGTAAATATACTTCACAACAACCCGCAAGATTATACGTCAACTACGTATAACTTTCTTTTCTCAACCGAAACACTATTTGGGAGAGAAACCGAGAAAGAGAGAAAATACCGATTCGTTTCGACACGAAACGATACGAGTGAATTAGTATTTTAATCTCTTCATGCACCCCTCTATTTATAGCCTCTAAAATGATGTGAAAAGACCAAAATACCCCTATGACAAGGCATGCCACCTAGGGGGTGAGGTGTTATGTGGATAGGATTGATGACGTGTCATCTGGATAGGATCAATGACATGTCATGCGGATAAGGACGAATCTGAAAAGACCCGAATGCCCTCGGCTCGAATACAAATAATATTCGTATAATTATTCTGAACAATTATATTTCTTGCGGTTGTTGTTTCGGTAACTTTTATACAACGTACCGTGTACGTTTATAAATTAACCGTTGTTTTTGGTTGTCATCTTATATGACATTTATAATTTAATTATAACACGTATAATTAATTATAACCATCTTACTATTGATCATAACCAATTTATAATCAATCACAATAAGATTCTCCGATTAACTCCTATATGGTGTGACCCAATAAGATCTGTGTTATGTTGGTAAATAGAGTTAAAATTGTTTTAACTTCTATAATCATGAGCGGTATCTGGCAGTATACATCATGACCATCCAATTACACAGATGATGATGTACTGTACAATATCACGATCCAGTAAACTATTTACTTGTGTCTGTTTTTCTGTCTCATAACTATCAGATTAGTTTCAAGGTAGATGTGTGTCATCCTTGCTAACTAAATCTTTTCTTGATCTTGAGCAGATTATCAAATATAATTACTCTTGTAATTATACCGCTAGCAGATAATCTTACTCTATCAAGGGGCCCAGTGATGCTATAGCTCATATAAAATACGAGGGACAAATAGTTATACATATGAAAAGCTACCGTTATGACTGCTTTTTACGGACAGCGTTAGATAACAATCACACATACATATTTCTCAATGGGAACGATAAATACCTCATACTGTAGAACCTGACACAGAATGAAAACATAAATGACACGAACACAATTCTATTTAATGTTTCATTCGGGGTCTGTCAAATGCCGTGTTCCTAGAACATGTATCTACATGATTAAAATGACATCTCGTGTCAGGTGGTTTGTAAAACTTAACCATCTTTTAATCCACATACTAACCTTATCGTGGTAATTAGTGTTCCTGCTAATTACCTTGGTCAGTGACTTTTTTAAGAGTATATATCATCTATATTATGGAGTTTCACAATTTCATTCATGAACTTGAAACGATCCATAAATTCAATAATACTCAAGGCAACAAAATGATATATAAATAAACATTCAATTCATGAACAAAGCTTTATGATAATTTATCGTATTATTAACTTCTAGATTATTACAAACTAACAGTACAACCCTCCGTGTGGACTCACAGAGGCTATGCAAAATTCTGCATAGCCTTTATTGGCAAATTTTAATAAGCAGTTGTAGATTTTCTTTTGGTTTTTGGTGAAATTTATTTTTTGATAAATTTCGTAAAACAAAATATACAGATTTAGAATTAAATTTCTAAATTTCAAAGGTTACTTAAGGTGCTTTCAAAATTATGAAATCTCTCTAGATCATGAGTCAATTTCAGCATAATAAATGTAGTTTTACAGCTACTCAGAAAACAGATTCGGTCGTACAGATTTTGATGCAAACGCACAAAATACTTTTTTTAAATTGGCAGATCACACTAAAATTCGTGGAGGCCACATAACTCTCTAGAAAATTACGGAATAATTTATAAAATTAAAATTGCAGTTATTATGATGCAATTATATTTATTTATTTAATGGCAATTTTGTTTTATGGCTAAAGTGTAAATTATAATTCTTATAAAGACATTAAAGTTGTATGTATCTTGAATTAAATTAATTGAGTCCTAATTGTATCCAAAGGTACCTCTTTTGATAAGATTAATTTAAATTCATTTTACAAAAGAAAGTTAAGGTGCAATTAATGGATGTAATCATTATCGGCCCAAAGGAAGGTAATAGTTACAAAAATTATTTTTGCAAGTGAGTGATAATAAAGTATAGTGATGACCAAATTTTTTACACATATGTCAACATTATCGGCCCAAAGGAAGGCATGTTGTTCGGTATGTTCTAGGCTATCAGTACTTTATTATTACGCCAAAGTATCATAAGAAATTGACCCGTTACCCAAAGGTAGCCTCTTAATAGAAACCGATACTTTGTTTTTAAGATGGTTTTTAAGTCTCATAAAATGTGATGATTTATTAAGATAAGTTACAATACTATGAATGTAACAATGTCGAGGAAAGTTCTGTCTAGGCAAGTTAGAATTCAAAGTGTATCCTTAGGGATCCCTGACTTACCTGAGAACTTAACTAGTTGTGAAATTCGTGTGTATAGTAACAAAAAGGAAAATCATCTCATATATTTTGAGCAAGTTGGACCTTTATTTGAATATAATTTATAAATTAATATTTTTTATTCGTGTTGTTCTTTGTAATTTTTATTTCGCGATTTTTCAGTTAGCATTGTTAAAGGCCTAAACAACCTTTTTTTATATGTTGAATGAAACCAACTTCAAATTTTGACATGAGAACATAGTAATAGTTCTCGGTGTACGGATACAAGTAATTCTGATCAAAAGAAGGAAAAAGAAAAGTGAAACATGTCTAATCGCATGTGTTTTATGATAATGAAGAGGCATTAATGAGCACTCAAGGGGTTATAAATTTTATAATCCTACAAAACATAATGTATTTGAGACAGGAAATGCAAAATTTTTGAAGGATGTTGAGTTTGTGGGGGTGAGAAAATAATTGTTTTCGAAGAGAAATATGCAAATATTTCACCAGGTGTTGCGAGTTTTGTGGATATAGATCCGAGTTTTACTCAAAACACCATTATGGACTAAATCATTATTGAAACTCAAACTCAATAAGATGAAACAACACAAAATGAAAATCCAGAGATAGGCGCAGGCCACTCAAGGCTGGACCAAGTTTTGGAAAATGTTGTTGTAGGCCAGATTGTTTCAGACAATAATGGAAGCCCTCAAGAAAATTCAGAAATGTCAATAATAAAATATAAAGCTCATCTTGTCTCTAAAGATTTAAGAGACTTTCTATTTGATTTTATTTAATGAATGCAAGCATTAACCGACCCAAAGAAAGGTTAATGACTGTTAAAATTATGTGCACATAGAGTATAATGATGATTATTATGTTTACATATAATTAATATTATCGACCCAAAGGAAGGCATATTGATTGATATGTTATTTGAATCATCAATATTCTATTTTTGAAAGTCTCTTTAAATATTATATTGGCATTGATTACGCATTTTAATTTGGAGCTTTAGTAGATGGATATTAAGACAGCGTTTCTAAATAGTGACATTAATGAAACAATCTATATGGTGCAAATAGAAAACTATGTGTCAGGAGACGCAAAAGTCTATGGTGTGCAAACTTAAGAAATCCATCTATGAATTAAAGAAAGTGTCTCAACAATGGTATTGTAAAATCATAGTGAGATTATCTCATTTGGTTTTGAGATAAATTTATTGAATGATTTTGTATACCTTAAGTTCCGTGGGAGTGAGTTTGTATTTCTGGTTTTATATGTGGATATCATATTGCTTGCCAATATTAATATAAATATGTTGCAAGTTGATGTGTTTATTACAATACAAGTAATAAATCCTAGTTGATACTCAATTCGGTTGCAAGTGTACAACATTGTCAAGTAGTACTTAGGGATCGTCTCCACAGGGACAAGTTGGAATATCAACTCTAACCTAACAATTTAATTTAGTAAAAGCGAAATAAAAATGTTTTTGTTTGTTCAAGTGGTTTGTTTGATAGTGATCAAACTGAATTAAACTAAAGTCTTAAGGCAAAATTCGAATTTTAACAAGAATGAGAAATTAGGGTTTCTTAGGGTTCCTATCCACTAATGTTACGACTAATTGGTTTGTAGATTTTGTTCTTATATTTATGAAGGCACAGTTGGATGTTGTAGGTACAAAGTGATATCTCTATATTAATACCATCATTAAATTAGAATAAACGTCATCTCTCGGTACTTGGCTACACTAATCTAAAGTCATTAAGTTCTTACTGTCCCAATTGATCTAGAAAACTATCTTTCACCTCTCGGTACTTGGCACAATTTTCTAAACTATTAGGTAAAGCCCGTATAAGACAAGCATCACCTCTCGGTACTTAGCCTATCAAATACCCTATTCTTTATGGTCTGGACCTAATATTCAATTTCTCAATTGCAAATACCAAATCCTAGGGTTTCATGCGATTTCGATTAAGTCTTCACAATCAATTAAAATAAAGAATAGATCATAACAAAGAACAAGAACATATAAAATAAAACCAACTAAATCATAACAAAAGTTTCAAGTACAACCCTAATCAACCCTAGAAAAGCCTTTAGCCAGTCATGGCTAAAGCACAAATGAAATCAAAAGAATAAAAGAGTTCCAAAGGAAAGAAAATAATAAAACCGGTTGATCAATGGTGTTATCTCCTTCCTTCTTCTCTCTTCCTTGCTTTTCCTTGCTTTTCCTTGTTCAAAACCAGAAATTCTGCCTAAAAAAACCTCCTTAATCTATTCTACAGGTCTCCTTTTATACCCCTAAGCGAAACCTAGAAATAAATCCCTAAAAATAACAAATTCGGGCTCTGAACCGCCTTATTGCGGGCCGCAATAACATCTATTACGGGCCGCAATGAGTGGAGGCAGTTAAGAATTTGTCGCCCAGAAAACTGTAAAGTCATTTCGGGCCGCAATGAAAGTGCAGGAAATGAAGAGGGCTCTGTCTGTTTTGTTGCGGGCCGCAATAACTCCATTTTGGGCCGCAATGGATGTTGACAGTTGCTCAATCTTCGTGCTGACTCACCCGTTTTGCTTCGTTAAGCTCCAAACACTTGATTACCTGTAAAATAAACATAACTAGAGCAGTAACTTGAACTTTTGGACATTTCTAATCTAATCAAACCTAATTTAATCAAAACTTGACTTAATTTACATACCTAACCCTAGGTTTCAATAGATACAATTTTGGCTTATCACAAGTAACTAAGAACTTTCTGATAAAGAATTCAGAGATGAAAGATTTATTCAGTTAATGGAACAATGCTAAAATAAAGTAAAATAAAGAAAAGAGTACAAAATGGTGAATTGAAAATAGAACATGTAGGAACAAACTCTATGTTAGAATATCCTCTTACTAAGATATTGACACCGGCTAAGTTTGAAGAGCGTGTTGCTCATATGGGTGTATCTCTATCAAGAATATTCAGTTTTAGTGGGAGTCTGTTATTTGAAATTTAATGTTCTATTTTTCATTGTAATTTTGGATATGTAAGTTGTGACATGTAACAAGTGTTATATATATTATGAAGTTTCAACATTCTGTTTCTCGTTTATGTTTGAATATTCAGTTAATTTATGAAATTCAACTTCAAGATTTAAGTGGGAGACCAAGTTAGAAATAGGCATGTGAAGATCACAATTGCATGTAATTTTTATGCTACACATCCACATTATGATTCATGTCATTCAACTGTATTAGCGATGTGATTATTGAGGGTTTAGTTGCGAATAAATGCAACGAATGCCGCTTTAGTCCTTTACTGGTATAGTTGATGGATCGAATTGGTTTGGGAATATATAAGGAAGATAGTAAAAAAATGTGCGCACATAAGGAACACAATGCATAATTAAAAAGTTATGACATATTGCTCAAGTGGGAGATTGTTGGATTTACTGCTAACCTCGTTGGATTTAATGCCAATATTGAGCGTATATGTAATCTAATTACGGGTTGTTTACTATCATATACGATTGTCAATTAAAGTGATCAAATAAGGTAATAGACAATTAATATATTCATTAGAATGTGATCCATAAATGTGTAGAATAATTTAGGCAAATATCAAATCATTGATGGACTGATTTAGAAATTTACATTAGAAAAGTACCTTTTCAGAGGTCAGAAAACTGCCTTTATGGAGGATTGTGTTGTTCGCACGGATATCGATGCAGTCGCACAGCTTTTGATGCTCCAGCACGGTTTTTGATGCACAACACAAAATACCTTTTTTCAATTTGGCAGATAACCATAAAGGTTATTATATGTAAGGATTGGTCCCCAAGGCACAAGGTAACCAAGAAAAATACAGAAACTGAGCATCTGTTTTTCTCTTAAGAAAAATACAGTTATGTGTGCCTTCTTTTCTTCTTCTTCTTCCATCATCAAAGAATAGAGAAGAGAAATCCATTAGGAAATATGGAGATGATTTCTCAAGGGCCACACCTTGCTGTCTTGGAAGACTTATTCCTCGACCCGACGACAAAAGGCGAGAAGGACTTCTTGCCATTGAAGACTTGTCTCGTGCTCACGGAAATGGCTTGCTCTGCTATGACTTTGGTTATTTCACGACAAACGACATGGAATCAGGTATTGTGTTCCACACTTATTATTTATGTTTTGGGTCTTTTTGGCATAGGACGGTTATTAGGTTAAGGTGGAGAACTGTTTCTCCTTCCCTGAAGTGTAAGTGTTTGACCTCTAGATGAGATGTAATTGTTTGATCTCTAGATAAAGCGTAATTATTTAGCCTTTATGATTGCCCAACAAGTAGTGCTTCTATTTTATGGTAATTATACCAAACATTGGATGTGTGATGGTACAACCTATATACTTTGAAAAGTTTCCTTTTACTAGTGCTGACATTTTTTTGCTTCATGAGATGCCAATTCATTATTTTTTAAAAATATATTTTAGAGAGGCCAAAAACCTGCACCATTTCTGTGCTGATACTTTTGATTTGTGCAGTCTGTTTGGTTTATCTGTGATTTAATTGTGTGACCCCTCACTTTTGTAAATTCTAAGGTCATGCCTTCTTAATTACAAAGGGATTTCTTATTATATATTGGTGTAATATTAATTTCTCTCAAAATCTGAATTGAGCTCCCTGGTGAGGAATGCGTTGTCCTCTGCATTAACTCGAAAGAAAATATTTTGAGTTAATGAATCTCAACCGTTTGATTTTAAACGGAGCCAAGCTGGCTCCTGCTTATAACTTAGAGGGCCCTTTAATATTAGTACAGATCTAGTCCACACGAATATTAAAATAGATCGGATGGTTTAAATTCATTAACTCAAAGTATTCCCTTTTGAGTTAATGCAGAGGGTACGAATTCCCTGGTGAGTTGGTAGAGACATTGCTCAAGATGTTTAAGGTGGGGACCTTGCTCTCGTGGCCCTTGCTGAGCATCTTTTTTAATTGTGTTGACAAATGTAGATCATGTTTACAACAGACTTGATTGCTTGTATTTCATATGTACCTTGCAAGAGGAGTAGACCACATGCACTGGAGCTTTCTCCACTTTAGAGGTACCTACCATTATTTTTCAGTTTCAAAAAAGAGGTAAAGAGTCAAATAGTTGAAACACTCTTCTGCGAAGAGAAAAAGGTGTTTTTAGTGGTATGTTATATATATATATTTTTGTATTAAAGTGATCATTTAACACTCCATCTATTTACGAAGGTGTTTCACTTTTTTTGTAAACATATGGGACTGTTTGACAACACCTCTTAATCCGCATTAGACTCAAGTCTTAAGGAGTCTTAAGGAACCGATGTTTAGTTGTCTTAATCCGTGAATAATAGATAAAGAAGCTAAAAGAAGTAGATATACCTTAAAACTCGAATAGAGAATTAAGATTTGAGCAAAAAAAAGGGTTAAAGTAAATGATATTAATCCGTGCTAAGAAATTGGTGTTCAGTTGAATTAAGCGATTAAGGAAACTAATGAAAGCTCCTTTAGTCTTAAATTAGACTTAAGGAGCATATTTGTAATCACACTAATACCAAAAGAATTAGTGACTAGAAACCTATATTTCTTTTGGGTTGTTCAGCTATTCTATCTGGTAGTGATATTATAAGGTGAAACACCTTCGTTGGGTGTTAATATCAAGCAAACTGCCTCCATAATTGTAACACTAACCTCCACACATTTCCTAATTTTTAAAGTCAGTAACACTCAATTCCCCATTTTAAAGTCAGTAATTATGTACCCTTCTAGATGTGTAGTCATGCAACACTCAATTCGGTGATATTTATGTTCTTTGATGATAGGATCAAGCAGTGAAGTTATTCTCTGTTATATTTTTTCTTGCTGCTACAACAATCCAGTGAGGTCAATTGCAATGAGATATGGATGTTAATCCTGGCTATTATTTTGTTACTCGGGCTCTCTGTAAATACTTTTTGCCGTGCACATAATATTTGCATTCCTGACAAAAACGCCCTTTTAGCGATTTTCTTTTGTCAGTGACCAATTAATAGTCTTTCAAAAAGTCAGCCAAAACAAGTTGTTTGTGGAATTGGTTTATAGGAAACCATTATACCAATTACTGGACTCAAAATAATATGATGGAAGGTGGGTAGCTAATTAATTGGGAACTTCAAAATCTTTTTTTGGGAAAAAAGGATGAAGAAGCCCCAGTTTCCGATTTCCATCAGAATCAGAGCCTGACAACCCACCTAATTAAGCACACATATATAGAAATAAATTTCATCCCGGCCTAAGACCAAGCAATTACTAATATAAGATAACCAGTTCAATACAGTTACAGTAATGTGTTGATGTATTACAGCAACATAAGAAGCATCAACACAGTTACAACAGAAAATAACATCAATTTGCCGTAAAATAACAATGAAAGCCAAAATAATTCAGAAAATAACATTAATTTGCTGTAAAATAACAATGAAAGCCAAAATAATTCCCTTTGCCCTAAAATACATCTAAACTATTTAGTTCATGCTTAAGCAACAACAACTCAATCCAAACTTTGTAGGTGTAAAATGTAAAATTGATTATTACTTGTAAGAGGAAAAGAGAGACAGTAAGAACAAGGAATTATCAACCATGACAGAAAATATAAGAGAAACAATAAGTTCTTAGCATAACATTACAATGTCTTCCTAACAAAAATAATTTTCAATATACAATGCAAGGTTTAGGCATAACAAAAATACAATAATAAACAAACACTCTACTGACCTACTGAGTACATTTAGCTCATATACAAAATTTACATAATATTAAAAGGATAGTAACTAATATCGTTTAGAATAAACAAGACATCTAGCATTTTTTATTATTGTTATGATACCTCCTCACTATGACAGCAGCTGTTTCTTCTATTGTTTTTCCAGTCACCTCTGCAATTGACAAAGAAGATAAACAACAGCAATCAGATTCATGTAGAGTGCTGCCAAATATCAGATATAACATCACAACAACATTTAGGCATGTCTGACCCTTACCAGAATTGTACCAGAGATTAGTTATTTTTCCCCTTCTTAACGCCAGCAATTATAAACAAACAACTAATTCAAATCTATTTCTTCGTAAAATTTCAGCAAATCAATTCGTGCTTAAACAAAAAGTTTCATCCCTATGTACACACATGTTGCAGCATTGAAATACTAGGAATAATTAAAAAACTACCTTTTTGCATTTTTCTGTTATGGTGAGATTTAACCATCAGATGGTGAAGCCATCTGTGATGTGCCCGCTAGTTGGTATGAGTTTGATAAGAAAAAATTGCCTTTCTGTCTAATTTTTAAGATGTAGGGTTTTTGGTGTTCAATTGCAAAAATTGAAAGCAAGTCAGGTCAACCCGGGTTAAATTGATGAAATTAAAGTTTAATCAAGACTTTCTTGCAAAAGCCAGATGAATCAGCATTGATTTAATAAAAATAAAGCTAATATCTAAATTGAATGCCTTTCTTTATAACTAGATGGGCACCCTAGCAAGAAGGAACGAGAAAGAAAGAGCAAACGAGCACAGGAGAGACGGGGGAAATAGAGAGGGCTCGTCGAGCGGCTCGAGCAAAATAAGGCGAAATCCACCGAGAGAAGCGCGAGAGCAAGCAACGAAGAAGGGAGCTCGATAGGAGGGCCGCGGAGGGAGGATTTGGAGAGTGCGTATCCTCTGAGATATCTCAACTTTTGCGTGACCGTCGTGTCCGGTGCCTATTCGGAATAGTATCCTTGCGGAGTCCGACGTGTCCGGTGCCTATTCGGAATAGTATCCTGGGGAGTTGTTCCGTGCGGAGCTGTGCGATCTTTTTAATCTGGCCCGTTCATTTCGAATCGGACGAAGCAGATCAGATCTTGTCCGAATTAAATTTTTTTTTTAAAATTTGTAGAGTTTTTAATCTGACCCGTTTGATCCGAAACAAACGGACTAGATTAAAAGCTCCGCACGGAACGACTCCGCAGAAGATACACTTCCGTGCTTATTAGAGGTGATGTAGGGAGTCAGTATTATGTGTGCTTTGAGATTCGTGCGGAACGTAGTTAAACGGTTGGGATTTTCCATAAAGTCAGGCAAAGTTTGAGATATCTCAGAGGATACGAATTCGATTTGGAGGAGGGCTTAGCGGAGGGAGAGAGAACGAAATAGCAATAGGGAGAAACGGAAGAGGGGGAAGGGGGAAACGGAAAATTTTGCTCTCAAATTCTCCATTAGTTTGTGATGATCTGCGTAAATCTAGATAGAGAATGAACGGTTGATGTTATTAACAGCACTCGGGGTTAATCTCCTCACCTCAGTCTTTCCGGACCCGGCGGTATCGGTACCACTTGTGATCTTTACAGTTGCTCCATATGATTGACCGCCAGAACTAATTTTTTCCGTCTTCTCTGCCTCTCCTTGTGTTTTCGATACGCCTTATAATTCCAGTACGCAATGGCAGCAAATTAGCCAGACTCGACTTAAGAGATCCACTTACAATATTCTATAATTACAACATCTAACAATATGGTTTTTTAAAGTTCAAATAATCGATCCAAACTGTTCAACATGATATTTATATTAAAATGTGTTTAGAAATCAAAATTTATTTTAATTTTTAATTTACGGGTACAAAATTCAATGGTCTCAAAATAATTAATAAATAGTAAAAAAATATAAATTATAAATTTTGATCTCCAAACACATTTTGATTCATGTTGAACGGTTTGAATCGACTGTTTGGATTTTGAAAAATTATGTTGTAAAATGTTATAACTATATATTATTGTAAATGGACCGTCTCATAAATAAATAAATTATTTATTCACTAAATTAAAACAGAAGTCGTTTGGATATATCAGAATTATTTGTAATATTTGTTAAAATAGGAAATAATTCAGGTATAAAATGTACAACATCCAATTATTCTAGTTATATGAAAATGATTCTGGCATTGTGATTGTGGAATGTGGAATGAGATCCGATCCTCTTTAAATTTCTACTATTCTTTCTATTTTTTTTTTTTTTTTTGAAAAATACTTGATAGAGGCTACCAAACAAATTGTATTAATATAAAGTTTCACACAAACATCACCACTGCCACCTTGCAATGGTATTATACATCACTTACATAGTTACATACTACACCTCACATCCTACACAACCACAACAACAAACAAGAAAGTAGAAAATACAAGCACACAGCAGCAGGTCCATGAGACAAGAAAATGAAAACGAAAATAAAGAAAAGAAAAGGAGTGGTAAATAAAAGAATGAAAAGACTCCATCTCAACATGTAAACAGATGGTGGCCTGTGATCAGCCATACTTAGACCACAGCTGACAATCTTGATGCGCTCTGTTCGTCAGAAAACACAGATCTATTTCTCTTGATGCGCTCTATTCTTTCTATTTCTCTCCTCTTCTTTAAAAAGAGAGATAAAAAGAAATAGTAGATCTTGCTTTTCACTTTGAAAAAAACAGCGAATGTTAATCCTTAATTGTGCTCATTAATTGGCTTGTGAAAATTACAGCTTCGTACACTGAATCCGTTCCTCCTATTTATTACTGAGTTTTGTCTTCACGTGTGTTGATCTTGTCGTTTTTTTTTCTTTTTTTTTACAATTTTACACAATTATGGATGCCAAATTGATGGCCTTTTTTATTAATATCCTTAAAAAAAAAAATTTCAAATGCCTCTGTGTGTAATTTTTTTTTTATAATTGCCCTGACCGTCTGGGCTTTGGACGGCCCAAAAAATCCAGTGGAGCGCCCCCACTATGGGCGGCCCACATGCCAAGTGAGGCGCCCCAGGGACGGGCGGCCCATATGCCAATTGAGGCGCCCCAGGGACGGGCGGCCCATAGCAATTGTATTTTTTTTTTAATTATTTTCCAATTAGTCATTTATTACTGTACCCGTTATTATGTCATGTAATACTTATAATTTTTTTTAAAAAAATGAGAGTGTGGGTCGCAAATAAAAATTACGGTTTCAATATAATTTCTTAGTTACAATATAATTACTTGAAGTGTACTGTTGCGCTTTTAATTCTATTGTTGAACTTTAAGTGTATTGTTGAACTTTAATTGTATTATTAAACTGTGTTATAATGATGAAATGTAAAGTGCAAACAACATAATACCAACATGAATATAAAATAAATAAAAACATAATGCCAACATAATGCCTGCCAACATAATCAGAAACGTATAATACAACAGTCCCATAGTCAAAATATTACAGTCAGAACTATATCACAATAAAAAAAAACTCTTCGATCATTCTCGCCGTTTCCTTCCGGATAGAGACAACCTAGGAGCCGCTATGCCCTTGCCATCCCTGTGCGGCTGCACGCGCCTCTGTATCTGCCTTGCGGACTCACATCTCTTAACACCTCCTCTCCCATATCCTCATCCTCCCCCCCCCCCATATACATGTGCTGCGTACCTGTACTGGCTGCCCATGGATCAAATAGACCAGCTGACTCTCCATTGGCGGGCTATGTGTTGGGTTTTGTGGAACAGTTCAAACCCATTAGTTTAGCTTAACAGCGAAAGTGTGTAAAACAAAAATTTTACGGTTAAGTTAAGCTAAAAATTAAACGAGGTATGTCACGAAACCTTCCAAGGCGGTCCACCTTCAGTATTCCTTCGGCATCAAAACCTCATTTAATTCATTTACAGATCTACTCCATAATTGATTTTCTAAAGCATTAAATCTATTTACAAATTAAATAGATTAATATAACAATTTATACCTTGATTCCAAATCTCAGTTGGAATGCAGACCGAGCGAGTAGAGCCTCACCAGGGATGGAATCGACTCGCAGTATCACACGTGTGATACCTCTATTGGTTATCCACCAGGACTAACCGGAGAGCGATTTACTTCTTCTGCCAGAAATACCGTAAACCGCGGAATTCTGCAGAAACACTATTCACCGAGAAAATGATGAAATAAATATATTTGTGTCCCGAAGTAACTCGGTTTTGCTTAAAAGCTAAACCGCAGGATTACACAAAATATATTATTTCCTAATCTCGAAATAACCAAAATCAAGGAAGAGAAAAAAACCGATTAACGAAGTAATCAGATTAACACGTGAATTAGTGAGTCTTTCTCTCTACCCCTACCCCTCTATTTATAGAGTTTTGAGGAGGTTCGCAAAAGACCGAAATACCCCTCAAAACAAATCTATTTACCAAAAGCCCTTGACACCTCATCCTTTTATCATGTGAAATGACCAAAATACCCTTGCCACCTCACATGACACATGTCAACACATGGGAAGTCGGCACCAAGGTAAAAAGACCATTTTACCCTTGGTCCATTAAGGCATGAATAGTGTTGGGCTTTGATTTTGGGCTTTGACTTTTGGGCTTTTAATTTTAATTAAGGCTTTGATTATTTTGGGCTTTTAAATCCATAATTCAAACCCATAATTAACAAATTAAAATCCAAATCAAATATATATAATTGTCATATACAATCATATTTCTTTTCGGTTGTTGTTCGGTAACTTTTATACAACGTAACGTGTACGTTTATAAATTAACCGTTGTTTCTGCTTGTCATTCTAAATGACATTTATAATTTAATTATATCATGTATAATTAATTATAACCATCTTAATATTAATTATAATCAATTTATAATTAATCAGTAAGATTCTCCGAGTAGCTCCTATATGGTGTGACCCAATAGGATCTGTGTTATGTTGGTAAACAGAGTTAAAACTGTTTTAACTTCTATAATCATGGGTGGCGTCTGGCAACACATCATGACCATCCAATTACACAGATGATGCTGTACTGTACAATATCACGATCCAGTAAACAATTTACTTGTGTCAGTTCTTCTGTCTCATAGCTATCAGATCAGTTTCAAGGTAGATGTGTGTCATCCTTGGTAACTGTATCTTTTCTTGATCTTGAGTACATTATCAAATATAATTACTCTTGTAATTATACCGCATGCAGATAATCTAACTCTGTCAAGGGGTCCAGTGATGCTATAGCTCGTATAGAGATACGAGGGACAAGTAGTATTCTTGGCAGACTATCACTTCCTCAGCTAAGTTATATATATGGAAATGCTACCGTTATGGCTGCTTTTTACGGACAGCGTTAGATAACACTTACTCATATATATTTCTTAGTGGGAACGATAAATACCTCATACTGTAGAACTTTGACACTGAATGAAAACATAAATGACACGAACACAATTCTATTTAATGTTTCATTCGGGGTCTGTCAAATACCATGTTCCTAGAACATGTATCCATGTGATTAAAATGACATCTCGTGTCAGGTGGTTTGTAAAACTTAACCATCTTTTAATCCACATGCTAACCTTGTCGCGGTAATTAGTGTTCCTGCTAATTACCTTGGTCAGTGACTTTTAAGAGTATATATTATCTATATTATGGAGTTTCACAATTTCAGTCATGAACTCGAAATGATCCATAATTTCAATAATACTCAAGGCAACAAAATGATATATAAATAAACATTCAATTCATGAACAAAGCTTTATGATTAATTTATCGTATTATTGACTTCTAGATTATTACAAACTAACACTATGTACGCAGCTCCTATAGATCTTGCTCCCAGCTTGCAGCATAAGTGGCAGGAGGCTGTGCGCCAAATAATGCAGAGACAAAGCGATCTACAGTCTGAGATGCACTCCCACCAGTCTCAAAGTCGTGCTCCATCTCCACTCCATATCATGGTCTGTGGGAGCCAATCACCTCTTCATTTGTGTCGAACGGGGCCAGCTCATCCATGGTAAAACTGGGATTGGCATTCCAATGAGGTGCTCCATCCTAGATTAAAATAATGTTAGTTTTTCTACATACAAAGAGCTTTACAATAAATAATAAAAAGCAGTGACTGACTGAGCCAAGCTCTACCGAAACTCCATATTTATTTCTATAAGCATCCCATCCTTGGGTATTCAAGACCCAGTGGTGGAACTCCCAACTTGAGTCATCAACTGCATAATTGGAAGTTAACTGAGTTAGAACAAACAATTCAAGGAAAATAATAATATTGTGTGTGTCGTACTTTTAATATTAACTTGTAAATTGTAATTATCTGCAGGAGGTGGCGGCATATTGTGACCGTAGATGGCCTCTGGTTGGTAGTCCGGATTTCGCGGTGTTGACTTTATCTCCCGCCAATTGATGTTCTCCCCAGCATCGCGCAGCATGCCAACGAGGCGGCCTTCAAAACCGCCTGTCTCCACGATTGGTGCAATGTGCTCGAGCATCTGGCATCCTATATATCGCCAAGCATCCCTCGCCATGCACACCAAGCTGTGTCCAACTCCTCTCATAGCGGTCAACAGCTGAACACAACATGATTATGCCAACAGTAAGAAATTAAAATTTGCAATTCTAAATTAAAGTATGTTTCAGTTGTACTTACCGCGCGAGCATTTTTCGGACCCCAAGGCATATAATTGCTTGATGAATCCATCAGTCTACGTCGAAGGTTTCGCCATAATGGCCCGTCAGGTAGACTGACGACATGTCCCATTTTTGGTACCATACGACATATCTTAAATCCCCGGGACCAACACCCAATGACGCAGTAGATGGCGGGCTCCATAAGTGCTGCTCCGGATGTCGAGCCCAGTTGTACTGCATGACGAAATGTTGGCTCCAGTCGACTTTAGACTTAGTGTGCGCCGTACTGCAAGTACAATTAATTAGAAATGAGAGAAACAATGGCATTATTAAAGTGATAATGAAATTAAGTAGATAGTACTTACTTGTGGAACTTGTCGGTACATCCTTACCCATCAGCAGGTACTTCGGAATGAAAGCATCCAAGTCAAACTGTCGAGATACCCAATCGGCGTAGTGATACTCCACTATCCAGAAACAGACGACCGATCCCCGATAATACCATAGCCGTGTCTGCTCTAATGTCAGCGGGCTCAGCCAGCTATGTTGATATCATGCACGATACAGAAACCAATCGATATTCGTATCTCGGAGCATCTGGAGCTGACCCCGGACATAAGAAATCCCCTTTCCCTTCTCTTCATGATCGTGATGACTGCCCCATATGGCACTGTACGCGGGGCATCTGTTTGGGTCAGGACCTCCCCACCGAGGATGTGGCAATGGTATAACTGGCCGATTTATGGGCAGATGTGACCATGACCAATGCTGGAGCAGAAGAAGTGGTCCAAAAATATGTTTATTTTTCACCTGAAAATTTAACTTAAAATAAAAACTGGGTGCTTCTTATCCAACCTTCAATAACAACGTATATTAATACAGACTTACCAGACAAGCATGACATAGGCCTCTGTATAAGTAGGCGAGGACAGCTCCACCCTAGTTCCATCTCGATTCTTTCTCCAGGTCCCTCAGTAAGGAGAGATACATAATCGGAACCACATCACCGTTAGAATCCTCGAACATGACAGTACCACACAAATCCAACATATACGCCCTAGTGTACCTGCAATATAAAATTATCAATATAAATAATTGAGATTGTTAATGAACTACTAAGTTAATTTAAAGAGTGTAATAGTACCTCCGGACCGCCTCAATGTCAGTAGTCTCAGGAAATATCTGATTCTGGAAGAAGTGAGACCGGAGTACCTTTAGAGAAATACAATACCCAGAATAGCGGAACTCCTCCTCCTCCCCCTTCTTCTGCAGAGTCTTCGGATCACACCCTAACAACTCCGGTATCATCCTTTGCAGCTCTGGATGGTCTGAGATGCCACCTATGGGGTCGCCATCGATACGTAAACCCCATAAGGCGCTCACATCACCAAGGGTGACTGTCATCTCCCCGACCAGGAGATGAAATGTATGAGTCTCAGGTCACCATCTCTCCTCTAGACCATGCATCAGAGACTGATCGATCTTACTCTGCGGCATGGTGGCAAGCTGATACAACCCAAGATTTAAGATGTATCGCTGCATTTCTTTATGGAGAACGAACAGAATCTCAGACATACAATGCCTCACCGTAAGCATGACATCATCCTGTATTTATTATCAATTTGTCAGACTCAAATCGTGCCATTTTTTAAGTATTATTTACATTAAGTATAAAAATCATGTACCTCAACAGATGCCAATGAGACGCGGTGCTTAACATGATGGGTCCATAAAAGAGGACTAAATATGTCAGGATCATGCACACCATCTGTAAAACCGGCCTGAGATGACGGATCCGCTCCAGTCGGATCCTCAAATCCCCTACCAGTCTTATCATCAACAGAGGAGGCAGCGGGCTCGGTGGTGAAGCGGCTCAGTGGTGCAGCAGCTCAAGGCAGCGGCTCGGTGGTGCAGCAAGTGAGGGAGAGAGGGAGCGAGGAAGATGAGAATGTGGCGGTGAGGAGAGGGTTGTGAGGAGCCGACCGGCGGGGCGAAGCAGTGGCTCGGTTTTTTTTTTTTGCGTTTTTTGGTGTGGAGGCGAGACAGAAAAGGGATAGAGCGAGAGAGAAAAAGAGGGTCGGGTGGGGGGATATAATGGGTATGGAGCGCCCGTGGGGCTGGCGCCTCACTTGGCATATGGGCCGCCCATAAGGCTGGCGCCTCACTGGGTTTTTTGGGCCACATGAAGCCCAAGCGTTCAGGGCAATTATAAAAAAAACTGTACACAGGGGCATTTTTAAAATTAAGTTTTTTTTAAGGATATTAATAAAAATGGCCGCCAAATTGAGGCTAAGATTTTTTACGACTGCCTAATAATAGCATAATCTGAGGCGGATCAACCTGAATGTCAAAACGGATTACGACGGATGACCATATTTGATCATATTTGATCTAGGGTTTTAATCGTTACAAACGAAACGAGTTGTATAAAAATAAAACTAACCAAAAAAATAATTCTAAGTATATGCCCTTAAATTAAATAACTGTGAGAAGTCTTGAAAATTTTCAATTGAGAAGACCAAGACATTTTCATTTGAACAATGTGATTTATATTAAAAAATCGAGTGAGGCTATGCTTTTATGTATAATATGGATTGGTCTGTATTATACATTATTTTTTTTGTTTTATAAGTTTAAATAGTTAATTTGAGTTATTTAATATGATTTTCGTATGAAAATATACTTGTAAATTATTATCTTTTATATTTTTTTAAGAAAACGACTAATAGTACTTCATTCCGTCTCCTATCTGTCCTCTGTACTAAAAGATAAAAAAAATATAATGGGGGACCACTAACTGGCGCGCACATGATAAATACCGCCAATGAACAGGGTTAACGCGATTTTATTCATCATCAAAACGTATAGTATTCATACCAACGAATTTATAGTATTCATACTAATTATTTATAATATTCGTCATATGTAAACACAAACTAGAGATGACCATTAATCTTGGGGACCAATAATGACCAGGGGGACCGCTGATGACATCTGACAGCCTGGATTGGGGACCGCAACCGTCTGAAAGCGACATTTGCCAAGATTGGGGACCACTACAGTGAATCTATAAAATGAAGTGTTCATATCTAACCAAGGTTCTAAATAGCGATTATAGCGGCATAGCGGGGAGACAAAAAAAAAACTATTGCGAATAGCGTAGTTATAGCGGAAGCTATCATACATAGCGATTTTCCCTTTTCAAATTTTATATTCTATATTTCTACTAATTATCAACATAATCAATATTAGAGAATTGATGTAACAACTAAATCACAACTAATCTAAGTCTATACTTTTTATCAATTATGCAAATAAGAAGGAAAAAATAAGATCTAAAAAGTAACATTATTTAATAGTTTATACTTCATAGTATTACATATTATAATAGACAAAGAGCAATTAATTTTATAAGGTAAATGAAGTCAATATACATATTTAAACATTTTATATATTATAATAATAATCAAAATCAGCTTTCAATTGAAACGAACGATAATAATTTTACAAATGAATACTATGCGAAGAGCAATCAAAATGAAGAATTAATATTTGAATATTTCTCGATATAGAATGATAAAATAAATCACAAATAAAAACATAAGCATATAGTTTGGTTTAGCATATTTATCGTAGAATACCATGTAGCATTAGAAATAAGAATAGAAGTACAGAAGCCCATATAAATTGCAAAAAAAAATCCATGTAGCATAGCGGTAGCTATAGCGGGTCTCATATAGCGATAATAGCGGTCAGCTATTATAGCTATAGCAGTCGTAGCTGAGTTAGCGCACTTTTATCTCATAGCTTAGCGTTTATGGTCCGGAAAAGCTATAGCGCCGCTATAGCTAGCTATTTAGAACACTGTATCTAACTAATGAAATATTCATGTGTTGACAATATGAAGTATACATATCTAACTAATAAAGTATTCATATCTAATTAATGAAGTATTCATACATGTACGAAACAATTTATACAATTCTGGGACATCTCTTCCAAGACCTCTTCAATTCACTTAAAGTCTTTTTTTATAATAAATATTCACACTTGGCACTAACAATATTCATACTTGAAAGTATGAAGTATTCATATTTAATTAATGTACAAATAAAACATTCATATCTAATAAATGAAGTATTCATATCTAACTAATGAAATATTTATATGTTGCACTCTGACAACCTTCGTTGGGCTAGCATGGTCCCCCTCCGACGGTGCACCACGCTCTCCCCGCAGATCTCATCAAAGACGAGATAAGATTGTGCCGAATTGCACCAGATCTCCTCGTCGGATCTCGACGGTGCACCACGCTCTCCTCGCCGAATCTCGACGGTGCACCATGCCGAGAAAGAGAAGAGGCAGAGGCCATGAAGGCCATGAAGAGGCGGATATGGTCTTAGGAAGGGAGAGGAAGTGGAGATAGAGAGGCAGCTTGGCTGGAGATGTTCTGTGCGGCATGACGCAAGGAAAGGGTGAGTTCTAGAAACAGAGAGGCAACGTTAAATGAGAGAGATGAAGAAAAAATGAGAAAATGAGAAAATGACAAAAATGATTCTCAATTTCTAATTTCTACATGCTTTGACCGTTAATTTTGTATAGCTTTGACCGTTAATTTTGTATGGCTTTGAATGTTAGCATCAGGGGGGCTTTTAGGGGACCAATTCGCGTGGGACAAAATCTTTATTTTTTTTTAAATATGTAGAAAATCACGTTTTTTAAATGGTATAAAAAAATTTAGATTAAATGATTTTCAACCTACCTATACTTTGGTATTAAAATTATTTTTAGATCAAACTTCGTATAAGAAGATTTCAAATCTCCACCAGCTGCATTTAAATCCTTAAAGAAATTCATCTACCAACATCTCGGTTGCCAGGTGAATATATTTATTGTGATATAAACTCGGGTAGTTGTGGAAGGTTAGAATTCTAATTATGAAAATTGAAAGAATGGAATTCAACATGTTCTCACCTGGTACACTGGTCCTGTACGGAAATGTTTTATGGAGACATATTGTATATCTTTGATTCTGATAATAGATGGTCTCTGTTGGAGGCTTGTGCTAATTTTTTTTTTTTGGAGAACTAAGGGAATTTTGCTTTCTCCTAATTTTTTTAAATCATGACTGTTTCAAGGTCAAATGAAGGATTGTGGTAATAGATGGTCTCTGTTGGAGGTTACTAGGACCTTATAAATTACATCTCACGTTTGGGCTAATATAAATTAATTTTAGAGCCCCAATTAGACCTGAATGTATGACAATTGACAAGCTAACCGGGCTTGCTTCTATTTAGATCACAATGTACGAACATTAATACATTATACAATTTAGAAAGAAAATTAAATGTTATTTGACAAAATTCTAGTGAAATATTTATTTTTCTTGGTTAGAAAATTCTTGTATGTGATTTAATTTTTGTGAGTAAAGGTTAGAGGTCAAGCATCCAACTATTATATATTCACAAGGGATCTTCAATCTAAATTTAGATTATACAACCTCCCACACAAATGACGCTTCTGCCACTAGATCAAAGAATGGCTTTTCAATTTTGCAATCTCAAGTTATATATATATTGAAAAAAAAGACATAACAGCCCATTTCAAATTTGAAATACAAAACTATTGACAACACTCTAAAAAGACCTCTAACAAACCTATATAACTTAAACTATCTGTAAAACTCTATATGACAAAAATCTCCAGAGACGTTCAACTATTTTAAAAGGCAGAAAATACAAAACTACCAGCATAATTAAAATCGTACCAGCATGGTACCTAATTAGACCAACAGTTTTTAAATTCTAAAAAAAAAACTCAAAATTGGATCTATGTCCCTTAAGAAAGGGAAAACCATCTCTTCTATCCTTGAATCAGCAGGCTCAAGTATTATATTACAGGTAGAAAACCTGTGGAGAAGTTAACCTTACTGTCTGAAACTGTCTAATTGACCGAAACAATTCTCTAATACACATCCTAAAAGCAATCACATAATCAACATAATTATAAAAATGCTCACAGCAAGTATAACATTTTACAAGGATAACAGAAAATACAACCACAGATTAAAAAAAAAAAAAAACAGTCCATAAGCAAAAAGAATTACATAAATGAAAACATGACACAGTTTCGTGTTTACTGGCCACTGTCTCCTGAATAATCATCTTCAACCTATTATGACCAGTTAATCATCAAACAAGAAAAAGAAAAACAGGAAGCAATGTAAGATTCCAGCCATATATTCAACAGGGACCTACTTTTGTTAAACCATGAGCAAATATGAACAAAGCATATGCAAAGAATCTAATGCCAGACCATTTCAAATTTTCAATCCTAAAACTGGAAAAAGGTCTAACAACAGCCCAACCATTTTAAAAGGATAGACCCAGCAAGAAAAAGGTCTATACTTTGTAAGCTTCAGGCTTACATATAACATGTGAGCATGTAGGCAAGTTGGCCCAAAAAAAGAAACATTTTTTTACAAATATCAATGCTACAACAGAAGTTCCATATCTAAAGAAATAAAACCGATGGATATCATACCATTTTAGATTACTCATTGCCATGGCTCGTTGGAATTTCAATTTCCAAATTCTCTTCCTCTTTTGCAGATTGCTTTTGAAAAAAAGTATTAGTCAACAGTGAGTATCGAGAAGCATTTAGATTTTAGAACATAAAGGAATACAAAGATGAAAATTAAGTCTTACATATAGCGTTTGTATTGTGGTTTTTGATGTAGCCTTTATCCAATCATTTCCACAAATAAAAATCTCCATCGTATCTTTTGTAAGAGAGCTTCGATAGTCATCTAATATACGACCTCCAACACTAAAGGCTAGTTGGTGTCTTAGTTAAATATTATTGGCAATTTGACATCTCATTTTGCAAGCTAAGCTTGTACAATAGTCAACGGTTACTATTATTTTTTGGATTCAAAGACTCTGAAGGCTCACAACCCTTTTTGCTCGTTCCTCTTTTTTTTTTGCTTAAAAATTCAAGCACTCCAGATCAATTAATTTATTTCCAGCCTGACCTACTTGTGCAATTTTGGCACCAAGGCCCCTGACAACTTAAATGGGTATACCAGTAACCCGAACTTTCTGGTACCAACAGACAGCAAAATTTAAAATGCATTAAAATAGAACAATTGATTTGGCACAAGTTAAAAAGGATTGATACAATGTGGTTTGCGGCCGGTATCAAGTTACATTCAATCACAGGAAAAAACTAGGAAGGAAATCAATTCTTATTACCTTTAATTCATCAATCAAGCAGAGCTACAACGGGAGTAAGAAAAGATGAATTACAAGGAGGAATTACAAGAATGGACAAAAGATGAATCAAGCAATTTTTAAGACATAAGTATCTCAGCCCTCATACAACCAGTAATTACCCGACTCCACCCCGAAGCCGGAGTTGGGGCGCCTCTCGAAAATAAAGGATAGCAGGCTCTTCAAAAAGATTCTACAAGCAGTTATATAGATCGGGAATTTAATCAATAAGGACTAATCAAGGTAGGGCATTTGCAATCAAGGTCGACAACCTGCTTAAACTGCGTGACTGAAAAGGGCAAAGATGGAAAAACTACTCTTCTTCCTGTTATTTTACAAGCAATTATTTGTCAGACGGGAAAAAAGTGGTGAATCCGTTGAAGATTACTACAAGGCCCTCAAAGTCATCTATGGCACTGGCAATGAGATCGAAACATATGCTTGTTGAGCATCTGCTGTTTGAACAAATAGTAAACATATGCTTGGCCATTGATGTGACTAGATACCTTAAAAATAGGTTTTTGTAATCACAGTAATATCTAACATATGTTACTCGGATCTGTATTCGTATCAGATATCGATACGCACCCAATATGTACCGGAAATGCCAACTAGCATATCGACTTACATGGCATATTCTGAATCCCTTGATACGATTTCTGATACAGATCAACTCGCTGGAATACACCTATGACACATCTAGATACATCTGGAATACACATGGTCCATTGTACACCGCGCCAAAACCAAATTATTCTAACCCAGCCACCCAGGTACTGTGGCATCATACCCATACCGCATTACCCCTACGCCACTTCACTTTTGTTGTTAGAAGACAATATCTATTTTTATATAATGTATACTTATCTATAATTTTGTATTTTAATGTTTAATTTATATAATATGAATTAATAAAATAATTAAAATAATAATAATAAATATTTATATAATAAATGTATCATATTCTTGATTTTTAAAAATTGTCCTATTACTATGTCCATGCAATATAGTATCTAACAGACTCCATCTATTTACAAAGGTGTTTCACTTTTTTTGTAAACATATGAGACAATTTTACACCACCTCTTAATCCGCATTAGAATTAAGTCTTAAGGGGACTTAAGAAACCAATATTTAGTTGTCTTAATTCATAGATAATAGATAAATAAGCTAAAAGGAGTAGAGATACTTTAAAACTCGAGTAAATAATTAAGACTGAGCAAAAAAAGGTTAAAGTAGATGATTTTAATCCGTACTAAGAAACTGGTGTTAAGCTAGATTAAACGGTTAAAAATACTAATGAAACTAATGAAAGCTCCTTTAGTTACTTATTTGTAATCACACTAATACCAAAAGAATTGGCGACTAGATACCTACATTTCTTTTGGGTTGTTCAGCTATTCTATCTGGTAGTGATGTTATAAGGTGAAACACCTTCGTTGGATGTTAATAAAGCAAACTGCCTCCATCATTTGTAACACTAACCTCCGCACATTTCCTAATTTTTAAAGTTTCTTTCAAATATGCATCTAAATATTAAGAAATTTTTTTACCCATTATAAAGTCAGTAATTATGTACCCTTCTAGATGTCTCTGATGATAGGATCAAGTAGTTGAAGTTATTCTCTGTTAATTTGCGTTCTGTAAATACCTTTTTTCTTGCTACTTGGGCTCTCTGTAAATAACTTTTTGCCGTGCACATAATATTTGCGTTCCTGACAAAAACGCCCTTTTAGCGATTTTCTTTTGTCAGTGACCAATTAATTAGTCTTCAAAAAAGTCGGCCAAAACAAGTTGTTTGTGGAGTTGGTTTATAGGAAACCATTATACCAATTACTGGACTCAAAATAATATCATGGAAATTGGAAGGTGGGTAACTAATTAATTGGAAACTTCAAATCTTTTTTTGGGAAAAAAAGATGAAGCCCCAGTTTCTGACTTCCATCAGAATCAGAGCTTGACAACCCACCTAAGCACACAGACATATAGAAATAAATTTCATCCCAGACCAAAACCAAGCAATTACTAATATAAGATAACCAGTTCAATAACAGTAGACTTCTGTTAAATTATAAGTCGATCAAAATCTTAATCACAACATGGATGCAGTTCGTTGCACACAAAGACAAAAGACTTACATTGATTATGACAGTAATGAAAACTTAGTTTTCTCCCTAATAAATTTGAAACAAGATAATTAATAGCTACCATAATTAAGAGCAAACAATAATTCTTTTATATAAATAATAACTACCAAAACCACATTATCCCCATTGATTGACCATAAACCAACATTTGTATTCACAAATACACCACTAACCCTCCATACCTCCTCCTTCAAACAAAGTTTAAAAAAAAAATTCAACAAACATTGATACCCAGATTAGAGAGGCAAATTAACCTAATCTAACCCTAAACCACCCCTCTTTTCCTAAATTACACACCAGCATATTTAGATCTAAGAAACCACCCCTGTTTTTTTCTCTCCTTTGTTCACTAAATTACTCATCATCACCTGCAGCAGAGGCCTTGGAGGTCTTCTTGGGAAGAAGCAGGTTGTGGATGTTAGGCATCACACCACCACTGGCAATGGTGGCCGATCCAAGGAGCTTTGACAGCTCATCATCATTTCGTACTGCCAATTGGATGTGACGTGGCACAATCCTGGTCTTCTTGTTGTCTCTCGCAGCATTTCCAGCCAGTTCCAACACCTGAAAAAAAAAATTGACATTAGAATTTAGATCAGATTCAAACAAATTTTATAATGTACTTTCTCATTTATATTTTTTTTTAAAAGTTGAATTACAATCTTATTTTTTACATCTGATGGGCTTACAAGTAACAATTGAAACTACTGGACGACAAATTACCAAACAATTATGCAAAAACAGATCTTTCTGGAAAATTAAATCTAAGAAAATCGAGAAAATCTAAGAGAATTGGGGGAAAATTAGAATGCGTCAAAATTAACAACAGATCAAAATTAGGGCTATCAGATCTAAATTCATACCTCAGCGGCAAGGTACTCGAGGACAGCAGCGAGATACACCGGCGCACCAGCACCTACACGCTCGGCGTACTTCCCAGCCTTGAGAAATCGCGCAATACGGCCGACAGGGAACTGGAGCCCCGCCTTGCTACTCCTCGAGGTCGCCTTCTTTGCGGCGCCGGAGCCAATTGCCTTTCCTCTGCCCGCCATTGACAAAACAAAAATCTAAGTTTAGGTTAGGTTGGGGTTGTCTTGCGCGAGCTTGAGAGAGAAAAAAACGGAGATAAGAGATGCGTAAGGGAAGGGAGTTTATTATATAAGGATGGGGAGTGAAATGAGGCCGACCAATGGGGTTGAAGCACACGGATCGCTGACACAAAGCGTTGATTTGGATAAAATAGACGGTCAGATTGAATCGGGATTTGTTTTGCGTTGGCAACTTGAGTTGGGAAACGGTGACAGACCAGAGCGGTAAACGGAGGACACGTGTCGGTTTTGGCGTTTGGGCTTATTCGGTAGATGTGGATCATTGGCGTAACGACGCGTGTCCGTGAAAAAGTTTGTAAAGATGCCAAGAACCTACGAGACTGCGGTATCAGGAATTCAAAACCGTAACCTCTCAGGTACCTGATTTAAAATAATTGTCAGCGGACGGTCTGGATTAATTCCAGCTGACCCTAATACAATCCAGTTTCTATGAAAACCGTAGAGGAGTAAGAGGACCTGTTTTGAAAGTTGTGCCAAGTTAATCTGGTCCGTCAGTTGACAATTATTTTGAGTTAAGTACCTGGAATGATCCGAATTCCAAAAATCTGGGGGGCGCGTAGGTCCAACGCCCGGACGAATTCACGGATGGGGGGGGGGGGGGGGGGGGGGGGGGGGGGGGAGCAATTTCATAGATATTAAGAATGATTTTATCGACTTATCTATATTCTATTCTTACATATTAAATTTTAACTTTATTTTACTTTATTCTTATATGTTAAAATTATCGGGTAACGAAACAATAGCAGACAAATAACGAATAATATTAATAATAATTAATTTTATTATATTTTACAAATAGAACATTAAATCTTATTTATTTCTCACATATGCAATAATATTAATAACATTAAATCTCATTATATTTTTTTTTTCTTCATTCAATCTAACTAATATTTCTGACGATCTGTGAAGAATTTTGCAAATCTAAAATCACGGACGTTTTCTACACAATTTTATCTTTTAAATGAGATCGATGATGACATACTTTCAAGTTGTCCGTTGCACAAGTATTAATATCTTGTCACGCAAGTATTCATACCTAAGATATTAAGTATTCATTTATACACATTGAAGTATTCATATCTAAAACATCAAGTATTCATTCATATATCTCTATTTTTTTTTCAAAATTTATTTTTATGTCATTTATTTAATACGCAGTGGCCTAATTCACCATTAATAAAGCTTTGTTATTTGCAAAACTCGTCACTCTATGAGGAAGGGGAACATAAACATAAAAGAAATTAATTGCATATACATATACAAAATTATTTTAATATGATCGACAGTGACGGATCTGACTCGGTAGAGATGTGCTCCAGTATTCATTTATACACATTGAAGTATTCATTCCTGGCAGAGGCGTGCTTGATTGGGATGGAGTGACGGATGATCTCCGACAGAACGTTCGCTGGAGCGGGAGCAGTAGGCATAGAGGAAAAAAACCGAGGTGAAAATGTAAGAGTGAGGGAGCTTATTGTATTTACCATTTCGAGGTGAGAGAGGGTGGGAGGTGAGAGAGGGAGGGGAGCTTATCGATGGAAAAACGGAGGCAGAGGAGGAGGTGGGATGCGGAGGTGGGAGAGGGAGGTAGAGGCGGAGGTGAGGTGAGGTGTGGGAGGCGAAGGCGAGAGAGGGAGGTGGGAGGCAGAGGCGGAGGTGGGAGAAGAAGATGGAGGTGAAAGAGAAAAATAGAGGTGGAAGAGAAAGAGAGAAAGATGAAAGAAATAAAAGTTGTTATAAATAGTAGTTATAGTTAAAATAGAAAGTTAGTTGGGGGATGAAATTGGGGATGGATAGATGGGGAAAATTATAATTACCCAAAAAACAAAATAAAAAGATTTTAAGTATACAATAATAATTTTAATTTTAAAGTTTTAGTGAACATAAGATATTGGAACAAAATTAAATTTTAAGTTAGACATACAATATTTCTATATTTATTTTAATCATTTAACATATGTTACATATAGTACGTAGATGAATTAGAGTAAAATAAAACAAATGAGAAGTTAAATTATATCAAGCATAGTGATTAATATTTTTTTTTTTTTTTGCCAAAAACAGTGTAAATGTCAATTTAATTAAAATAAAATTGTACATAATACAAAATTGGAAAGAAAAAAGACAAAAATATGTACCAATATGTAAACTATTTTATCTTAATGGCACCATAGTACTTTAAACAAACAAAAAATTATAATCTGACAAAATTAATATTTTAAAATCTCAAAATAAATACTTTCAAAAATTATACAATATTTTTTTTTTGTTATTTTTTTTTGTTATTTTTTTTTGTTTAAATAATTTTGTTTTATCTTCAAGAGTTTAATTGTTTAGTCTGGAAAGTATTTTATAAATGATAACACATATGAATGTCAAATTTAAACTCATAAATTGATTATTTTTTGTTACATAAAGTATTTTTGTATGAAATATATTTAGAAATGTTTCTTATTTATGGAACTAATAACATGATGAACTAAATTGATATACTCTCGGTTGAAATTTTCATACAAGTGAACAATTTAGATTAATCTTTTGAAACCAATTTCATTAGATTTTAAAATTAAGCTCATTTAGAGACTTGATGAGGTTAATAACACTCTAGTTCCACTCCAAATATAATATTTTACCTTTTCTTGTTTCTCGATATGAATAGAGGGAAAGCAGTCTTTCTTTTCCTTACAAATGAACATGAGAATTTACGTTCATGTTTCCATCAAAACAAAAATCTTTCTTTCCTCAATGCAATTTAGCAAGTTCTTGATTTCCATCAAAACAAATTTGAAATGTCATAAAAATCTATGTTTGCATAAAAAATTGATACATATCATATATAACAGTTTTGTTTTGATATATACTTCGATTTTAGATTTTAAAAAATGAAGACATAATTAAAGCACATAATGTAAAAATATATGTAAACATATAACAAAGTCATAACAATAAATATTTTCAAAAGCTTATAGTGGATAACAGACATTCCAAGGAAAAGAAAGACTGCTTTAATTATATCCACTATAAGATTCTTCAATAAATATTCCATAGCTAGTAAGATATAATTGTTCAATAAAAAAATCACAAATCATAGAAAAATATGCATTTTTTTTTTATAAAAGTTGATGTAAATCCACCGGTTTCACTGTAACCATTAGTTTGAAGAAGAGAAACATCCAGAAGATGTGCACCTCATATACAAAAAGACCTAGTAATTAACTAGAGTTCATATCCAACAGTTAACCAACATAACTACATAATAGCAGCTAATACAAAAGCTGCAAGATTAGCAATTACAAAAGATCAACAGTCAATCTTTAGAGACCATCCTGTACCTGGTACCGAAGATCAGAAAAATTCCAAGGAATAAGTATGAGTAACTTGAGAATTCTCACCTAGTACCTAGTGTTTTACATCAGAATGAGGCTAATGAGATAATTTTATAGAAGGATAAAAACTTTGCTGAAAACACAACTTTTTTTTTTCCAACCATAGAACTTAAAAGAACTACCCCTCCAATTAATTCAACCATTAACCTATTTTTAAAAGGAATACTTGCATCCAATAGCCAAAGCTCATCCAAGCTCAGAAAGTCAAAACTAAAATTATTGAAATTAACAATTCAATTCCAAATTTGAGAAGACACATTACAAGTAAGAAAAAGATGAGATGTAGATTCAAAATGACCACAAAGTGGGCAATCAGGGAACCTCTCTTAACTAAATTGCCCTCAGTCAAAATCTTATTTCTTTTTAATAACCAGAGGAATATTTTGATTTTCAGAGGTATCTTAGTTTGCCAAATAGCAAATCATAGAATTATATTTTAGTATCAAATTTATGACCTTTTTTACGTACAAAAACAACAACAATTGTTTAAAAGAGAAAAAAGAGTAGAAAGGAGACTATGCCGATCATGGTTGTAGTGAGGAAAGTGATCTTGACTGACGTGCCAATCGTGTGTTGCTTTGATCTTGCAGTGTTCTCTGTCTGCTACTGGTATGACTTCCTCAGCTGATGGTGCATCTTTATCTGCTGCTGGTGCAATATTGTTTGTTGCTGGTGCAATATTGTCTGTTGCTGGTATGATTTTTTTGACAGCTGGTGCACCTCTGTAAGCTTCTGGTGCATCCATTTCTGACGCTGGTATGATTTTCTCAGCTGTTGGTGCATCTCTGTCTGCTGTTGGTGCATCCATGTTTGCTGCTGGTATGACTGTCTCAGCTGCCGATACATCTCTGTCTGCTGCTGATATGACTTTGTCAGATTCTGGTACATCCATGTCTGTTGCTGGTATGACTTTCTCAGCTGCTGGTTTATCTCTGACTGCTGCTGGTATGACTTGCTCAGTTGTTGGTTTATCTCAGTCCGTTGCTGGTACATCCATGTCTGCTGCTGGTATGACTTTCTTGGCTGCTGGTGCATCTCTATATGCTGCTGGTATGACTTTATTAGCTCCTGGTGCATCTTCGTCTGCTGCAGGTATTACTTTCTCAGCTGCTGGTGCATCCATGTTTGTTGCTGGTATGAGTCTCTCATATGCAGGATCATCTCTGTCTGCTGCTGTTGCAGGATAAGCAAGCGCTCCTGAAGCTCAGCTGTAGCAGCGGTGAGATGTAAGGAGTCATGGAGATGTGTCGAGTCACCGTTCTGCTCAGGTGGGGTTGGGGTCGAGAAAGATGGGCATGAACGCCACGAAGAGGACGACTGAGGTTGTTGGACTGGTGGATTTGTCTCCATAACCTATTTAGTTTGCATGTGTATTCATTTGACAAGTCAATTATGCAAATCTGTTAGAAAATAATGCCCAAAATTGTCAATAATATGAATATCTATGATTGCCCAATTGGATGAGATTTGACAAATGGAGTATATACCATATTCTAATAGAACTTCCCTGTGGACTTTTACATTTAGAAACCATACCGGTAGACACAATAGTTGATACTGGTGTTGTGACCTTAGAACCCGACCTGATCTGAAAAGCAAAATCCATATTCTATCTCTTCATCTTTATAATTTGAACCCAATGCATTAGTCAAGTGAAGTACAATATGAAATAAATAAACTATTAAAGAAGTGTCAAGAAGGACAAACGGAATATATATCGGAAAGAATGGAATTGAAGGGAAAAAAATGGTAAAAGTAATACATGGATGGAGCAACTATAGTCACTCAACATTTAATATAAATTTTGTGCGTCAAGCATTTATAAGGGAGTAAGCTCAAGGCGTGCCAAAACTACTTTAGCCCATGTATAACCTTGAGGTCAAGGCCTATTTCAAGAGGAGGGGAATGTCATGATGTACTTTGCAATTGAGCACACTAAGTTGTTTTTTTGAATTAAAAAAAAAGTAATTCGCTAATAGCCTTAGAATGAACCTACTAATTAGTCGTTTTGCCAAAGGTGAGAAAACGAAAAATTGCTTTATGGTTGTGTCTAGAAGAGATGGAGGAGAGGGATGAAGCCTGGAAAAGACAGATCAAATTAAGAGGTGGAGGTGAATAACATGCATGGTGGTGTGAACAAGGAGTCGATGTTTACGTAAATAGGGTTTATGTATAATAATAGCATCCATGCTATGGTGCTATTATTAGATGAATACAAGTTTTTAAATAGTGATTATTGCGTCATAGCGAAAATGCTAAAAATAAAAAGCTATGACGAATAGTGTAGTTATCGCGATAACTATCCTACATAGCATTTTTTTGTTTAGAAAATTATATTTTATATTTCTACTAATTATCAACATTATCTAAAATCTCATATAGCAATAAGTAACACAAAATTAATTAACGAATTAGAATATTCATATTGAATAAGTATAGATTCCAAATTGCTATTTAAAATATCTTTAATAATATCATAAACTCTCTATCTTTTTTTCATTTAAAATAACCTAAGGTGGTGCTCCAGAAAACGTAGGGGTAGAGAGAACGAGCAAGAAGGAAAGAAAGAGATCGGAGGTATGTTTACTCTGTTTACACTTCGATTTGAGGGTCACGAACTTGAAAGAGTTTATGCAGCGAATTCCTCTTCTCTCCCCTCCGTTCTCCTCCACTTCTTCTCTGATTTTCCTCTATTGGAGCAGGAGAATGACCTTAGTCAGATTCGGTCTGTTGGCATTTCCCCTTCTCTCCCGCTCATTTCCTTTAATAAGCAATATTTCCTTTCCTCTAGAGCACAACCTAAATATCATGCTATAAACTATATATTTTTTCTACTAAAAAAACATAAATATCATGAAATAAACTATCTATTTTTTTTTCTATTTAAAAAACAAAATTGATCTAGACCATGAAAAAATTGATCTTTAAAATTAATTTTTAATTGGGTCTTTATATAAAAGCCTATGTAGCATAGTGTGCACTATATTGCATAGCGTGTAGCGCAGATAGCGAATTGCTATTAGCACTATAGCGGTCGTAGCTGAAATAATGCATTTTTATCCCATAGCTTAACATCCAAGATCTGTAAACACTATAGCGCACTGATATTGTGTCACTATAACTCGCTATTTAGAAAACTAGTTGAATACAATAATAGCATGGATGCTTACGTAGGAGACCTTCGTTTTTCCTGATTTTTATTGAACTCCTAGAGTCTTGAAAATGTGCAACAAAACTACTCAATTCGACTCGTTAATAACTGATAAAAATAAAGCTATACAACTTTTAATTATTTTTAGAACACAACACCTGCCGCGTGCACTTATCTCAAGCTCGTCACAAGAAGTAAAATTTCAATGTAACGTGACAAGGAAAATAGCAACCGTATTAAAAAAATGATAACAATAGAAATGTAAAATAGTCGAGCTCATGACAAGAGGTGAAATTTCAATATATTGTCACAGGAAAAATAGCAACAGTATTGGAAAATAATTACAACACATGAAATATAACATTTCAATGATTATGAAGACTAAAAACCAAAGGTATTTTTAATTTACATTTGAATCTAGTATTTACTTTGTAAAATAAAAAACTTTTTCCTCTTTTTTTCGAGCTCGCTCGTAAACAATTTCCTATCCTTGTTGAAATTTGATGGACAATGCCTTCCTCACTGATGAAGCTTTGGAAGAATCTAGCAGGGAGACAGATAACAGAAATTATCGTGTCAGTATCAATACTGGTACAATTTACATGGGACCTGATAAACCCTTTATAAATTTGGGAGCTAAACACAAAGATATCCTTTTTTATCCAGAGTAACAATTATATAATCAACTCACACAAACTGGAATATAATAGGTTCAATAGGCGACCTCAATCCACTACAAGTTGAATGACACTTAACAAATACAGAATTTTTTGGATAACCATAGTGCTAAATTAAAATCCCATAAATAGAACTAACCTGATGTCTTAAACCCAAAATCTTTCAAATCATGTTCCATTAGGATTGTGCCAATTATCCTTGGCTCATGAAGCTGGAGTACCTCAGTCAAATCCATTCTACAATAGAAAATATGCACTGCCTCAATACAAAACTTGGTATACCCCAAAAAAGGACCCAATATATAATGTAATTTGAAGTAATTACATGTAATAGAGGAAGAAAATAAGAATAAATCAGTTATCTACTCAGTACAGTGGTATATTGAGTGAAATTCATTATTTGTACTCCTGAAAAGGGTTTTTACTTTTCACTCCCAGTACTGTTATCATAAGTATAATGCGACAAAAGAACCGAGGATTCTTTGTTCCAAAATTTCAACATTACTAAATTATTACTTAATGAAACTAAACATTGAAGAAAACATATTTCACATAATTAACTCTTAACGTTGTAACCATCACAAGAGTGCCACATGAGCTTCTAGTTTTTTAGGATATTATATCAATTAAAACTGATAAGAAGTATTCTAAAATGTATCCACAAACTTGACAACATAATGTATATTCTTGTCTTCTAAATTATCACACATCCCTAAAAATAGATCAATTTAAGCTTTTCCTATTTCAAAGTATCAAGTTAAGCTCTTCCTATTTCAAAAATCAAATTAAGATTTCCTGTTTTGGATTATGTGTGAACTTGTCAAACATAAACAATGATGTCATATAATTACCACTAATGCAATCCCGTATGTTAACTAATTCTCATATTATTACCTAACAGAGTTACATAACCATACTTAACACACATCCTAGTATTAGATAATACTAATAATATATATTCACATTTGTACAAACTCTTTATCTATTCAATTTTGCATGCGCATCTACTTCAAAATTCAAATTAAGCTGATATGTTATACATTAATGCCGAAAGTTGCCACAAATAACATATATAATTATCTACATAAACTAAGCATCTAAGTACCTAGCAGTAACCTAACTACAACAATGTAGGATATAATTAACTAATTTAATTTACCAAAAAAATTTAAAAATTGAACAGTAGCATTCATCATTAGCAACACATTCAGCAACACATTTCACCAACACTATTTAACGACCTAACAACCTAGTAAATACCTCAGCAACACAAAAAACAACAAAAAGTTCACATCTCCAAAAAGCACCAACTTTGTAGAGAACATGCTTAGAAAATATTACCTTACAAAGGTTTTTGCTTGACTGTAGGTGACCGCATGCCTCTAAGAAATTACCTTGGAAGCCACCCGTGAGATGGTCTACACACTTCACTCTACGACTCGAGCACTTAGGGTTAGATATATGATTAGAGTGCTAAATATAAGAGGTGGATGAGAAGACGAAGCCCAGAAGGGCCAGATCTCACAGGTGGAGGTGAATAGGTGGGTGGTGGTGTGAAGGGCTGCTGACGGCGCTAACCCTAGTTTTCAGAAGAGACCAATTATTAGATGACATATAAATAGTAATGGATTTTTATGTATAAGACCTTACTTTGTTAACAGTTTTTATTCAACCCCAGCAGTCTCGGTAAAGTGAAATAAAGATTACGCATAGTGATCATGGCTGATAAGAACACACGTGATAATGAACATATGAAAAAGGAGTAGGTAAAACAAAATATTAACCATTTCTTTATTATAAAAAAGGTTTTACAAGACAAGGTTCATTAAAAAAAAAATTATCTGCATGCCGTAAAATTTGTAGCATGAATATGAACATAGCCTTGTCAAATTTTAAAACTTGAAGGATATGTGAAAAAAGTGACCACGGTTCTCCCAGATGGAACTGGTCTACATGTTCCATAGCGGGGATTATATACCACAACTGCTGATAATATTGCTAAAGAACCCGTAGATATCAGAAATTACAGACAACCCCTAATTTATCAGAAATTATTACTGCATTGAATGCAGATGAAATGTAATGAGCTTTACATCATTCTCCTATTTTCCAAATAAGATTGCACGATTAAGGTAAAATTGAAAATCAACCGCATCTTTGCATCTCGAAACTCGAATCTTAGGACTCAGGATGTAAAAAAAATCCATTTCAGCAATTTTGGTTCCTTAAAAATAAGTCCACTTTACTCATCTGATTCTGTATATTTCTCCAGTATTATCTACAAAATAAACCATTTCAGGGAGTCAAGTTTCTGATGTTTTTACTATTACTAGTTTACTACCAATCAAAACAACAGTGAAGACAGAGAAATTACCTCATGTTAAGAGAAAGAAATCGGCTGCTAGCAAGGGTTTACTGCCAGTGAAGAGAAAGAAATCCCATTTCAGCAGCCAATTTCTTCCTTTTCACTGGCAGTAAACCCTAGTTCCAATCCAGATCAGACAGGAACTAGGGTTTACTGCTAATGAAAAGACAGAGATCAGGTGCTGGCAAGGGTTTACTGCCTCAAGCAAGACCAGGTTGAACTTGACAGTATACATCATTTTTTTCCCGATTAATGCTCTGATGCTCAGCATGCTTTCCAATGAACAAAAATTCTGTATCAGTAACCTGGACAGCAAGGCCACACCTGTAGAAGAGGAGCAAACAAGAAATAAAATCATTGAGGTAATCAATTAAATATGTATAAGGCATACCATAATACTGATCTATCTAGCCAGATTCCATAGTTAAGTCACCATATATGTGCATACATTTTTTGCACAAAAATAGACCTTGATTTTAATTATTTTGTAATCAAACCCTGCAGTATTGTATTATTGAAGAAAGACACTACATAGTAAACATACGAAAATATGTCAGCGAAGCAAACTGAAAGTGGCTTTTCTCATATAATAAAAGTGTTTTGCATGACCAGGTTTGTTGTATATATTTCTATATGCATGTACTAAATCTTGCAGGATATATATGAAGACAGGCCCATTAAATTACTAAAATTGTCCAAGATATATGTAATAAATGTAATATGGTTCCCCATATAGAACCAAGTCTCTGTGTTTTATGAGAGGAATGAAACACCACAATTCTCCGCTTTGCATCTGGTGTTCTATGCTAAAACTTAGCAATGCTTGTTACAACACCATTGTTATTTACTGTTTCTGAGAACAGTTACATGTTATAAAAGGGGACTAGCATGAGGTTTAAAATTACATCTAAAACTTAGTTTTAGAGTTATTTCCACTGATGCGAAATTAATGATGGCAACTTCAAACCAATTCCTCCACTTTACAAAGAATATCGGGCATTGCTCTTCAATGTTCAACAATGCATAGTTCATACAAGCAATTCAGCAGTGGTTGAGCTAACTACTTACACATATCTAGCTTTTGGTGAGGTAGAAAAGCGAGTACGTGTTCGGACAGTATTTTGGTGTGTGTAACGAACACAATTTTCTATACTTTCCATTATTGTTTGAATGAATCTTGAGTTTAAATTAACTCTATGCAGACATAATTAACAAACTAAACTTATTCTTTATTTTTCCAAAATAACCAATAGGGTCAGTGGGTCACATTTGTCCAACAATTTTTACAGACAGTAGTACCAGAAACTGCCAGATTTTCAATGCAATTTCAATTGTTTAGCAAAACTGGAATCTGACATATGTACTTGTCATGTTAGATCTACCAAATAAAACCTTTTGAGGGCTTAAATTTCAGGCGTCTATACTATCAATCTATTAATTTACCAACTTGTTGACTACTTTGAAACCTATTATATGGAGAGACTTTAAACAAAGGAAGAAGAAATGAACTCACGGAGCAACCAAGTCTCAGATTTTGGTACCGTACGTTCTTCGTCACTGAACCCGCGCCATGGAGGATCTGGATTTCGATCCCATTCGCTGGAGCTTCGTAATCGCTCCACCCGCTTTCTCCCCTCGTCCAGTCCACACTTTTCCGATAAAGGGAAACTATTGGCAGGGCCTGCTGTGTAAATGGAGGAATCCGCACCGTCCGTTCTAGCATGCACGAATCTTAAAGATATGGTACGAATCTTAAAGAGTCCCGTACATCTACAATTGGTCCGAAAAGGAATCGCACCGCTGAAATTGCGTACAATGATAAAAACTAATTTATGAAACCGAGTGAAATTAAAATGAAATTAACAACACCTCTTATATATTTCAAATTAATTTAGAAATAATTTTATTTTATTTTAAACAATGTTGTACTCGTAAATGTGTATATAATAATTGTTTTTGGCACCACTATGACTTGGGATAATGTAAAATTAAATCCGCCTTGCTTCTCTTATACAATATTTTCGTGCTTTAGACTGAAATCTAAAACTGTCATGTGTTAACTTACGTATATAAAATTATAAATCAGGATTTTAAATAGTGATTATCATATTATTGTGGAAAAGTTAAAAAATATTATCACGAATAGCGTAATTATAATGAAAATTATTTATATAACTTTTTTAAAAAAATTATATTATATAATTCTACTAATTGCGTACTAACATTATCTAAAGTCTCATAAAGTAATAAGTAACACTAAATTGATTGAGAAATTATAATATTCATATTGAACTAGTGCAAAATTCAAATTTTTATTCAAAATATCTCTAGTAATATCATAAATTATATTGTTTTTTCCTATTTAAAATAACCTAAGCACCGTAACATAAATTAATTATTTTCTTTAATCAAAATAACCTAAGCATCATATCATAAACTATCTATATTTTTTTATTTAAAAGCAAAATCAATCTGGACTTTAAAAATATTTGGTCTTTAAAAGAAATTTTTAGTTTGGGCTATGAAATAAAAGCCTATCTATGTAGGACCGCTATTTGTGTTATACGCTACGTGTTGTAATAGACTGCTATTAGTCTATTACCACTATAGAGATCGTAGTCAGAATAACACACTTTTATTTCATAACTTAGTATTTTAAGTTTGAAAATGCTATAGTGGACTATTTGAAACACCAAATAAAATTAATAATATGTGATGTGTTTTCTTTTGTTGTTGATTTACAAAATCTTAATTATTACTGTTACCGAAAGTAAAGAGAGACATTATTCTAGTAACAATAAAAAGTTTGTATTCTCGATTGCATTGAAAATTCTCAAATGTGTAGCACTCATATTGGTGGGATGACAAAATCTCTTGAATTTTTTTTTTTTTTAAGGTTTTACACAACCTGCAAAGTTGTGAGAAGTTTGTTGAACTCTCGAACTTTAGATATTTTGGAATTTCTTTTGGTGTTATTCTATTCATCCTACCAAAGTGAGAATATTAAGGTTAGGTGATTTGAATTTTGAACCATGTGATTTTAATCGTATTGTTCGCATTAAATTATAATTTATACTAACAAATTCTTCTAACTCAACACAAAGTCGTTGTAGTATAGTGGTGAGTATTCCCGCCTGTCACGCGGGTGACCCGGGTTCGATCCCCGGCAACGGCGAATTTTTTGCGTTCCTTTTTTTTACCAAATTGTTTCGTTATTGATCGTTGGCCCCATCCGCTCAAGTTCTGACTACTGAGACGGGACCATAAACAAATAAAAAATTGAACTTCACCTGACGGTTCAAATGAAGCTTGCAAAACGTGATTAAACGGTTACGTATTTATTGAACCATATAGTGTTAAAATTATCTAAATAATTTGATGGCAAACACATTTTAATGTAAATTTTGAAAAGAATATCATATCTAACCCAATTTTGGTAGATCGAACAATCTAAAATGGAAAGCAAAACTTTATCGGTACGTTTGAAACACTTTTAAAATAGTAAATTAAACTTAATAATTTTAAATTTACAAATTATAAATTGTTTAACATTGAAATAAAATCACAACCCAAATTATAAATTTATTTAGACACATATTCATCATATGCAAATTGTATCACTTTTTTTGAGTGGTCCTGATTTCTTTTCAGTTTTTAAATGTCATTAAAGGAACTTTTGGATTGGTTGATAACTGATTAGTCATGTCTTTATTTATTTTTATTTTTATTTTTATATCATTTAAGTAATATTATTTATTATTTAATATGTTATTTTGTATGAGTGTTTTTATGAAAGTATGTCAAAAAATAAAATAAAATATACATCATTTAATCAAATATGTCATTTAACTATGTTATTTAAGAAATATTATTTGTTATTTAATATAAATCATTTTATATTCTCTTATAACATGTCATCGTTGTTGTTTTTAGTTTTTATCAAAAGCAAACAAAGTAGACTGTTCTAGCTAATGAGCATCAATAATATGTCAAAAAGTGATTCTCAAACATTATAATTTTTTGCTTTAGCTAATAAGCACATTTTTTTGAAAAAAAGGCAGGAAATGCCCATCCAATAATAAAAGAGTTTTGAGTACAACTAGAATTATAAGATAAGCAAGAAAGTAAACTATCCAAAAAACACGTATAGGTCCAAATAACAAGACCAACACTAGCACTAACAGTTGTGCTAGAAACCAGTTTGGCATGTAAACACTCCATGCTTATTACAACCAAGCAACAAAATAGCTACTAAGCAAACAAAACAAAGATGAAAACAATATGTTTTTCATGACACAGTGCAATAACAGAGATTTAGATGGCAAGCAACAGTGGTACCATCCAAGGGTTGTCAACACTGTGAGACTCAGTAACACTGGTTGGCAAGGGTGACATGCTTTGCAAAGGCACCATGTCCATATCTTCAGGAATCCAGGGAGTAAACTGCATATGCCTCCTTTTAGCCCCTGCCTAATAATCCAATAAAGAACAAATTAGTAATAGAATTTGTTTAATAGATGGTACTCTTTTGTTATCAAAACACAGAATTTCTCACTCTCCATATAGTCCAACAAATGGCACTTACAACCATAATCATGGCTGTTCGCTGTGGCATAGTTAAAGATAAGGCTAATAATTGAATATCTTCCAAAGAGGTCCAGCTATGATAATAGTTTTGAAATTGACCCATCCAAAACCAAATTTTAGATAAGTATGGACATGTAAGGAAAAGATGCAAAGATGATTCTTCTTCTCGATGACAGAAATGACATAGGGTATCACCGGGCCAATTTTTTTTCCTTAAAACGGTTTTAGTAAGAATTTTATTCCGAAACAGTAAAAACATAAACACTTGCACTTTAAGGGGCATGATGTTAGCCCACCACATTAGTGCATATGGATCCTGTACCCCGCGAAAAGAAAGAAAATTATAGAGAGAAGCAGTAGTAAATTGATACTTGGAATCCCATTTCCATAATAACGAATCTGGAGCTGATGTAAGCGTGTAAGAATGGATGATGGCAAGAATTTCATGCCAGTCAGCTAGTAGAATGCCATGGAGAGATATGCGAAATCTCACCACAGCACCCCTAGAAGCAATTACTTCATGTACACTTAGAGAAGGATTAGTGCATAAAGCAAAAACATGAGGATAAACAATTGAGAGATGGCATTTGGAGTGCCAAGTATCTAACCAGAATTGCACAGATTGGCCAGTACCTATTTGGTAAGAGCAACTCATTTTACCAATATATTGCAGTTTAGAAATCTCCCGCCAGAAATGCGACATGTTAGAGGGATTAATATGTGTACCATATTTAATGAGAATTATTTGTTTCCAAAGGCCTGAGAAAAGGGGGTTATGTAATTTCCACCACCATTTAAGTAACAAAGAAATGTTCATAGTATGCAAGTCTTTAACTCCTAAACCTCCATAGTCTTTGGGATAACAAACCAAAGTCCATTGTATCAATGAATATTTTTTACGAGGACCCGCATTTCCTTGCCATAGAAATCTGCGACGAACTCTATCAATTTGATGCCGAATTTTAACAGGAAGCTTATATAGCGAAATCATGTATAATGGAACAGCCGATAGGACCGAATTTATGAGTGTTAATCGGCCCCCAATAGAGAGAAGATTACCTACCCATCCCTGAAGTTTCTTGGTGATTTTATCTACCATGGGTCCCCAATCAGAGAGTGCAAGTTTTTTATCAGTAAGGGGTACCCCCAAGTATTTCAGGGGTAGTTTAGCTAATTTACAACCAAACAGTTCAGCAAGTTGTTGCCCATCCGAAGAGGGCATATATAAAGGAACTATTTCTGTTTTTTGAAAATTAATTTTTATACCTGACAAGGCTTCAAAACTGAACATTGTCCATAGAGCATATTCGATGTTAGTAGGAGTGGGAGCCAAAAACAGTATTGTATCGTCGGCATAATGGCAATTAGTTATTCTATTGCCATCAGCCAAACGTGGGCCAAGCCCCTGCAGCCTACCAGTAGACCTGCCTTTATTAAACATTTTACAGAGGACATCACCTACTAATAAAAACAAAAAAGGAGATAATGGGTCCCCCTGTCGGACACCTCTTTGACAGGGGAAGTATGAGGACAGATTTCCATTTACATTGATACAAGTACTACTACTAGAAAGTAAATGTGATATCCAATAAATCCATTGTTGATCGAATCCTCTAGTACGCATTACCTCAAGCAAAAATGACCAATTAACATTGTCATAAGCTTTTTCTAGATCAAGTTTAATTATCACCCCTTGCTCTTTGTTATGTCTACAAGAATGCAGAATTTCATGACTTAATACGACATTATCTAAAATGTAACGGCCTTTTACAAAGGCGGCTTGAGTGGGGTCAATAAGTCTATCCATAATAGGGTCAAGGCGTAAAGTCAGTAACTTGGAAATTATTTTCATACTACAATTGACGAGGCTTATCGGGCGATACTGGATACTATTGAATCGTGGTAACTTCCTTTTCTTTAGGTAAAAGACAAACTACAGCTTGATTCATATGAACTAAAGACAATCTATTATGAGAAAAAGCATCTACTACAGTACAAAGATTCTTTTTAACCAGTTCTCAAAAATGTTGGTAAAAACCAAAAGGCATACCATCAGGTCCCGGTGCACCAGCCCTATCAGATGCAAAAACTGCAATTTTTATTTCGTCTTCAGAAAATGGTCTTCGAATTAGCTAATAAGCACATATTTTGAAATTTTTAATTCAATTGAAATGTCTAGCAAGGGAAGCCATTAAATACAGCAGTAGACAGGAAATTACAAAAGGGAACCTGTACTGATAATAATAAAAATTGTCATTTTATTCTTACTGCTCCCCCCTCCCCTTTAGTGAAATTCGAAGTCCTTTTCTTTAGTTGATTTTCCAAATGCTTGATGCTTGTCAGTATATTAGTACCAACCACATCTATGACCAATTTTATACAGACTCATTCTTAATTGCCTAAAGCTGCTTGATTAAATATTTAAATATGAATTAATCATGTATTATCACTAGCCTTTTTCCATTCGTACCTCTTTATATCTTTAATTGCTATGGATATGAATAACATGCACGGTGGTTCTTAATATTCTTATTTAAATTAACAATATCGTTTTGATTAGAATAATGTTTTATAAATTATCAAATCTCGTGCAAGCACGGACTCCATGCTACTTAGAAATTACAGATGCAGGTACGAAAGGGTTATCATAAAACTCATGAACAAATTTGAATATTTAAATCATCATCTCATTTTAAAAGAAAACAAAATTCGAATTAAATACGTAAGAATGTCATACTTAGCCTGATTAGTTGCCCAATTCCAGGAGAACTTTTTATTCACAGTAATTATAAAATTCAGATGTACGGAAACATATAGAGTACCTCGTTTTCAACCAATATAGTAAGATCGTCAGCATTGATCGCGATTCAACATTTTATGGATCTGAGGCAATGCCCACGATCCATCTTTAAAAAAAAGAAAAGATATAAAATGTTTTAGAAGAAGAAGATATCAACATTTTAGAAGAAGAAGATAGATCGTGGGCATTGCCTTAAATCCATAAAATGTTGGATCGCGATCAATACTGACGATCTTACTATATTAGTTGAAAACGATATACTCTATCTGTTTTCGTACATCTGAATTTTATAATTACTATGAATAAAATTCCCCAGTTCTAGGTTTAATAGTAGTAGTACCTTTATTTGAATTAATATTAGAATAGCCCAAATTAATGGATGGGCCTCTCTATTACCCAAACAAGACCATGAATCGGTTTTTAAACATTGCAACTTCAATTATGACTTAGGAGGAAAGCAATTGGGCCTGCCGACTTAAAATTTCCAGGTATATTTATTTTCTCAATTATTTCCACAATCAAGAAAATTATCATTCACTTCTTGTGAGCGAAGCAATGCAAAATAGATGACTCTTTGTTGTGATATAAAACAGTATTTTTTTTTCCAACGTTCTGAAAAACAGAAGAAAAAAGGATTATAGTTATTCCACATATGCGCTTATATGAAGCTTGTAGCTTGTAAATCTTGATATATAAACTCGCTTGACCTCTTTTTATATTAAAAATGAACCACTTAGTGTTTTTACTGGGGAACAACTATAATAAATTTCCGTAATTTTTTTATATATATATATATCATTTGTTATTCATGAAAATAATAAATGACATATCAGCGAATAATCAAATAACTCTTTTAATTAACAATTTTTTTATGATACAAGGTGTATAATATGGCTACTACTTTAATATCTTCAATTTGTATTAAGTCGATATTATTTTTTATTTGACTTTATTATACTAGTTGATTTATTATTTATAATTTAGATCAAAATCAATATTCAATTTTAGTATCAATCAGAAATATTGTTGAATAAGTATTATTTTCATTGGTCTATTATTTTATAAAAATATATTATTTTGTATGAAAATTTCTTTTTAATCTCATAAAATGTTCCAGTTGCGCACAATTCTAGTAATTTATATTATATAGATATTGAACAAAATTGGCAAAAGAATCCTGAAATAATAAAAGTCATTATAAAGTATTATTTAGACTTGTACTTATTCATAAATATAAAAGTTAAAATAAACTAACATTCGAATTTTGTATCTAATTATAATAAATAATATAACTTTTTCTTAACAGGTTTGTACATATATATTCAGCTAAACGAATATTCAAGATAAGTTCTTGAAGTTAATGCAACGTGGGACATATTTTTCCAGATAACCGTATTTCATATATTTGACTCTAGAAATTATCATTTTTTTTTCTTAGATTAAAATTCTATGCATTATGGATGATCCTGAAACATTTAAATCTATCCTAAATTCATATTCTAAATTGTTTTCTTTAATTAAAAACTGATGTCTGAGCACTTGAATAATTCAAACTTACATTTTTGAATGATATATAATATAATCTTGATTTATGGAGCAAGAAATGTAATCATAAATATCAAACCATAAATGGAGCTTTTGAATGATATATAATATATAATCTTATCATTATGTTGATAAAGCTGTTTAATCTTGAAGTTTATTTTCTTAAAGCTTTCATTCTCTATATGTTAAAATATGACATGAACCCAGAAATGCTGGATATATATAAATACAAGTACATCAAAAGAAAGAAAAAAAAAACAAAACATTAATTTGCAACATACAAATATATATTGGGTATATATATATATATAATTTGCAAAAGAGAACATCTCTACTACATTGTCTTATCAGGGATGAACACCATGAGAAATAATGCTTCTTTGTGGTTTGTCTTCTCTATTTGCGGCATTTGCAGATACAAAATAAGCTAAACAAAAGATGCCATGAATGAAGCACAGAATCCCACCAACGGAGAGAAAATTATGATGAGGGAATCCGCATGTCGCTCTCGACTTGGATTTATTTGACAATGCACCGATTATCAGCAGAGCGAAACCAACACCCAAAATTAACCTATAATTAATTAAGACAGAGTTGACAAAAAATAATTAGATAAGAATCATATGACACTATATATGGTCTTAATTAATTTTGGGTTTATTCAGGATTGACATGATATATTATTTTTTTAAGGCATCTGCGCTGAAGTAACAGAAGAGGGATTTCATCAGGTTTCTCTGATTAGTGTTACTTAATTAAGAATTAATATTAATTGATGTTTTAGTGAACTACCATGATATAACAAGTGTGATAGCGGCCACCCGGCGGTTAGCACTTGACCCGCTAAGGACATCTCTCGAGCAAATGCACGTGCAGCCTCCGAGCAAATTGGCAATGACATGTGACAATGCGAGGAGTACGGCGGCTGCGATACCAAGCCGGTACGCTTGGTGTACCGGTTCCTTGCATTCTATGAATAGCACCTTCAAGTGCCTCCCCTTCAAATAAAAAGAAGAAAATTATAAATAATTAGAGAAATAAAACTTAAATTCAAGGGGAGATTTTGCCAAATGGGAATTTGCAGTTTCCTTACTATATATTTGAAGAAATATAAGATAACAAGAATGGAGAGCATTAATTTTTAATTTCCAAACCTTGGTTCTGCTTGGTATTCACATATGATTTGCATATTATACAATTGCTTGAACTTTGAAGGGTTTATGATCAAACAAACACAGTATATATTCAATGGAAATAAAACTAAAAAATTTAAGAAGTTTTCCTCTAAAAAAAAAAAATTAAGAAGTTCATACATGATTTTGAGCCTTCTCTGCTTGGAGGCCTAGAATTCCAGCAACTACATCCATGAGTATGATCAAAATACAAACAATTACCGCTTCTACTTTTGCCATGGTTTTTCTACTTTCTACCAGTGAAGATATATGATTTTTGTTATCTAGTTATTACTATCTTTGTGTGGTTTAAAGGACTTGGAAATAAATATATGTAAGGTCTATAGGGAGACAGAGAATGAATGCTTTTGATGTAACATTGCTTTAGTGCGTTTTTGCAACTTTTATGTTGCTTTATGGATTCTTTCTCACTGGGAGGAAGAAAAGCTTTGTGTGAAACTGTGTTCAGATTTTTAAAGGTAATGTTTGCTGTCAGAATCAGATTCGTGCCTTTAAATGCCGACTGTGAGATCAGATAGAAAGGCCACGTGCAGTGAACGAAAGGAATCAAGGATAGTGGAGGCCTTCGGGCTTCTATTTTGTGGGCCTCGCAAATTAAGACCCGACCGTTTTCCATTTTGCATTTTATACAATTGGGGTTGTTCTTATCCACAAAGTGATTCCGCCCCCCGCGATCAGTATTCTCCCAGGTACCTGACTCAACACAAGTGAAACGGACGGCTCAGATTTACTCTCAGTCGGTCGGGATTCAGGATGACAGAGGAGGCAGGATTACTTGTGCTTTGAGATGCGTGCCAATCCATTTTTGGACCGTCCGATTCAATTCAGGATGACAGAGGGGGCATGATTATTTGTGCTTTGAGATGCATGCCAATTTATTTTCAGACCGTCCGATTCAATTCAGGATGACAGAGGGGGCATGATTATTTGTGCTTTGAGATGCATGCCAATTCATTTTCAGACCGTCCAATTCAATTCTACTCAGTCAGTCAACCTAAGGGGATACAAATTCCCCCCCCCCCCCCCCCCCCCCCCCCCTTTCCTCTCCTCTTCCCCTTTGGTCGAGTAAATGATTTTCTCTGTCATCCGTCTGAGCAGGTGTTTCTACTTAGTAAATATGACTATTGTTCTTCGATCTGTTTCGACTTTTCAAATTCGACTGAGGGTGATATGAATTCGTTCTACTTCCGCAATATATACTACAACTATATATGAATAAGATACATGTTTTTTTTTTTTTATAGTTATTGCCAATGATAATGATGCTAAAATGTTATATTTTTCTTCCTCCTCCAGCTTTCAAGTTCTTTTTCTGGCATCCACAATGGTGACTCTCCCTCCAAGAGGTGACTGCTTCGGTTCGGTTGATTCAGTTCCTGATTTGGTTTGATTTAGTGCATTCTCGCCTGCATATTTTTATGAGTGGTGACTGTCTTGGTTTGGTTAATTCAATTTCTGATCCAATTTGATTCAGTGTCTTCTCGTCTGCACTTTCCTCTAAGTGGAAGAGAGTTCGATACGGTGTCATTTGCCAGAAGAAACAAAACAAATATGTGCACATATATAACAATCACTAGGCTTTGATCATTATAATTAAGCAAGGATGATCACATTTGTGTCTACGGGATGCACATACCTCTGTGTGTTTTAAAGACACTCGTTGTCTAATATCATGTAGCAACTAACTTGTAACTCTTTGAATCAATACAATTGCTTATGAGTTTTCAATAAAAAAAAAGTTTATTATTGATATATTTGGTTGTAATTTGAAAAACACTGTTTAATTTATAAATCACCTTGGCAGCAGCTGCTAAATTTTAAAAAAAAAATAGAGAGATTTCATATGGAGAGTTTTTTTTTTCTAAATTAATTTGATTGATATATATCCCAAGATTTTCTGTAAACGTTGGCTATATTTTTTTTATGCCCCCCTGTTGATGCAAAAATGTTACATTTTTATGTACTTTTATTTAAAAAAAATAGTTTCTTAATTCAAACAATATATATGCTCCATTGCAAATATATCTTGTTAAATTTGCACTTTTTGTTCTTTGTTTTCTTGATTGCACTTGCATATGTTGCATATGTTGTCAAATAAGACGTACAGGGAAGGATTTTAACGAATAACAAGTAGGGGTGAAAACTGAAAACAATGTGGAATTTAACATGTAACGCCAGTCACGGTGGGGCAAACTACGAGTGCGTGTCCTCTTGAGATATCTCAACTTTTGCGTGACCGACGTGTCCGGTGCCTATTCGGGGATGATGTAGGGGGTCAGTATTATGTGTGCTTTGAGATTTGTGCAGGACATATTTAAACGGTTGGGATTTTTCATAAAGTCACACAAAGTTTGAGATATCTCAGAGGATACGAATTCGCAAACTACATGGCCAAAGGGCAAAGGCCACAGCCAGTAACCAATAAGAAAGAGACGTGTTCAAGACACGTAGCAGGCTAGCAGCTTTTGCTGTACGATTATTATTTTATTTTTATTTATTTTTGGGTGGAAATGCTTTTGCTGTACGATTAGAGACGGTGGAAAACGGTAAGAGATTTGTGCCAGGACCAAAATATTGTTTTGAGTCTGGTACCAGGAAGGACCAAAATTCAATCCGGTGCCTGTGGAAACGGTAGGAGTCCGTTAGAGATTTGTGCCAGGTTAATCTGGGCCGTCTGTTGACATTTATTTTGAGTCTGGTACCAGGAAGGATCCGGTTTCCAAGATTTTAATTATATACAACTTTTTTTTTTTGAGGAATAATTATATACAACTTATGCTGTGCAGCCTGTACTAAATCAAGCAATCAGTTATTTAGTTTGGAATTTAACATGTAAGCCCTTTGATATTTAATTATTTTGTATATATTATTTTTTTTTAAAGACAAAAAAGCCCATTTCATTCCTGAAATATAATAATTACAAAGATCAGTGTTTATCTATTCATTAGGCTGGAGTTCATTATTCCTCCTTACAAACCAAAAATTTAGTAAAAGACAATAAAACCGTCAAATCTTGCTATTAGCAAGACACCAAAAGTATGCTAAATTTGCTAAAACTAAGCCACAAAGTTTTGAGCTAAGGCTAAGTATATCTAAATGACAAAATTAGTGAAACATCTTCATTTTCCACTAAGGTAACACATCAGCAACAGCAAGGATAATTTTTTTTTTGATAAAAGTGGATAAAACCACCGATTTCTTATATAAAGAAACCTACAATGTCATAGGAGTCGGTACCAAACCTCTGGTACCAGATCATGTAAGAAACAAGCTACAAATGTAAAACATACATCCAAAACAATACCAAATGCAACATAGCATCTAACCTAGAAAAACAAAGATCTCCAACTAAACACACAAAAACTAAAATATTGCAAAACAACCCTTTATAAGCAGAAATCGCCAAAAACAAAACCAAACTGAGGCTACTCTTCTATTACTTCACTTTGATGCATGTTTTGGTCGGATCCAGCGATAGGCAGCAACCCCCTGATTACCTCTTCCTGCCCATGCTGCCCCATCTGCAATGATGAATTCACATAATATACCACAAGTTGGTCAACATTAGTAGGAAGAAATAAAGATAACTTCAATAGTGAACCCGAACACTTATTATTCACCCAAAAATACGCTAAAGCTATAATTTGAGCCCCTACTAATTTGGAATTTGTTGTAATCCCTTGGAAACATAACTTATTCCTAGCTAACCATACTGACCATAACACTGCTCCTCTAAGTAATTCTACCAATAACCTATCTTTCAAAGAAATATCTTTGTCAATAAACCATAATTCATCAATAGTTGAATAATCAAAAGAAAAATTGTTAAAATTAGCTATCCAATTCCAAATACTTCGAATAAAAGGACACTGCACAAACAAATGATCTATAGTTTCAGCTGCACCACAAAACACACAAGACACATCCCCTTGCCATCCTCGTGTACTCAAAGTCACCCTAGTAAGTACACTTTTTTTCTTAACTAACCATAGAAAAATTTTGATCTTAAAAGGAATATGTACCATCCATATAGTATCATAATCTCTATTCCTAATTCCTCCAAACTCCAACCACTTGTAGAAAGAGTGAACCGTAAATTTACCTTGACCATCCCATCTCCAAAAAAGTCTATCCTTTCTATCCCTAAAGATTCGCACCCGACCTAATTGATCACACAACTTTATCCATTCTTCCCTAAAATCCCCTACCAATTGTCTTCTAAATACCAAATTTACAGTACCCTCAGCACATGCATCGGCCACTGAAATGGTAATATCTACAGCTATTGAAAATAGGTTTGGATATAAATCACATAAAGCACAATCACTTAACCATCTATCACACCAAAACAAAATATCAGCTCCATTACCAAGTTCTTTGCTAAAACCTAAGTCCACTATATGCTTACGTTTACACACCCCCGACCAAAAAGCAGACATAGTAGGTGTACAACCTAACAAACCATACTTAGATTTTAGAATGCATTTCCACTTCCCATTTACCCTAGGATCATTAAACCTATACCACCACTTAGCCAACAAGGCACAATTAATAGTCTTTAAATTCATCAATCCTAACCCCCCTTGATCCTTGTCTGCACACACCTCTTGCCATGATACTAGGGAAATTTTTTTCCTAACTGAATGCCCCCCATACCAAAGAAATCTTCTCCTTAACTGATCAATTCTGTGTCTAATCGTGACAGGCATGTTATAAATAGCTAACCAGTATAATGGAATAGCGGAAATGACAGAATTAAGTAAAGTAACTCTACCCCCTATAGAAAGTAACTTGCTCTTCCACCCTTGCAAACGTTTTTCTATTTTGTCTATCAACACATTCCAACACTCAATAGGTATAGTTTTCCAATGAATAGGAACCCCCAAATACGTAATTGGTAACTGAGAAACAGTACATCCAAAAATGTTCGCTAATCTATTACTTTCAACTTCACTAATATTTAGAGGAATCAACACACTTTTATGATAATTAATCTTAAGACCAGTCATATTTTCAAAACCAGAAAGTAGAAGTTTTAAAGCTTTCCAACTAACTAACTGCACTAAAGATAATTAAAAATCATGTTCTATCTATGACATTGAGAGAATATGCAAATGCAAGTATACTATTCCAAGTTGTCCATGATTACATTATAAATTGATTTTTTTTAACCAAAATCAAATTTTGAGCTAATGTACAAGGATAAAGAGATGGTCAATCGATTTATGGTGCAAACAAAACTGATATTTGGGATTTCCAACCCACCCTTTAATGACTAAATTGTCTTTGGTTAATATGATATTATACAAAACTAACTACATAAATACTCTAATTTTTTATGGTACCGGCAAGTTCCTTTTATATATATTCTTACACATAAATTAATTTCGATCACTTCAAAATTAAAATGAACCCGTTCTTATGCTGTGCAGCCTGTACTAAATCAAGCAATCAGTTATTTAGTTTGGAATTTAACATGTAAGCCCTTTGATATTTAATTATTTTGTATATATTCTTACACATAAATTAATTTCAATCACTTCAAAATTAAAATGAACCCGTTTTATTTTTTTTATGGCTGGCAACAAATTGCCGTTAACAAATATTATTAGGAAGAAAGAAGATTGAAATGTCTCTAATTTTTGTCTCCATCATACTTTCATTTTTAAAACATTAATAACTCAAAATTTAATTAATAAACGTCAAAATAAAACGTTAGATGTGATCTATGTTATTTTCTCTATGTGCTCATAAAAAATCATCACATTTAGATTTTGTTTTTATGAGAATCAATAAATTAAAAAATCAATGTCTACAAATTCTCCACATTATTACATTTTTTTCAAGCTCTCGATGACCACCAAAGCAAAATTGAAATGCCACAATTTTTCATATTTGCATAGATAAAATAATGTAGATCATATCAAATAGTTTTATTTTGACTTTTAAATTTTAAATTTTGAGTTGTTAAAGTTTTTAAAAATAGAGACACAATAGAAGCACAAAAAATGAAAAGAAAAATTTATTTACAGGAATTGTGCTTGTGTTACAAGTTCCAAATTAGATTAGATTTTAATATATAAATGTACCTGTGATTTGAGATGAGTACACAGGGAAATGAGTATAAATCAAGAGTGAGTGAGCTCCCTAGAAATTTTTTATTTTATTTTATTTTTATTTTAAGAATTTTGCGTAAAAAGAAATCAATAGGAGCTGGACCAGTTTCTCAAATTTGATCGCACTATTTCCTACATAATTAATCTCCAATTTAATAATGATCATTTTTTTTTGAAGTATTAGATGAAATTTATGTTTGATCTTAAAATTGATCAACTTTCGTGCAAAGAACAGCGATTGCAATCCAACAAAATTGCAGAAATAATGCAAAACACTGGACATCCTTCTCCATTCTGCAGCTCATCATTAAATCCTTTTATCAGTTAAAATCAAGAGGGATATCTATTTAATGTAATTTGGTAGCTGCTACCAAAGTTTCCAAAAAAAAAAAAAAAAATCAAGAGCTATTTTAACGGAGGTAGTTTCTATGAAAATGATCTTTAATATTTGATTGTTGATATTTTAGCGATATTAATTAATCTTGACCACATTTTCTATTTTAGTGATATCTATTATTATTTGTTTATTCATGTTGGTCATGTGTCACTAGTCATGATGAAATATGTTATGTAGTTGTCCTTTAGCTATATCTCTCGAATTTTCTTCCGAGGAAATAAAAAAATTTGATGTAACACACTGCTTAAAAAATTTGAAGGTAGCAACAATGCATGACAACATTTAAGAAAAATCATTGATTAAGCGATGCAGGTGGCAGCAAGTAGCCCCACAAAATCAAGCACATGCATCAAGTGGTTGATGGAGATTTTTTGACACATATGGAAAACAACATATACTGCAAATTAAAACATCGAATAAACAATTTGAGGGTTAATATTTTCTAACCAACGGTCATTTTTTTTTCTGGAGACCACAAATTTTATGCATATCTTTTTCTCCAGAGATCACAGATCTGGTCCTCTTTCAAAATTTATTATCTCAATCATATCAACTCACAAATAACTCTCTAACCGAAGATTGACGACGATGTCGGATTGTCGGAATGTTGCAAGGGAGATAAGGGACGAGGCAAGAGAGGCGTTAACATGCTGAATGTGATATATATAATTAAGAGATGCTGTAACTCCAAATAGTCACAACTTTTAACAGGTTATTCGATTTCAGCATGTAATCCAATCCGAAAAGCTCGCAAAAAGATCTACAAAATTTCTCATAATTCAACCTGAATTTTTTTTTTGGAGCAAAACAAAAAATCATTTTAAGCCTCAAAATTTGAGTTGAACTTTAAACATAATTTTTTTGAAAGAACAAATATCACCTGTGACGGTTAATATAAAGGAAGCAGCTAACAGTCCCCAAAAAATTTCCGGACATTTTCAACTAATTCTGTAAACATCAATACTAAATCCTATAAACATCAATACTAAATTCTGTAAACTAATTCAACAAATCCTATCAACATAAAAATGCGTGAAGGCTGTTAAAAACGCGTGACAGCTGTTGAAAACGCGTGACAGCTGTTAGGGACCACTTTCTATGAACATACACACATAGTATCCTGTAAACATACACATATTATCCTGTAAACATACACATATTATTCTGTGAACATACACATAGTATTCTGTGAACATACACATATTATTCTGTGAACATACACATATTATCCTGTAAACATACACATATTATCCTGTAAACATACATATTGTACTTGAAATTATGGCAGTTGTGACAGTTGAAAGCGAGTCAAAACTAAGCTAAAAAGGAAAGACTTTTATATGCGGAGATTTTCGGGGGACTGTAGCTCGGAGGATGTTACCTTTTCTCTAATATAAAAACTGTCACTGATTAGTAACATCAGTGACGGTTTTATAACTGTCATTGATGTTCAATAGTTAGACTAAAAAATTGTCACTAGCTAATGACACTTTACAACCGTCACTAATGAGATATTCTGTACTGATTGTTAGAAATTGTAAACTCTAAAATTTACTTTTATGAATTATTTTAAAAAATAGTAATAACCATCTAACATGTTAACATTTTATATTGTTAATAAAGGATCGATTGTGGCATTTAATTGAGTAAACTATGTTGTGATGCGTAAACTTATATAATCTTGACTGTCCATGCTTAATAGCAATATTAAAAACTAGTATGCAGACCTCTATTGCAACCTGAATTTTCATAAAAAACTTGTCCTCAACAAAGTGGAGTACAGAACTAAATTGATCCTCCATAAAAATGTTAAGTTTTTAAGTTTATAGTCTTGCCAAATCCTCTATATAATTTCATTTGTTTCATTATTATTATTATTATTATTATTATTATTATTATTATTATTATTATTATTATTATTATTATTATTATTATTATTATTATTATTATTATTATTATTATTATTATTATTATTATTATTATTATTATTATTATTTATAACTATGTATCAAATAATAAGTAAAATTAAATCTTATCAGCTACATTTCATACTTAGAACATTGGATTCGTGAGAATGCTACTCTCTATGTTTTTGTGACCTCGGAACATTCTTTTCATAAGATCACATATACGCCCATAAAAATATTTTTCTAGATGAATAAGGGCATCTGAACATGTCCCGAAAATAAACAAATAAAAAATAATAATCATGAACAGACCAATAAAAAAACACTTGATGGCGATATCCCCCTTTCAAACAGAAGTCATAGCACTCTTAATGGCGGTCCAAGCTGCTGCCTCGCTAGGCATTAAGGATTGCACTTTCAACACGGATTCAGAGGTATTGGTTAAATCGCTACAAGACAAACACATAATTCATATGCTTGAAGGAGCAGACTGGCAATCATATACGCTGCTGGCAAGAATTGGAACAATACTAGTGTCTCATTCAGGATATAGTTGTCAATATATACCAAGAGAGGAGAATTTCAAGGCCCACCAACTTGCAAACTGGGCACGAAAACACTGCCTAACATACACTGGCTTCACATATCCACTCTTCTCTCTTCAATGACAAGCATTTCAACATACACAGTACACCACCAAGGAAGGAAGCTGGCGTGTTGTGTCGTTAATTGTTTTCTTTATAATTTAATATGCTGGCACTCAATTTGTACTGTAGCTTAAAGTTGAAATGAAAATTGCCTACGGGCTTCAAAAAAATAAAATAAAAAATAAATAATACATAACTATCGAAGCTTGTCCTTTATTGGCTGGCGTAGATAACAGAAAAAAAGAAAAGAAAAAAAAAAAAAACATGAAAAAGATAGCAGAAATGGATAGCTGGAAATTAATTAGGATCCCATCTTCAATTTAGTGGTTACAGGATATTATTTAAAAAAAAATATTAGTTAAGCTTGGACCATGTAATAATTGAAGGATCCCGTTAAAATCTATTGAAAAACACAATTTCGGGTAGTTGAAGGATCTCAATAAGAACATCAAATTAATAATAGTATAGTTAACAATATATTTTTTTTATCTTTGTTGTTATATTTTTTAATTACTAAATAACTATGCTAGTTTTAGTGACCAATCTACAATGTTAATTAATTGTGTAAACTAATTTCACCAGTTAATTAAAATTGAATAATTGAATTAAGGGAATGACAAGTCGTTCTGTTACAATGTTAATTAATTGTGTAAACTAATTTCACCAGTTAATTTCATTTTGTTACCACTATTTTAATTATATAGTATCCTTTTATAATACAAGTTTAGGAAAATTTGATCCTTTTATTACTATACCTAAAATTTCACTGAACACTTTGTAAAAAGAATTGGAGCTTTAAGATGCATTTATCTTGAAATAAAAAATGTTATTTCTTATTTATCTAGTTGGTAAACAAGACTTTTATGCTATGTTTGGTAGAGAAATAAAGTTAGTATAACAAAGGTAAAAAAGATAACTATTATCTCTGATACTTACATGAAATAATAGTTATCTTTTCATTCCTCTATTTCTCCACTTTCCTCTTTGCATAAACTTATCTCAAAATATAAATTTTGTGCATTTTTAATTTAATATCTCCGTTAAAGCTGTATTCATCTCTGATCACACTTCAATAACCGTCGTTAGGTACGTCGTTTTCATCCGTTCGAGCACATACTCGTGTTTCTTCTTCATCGGGGCATTCCGCCTACTTTTTTCGACAACGGTTAACAAGGCTCTTATTTGAAATGATTGCCATAAGAGGTAAATATTCTCTCTGTAGTTAACTGGTATGGTTGTTCTAAATGCTTAGAGGTAATTAAGCCGTGATGGTAAAAAAGGGAAGCTAAAAAACAAGGTTTAGAAATGAAGGAAAAGTCTCGAAAGAAAAAAAAAAATAGAAATGTTTAGATATGATCAATTTAAGCACAGGTACATTTGGTTGTTCATCAATCAATTGATTCAATTGAATTTGACAATTTGATAGTTTAGATGCTATCCTGAAAATAGAAATGTTTCCGTGCATAGTGGGATGCAAATTTAGAAATATTATGCAAACAATTAAACATCACGTGCTTTATTTTAACACCACACAATTTGCATATATACTTGCCCTTGACCAGTGTTTTAAAATGCGGTTTTGTTCATGCATGCGGAAGGCCACTGCATACCGCATATGCGGTATGTGGACGCATATGCGGATTTTCATGCGGATTTTAAAATAAAAAATTCACGTATATATATAGTACGGCTAACGCGCTTCCTCTAGCATATGGGCCGAAATACTTCCGGTGGAAATTTGAAATTTCAAAATCTAAAAAGTCGATCTGAACCGTTCATCTCCTTCTCCATATTAATATCTGCTTGGAGACCAAATTTTACATTTTTCTGAAATTTTTTACTATTTATTAAGCCACTTTGAAAATCGCTGATCCAACGGTGGCTTAACAAAACAGTAAAACCATTGGATCAGCGATTTTCAAAGTGGCTTAATAAATAGTAAAAAATTTCAGAAAAATGTAAAATTTGGTCTCCAAGCAGATATTAATATGGAGAAGAAGATGAACGGTTCAGATCGACTTTTTGGATTTTGAAATTTCAAATTTCCACCGGAAGCATTTCGGCCCATATGCTAGAGGAAGCGCGTTAGCCGTACTCTATATATATATATAGGGTCTGTCTAAATTGCTGCTGGCAGCATTTCGGCAGAGGTGCTGCCGGGGCTATATTTAGCCGTGTGATGTCCAAACAACAAATCCAAACCGTTAGATGTTTAATCTATATTATAATCTACTTGGAGACCAAATTTTATATTTTTTGGAATTTTCTTACTATATATTAAGCTGGTTTGAAAACCGCTGATTTCAGTAAATTTCTGCAGCATTGAAATCAGCGGTTTTCAAACCAGCTTAATATATAGTAAAAAAATTCCAAAAAATGTAAAATTTGGTCTCCAAGTAGATTATAATATAGATTAAACATCTAACGGTTTAGATTTGTCGTTTGAACATCAAAAAATAGAAAAAACAGTGGCAGCACCGCCGGCAGAAATGCTGCCGGCAGCAAATTAGCCACAGCCTATATATATATATATAGGGTCTGTCTAAATTGCTGCTGGCAGCATTTCGGCAGAGGTGCTGCCGGGGCTATATTTAGCCGTGTGATATCCAAACAACAAATCCAAACCGTTAGATGTTTAATCTATATTATAATCTACTTGGAGACCAAATTTTACATTTTTTGGAATTTTTTTACTATATATTAAGCTGGTTTGAAAATCGCTGATTTCAGTAAATTTCTGCAGCATTGAAATCAGCGGTTTTCAAACCAGCTTAATATATAGTAAAAAAATTCCAAAAAATGTAAAATTTGGTCTCCAAGTAGATTATAATATAGATTAAACATCTAACGGTTTAGATTTGTCGTTTGAACATCAAAAAATAGAAAAAACAGTGGCAGCACTGCCGGCAGAAATGCTGCCGGCAGCAAATTAGCCACAGCCTATATATATATATATATATAGAGTAAGGCTACGCTACTTCGCGAATTAAACAGAATGTTTTAATTCGTACTCATATCTCTAGTTTCAAAGTCCAAATAGCCGATCCAAACCGTTAGATGTTTAATCTATATTAAAATGTGCTTGGAGACCAAATTTTACATCTTTTGGAATTTTTTTACTATTTATTAAGATGGTTTGAAAATCGCTGCTTTTATTAAAATTTTGCACCATTAAAAACAACGATTTTCAAACCATCTTAATAAATAGTAAAAAAAATTCCAAAAAATATAAAATTTGGTCTCTAAGCACATTTTAATATAGATTAAACATCTAACTTTTTGGATCGGCTATTTGGACTTCGAAACTAGAGATATGAGCGTGAATTAAAACAACCCATTTAATTCGCGAAGTAGTGTAGCCTTACTCTCCCTCTCTCTGTCTCTCTCTCTCTCTCTCTCTCTCTATATATATATATATATATATATATATATATATAGAGTACGGCTAACGCGCTTCCTCTAGCATATGGCCCGAAATGCTTCCGGTGGAAATTTGAAATTTCAAAATCCAAAAAGTCGATCTGAACCGTTCATCTTCTTCTCTATATTAATATCTGCTTGGAGACCAAATTTTACATTTTTCTGAAATTCTTTACTATTTATTAAGCCATTTTGAAAATCGCTGATCCAACGGTAGCTTCTGATTTTTACTGTTTGGTAAGCCACCGTTGGATCAGCAATTTTCAAAGTGGCTTAATAAATAGTAAAAAATTTCAGAAAAATGTAAAATTTGGTCTCCAAGCAGATATTAATATGGAGAAGAAGATGAACGGTTCAGATCGACTTTTTGGATTTTGAAATTTCAACTTTTCAGCGGAAGCATTTCGGGCCATATGCTAGAGGAAGCGCGTTAGCCGTACTCTCTCTCTCTCTCTCTCTCTATATATATATATATATATATATATCATATTCATATATTTGAATTTATTTTCACATAATAACATAACCAACAATATTTTTTTGACTTTTTTAATATAAATTTTAATTAAAATACAATCAAATTATCAAAACCGCATGGAAAAACTGCATGGCCGCATATTCAGACCGCATGGCCGCATTTTTAATCCGCATGACCACATATGCGGCCGCATGGTCAAAACCGCATGGGCATTCTGAGCACGACTGCCGACCGCATACGCATATGCGGCCGCATTTTAAAACACTGCCCTTGACAATGACCTCCGGTTTGTTTGTCTCTCGTCTACATACCAAAAACAAAATATCTTCAAAAACATGTTTTCTAATTAAATTAAAATGTTTTGGTGAAGGGAAACCAATTTCCTTTTGTGAGACCAATGAACAGAGAGAGAGATGGCAGGGAAAAATCTCCAAAGGAGAAAGACCGGTGCCATGGGGCGCTTTCCCATTGGTCCATTCTAATAGGAGATCAATTCCTGCATATGCTACAACGTCCAGGACCCCACCTGTAAGAAAACGATAATCCTTACCAAATGTACCTAAACTTGATCGTTGTAGCTAATTGTACCAATTGTACTGAAGTGAAGCCAGATTTTCAAAATATGAGTCTGAGAGTTAATTATATAGCCAATTTATAGTATTCATAGTATTTTACTTTAAATTGATAGACGTAATAAAAACATAACGTGTTTTTACAATTAGAACACAAGTAATTCAGAATCCGTAAATTCAAAATAAAATAGCAAGGAATTTAAATTTTACAGTTATGAAATGAAGATATCTTTAGGCAAAAGCGTTAATACTGATCTTCAATGATTTTCTTTAGATATGATGATGGAGAGACCTTAGATGTTTTCTTTACTTATCTCTTTCAATAAAAATAAATGGACGAAATGTTTTCAGAATGAGATCCCTCAAAATTAGTGAGTCAAAAAACGTTTCAGAATGTGATCCCTTAAAATAAGTGGCTGAAAAAACGTTTCTGGAATGTGATTCGTCCAAATAGAGAAGTCTTTTATATATTATGAGACAACCTTTGGGACCAATATATTTATTAATAGCAATCTGAATTTTTTTTAATCAAAAATTCAAATTTCTTTTCATTAATTCTTTAAATGAAATTGGTGCACAATAATAATATAGGCCACATAATAAAATAAAACCAACATAAATTATAAAGAAAATCATGCGTAAGTATAAAAATTTTAGAAATAATTGACCTCCATTCACTTAAATTCATATACTCTGCATTAACATACTGTTTGAGTTTAGATCTGATCAGTTGTGCATTATAGCATGAGCTAGACTGGTTCAGATTCTGATCGGACAGTCCGAAACTAAACTCAAACAGTGTGTTATTGCAGAGGAAGCATAGTCCATTCACTTTATGTAGATCCGCCCCTGGTTGTACCTAAACCATTTCCCTAAGAAAAGGGGTGAAACTGTAAAAGCTCAAAGAAATGTGCTGGGTCTGGGGTTTATAGGGAAGCGTATCCTCTGCGGAGTTTTTTCGTGCGGAGCTTTAAATCTAATCTGTTCTTTTTGGATCGGACAGATTCGATTAAAAGTTTCGCAAATTTTGATTTTTTTTCAATTCGGGCAAGATCTGATCTGATCCGTTCGATCTGAAATGAACGGACCAGATTAAAAGCTTCGCACAGCTCCGCACGGAAAAACTCCGTAGAGGATACGCTTCCTGGGGTTTAGACCAATGTAAAATTGTAAACAATTAATCTATCACTGTTAAAGTGTAAAAAAAGAGAGAAAGAAACAAGAAACTGCACTGAAAAGGATAAGATGATAAGAAATAGAAGCAACCCTGTAGGCTATATATACTGTCTCAGTTGAACAATCTCTCCTCAGCAACAGCACATTTCCTTCTGAGTCCACTAAAACTTTGTATTCCAAATTAATACAGGATCTGAGTCCAGGATTTCTCTGTCAGAGAGAGAAGATGGAGGCCAACTATGTCCCTGTCTATGTTATGCTTCCTGTAAGTTCCTTTCGTCCTTTCTGCTCATAGCAATATTTTCATTTATACCCGATAAAAATTTGAAATTTGAAAATAACTAACTGTGTTGGTCATGAACTTGCCTTAAGTTTCAAAGAGTTCTGACAAAATCAACCATTTAGTTTCTTGCAATGCCCCGATGCTGATTTATTTTTGTAATTTGTAATTAAAAAATAACCAAGTTACCAACTTTCTTCTGATTTTCTGGTATCTATTGAACTTTTTATCTATAGTTAGATGTGATCAGTACTGACAACCAACTTGAGAAGCCAGATAAGTTGAGAACACAGATCAAATCCCTCAAAAGTGCCAAGGTGGATGGGGTCATGCTTGATGTGTGGTGGGGCATAGTAGAGAATGAAGGCCCACAAATGTACAATTGGAGCGCGTACCGGCAATTATTTCAAATTATAAGAGAGGAAGGATTGGCATTGCAAGCTATCATGTCGTTTCACCAATGTGGGGGAAATGTGGGAGATGTTATTTACATCCCCATACCGAAATGGGTCCGTGAAATCAGCGAATCCGACCCTGACATTTTTTACACCAATTATAAGGGTGTCAGGAACGAAGAGTGCTTAAGCCTTGGAGTGGATAATCAGCCTTTGTTTCTTGGCCGTACCACAATTCAGGTACATTTTATTTTAATATCCTTTTGGTTTGTTACTTGCTATGTTTTAAGAGAAAAAAAAAATACTTGCTTGAGGTATAACTATCAGGTAACAGTATGACGGGTTTGTTTTTCGGTATGGCAGATGTACCGTGATTATATGAAGAGCTTTAGAGAGAGTATGGAAGACTTCATAGATGCGGGTTTAATTAAAGACATAGAGGTCGGGTTGGGACCCGCCGGAGAGATGAGATATCCATCTTACCCAGAGACTCAGGGTTGGGTTTATCCTGGAATTGGAGGATTTCAGGTTAAAAGTCAAATTTCAAATTTTTTTATGCATTTTTTTTTTGTAATTTTGTTGGAACCCAATTTTAGTTGAAGTATTTCTAATATCAAAAAAGTTAAACCAAATAGAATTTCATAAACACAAGTATTTCTAATAACAAAAGTTGTACCAACTTGTTTCAGTGCTATGATAAGTACCTCCAAGAGGATTTCAATGCAGCAGTAACCAAGGCGGGCCACCCAGAGTGGGAACTGCCAGGTGAGGATGCAGGCGAGTACAATGATACGCCCGAATCCACTAAGTTTTTCAATTCCAATGGCACATACCTCACCGAAAAAGGGAAGTTTTTTCTTACATGGTACTCTAACAAGCTTATAATCCATGCTGATCAGATCCTTGACGAGGCAAATCAGGTTTTCTTGGGTTGCAGGGTTAAACTTGCGGCTAAGGTTAGTACAACTAATACTATTTCTTTTTCTAGTTTTAAGATAAATAAATTATTCTCCTTTTTTATATATGCAGCAAACACAGTTTTTCCATTTTTAATCACTCCTTTGGGTGGACCAGATACAATCAAATTTTATTACAAGATAAGCGACAATTAGAATTTAGAACTGAGAATGAAAAAAAAAAATTAGATTGCCATTTTTCTATTAAGAATGATATTTACAAGGACAGAAAGGTAAGATAAGCATAAAACAGGTAAACAATTTAAAAAATTATACTTACTGGCCTACGATAATTTGCACAGGTGGCAGGTATCCATTGGTGGTACTTCCATCCGAGCCATGCGGCTGAGCTGACTTCCGGTTACTACAATTTAACTGACAGAGATGGGTACAGACCAATAGCGCGCATGCTATCCAGGCATTATGCCATTTTCAATTTCACATGCGTCGAGATGCGAGATTCTGAGCAACCAGAAAAGGCCAAAAGTGGGCCCGAGGAACTCGTCCAGCAGGTACAAAGGAGTTTCAACATTCATCTTTAATTAAATCGGTGCCAACTCTGATATAGATAGTGTGTCTCAGTGCGCATTATGACCTGAGAACTTTGATAAGTCAAATCATTTACCAGTAATGACCAAAATATTTTAATACATAGTCATACTATAATCTAGCCTTAACAATTAAATTGTTCAAACCTTATGATATTAACTATGTCATTGATTTGAAGGTACTAAGTGCAGGATGGAGAGAAGGTATTCTGGTGGCATGCGAGAATGCGCTTAGCCGGTACGATGCAAATGCGTACAATCAGATACTGAAAAACGCACGGCCTAATGGAGTCAACAAATCTGGCCCACCAAAATTGAGGATTTTCTCCATGACCTATCTCCGGTTGTCAGCCGATCTACTCCAGGAGAACAATTTCAGCCTCTTCAAAATTTTTGTGAAAAAAATGCATGCTGATCTGGTACTAAACAAATTATCGGCCTAAACGGACGTTTTTTACAACACTGCTAAACACAGACGTTTTTTACAACACTGCTAAACACATGTTATACAAATTGTCCTTTACTAAATATGAAAAATGCACAAATCTCTCCAGTTTGGTTCCTAATGACAAGTTTATTAAAAAGGATAATGAAACACAAAAAAAAAATTAAAATGAAAATATTGAAGAATTTGATTTTCCTTTCTGCTTCTTTATTATTGGTTTATAAACAATTTACAGGATTACTTGCCTAATTCTGATGAGTACTTCGCACCAATAGAACCAATGGCAAGATCCAAACCAGAAATACCAATAGATGAAATATTAGAAGCAACAACACCAGAAGAGCCATATCCTTTTGACAGCGAGACTGATATGCCTGTTGGTGGCGGTGGTGGTGGCGGCAACTTGTTTACTGCTATCTTTTCATCTCTTGGAAAAATAAAGTCAATCTTCTTCAAGTGAGGTGTTTATTTGTAAATATTATTGGGTAATGTGTTCTTATGTATGAAAGTTGTAATGAAGTATTAACTATTGTGTGTTGTAAATAAGATTTATGGCATACCTATTATATTAATGTTTAGTTCTATGTTGAATTGTTTATGCTTATATTACTCCAATAAAAAAAAGGTGAGAAGGAATTGTTCAGAGTTAATCTTTGATAGATCAATTTCTTAGTCTTTTCCTCAAGTAATTGGTGTGCAAATTCAGCCCTTATTTAAAGAATCTTTTTTTTTTTTGGAAATAGAGATGGGTCCAACCTTCGTACTTCAAATATTCACAAACTTTTTTTTTCTCAATTTATTATCTTCATATCACCCTTTTTTCTCATTTTATTTAATACAAGCCTTTCTGTCAAAAAATAAAATTTACCAATTTGCCCTTCTATCCTCTGTCAAGTTAGTACAAGTTCATGACACTTCTAGATGATATTGCCATGCTCTTCTGAGGACAAAATAGCAATTGCGATACCTATGAAAATTATGTTGATATGAATTTAGAAGTTTTTGATTCAATAATGGGAAAAAAAAGATTTTGCAGGATGCTGAAGTGGTAGTAAAACTCTCTTAATTTTACAATATATTTTTAACTATACAATAGATTTTTTTAAATTGTGTTATATTAATAAAAAAAATAAGATTCTTGTGATGGTTTTACTATAAATTATATAATAAATTTTATGTAGCTTTACTTTCTTATTTATATCAATGAATTATGATTTCCGGAGCTAGATTATGCTAAAATATGAAAAAAAAAGAAATACTACAATATGTCTAGAAATATTTTAAAACTCTTTTAGTTGAAGCATGAAGATTTTTTTTTTTTTTTTGCCGCGTATATTATTTAGTTGATGCATCTCATTTTTTCAATATGTAATTATTAAGTAGTGAAATGAACCCATCGTGTAACAAAAGCATTCCCTATACTACATCCCAAACATGCTTAATAATGATGGAATACAACTTAGATTTGAAAATAGTTTTGAAAGTTTTATAATGAATGTTCCCAATTTCCCATTCTTTTCAAAAGTTGCAAAATTTATAAACTCTATTGATGATGGTTTGATAGTGATCTAATAGTTTACGAAATAAAAAAAAAAAAACTATAGCATTCACATTTTAGATCTTCGATTATAAATATATACAATCACAATTAATTCGTAAGGTTTGACATCTAGTATTACATATTCTGAAAGTTTGACTACTTATCGACAATTTATCCCTTTAATTTTATTTACCCACGAGACCATAAAAAGAAATTAATTTAAATAAATATCAAACATTTTTTTTATGCCTTATTATAAGGGCAGTCAAAAAATATTTAGTATGTTAGAGTGATTTTATCAATTGAATCATTATGGATTTTTTTAGTAAATAAAATGAATTCTTATATTTTTGAGATTACCTAATGCGGATTCGGATGAGATTAGAATATTCATTTGATAATGCTACTGGCAATCGGATCACAATTATGGTCGGATCGGGCCGAGAACAACTATTAGCCTTGGCCCGTTTATCAAACACTCGGCACTCGGCACTCGGCAGCAGGCCAGCAGGCGATTTTTCTCTCTACGGAGCTGGAGCGATTACGGAACTCAACGCATGGGATTGAAATCGAGATCCGCCATGGCTGGGGTTCGATTCAGTGGCGAAGAATGTCGGGTACTAAAATCTGAGACTGGCTTGCTAATGCTCGGTGAGTTCATTTCTTTGTCTTCTTTCTTACTCTCCATCCATTTTGGTTTATGTGTTCATTCTTAAAAAAAGGTATTTATTTGTTGTCCATGAAAAATCAGCTAAGTGCTACATGAGCCCATATTTGTTTCTTCAATCTTGAACACATCATATACTCTGAGGAATTAAACTTGGCTTCATCCATAGTAGATGTTAAATAATAATTCAACTCTACACCAATAATCAAAATTTCTGTAATTGTACTATTCCTCTCTTGCATCTTGCATGATTCATCTATGTCATTATCACACACGTTTTAGAAGTTCAAACCTTTTTCTATTGTCAATAGATAAGGAAGGCTAATATTCAGAGTAATGAATTATGTAATATTTGAGAATTGCCAACCAACATGATCATTTTCTCATAATATTTAACCTAATTAGCTACAAACTATTATGAACTATACCTTCAGTAAAAAAAATATCAATAATTGTTTTCAATTATTTCTGCAGTTGCACAACAGCCACTGCAGTTACAAACTGACATATATATCGGTCATCAATTGTTTTTAGCTTAATATTTGGATTCAAGAAAAAGATATTAGTATATCTTATCATGTATTTAGTTTATAATATCATTTTTATCGTCTTCTTCAGGAACTGTAGCCAAATTTATTAGAACTATAACACATTCAGTCTACAGCATCATATCAATGTAATGTTTATATTCATGTATTAAATACTGGGATTTGTTATAACACTGCTGCTATGTTTTATACTTTACATGTCTAGGAGTTATTTTGCTTCATTGGCAGTAACACTTGTGGCGTTTTATTTTCTCCCATGATCATTTTTCACATATGACCTTTAAGTTTCAAAATTTGATGAATCTGTCATCAGAAATTTATGCTGCAAGATTTAGGAGATGGATATAGAAATATATGTAATGAACATTGTCATATAAACCTTTTCTATTGTATAAAAGAAGCAGCTATTATTTTGCTTTCCTTACATTTCTTGTATGTTTGTAATCATTATAAATAATTTCGTGTATGTTTGTAATAATCTTTCTTTACCAGGACTGCCGGGGCTGAATACAAAATTACTAGAAAAGGGAGGTCTTGTGTGTGAGAAGTCCATGCTTATATATTCAACTAACCCTTGTTCGGTTCAGAAAACCTAGGGTTAGGCGCCGCCAGCAGCCCTTGAGGTCCTTTGAGGCTGTGACCTCTCCTACTCCGTCCTGTGTGGCCTTACTTGCTCACCTCCTAGATCCGTCACTTCCAGGCTTCACCTGCTCCACCTTCTAGGTTCTGACCTTGTTTTTCTGTGTGGTGTGTGCAAACCAACTGGCAAGTGGCTTCTGAAAGGTAATTTTAAGTGGGCTGAGAGTGATTTTCACTGTCTCACCTTTCGACAAACAATTCAATTTTTAAAATTATCTTTTGTAGTATTTTCACCACATATTTGTTACTCCTTTGACTGGTTACAAATTTCTGTAGTTCTTGTGTTGGTTTGGTAATTACTACTTTCTTTTGAGGTCACTAGGTCACTATGTCTTGTTGGTGAATTGATAATTACCTTTTTATATAATTCCTTTTAGTTCTAGTGAAGGATATTAGTTATGATCTCTTGGTAACTATGTAAAATTAAATAGGTGATTATTTAGTAGATTGCGGTAATTAGGTTGCTATTAGGTACTTAAATATTTAATTATGTTGATATAATTTATTTTTTACTTTGGGCACCGATTTCTCAAAGGGATGTTCTTGCAAACTAAATACATAAAAGAAAGAAACTAAGCCAATTTAAGAGTATGCTAATTTAGCGCATAATAAATATTGTCCAACAATGGAATTTGTACGGTGTATTAATTTGATATCTCTGTGGTAAATTGACACTTATTAGGTAATTAAGATGGTAGTTAATTTTACATTTATTGTATTATTGGTAATTATATGATATTATGGTTATTATATATGACAAGTTTAGACATAATAACATGATAGATTAATTACATCTATTTGAGGGATATGCAAGCAATATTAAAAGATGAGAATATTTAATTAAGTGAAGTTGCTAACTGCCGTTTGGGGCAATTTCACTTCAGGCTAGCCCACAAATCCCAGTGCACAGCGTTTTCCTGTGTCTTGTCCATATTTTGTGGATCACACTTGTCTGGGTTTGCTTGTGATGATTACAAAGTTGAGGGAGGGTTATGGGAAAATTACTTTCTAAATTTTTTTAGCTTCATTGGATAATAACTAGATTAAAGTATACCACTTTATAGCCTTTTAATTGGTACAAGGCAGAGCTTTATAAACATAAACTATTTATGGCATTCATTTCCTATAACATTAATATTCTAAACTTTATTAGCCATTATTGTAAATTTATTGCTATATTGGAAATTGTTGCGACTTATGTGGAAGAATTGTCCCTGTTCCTACTGTGCTTAAAGTGGAGGCAACTATAGGGAAGAGACTGCAAGTGGAAAAAAAATTGGGAGATGTCCATGTGAGGTCTATATATCCTTCACTGTGATTAGAAAGGTGAACTAAATGCACAATAGGGTTCAATAGACCATGACAGAGATCACGGAAGTTGTGCTACTGTTCCTACTCTTTTAGTATTTTGCATTGAGGAATAGTAATATATGTATTGAGGACATTTGTTTCTCTTTTTTTTTTGTTGACATATAGTTAATTAAATTTGCATTGTATTTTTTTTTTTCTGGGTAGTTAATCAATGGAGTGACTGAGGTACTCATGCTTCATGACAAGGGAAGGTCGAACTCAGGTATGTACTAGTAAAGGGACTAGTCAGTGTGTTTTCCTACTGAGTGGATGAAAGTAGAGGTACCAGTATAACTGGTAAATTGACCTGATCTGAGGCCCTACCTGAACTCGACCCAAGCATTTGAGAAATTAAATTACTTGGCTCAATCCTAACTGAAATGTTTAGAAAGTAAATATTGTGAAATTGACTCAAAACCTAGCTATTTTACTCGAATCCTCGAACAAAGGGACCCCAGTTGACCCAAGACAATCCCTAACCCAAGCCAACTCACTCATTTTCCATTAATGGCCATAATATGAAAGTACTTGATACTGGTCATGGTTGGTACTGGAGCTGAAATTTGGAAATATATACTAGCCTTAACCAAAATGGTTCAAATGTTAAGACAATTAAAAACGTTACATATACTTATCCGTATCAGGTGGTATGCGAGAATGCACTTAGCCGGTACGACAAAAATGCATACAATCAGATACTGAAAAATGCACGGCCTAATGGGGTCAACAAAAATGGCCCACCAAAATTGAGGTTGCTCCCCAGGAAACTGCATGCTGATTTGGTATAAAACTATACTTTTAACAAACCATCTCTTTTTATATAATTTTTTTTTTCCAAAAGTACCTTCCATAAACAAAATTCACAAAACATTAGTTATTGGCTGGCAATTCATGTTTAGTCTAGTTTCTTCTCAGTACTCACTGATTGCTATTGGTACTGGGATTAGTCATTTTGGTACAAGTTGGCATGGTACGAGAGAGTTTTGAGTTGACATTTTGAGCTGATCACTCATGTATCCAAATAACCACGGTAATATAAATAAATATCTCTAGATTTATCCGGTAATAAATTCATTCAATGGATTGTTGAAAAACAATTGCAATTTACTTACCTTCTTCTCTGTTTCTCTTCATTCTTTTTAATCTTCTTTCTTTATAAAAAATACTTTTGCAGGACTACTGCCCATTCAGATAAATACTTCGTACCAGTAAAAGCAATGGCAAGATGCAAGTTGGAAATACCAATAGAAGAATATTTGAAGCAACAAAATCAGAGAAGCCTTATCCTGAGACTGGAATGTCTGTTAGTGGTGACAAATTGTTTAATGTTATTTTTTGCATTTTTTTTTTGGAAAAAAAAAAAATCAATGTTTAAGTAAAATGTAATATGTAAGTACGACTCGGATTGATGTTTCAAAACTCTAAATCTAATACTTGCTGATGGGTACTGTAACTTCTGTAAGTAAATTTTATGGCAATATTTTGCTACTTCTATGAGAGATTTGACGGACTTATTAGTCGTTTCTTTGAGCACATTGTGTGTACTTTTAAGAAGTTATTGCTTGAAAATGTTAAAGGTGCCAGAATCAATTGACGACTATTATCTTGCCAATGTCTATAATCACATAAATATAGTTTTAATTTAAAATCCAACACGATATGCAGTTTTATAGATGTACAAATATCATTTATATTATAATATATTGATGAAATGTAATATATGTTTCTTCATTTGTTAAAATGTTCAAACTTTTCAAAATGATAATATCAAACAATCTGTAAACAACGTTCGGTGCATAACCAAACAATTCTTAAATTGCTTACTTAATAAATAGGATATTTATATGTTCAACACAATACCTTTTCAATTACTTTTTTTTATTTTTGAAGCATCTTTTGGATTGATAAGAAGATATTGTCAGCATCATGAAATTATTTCATTACCAAGGAGATATTATCTCATGTTTAAACAATCGGAAGGAAATATAATAATTCTAGAAGAGTATATTTTGTGATGTCATTTTCATAACCTAAGTACATACAATCCAGTAAATTTTTTTTTTTCTGGTAAATAAATCAAACAAAACCTTTAAAAGGTTTTTATTGCCGGGCTAGATAACATTCACAGCTTTACATCAATTTCCAGCCCAGTAGGATCAGACACGTGTCATTTATCTAGTGGTTGAGTCACCACCCAATCCCACTGACTCGGGCGGATCTACGTTGATCCAGGGGTGGACAACTGCCCTACCCTGGATTTCGAAAATTAGTTTTCGAGTATAGGTAATATGGGTTCTTGCCCTACCCTGAAAAAATGATTTGCCCTACCCTGAGGAGTGGCGAACCCAATAAGGCTAGGTGCTGGATTTTGAAAAATATTCTTAGATCTTTACTTTGATTTACCTTCGTCTTAGAGCATCTACATCCCTGAAACTATTAGAGTTTCTAATCTGACGTGGCAGTTTCTAATCCAGTTTTAGGAATGTGGGAGAGTTTCTTATTTAGAAACTATGCAGGAAAGTTTCTTATTAAGAAACTGTTTATAAACTCTATGTTGGCTAAATGATTGGCTCAAATTATTTCTCCTTTTTAATTTGTTGCTGATGTGGCTTAATAGAAATTATAAAATGAGTTTCAGGGATGTGAGAGTTAGAAACTTTAAAGATCATAATTTCTAAAAAGTAGTTAACTGTTATTTAGAAATCCTTTTGAGTTTTAGAGACGTATATGCTCTTACTGTCGGTTTTCTATTTTTTCTAAATTTCTATCTATTTTCTGAGGAAGAAGATGATAAGAAAATATTAAATGGGAGCGGTACACATGAGCCAAAGATCCATTCTATAAAGTAACTATGTGGACCATGTGTAAATAAGAAACTTTTACAATTGTGGGATCCGCGAGTCAGTATTAATAAGAAAGAAACTCCAAACTCTCTTTTTCTCTTCTCTGGCTCTGCGCCAATCTGGGAGAGCGTATCCTCTGCGGTGGTTTTGATCTGGTCCGTTCGTTTCGGATCGGACGAACTGGATTACGGGTTCATTAAATTTTGAGTTTTTTTAAAATTCGGACAAGATCTGATCTGGTCCGTCCGGTCCGAAACGAACGGACCAGATCAAAACCACCGCACAGCACCGCAGGAAAACTTCCGCAGAGGATACGCTCTCCCAATCTGGAACCAATCAAATTTTTTTCTCCACTTTCCTTTCTTCCTCTCCATTTTTGTATGTGCAGAATACCTCCATTTCTTCTAAATTTTGTTTTCCCACTTGATTTTAATTTACTTTTCCATGTTTTTATTCTATGCTTTTGGTTTCGCTTATGTTCTTTATTCTCTTTTCCTTTTTTGTACATTCTATTTTTTCTTATAGAAAGGATATGATTAATCATGAAAATCTTAATCTAAATAATTTTATAAATATTAACTTGATGATTATTTGAGACTTTTTTGTGACCAATTTAGAAGTCAACAATACAAAGTAAGAGTTAAGGATTGAGAATTAATTTTGTCCTCATAATTATTATTTAGTGTATTTGTTTTAGTATTTCATAAGATTCTCTAATTTATACCTCTGTTCTAAAAGGAGAAGAAAAAACTCCTCTCTATTTTATTTTTTTGGCATTACTAAACAATTTATATTAGTAATACTATGAGAGTATAGAGCAACATTTGCAATATATAAAATGCCTGCATCCTGCTCCTCTACAGTGATGCCATGCGGTCCTGCGGATGCTCGTACCGCCCCTTTTGTTTTTATTTTTTTTGAGAAAATGTAACGTCTCCCGGGCTACGGTCCTCCAAAAATCTCCGTGTATAAAAACTTTCCCTTTTTAGTTTAGTTCTGACGCGCTTTCAACTGCTACAATTGTCATAATTTCAAGTACAATATGTATATTTACATGATAATATGTGTATGTTTATAGGATAATATGTGTATGTTCACAGGATAATATGTGTATGTTCACAGGATACTATGTGTATGTTCACAGGATACTATGTGTATGTTCACAGAAGGTGGTTCCCAACAGCTGTCACGCATTTTTAACAGCTTTCACGCGTTTTTATGTTGACAGGATTTGTTGAATTAGTTTGCAGAATTTAGTATTGATGTTTACAAAATTAGTTGAAAATATCCGAAAAATTTTGAGAGACTAGAATTAGAGAACTGTTAACTACTTCCTATTTTTTTATCTACTGTTCAACCAGCTAATGACTCCATTCCATTTAGTTATTTTTTTGCCCTGCACTAACGGAAACCCTAGATTCGCCCCTGCCGACACTTACTGCGTATCCAAACCACAAGACCTGCCACATGACATGCAACCACTGGTCATCAACTTATCCATTCGACCAGATAAGGCACAATTGCATTCGACCCCTCAAAAATATAATCCCTATTTCTGCTTCACACAAGAAACCGTTACACGTAATAAGAAAAAGAAAAAGGAAAAAAAGGAGGAGAGGGATGGCTCAAGCTATGGCTTCTATGACCGGCGCATCTCAGCAGGTCGGGCTGGGTTCATTGTCAAGCAGGCGCGTCTCAGTAGGTCGGGCTGGATTCATTGTCAGAGCCCAACAATCACCAGTTGAGAGTGAGACAGTTGTGCAGACTGGCAGGCGGGCCGCACTCGGACTCATAGCTGCCGGGGTGACAGGTGGGGCATTTGCTCAGGTTGCACTGGCTGCGGCCCGTTCGATCAAGATCGGTCCTCCTCCTCCGCCTTCCGGTGGATTACGTAAGCATCATTTACCTGTTTGTTTTAATTTTGCTTTTAGAAATAATCTTTATGTACTTTTTTGGAATGATTCATCTCTGATTCTGAATATATATTATTTTCTGTATTTTCAGGTCATAATTAATTAGTTGGCCTCTCTTGAATAAAAATCTATTGTCCACAAAGTACGTACATATAAACAAACTAGTATCATATCCGTGTTGCAACGGGACATATTATAAGAAACAAATATATCAATAAAACTAATAACTATTTAAAAATTAAAACACATGTTACTAGAAAATTAATATGATTATGTATTTTTAATTAACTTTAATCGTGACCTCTGATAACAATTTGATGATGATGTGATGATTCTTTATTTTTAAGTACCAATGGTATAAAATAATAGCTCGATTTGAATCTAATATTAAATATTATACAACAATTCAATATCAATATATAATATGATATCAAAAAACATAAATAAAAAGCGTTATCGTGTGTATGTATAGGATATACACACACACACACACATATTATAAGAGAAATATATATTCACACACACGTTTCAATTTATATTCTTCTTTGTTTTCAATTTATATTCTCCTTCTTCTTTGTTTCCAATTTATAGAATATATATATACACATACACATTGATATATTATATATTGAAAATATATTCTAAATTGTCCACACCAATATGTATAGAAACAAAGAAAGAGAAACGAAGAAGAAGTAAGGAAACAAAGAAATAAGAAAATAGAAGGTGGAGTCTTCTCAATTGAAGAGGAGAAGTATGGAAACAAATAAATAAGGAAACATATAAATATATCGCTAAATTTCAGAATTTGTTCAATTTTAATTGTAACGTATCGTGTGGCAGCACATGTGATGGGTATTATTTTAACTAAATTTAGACTTCTATACATAAAACAGATGCATTTAATCAAAAGAAGACAAATTATGTAATTGAAGGGCTGAGATTAAATCCGAAGTTTCACCTTTCAATCGTAGCCGTTGGCGGATCTGACACCCAACGTGCTTAATAATAGAATGGAGATAAATGGAGATATACCTTCAAAGCCAAATTTTTGTTTTGAAATAAAGATCGAGAAAAAGTGTGTAATTACATTCATCATAACAAATATACATAATCTTCAAAAACCTTCTTAAATATTCAATTTAATAACAATTTTATTTTATTTTAACTTTAGCCGGCACTGAAAACTCGGACCAAGCACGTGATTTTGATCTGCCACTGAAGAATAGGTTCTACCTGCAGCCGTTGAGTCCGTCAGAGGCGGTGGTTCGGGTGAAGGAATCGGCAAAAGACATCATCAACCTAAAGTCGCAGATCGACAAGAGGGCGTGGCCATACGTGCAGAATGACCTGCGGCTGAAGGCATCGTACCTGCGCTATGACCTCAACACCATCATCTCTGCTAAGCCCAAGGAGGAGAAGAAGCCCCTCAAGGAAATCTATGGCAAACTCTTTGCCACAATCGATGAGGTAACCTCTTTTTCTTTTTCTTTAACTGAGAGCATCTACATCAGTAAAATTAAAAGGAAATTAAAAACAGATTCTAAGAAAAGCTGATGCATGTGTTTGTTTGATTGATAATTACAGCTTGATCATGCGGCCAAGATAAAGAGCCCCGAAAAAGCTGAGAAGTACTATGCCGAGACCATATCAGTCCTCAATGATCTCCTTGCCAAACTAGGCTAGAAGAAAAAAAAAAATTCACAAAACATTAGTTGTTGGCTGGCTATGCATGTCTAGTCTAGTTTCTTCTCAGTACTCGCTGATTGCTATTGGTACTGGGATTGGCCATTTTGGTATAAGTTGGCATGGTACGAGAGAGTTTTGAGTTGACATTTTGGGCTGATCACTCATGTATCCAAATAAACACAGTACTATAAATAAATATCTCTAGATTTATCAGGTAATAAATTCATTCAATGAATTGTTGAAAAACAATTGCAATTTAATTACATTCTTCTCTGTTTCTCTTCATTCTTTTTAATCTTCTTTCTTTATAAAAAATACTTTTGCAGGGCTACTGCCCATTCAGATAAATACTTCATACCAGTAAAAGCAATGGCAAGATGCAAGTTGGAAATACTAATAGAAGAATATTTGAAGCAACAAAATCAGAGGAACCTTATCCTGAGACTGAAATGCTTGTTAGTGGTGACAACTTGTTTTATGTTATTTTTTGCATTTTTTTTTGGAACAAAGAAAAATCAATGTTCAAGTAAAATGCAATCTGTAAGTACGACTCTGTATTGATGTCTCAAAACTCTAAATGTAATACTTGCTGATGGGTACTGTAACTTCTGTAAGTAAATTTTATGGCAATATTTTTCTGCTTCTATGCGAGATTTGACCGACGTGTTAGTCGTTTCTTTGAGCACATTGTGTGTATTTTTAAGAAGTTATTGCTTGAAAATGTTCAAGGTGCCAGCATCAATTGATGACTATTATCTTGCCAATGTCTATAATCACCGGGGGCAGATCCAGAGTAGCAGGGGGCGGCTGCCCTTCTGGATTTCGAGTTTTAGTGGTGATTTATCGATACTGATCGAATTTGCCCTTCTCTAGAAATTTTTCTGCCCCTCTAGATGTTTGATTTGTAATTTGAGTTAAATTTAGTGTTAAAATCAAAATAAATTTATTGAATTATAATTGGTAATTAAAATATCATAAATTATAAGTCAATGCATTGAAAAATATAAGTCAAAGTATTGTTCTTTTATCGAGTATCCTATTAGTTAATGGATTTAAATCTGATAAACTATTTAAATCCGATTCGATATTTTTTTGCCTCCCCCCGACGAAAATCCTAGATCCGCTCCTGATAATCACATAAATATAGTTTTAATTAAAGTCCAATACGATATGCAGTTTTATAGATGTACAAATATCATTTATATTATAATATATTGATGAAATGTAATATATGTTTCTTCATTTGTAAAAATGTTCAAGCTTTTCAAAATGATAATATCAAACAATCTGTAAACGACGTTCGGTGCATAACCAAACAATTCTTAAATTGCTTACTTAATAACTAGGATATTTATATATTTATATGTTCAACACAATACCTTTTCAATTACTTTTTTAGTTTTGAAGCATCTTTTGGATTGATAAGAAGATATTGTCAGCATCATGAAATTATTTCATTACCAAGTAGATATTATCCCATGTTTAAACAATCGGAAGGAAATATAATAATTCTAGAAGAGTATATTTTGTGATGTCATTTTCATAACCTAAGTACATACAATCCAGTAAAAAAAATTTCCCGGTAAATAAATCAATTAAAACCTTTAAAAGCTTTTTATTGCCGGGCTAGATAACATTTACAGCTTTACATCAATTTCCAGTCCAGTAGAATCAGACACGTGTCATTTATCTAGTGGCTGAGTCACCACCCAATCCCGCTTACTGCGTATCCAAACCACAAGACCTGCCACATGGCATGCAACCACTGGTCATCAACTTATCCAACTAATATTCGACCAGATAAGGCACAATTGCATCAAACCCCTCAAAAATATAATCCCTATTTCTGCTTCACACAAGAAACCGTTACACGTAATAAGCAAAACAAAAGGAAAAATAAAAGGAGGAGAGGGATGGCTCAAGCTATGGCTTCTATGACCGGCGCATCTCAGCAGGTCGGGCTGGGTTCATTGTCAAGCAGGCGCATCTCAGCAGGTCGGGCTGGATTCATTGTCAGAGCCCAACAATCACCAGTTGAGAGTGAGACAGTTGTGCAGACTGGCAGGCGGGCCGCACTCGGACTCATAGCTGCCGGGGTGACAGGTGGGGCATTTGCTCAGGTTGCACTGGCTGCGGCCCGTTCGATCAAGATCGGTCCTCCTCCTCTGCCTTCCGGTGGATTACGTAAGCATCATTTACCTGTTTGTTTTAATTTTGCTTTTAGAAATAATCTTTATGTACTTGTTTGGAATGATTCATCTCTGATTCTGAATATATATTGTTTGCTGTATTTTCAGGTCATAATTAATTAGTTGGCATCACTTGAATAAAAATCTATTGTCCACACAGTACGTACATATAAACAAATATACCTTCAAAGCCAGATTTCTGTTTTGAAATAAATATCCAGAAAAAGTGTGTAATTTCATTCATCATAACAAATATACATAATCTTCAAAAACCTTCTTAAGTATTCAATTTAATAACAATTTTATTTTATGTTAACTTTAGCCGGCACCGAAAACTCGGACCAAGCACGTGATTTTGATCTGCCACTGAAGAATAGGTTCTACATACAGCCATTGAGTCCGTCAGAGGCGATGGTCCGGGTGAAGGAATCGGCAAAAGACATCTTCAACCTGAAGTCGCAGATTGACAAGAAGGCGTGGCCATACGTGCAGAATGACCTGCGGTTGAAGGCATCGTACCTGCGCTATGACCTCAACACCATCATCTCTGCTAAGCCCAAGGAGGAGAAGAAGCCTCTCAAGGAAATCTATGGCAAACTCTTTGCCACAATCGATGAGGTAACCTCTTTTTCTTTTCCTTTAACTGAGAGCATCTACATCAGTAAAATTAAAAAGAAATTAAAAAACAGATTCTAAGAAAAGCTGATGTATGTGTTTGTTTGATTGCTAATTACAGCTTGATCATGCGGCCAAGATAAAGAGCCCCAAAGAAGCTGAGAAGTACTTTGCCGAGACCACATCAGTCCTCAATGATGTCATTGCCAAACTAGGCTAGCAAAAAAAAAATGAAAGCCCCTAATTTTCACTTGTATTCTCCACTCCTGCTTGTATTTTTTGTTTATAAAGATCAGTGTGTATTGGAGAATCTATTATATTTGCAATTTCAGACATTTTATTCATGCTAATTAATTTTTTTTTCCTATTTAACCAACCATGAACAAGTTAAAACATTTTGAATCTACACAACAGATATTAGAGTAGATTTGTTGAGCAAATGCTTTAATTCAAATAATAAAAAGAACTGTAAAACTAAACAGAACTACAGACGTCCATACTTTATTCAAACAAGAATGATAACATTCTGAAAATACAAGAAGAAAAGAAAAGAAAATATATAAAAAAAAAATCAGAATCAAGTTAGACTCTCGAAAAGGAACCAACAAAAACTCGCGCAACATCTCATCCAACAACAATGAATTTCCCTTTGCTCCTACCATCTCCTCTTTGCTTTCCCTCTTCTTTCACCACTCTCCTCGACTCATTTGTCACTTCTTTCTTGGTAGCTCCGGCCTCTTCAAACCCTTTCGCGATATTAGCCTCTTCTTCTGGAGAGAAAAAACCAACCTCCATTTGACCTAACTGAGCATACATTTTCTCGACACGGGCCTTCCAAATGACACCCAATTCAGTCTGCATTTTATTGTATGGGGTTTTGAGGAGGTACTCGTCAATGCCACCGGCCTTGTCGATACATCGAAGAGCGTGTGTGGTCACCTTCACACGAATGTGGCGGTCATGGATGTAGCTGAATAGGCGCTTCTCTTGCACATTTGGCTTCCATGTGCGCCTTGATCTAAGCAATGCGGATTTAACATAAGAAAATTGGTTAATGAATTATGAAATTAAACTGTGTTGCCATACATGTACCTGGCTTGATACAATACATGATTGTATTTAATATTCGGTGATAGACAAAGCATTAGAAAAAATAAAAACTTGAGCCCTTCTTGAGTTTTAGAAAGATTACTAAATGGACCTTTGTATCAAAGTTCTCTCCTTCTAATACCTAATTAGAACCACATACATTGTTATATTTCTCAAAAGCCCTATCTGTAATTTGTTGCATGATTAGGAAAATTGTTAAAACTAAGCATACAAAAATAATAGCAATGCAATTTTTACTATGTCCAAGATTGATGATATGTAATTGCCACAACCTCACAGTGTTTTTGCAGGTTCTCAGTACAATTTTAGAATGAACCATGAAGCTTTCTTAAAAACTTAGCTCAAACAGTCACTTGCAACAAAATTATGACAACACAACTCAATGTGGCAATATTCTAAGAAGCAAACAGCACAATAGATAATTGCTAGATGACCTAGGGTTTGTAATAGAAGATAACAGATAAGGAGGATAAATCATATTTATTGACACCAATTAGGACCCAAATATGATCATTCCTTCATGAGCAATTTCACACATTCAATTATCTAGATATCCATATATACTGTGGGGAAAATGAAAAAATGGTAAATTATAATCATTTAGTACTGATATAAGTTGCTTTAGAGGATCCTCATATTTCACCTTTGCTGATGCTTAACGCCCAAACCCAAAATTATTTAGACTAAATTACAATTAAGCAACTCAAACTCAAGTACATGGTTCGTGCATTATAAATTAATGGATATCAATCAACAAAGAGAGAGACCACTACACCAAATTAGAGAAAGCAAAAGAGAGGAGAATGGATGGATTACTTGTTGCCGCCATCCTCGCTGACCTTGTTACCGAACCGGATATGGCGTCCGGCAAAGATACCACGCTGGGCTCGCCCCATGACCACCTTGCTGTCGGGCATCAACCCCTTTATCGACTCCATCACTCCCTTTGGGAGATCCTTGCTCCCCACCTCCCGCACCACCTTTTTGTACAGCTCCCGTCCTCTGAACGACATCTCGCCGTTCGTTCGTTTGTTTTATTGGTTCGGTTTTTTCTTCCGACTAGATTTTTACACGGCGGCTGGGAGAGTGGGAGGAGGTGATGAGGAATGAACGAGAGACGAGGAGAATTCGGAGCAGCAGTGATGCAGTGGAGCGGTCAGATTTAAATGGGCCGGGCAAAGAGAGGTCAGATCTATTAGTAGGCCGGCCCAACATTGATTCCTTGGGCTTTTTTGTTACAGTTTCAACTTACAGACTTGAGATTTGATCACATTAGTAGCGCCTGTCTGAATTTTCAACTCTTTCATTTTTCGATATTCTCTTTAACACTGTCATACCTACTCCATGCGGCAAACAGTATGAAACCAGCAAGCATACATATCACAAAAGTCCATACTATGAATTATTATCTCCATTTTCAAAGTTCAAATAATCAATTTGAATTGTTTAACATGAACTCCATATCAAAATGTAATTGCAGATTAAATTTTATATTATTTAAATTTTTTTTTACTATTTCTTTTGAATAGGTAGAAAATCGCTTTATCTAAAGATTCTAAACAATTCAAAAACAATGATTATCTACCTATCAAAAAAAATTAGTAAAACTTAATCTGCAAATACATTTTCATATAAAGATTTATTTTAAACGTTATAGATCGACTGCTTAGACTTTATAAATGAAGATATTGATACATAGTACGGATTAATCTGAGCTATGCATAGTAGCATAGCCTCACTCGGATATAATAGTATATTAATATATGCGAAAAAAACAATAAATTTCATTCAAAAAATTAAAAAATACTACAAATAATTGTCTTTTCATAGTTATTAATATGAGGAGGGTTCAAATGCCTCCATGTTTTTGTACCTCCATCATGCCTCTATCTCTCTCTATCATTTTCAAAGTTCAAACAGTCGATCCGAACCGCTCAACCTAACCTCCATACTAAAATATGTTTGGAGACCAAATTTTATATTTTTATTAATTTTTTTACTATTTTTTAGATAAGTACAAAATAAGTAAATCTGAACCATTTAAAAACAATATTTTTGTACCTATCTAAAAAAATAGTAAAAAAATTCCTAAAAAATATAAAATTTGGTCTCCAAACATATTTTAGTATGGAGGTTAGGTTGAACGGTTCGGATTGACTGTTTGAACTTTGACAATAATGGAGAGAGATGGAGGCATGATGGAGGCACAAAAACATGGAGGCATTTGAACCCTCCTCTATTAATATATGCGTTTATATTAAATAATTATAAAGAAATGGTATTATCATTTTATCGGGTATTTATAAGGATATTGAGTCAGGTTCGGTTATGGGTCGGATAACTAAATCAAATTCATATCCTATCCATTACAGTATCGGTTTTGATTCGGATTCAGTTCGGATATTAAATTATTAATTTTGTAACCGTACTCATAATTTAACCGGTTATATTTTTTAAACCATATCATATCCAAATTAATTGAATTTGGATCGGTTTCGGATCGGATCCGGCTAATAGACACTTTTAATTAGATGATTTCCACAAAAACATAAATTATTACAATTATTCAACACCTCTTAGCCGAGCTGGAAAAGGTGTGTGTCTCATCACTTTGCATCGGTACATTGTTCATGCTCCAATTAAAAGACTGAAATCGATCGGTTCGTTTGATTATTTTATTTCGGTAAAGACCGAACCGACCAGTTGAACATTAAAGTCTTCACCAAACATTGAAGTCTCGATTCCCGCTTACCCTGACAATAGTGGTGGAAAAAACGAAGCCACCACGTAGGCTAGACTGGAGTGCGATCATTTCTTGAGCAAGCAACAAAGGTCGGACGGGTTTCGTGGGATCTGCGTGGCAATCGGTCCCGATTTGAAGACCGTCGACCAGTTTTTTCAGGACATCATTGAGCGATTCAGCCTCAGCTCCACTTCCGATCATGGCCCTATTCTGATGCATTCTCTAATTTAATTGTGCTTGGTTAAAAGATTGTCAAGCCAAAGCTTGATCATCAATCAAGATTGAGTTTGTTGTCTGAAGGAATAATAGACTGATACCTAAATATGGTTCTGCTTCATTGTTTTTTTTTTGTGTCTTTTTGATCGTTTTGTTTATCTTGGCTTGACTATTTACACTGATTGTTCAATAATTAAAAATTCTTGGTGTCAAATGGGGGATTGCCCAATCCCGACATCAGTACATTTTATCATATCATATACATCACTAATCGTTTTGTTTCTTGGCTTGGCTATTTACACTCATTGTCAACATATATAACTAACACTTCGTAATGTAGTTCACACAGTTGATGATGTCAAGATATTCGACAATGAATTGAAGAATGGAGAAGGGATATCTCCCCACTTTCCTCCCATGCCACCTCCTCCACTCCCCCCCACTCAATCAGAATAAGGTTTAGGGTTTTTTGCATCCCCAAAAGCAGTAATTAGCCAATTAGTACTAATTATTACAATAATTTCTCACTACTTCCAAATTAGTACAAGAAAAACACAAATCACTATAAGTAAATTGACAGCAACAAGAAATTGTAGCTTCTCATTTGATGCGACAACCTTGATAACACCCTCTATTAGCAAGGAATTGTGCTTCTTCAATTCTGCTATCTCATCATTTAGTCGAGCTACTATGCTGACTACATCTGATCTGTCAAATTGTCTTTCAATCCTCATGTTGAGTTCTCCTATTTCACAAAGAATTCCTCATACTCAATTCTCCCACATGTAGAACTTGCACTTAGATGTACTCTGCAATTTCAAAACAAGCCACATGTAAGGTACTGATCACTAGTTTGCACAGTTTAACTACACTAATTCATGAAACATGAAACATGCTTCTTAATTTACCTCCTATTATTTGGATAGTGAACTAGATCATAAGTGGATTATGAAGGGGTGCTTCAGGCATAAATAGTCAAGCCAAGAGAACAAACGATCAGAAAAACAAAATGCTCAGTCGCAAGGTCTATGTCGGATCAGATTTTCCTCACTAAATCCTTTGCAATTTGGACCGCCTGGCAACCTAAAATAAATATGTTCATTAATCCTTTGCAATTTGACTTATGCTTGTCTGAACGCACATATGTAATTGTTTGTTATGTTCAATTTTTTTCCCAGATAAGATCCACTAAATCTGAAAAAGACTCACAGTCCATGAGATTTCTGTGTTCATATTTCTAAACAACCTCCTTCACCCAAGAATCTGAACGCACTGATATAAATTTATCTTGTGTTCTAAGTGTTTTTGGGAAAAAAACAATGTTGCTTTTTGTCTGAACACATTCTAGAGATCGTTCTTTGCGTTCATACTAATAAAAAAATTGTAGCACTAATAAAATTTTATCATTCCAATAAAGAACAAGTAATTGTATTCTTACCAATTCGGTTTTCCTAGCTCTACGATGGCCAAGCCGCTCGTCTACCAGTACCCCGTCCGCCGAGATACTAATATAGGTGGCAAAGATTGGAATTGTCGCTGCATTGTACCACTCTATGTACGCCAGATACGATCGATGATCATAAGGTCTCGTCTCATCAACAATCAATTTCTTCCTATCGTTCCAAGCAGCTACATGCTCGTAGTGGTATTCCAACCAATCTTTAGTTGGATACTTTTGACAATCTACCTTATGGATGTCATGTAGCGTCGAATGAGCGGAAGGTGGAATGACTTGAATTTTTTCGAATTGGCGCATCACGCGGTCAGGATGGTACGTCTCCACAATGCTGAAATCAATTAAGGGAGCTATACTCAACCAATATTTGTGGCCAGCCATGCAAGCGGGTGGCAAGATTGAACGGATTGACATGTCATACAGGATCCATTCCACGTCCTCATCTTGCATGATATCGAGCATCGTTCGATAATCTTGTAGGGTGTACTTGTTCTCCCCTTCTTCCATTCATGCTTTGCTGACCAATAAAACCCTCTTGGTGGAACATCTCCGGGACTTAGGCCACGGAGCACAACTCTTGACAATGCAACCGAACGGCCCATTTTGAAACCCATTTTGAAACGCTCCCAACCCCATATTTGCATCAATCCAAGTGGCCCCGCAATTTGCGTTGCATTTTTCTTACATGCATGGCACAACACCCTATACAATTTTGCGAGAATTGTCAAACCCCAACTATACGATTGAATGTTTTGCAAATTGCCAAGCAAACTCAAGTACATGCAGGGCACTGAGTTGCTCGTCAAATCTGTCAACATAAACGACCTCAAAATACACAAAATATAGGCTCAGAAATATTATTGTACCACGATATCGGTTGACCCCGGGTCTAGACTCCCATATGGTCCGCAACCAAGTGAGCAACAAAGCAGACTTGTTTTCCATTGCATCCGTGTCTGGAGTGACACTGAGATATTTTGCAATTATCTCTTCCCACTTCCAGTTGGTGGCCCTGCATACCGGCATATCGTCCATCGGTAAACCGAGCAATAGTGCCACATCTTCAAGTGTGATGGTCATTTCCTCGACAGGTAGGTGAAATGTATTCGTCTCGGGTCTCCATTGTTCAACAAGAGCGCATATGAATGCATCGTTGATTTTGACCTGCTAAATTTGGTGAACACCATAAAACGCCAACGCCTTTAGATAGGGTTCGTAGCGGTCATTCCATTCTAACAAGTGGTTGACGTGACGAACTGTCATTCTAGCCAACGTCTTCTTGTCAATTAGTGCTTGCTATTTGTGAGTTGATTGCATTATGTGCAAGGGGTGTTTGGTTGCCTCGGCTTCAAAGGGTGACTCATCACCACTCGTTTCAGTTGACTCCCTTGCCTCCTCCGACTCCACTATATTGTCAGAAGTTCTAGTGCGTTTTCCTCTGCCTCTACCTCTTCCAACGGTAGCTTTAGTACGAGCCATACATAACATTCGCAGAACACATAATCTTGTTAGCAACAAAATAATGCTATAAATAATTCTTTCAATCAAAAATCCTAAACCTATAGCAAATGGCTAAAGAGCTAGTTCACCATGCAAAGTTCATCTTTAAATCCAAAAACCTATATCTCAAGGAAGTTCAACATGCCAAAGTACTGAATGCAAACGATCAATTTTTCTTGTGTTCAGTCATTAATCCTTACTCTAGTTCTCAAGCAAGTTTAAAACCCTAAATCCTAAAATCTCGAACGCACAGAGCCTTTTTGTTCTGTGTTCACAACTTGCCACATTTGTTGGGCCCCCCAAAATTTCCTAATTGTTCTACATCATTAAACCATAGGTTGTTACAAAATCAATGCAAGATCTGGACTACATTAATTTTAAACCCTAAAAATCATTACTTAACAAGATCTGGACTGTTACCTATGGATTCAAGTGTCTTCGCTAGAGAAAATGAAGAGACAGCATCTAGGAGCTGCTCGCTGACGTTCATGCGAGACTGGAGAGAGAGAATGCGTGTTGGATTTAGAGAATGCGATGTCGGAGGAGAGAACACGGGATTGGAGAGAGAGAATGCGAAACGTTCAAAACCCCAATCTATCTTATATATTAATTTTGGATGGGGGAGTGAACAGTAACCCATGTAACACAGCCAAACGGGTCCCTCTGTCAGCGAAATTGGTACGACACCGCTCTTCTCCCAATTATTTTTTACTTTCCAGAAAAAAATTATTCCTCCCGACTTCTACAATTTCCTTCCTCTTCCAAAAAGAAAAGTGCCGCTTTCCTTCGCTTCTCCTCTCTCCGTTCTCGGTTTTACCTTTTCACTTCGTCTGTCAGAGGGCGGTGCTCTGACCAATTGAGTCGATTCATAGACTTGCCATCTCTACTCCGCTGGCCTCATCTACTACCGTGGGCCTATCCACCGTTCCTCCGTCCTCTTGCAAACAATTTTAAAGACCTCTACCTGTTATGCTTATCTCCGTCTCTCTATATTCAGGCAACTATTTTCTTCTCTCTTCTTTCTCAGTCAATTTTTCATTTTTCATTTTCATACATGAGCCTTTATTGAGTGGGTAATAACCAAATCACTTCAAAATAATTAAAGTGATCAAATTGTGATGGATTAGCCTCTTCACTATTCCGGAAACCATTTAGGTAGATAAATGGGTATGCTAATTCGATCGACACATTTGCCGATGACAATTCATGAATTTCGGTTGGTGTTCCTTGCTTCCGACTAACCCTTGACTACACACTCATCAAATTTATCTGATTGTTTTTAATGTAGTCGGTCCCAAGTTGACCAACAATCACCGGGAAAGTTCATCTTACTAAAGGCCTTCCGTAATGATAATTTTCTGAAAAACACTAATTTCAAAATGTAAAAAAAGGTAGTATTAGTTTAAAAAAAAAATACTGTATTGAAGTTCATTCAATATGTTATCTATGTTTCTTCTTTTATGTTTAATTTCTGAAAAAAAAATTCATGTTTACCTATTTCAAAAATTTGTGTGGTTATGCAATTTACCTGTTCCAAAATTTGAAGGTGATTTTGTAGTACATTAGGTGGATAACGCAATTAGAACAATGGAAACAGTGTGAAGACTGTATTCTTCTGTTTTGTCATAGAGTAAGACAACAAAACAAGGTTAGTTGATTTGTCCTTTATATGTGAAATTTTTAGCTATGTTGTGTTAATTTCATAGTTGACTTGAACAATTTTCTGAACTTCTTGCCCTATAATTTATTAACAATTTTCTCTTTGCACCCTAATGTCTGTTATCGTATCGATTTTTGTGTATATATAACTTATGCAGATGAGCATGGCGTTATACTGTAGTTCTCCTTAAGTAAAAGAAAAACTATTAAAATTCATATTGTTGATAAATATTAGTAAAATGTATAAAGAAAAATAATTACTTTGAAATGTTACTCACTGATATGTACAAACCCAATTTTATTTTTCTTACTAATAAAATTGTAGCTCAACAACAGTTGACAACCCAATGGTCCTAAAATCTGGTTAGTCATCCATTAGTTTTAAATAGTGTTTGTTGATGAGTGAATATTTTGTGAATGCAGAGTCGCAATGTGAAAAATCGCGATATTTTGTTAATACTTTAGTGTCACCCACATGATACTTGATAGCCATGGTCAATTTAAAAAATCGCAAAGGACCCCCAACATATTATGTTACTTTTTGTCTAATAATAACAGTTGTGTGGTAATTACATAATTTTACTTTATTCACCTTTATTTTAAAATTTCATACATAATTTTACCAATGCATGCTGGCTTGCTAATAAAGAGGGGGGAATTTAATTTGCAATATCAAATATTGAGACTATTTGAACTGTAAGAGTTGTATATAATCTTTCCTGCTGTTTCTCTTTTTTTTCACCTGATTTCCATTTAGGTTTTTGTTAATTTTACTAAAAAAAATATTTATCCTCTTTTGCTTATTATGTGCCAGGTTATCCACCAGCAATGGTGTGATTTTCATCTGCGTGTCTTGCCTCTCTCTACTGTCTCTGTCTGCACTAAGGTATACCATTGTCATTGCTCCTCTTTGTTGTTCCTTTTTTCTTTTTCTTTTTTTGTATTCTCTCTTGAGTTAGTACTTAAGTGATTTTTGTCAACAATAAAGAGACAACCAAATATATTATGTCAATGATTGATTCATCAGTGATGAGTCTTTATACTTAAGAAGTCTATATGTTAGAACTAAGTGATAATTTTTGGAATTACTAGAAAAAATGGCGTACACACTTTCTTTAATTTACAAAAAAAATGCAAACCAACCTGTACCGGTTAGTGGAATCCTTACTTTTTAAAAATAATTGATTGCATTCATAACACAGCATCATTTTCAAAGTGATAATTAGTGGAATGAACATATCTTTTAAGATTAATAATAATATACTTTTTATCTATACCAAGGTTCTTTATATTTCTGAAGCTAAATAATCATTATAATATCTCTACTGACAATGCATCAGCATGATTTGACTTGCAAATTGCAATGTATTTCATCTTCCAATGATTTTGTTGTGCAGGTTTTCTCTCAACACAAGTGGCCTGAATCATTAGAGACAAATTTTATTATGGTAGGAGTATGCTAATGATAGCTTCTCTTTCCTAAAATGTCTACTTTTCAATGTTTAAGTCAAATATGTTACTATTATTCCTTATTGTTTCATGTTAAAAAGGGTCTTCTTCAGTAGGAACTTCAGTCAATCTAGATATTTGATGGGTTTCTCTACAGCTGCCGATAAAGATAGTACAACTATGACTCGCAAATGTATGACTTTCAGGTACTAATTTTTCTAATCAACATTTGTTTGTCTTACCCCTTTCACATATAGTTATTAAGTTCTAATAACTGCTCAAAAAGATGCCTCCTCAAAATCATCTCAAAACCTGTGTAGCCTTTCAATCCGTGTATTATTCGTCTACAGAGAGAATGGCAAAACTTGAAATATGGCTTGGTACTCTTTGATCTTTGGACTGACACAAAAATTAAGTTGTTTTTTTTTTAACAAGATATTTCATTACATCATTCAACCGAACTTTTGTCTGTATCAGTAGGGTTGTTGGAGGATCGAGCGAGAGCTAAAAAGTTCTTCAACAAAAATTTTGTTTCCCACTATTGATCGAGTCGCAAGCAGGGTTTGTGAAGTCCATCTATCCAGATATCTATTTTGCCTGTCAGAGGTGAACTCTACATTTCACTAACTCAAAATTATAGGCAATGTTAATTGCAAAGTGGCAAACAAATGTAATAAAGTAGAAGATGAGACTTGATTTATTTGACTAAATTACAATACAAATATCTGTTTTCCTTATCAGAGGAGAACTCTTCTTTTCCGATTGGAGTTTTGTTGTAAGAGGTAAATATTGCCAAATAGGAGAATTAGAAATATATATTCTCCATAAATAACAAACTGGAGTTACCCAAAACAACTGTACCAACTATCTATATAACATACTAATTTTTGCTATAAATATAAAAAAAATTTACACACTTTTCTTTCCACTTCAAAAAATTTGCCGAAGCATCGCGAGGCCTTTGCCTAGTCGGGTTTAATTCCTGAAGTTCATCAAATCGGCACGAAAATTGAAACGTTAAGAGTTGATCATTGGCTGATAGCACGAATCATGAAGAGTCTAAGTTGATTGAGATGCTGCACAAATAATGAAGCATTCGCCACCAATCTTGAAGCACTCGACTCGAAATCTGAAGCTCTCGCACGAATCACAAAGGGATCATTCGTTTAAGAGACTGAATCTTGAAGCACTTGATAAAGAATCTGGGGCCAGCGCGAATCCTGAAGGATTCATTTTGAATTAATGAGTGATAGACAGGGAAAGCAGTAGAATTTTCGTTATTTAGAATAAAAGTAAAAACATAATTTTATAATAGTACTCTTTTAATGCATTTTTTTAATTGTTTGTGAAATGTTGGTTTATGAATGAAAAAGTTTTGCTTCTTTAGGAAATTGTTACCGAAATTGTTTGTAAAATTTGAAAGAATTGTTTGTGATGAAATGTTCAGATGTTAAAATGTTCCCCGTTGTTTGTGAAATTTAGCAAAGTTGACAAATTGTTCATCAATTAAAACGCATATAAGAAAGAATTCAACAAGAAACTTACGCTGATGTGAGGTCAAAACATTTTTGGTACTCGCCCCACTGGTAGTAATATTCGGCTTTACAAGCCATCAGATCGGCGTTGTATTTTGGACTCTTATTATTCAAAGAAGAATTTGAAAAGGAAAGACCGCTTGTTCCTTCCTCTAGGTCTCTAAATTTGGCCTCCATAATACTTTATTTTCATGCTAAAAAAATGAGAATAAAATTTTGCTCAGAATATTAAACAGCCACAAATTACACATCAGGTTGTGTACTGGTACCAGACTCAATAGTCCATATATACGGCCACAAATTACACCAAGGTAATCTCAACATACATTTATCTCATCATGTTCTACGAATTGGTGTAATTAAGAGGATGCTGTGACGAACTTCAATACAAGGAAACAAATTAAGAAATCAAAAGTTCGGTTATTGTGGTTTTTAAAAATTATAAACCGACTCAAACTAAAGAAACCAAATAATACTAAAAATTGAACCGAACCAGTTCAATTAAACCAACGAACCGAACTATTTGAACTGAATTTTTTCGATTCAGTTAAAAACCAAACAAACCGGACCTGATGAACATCTATACATAAGTATACTAATTACTTCACATAGGCTTATAACTGCTAATAGCAATCACATAATTTTTTGAAACTAAATTAGAAAAAATCTAAGGAAATAATGTGTGATTTGAACGTCATCATGATCTCTATGTAAAAATATACTTGGAGGCCAACTTTTACATTTTTTTAGAATTTTTTTACTATCTTTAGATCAAGTAATTTTGTACCTATTTAAAAAAATAATAAATTTTTTTTTTAGAAATGTAAAATTTGTTATCCAACCACATTTTTATATGGACATCATGTTGAATGATTTGGGTTATTGTTTAGACTTTTAAAATAAAGATATGCATTCATAGCAGGGTTCTAAATAGCGCCGCTATAGCGTTTTTGGATCATAAAAGCTATGGCGCTATAGCGCACTATTCTGCACTATAGCAACGCTATTTGAGAATAACGCTGTTTTTTCAGCGAGCATACTATGATGCGATAAAAACTATTTAAACCTTTAATTCATAGTACGGACCAAAATACAATGCGCTATGCATAGCAGCATAGCCTCAATCTCTATGCATAGCACCATAGCCTCACTCTTTCAACAATTGTCAGTTTGTCACTGACTTGTTTTTAAATGAGCAATTTTTTTTTGAATTTGTTTGTGCTTTAATAAACTAACTTATAGATAAAAATAAAGAACTTTTCTGTCATTCACATCTACATATTAATTTTGAACAAGCGCAGAAAAAACACGGACAAGTCTTCAGATCACTTTATTACACATAATATATCTCTTTTTTTTATTATTATTATTAGGATCCTTGTCCTTTTCTACTCAATCCTGTTTTTACAGCCAATCAGTCAGTACACTATGCTATAAAACCCTTTAGTCAGCTCCTTGTACATGACCAAGCAAAGGGCTCAGCCTTGTAACACATATCAAGCATCACTGGTATATTGCAATGCACTAAAAACTTCAAATTTGACTTTTACTGGAAAATCAGCAAGCCTGAATTAATATAGAGATCAAAATGCAAAAGAAACCATACCAGAGAATTCAAAAACACACAGAATTAACACAAATTTCAAATTACTTGGATATTTGTCCAATTAATTATGAATTTTTAAAGTAAAGCTTTTAAAAATGAAAAATGCTGAAATAAAATGTGAGAATGACCTCCTCTGCGCCTGTGCACAAATTAAATCATTAAAAATAGGAATAAAATTCCAAAAATTGTGCAACTTGGCAGGATTGCATCTTAGACATTCCTCTATGATCCGATGAAAAAGAATTGCATGCTTGTTAACAAATTTAACAAGAAAAGGGTCCAATTCAGTGATGAAAAATCTGAATTTAATACTATGATTTGCAAAAATCCAATTCAAGCTAAAACCATACTCCTGCCATGCTCAAAACCCTTCAAGGAGTTCAAATAAACTTCTTTCAACCCTTGAACAAGCCTGAGAACCAATGTACCATCATTTGGTACCAATTCGGTACCAACCCGAGAGCCAAGAACTGAAATTAAGTAAAATACTCAACCAAATTCCAAATTGGTCCTACCTATGCCCTTTGCATCTCCAAACGATGCCAATTGATCAAGTAATTGAAGAAAAATACGAAGGAATTGAAGGGAAAAAAAAATACAAATCGGGACTGAAACCCAAGCTCAGCCCAAAACCACCGCTCCGGAGCTTTACCGACCGCCGATAATGGGCGCATTCAGTGTTTTAATAATCGGTTCTTATTCGGTATTCGAAAAGCCACCGAATACTGCATATATAGTATGCGGCCGAATATTCGGATTTTTATTCGGATTTTCAAATGAAAAATCATAAGCATTAACTCTAATAAACATAGATAAACATTACAAATAAATATAAATAAAACATAACACAAGTTAGAACAAGTTAACAACCCACGGTACAAATTACAAAACTACAAGTAAATATAAATAAAACATAAGTTCAAACTTAAATAAATGAAATTATAACTTATTCGGTTCTTATTCGGATTCTTATTCTCTATTCAGAAATATTCAGTTCTTATTCGAAAATATTCGGTTCTTATTCGGATTCTTATTTTAGAAATATTCGACTGAATAGATAATATGCGGAAAAAAATATGCGGCCGAATATTCGAAATCGAATATTGGACCGAATACTCATTTTCTATTCGGATTCCAACCGAATACGAATATTCGGCCGACTAAATCGACTTTTAAAAGACTGGGCACATTTGACTCCTGACACCAAGGTGATCTCAGCCATGTAGTTGGCCGGCGAAGCCGTTTCCATCCTATGGGATTTTGAGTTTAATTTTGAATGTGTATTGGTGTTTTTTCGTTGTTATTGAAATTTTGAAAGCTCTACGATGTAGATATATATATAATGCTAAATAGATCTATTTTGAAAGCTCTTTAATAGCGATCATAATTAAGAATTAAGTTTGACTTTACTAATGGATTTCATTGTGTTTTTGTTTTAGCTAGTTGAGCATTACTAAACAGATCGTAAGCATAGAAGTTGAATCCATTATTTTATTTTTATAGAACGGGTTTTATAATTCAATTTTTCTTTTGAAATCTGCCGCAAGTCGTAACCAAAACTTCATTACTGCGCTCTATGTATTCGGCAAGCTATATCGCTGCCGATCTGTTGCTTCTGGCAGATCCTGATCCGATCTGGTAATACTTCGAATTTGATCTAATCTGACCTAATAGTTTAGCTGTCGATTTGTTATGTTTATAGTCTGGATTGGTTAGAGTTACAATATCTATACAACAGTTTTACAAGATTTATCTAATAGTTTTACAGGATATATGCAATAATTTACTTGATTTATGCAATAGTTTTCAGTTCTTATTTTACATATCTAGATTGATTCATGTAGCTTGTTCAGTTTGTATTTCAACTGATGCAATTGTTTTACAAGATTCTTAAAATTATTTTACAGAATTCTTACAATAGTTGTACAGGATTTTTGAACTAGTTTTACATGATTCATGTAATTATTTTACATGATTTTGGCATCTTTACTGATCGTAAAAACTTGTATTGGTAGCCCATCCTCAAACTCAGTATATGGAAATGCAAGGGGTTCATCGTGCTTGCCCAATTCCCACCGATAATTCCGAACAAGATGATGTAGGAAGACGCTTAATTCCATCTTTGCTATCTCTGCTCCGGCACACATACGATTACCACCTCCGAATGGCATAAATTCTATTGCGCTTGTTAACTTGTTCTATATGTAAAAAATAATGGTCCAATTAATTAAGAATTTGTTTGTGATATCAGATATGTAAACGTTGAGGACATTTGTCAGAAATTATAGTTCGAAGTTGTACCAGTACAGTTAATTATTCAAACCCTCACTTATATATTGGTAAAATAATATTGATAGAAAGAAATATTATGTGGTTTTTTATTAGAACCTCCAAAAGATAGAATTGTACCCTAAATTATTTGTGGTTTTTCGTTCATTTATTTGGGTTCAATGGTGTTTTTCTTCTTCTTCATTTACTGACCTGCCACCTCCAAGGATTGAACTCTTGGGGATTTTCGTGAATTGATCCATCCAAATGAGCAGCAGAAAGAATTGGAAGTGCTGTGCAGCCGCGCGGTATGTCATAACCTTCAATATGTAATTTATACAAGTTGGTGTATTACATAATGAACATTTTCACAAAATATATGCAAATACTTGTACTTTTACCTTGGTAATGCACATCTTGAATGGCTTTCCTTGGCACAAATTTAGCAACATTGCCTAGCCTCAAAGTCTCCTTCACAACCTTCATATACCAGCAAGCATGCAATACAATTATTTTAATTTTCGTAATTAGTGTTATATAGTACAATTACTCAATTGGGAATCTAGATTAAGAGTACGTACACATCCTGTGAACTCCATCTGCCTGTAGTCTTCCCAATTTAGTTTAGTTTCTCCTATTTCAGTTTTTTTTCTTGCAATTCCAAGGTGCTCATCCTATTCCAGAAATTAGAAATAAATATCAAGAACTCCTGATATATACATAAAATGCAAACCAAACTATACTTCCTTCTGTTAATGAAACGGTAGGGAATCAATTCAACTAGATAATTGTTTCTCCCACTTTTTTTTTTTTTAATAATATACAACTTATTTCATCATGAGATAAATAAATAATAATATGATGTTTTAAATTGGCAACATTATCTAATATCACCTCGGTTTGAGTATGTTATTTATAAATATAGACTTGTTCCGAAGAAAACATTTGCTTCTAATTTGTAGAGCAGATTTTGCATGCCCGTTGACTAACATATCACTTTCGACTTTAAATGGTAGCTCTGATAAAAAATTTAGTTTACAAGAAAAGAGGAAATTAGAGAGATACTGCTCTGTATTCCCAAAAGAAATTGTTTATTACCAAGTAATTGTTTGAAGGAAGAATGAAACATGAGTAAGAGAATGTAATGCATTAGACAAAGGGAAAATAAAAGTGTTTATAACCCTTAATTCTTGAAATGCTTTTGGGCATTGACCAAGAAAGAAAATGGCGAGAGAAAGTGCGACACTAGTGGTGTCGAAACCACCAAAGAGCATGCTCGAGAGGACATCAAGGATCTGTTCCCTTGATAGCTTTGATTCCGTCAGACACCAGCAAAGCATGTCATTATTTCCTTCCATATATTCTTGCCTAATCATCTCCATCATCCTTGAATTCATCTTGCGTCCAATCTCACTATAAATCACTGATCGGGACTGCATTGACATATCATTTTTTGTAGTAATCTTATTTTTAGTAATGATACATTTTTTTTTTTTTTATAATTATAGAGTTCCAATATAGCTTCCTTTTTTTAAAAGAAGTGATATGTACCTTGAGAGCCTTCCAATATGCAGTTCCAGGGAATTTGAGAGGTATAGATACTGTCCCTGGCATGAAAGTGGTATATTCTCTCCGGATCTTCTCTGTTTCTGGCTTTCCAGGCTCCATGCTCAGGATATTCTTCGCCATCATATAAAATGTGAACTGCATAGATAAAAATACAATACAATGTTCACTGAAGAAGATTTGTACATCAATCAGTAAGCATTGTTGTTAATTCTATAGTTTGTATATATGCTTGATTAATTTATAGAATGTTACTCTGTGTGCTTTAATAAATTAATTTTAGGCCAGTTAGTCATTAGTTATGGTATATATGTATTGGGGGATATGATACTTTAATAAGAGTAAAGCTAGCGTGTGACATGCTCACCAAGAAAGTTTGGTGAGCATAACTCCAAAAGTATATCGGATCGACGTCAAATGTCAAATCCAAACCGTTGAAATCTATGTACTTCATGAGTGATGCATATATATGCAAAATTTTGAAAGTTTCAAGTTTATTTGCTACACGGTCAAGTGGTTAAAGAAATGAACATTTTATTATAAGTTATTTTATATATTCAATTTTTATTATTTCTTTGACCACTTGACCGTGTAGCAAATAAACTCGAAACTTTCAAAATTTTGCATGTATATGCATCACTCATGAAGTACATGGATTTCAACGGTTTGAATTTGACATTTGATGTCGATCCGATATACTTTTGGAGTTATGCTCACCAAACTTTCTTGGTGAGCATGTCACACGCTAGCTTTACTCCTTTAATAATATATTGATATATACGACAATCCTAAGACTACATTACAATTTTGGCCTATTAATGTTACTATTGTGCAAAGTACTAATATCTCATGTCTTTTATACCTCAATCGTGCCTCACATTATTATTTTCTAAACATCTGTTCCCAATAACTCAATATGATATCTATATTAAAATATTATTGCATACCAAATTTTATATTTTTTTTAGATAGCTATAAAATCACTAATTTTCTGAAAATTCTAGACCATCCAAAAACAGTGATTTTGTACCTATCCAGAAAAATAGTAAAAAGGTTCCAAGAACTATATAATTTTTTGTCTCGAAACACATTTCAATATGAAGATCTTGTTTAGCGTTCGGATCGACTGTTTGGACTCTCAAAACGGAGATAAGATATTTGAGAACTAGAGGATGCATCTTGAGCCATTTCAACCCTCCTATTGTTATATTACATAATATAATTTAGCTACCTACCTTTCTGGCCTCCTCTCTAGCAGAAAGGCACAAACCATCCTTCCATGTGTTAATAATGAGGAGCGCGAGCTGCTCTATATCCGGCAACAAATGAGTACGCAACCTGTCGCTAGACAGGAATTTTAGTATAATATGTCTCAGTTCTTTGTCTCTCGCTGGTCAGATTTATTATTGACCACTCTCCGAAGATCTGCATAAAACTGTCCGGATAAGATGCTTCGAAAAACCGCCCCTCGTTTTGAAGTATAAACCGGTTAAACTCTGCATCGGCTGAGACTATTGTTGGTCTGCCCAAGATATTTGATTTGAAAATCTTCCCATATCTACAAATTAAATCCAGTGGTTGATGTGTTTATTAGGTGTGCGTGAACTATTATTGGGTAAAATGCAAATTCTCTCATTTAGATTTCTATTGAAAGTTAATATCCCCATCAAATTATTGTATTCCTTATAATTGTTATTAAATTAAATACGCAAGTAGCACTTCTTTTAGATTATACAAATGCCAAATAAAAGGGTTAAAAAACCTTTTCATTGTTATTGATTCATTTTAGTTTTAAATCTGATGTAAGAATTTCTCGTAAATTTTAAATTTGGAATGCTTCACTCTCATATTTATCAAAAAAAAAGAAAGAGAGATCGAGATTTTGATATCTAGTTACATAGGGAAACAAAAATTTGGATATAATGTCAACATTTGTACCTAAAGCCTAGTCCCGTAATCACATGTTGTGCGCATGAGCAAATTACATAGTACCAGATGCTAAATGTACATATTTGCGCATCTCTGTTTAGCAAAATGCAGTAGCAACTCAGCATGCTATAATTTTTAGGGCGGCTAATGACTAAGGTTCGGTTCAAATTCGGCTCGGTTCAATGAAAAAAGTAAAATGATTCGGTTCTAATTTGGTTCGCTTTTGAAAGAAAAAAACTCAGCTCGGCTCATGTAAACACTTAACTCGACTCGGCTCGGCTCGTGAGCCGGCTCATATTTTCACTTATTAATTTCTAAAAGTCTTGTAATAACCCCCTATTAAGAGGACTTCGGCTGGAATTAAATAGAAAATTGATTGGGCTTTTCTTGTCGGACTTAGCTATCAATCAAATAACATGAAAATGAGTTTGGTCCCAGGCCGAAAACAAACTTTAAAATTTGAAAAAAAAATTTCAACTTTCAACTTTCAATTTTTTTTTAAATTTCAAAGTTTATTTTCGGCCTGGAACTAAACCCATTTTCATGTTATTTAATTGATAGCTAAGTCCGACAAGAAAAGCCCAATCAATTTTCTATTTAATTCCAGCCGAAGCCCTCTTAACAAGGGGTTATTACAAGACTTAGGACCTGTTCGGCGGATTGATGGGAATAGAAATAGGAATAGGAATAGGTATTAAAAATTTTGAACTGATTTTTACTGTTTACGTGGAAAATAAAATTCAGACTGAATTTTTTTTTCCCACGTGAACAGTAAAAGTTGGAGCTGCCGCCGAACATGACCTTATAGAAATTAAGAAGTAAAAATATAAGTCGGCTCGCGAGTCGAGCTGAATCAAGCCGAACCGAGCCGAGTTTTTTTCTTTCAAAAGCAAGCCGAGTCGAGTTCGGACTTTTTTCAATTTCAAGTCCGTTTTGTTATGAAATATTGAGCCACTCAACTCATTGATTCACGAGCCTGCTCGACTCATTAGCAGCCCTAATAATTTTGTGCCAACTGAAAAATTTCTAGGATCCTTCTAAAATATAACCATACTGTGATCTTATATTTTTGCAATATTCATGTGGTTGACAAAATGTTGGAAAGAAAAAGTGCTGGAACAACTGAGAGGCCGACAATATTAATTGGTTACACATAAGTTTGCAGATATTTTTTTTTTTTGAAAAATAGTGGTATTTACTACCGATTTCATTTGAAATTTAAAATCAGTACATATCTGACCTGATACCAAAATCAAATACGGCGAGTCTGTACAACTGTTCAAAACAATAGTATAAGTTTGCAGATATAACAATACAATAAATATAATTAGACACATGATCATTAATTAATTTAATTACCTATGGATATGGCTTTCCATATATCGACCGAGAGAAGTGGAAGGATGTTGCTTAATAAATGCGAAGATTTCTCCAAAAAAAGGCCATCCCATGCTTCCGGGTGGGAGATTTGGTCGACTCTTTCTTTTTCCATGCTTTTCATAGAGAAAAAGCATTGCAGAAAGAACAAGGAGCAGAATGAGAGAGAAAGTTGAAAGATTAAAGGGTGCATCCATCTTGTGAGATTGAGAGAGTGAGGGAATGAGGCCATTTGGGCTGAATTTAAAGCTCAAAAACAAGGGCCTATATTAAATTCTTGTAATTAATAACGGCTTTCTTGAAATATGACTCAATAATTGCTTCCATGAACAATAATATTTATTAAACATTCTGATTTTGATTTTGATGCCAATGATGATTATGTTCCCTCAAGCATGAATTATTAATCTCCAAAAAACTTTTTTTTGTGTACAAGTTCATAGTTTTTTTATATGCGCAATAGCTAGCAAATACGGATGCTAGCTCATTATAAATGTATTTTAATAACAAATAAGAATCATACACGGTTTTAAAATTTAAACCGTGTGTGAAAGGTATACACAAACGGTTTTTATGAAAAAAAATACTTATGTGAATTGGTTTGCGAAAAAAATTCCGTGCCTTTTTAGGAGAACGTACATGGTTCAATAACAGTTTACATTTTATCCACTTTCCTATACTATGCAGTCATACTCCTTTCGGAACCATGTAAAATTATCCTTTTTACCGTGTACGTATAATAGTCTATTATGTACTAGTGCTTTCAATATTTCATTACTTTCATAGCATTTTGGATCTACAAACTTTTCATTACTAATCCATGACTGTCTATAGTTGAAAGGGGAGGTTCTTTCCATAATTAAACTCTCTCCATTTTGAGATCCAAAACTGAAGACCCATATGAAGGGTGGTTTAATTTCCACTCTTAAATTTAATAACATAATTTATTGAACACGCTTGTTGCAAGGGCAGTAGTTATCATATTAATAAGACCATGTGACTTGAACCACTAATATATATTTGGATCTGGCAGTCCTTGATTGAGTGTACAAATTGAAATATTATTTTATTGCTTGATTTGTGAAATTGAGGATTGATTGTGAAATTGTTCTTGTTCTTCCACATTTATCAAATCAACCAATCATTATCAAATCAATACTGATCACTACTGCTAAAATAAATTAGCAGATGAACACGGAGAATTTCTATAATATATATTACATCTTTCACATTTAGAAAGAGATTTTGTCATATCCTGGAATATATATTTTAAAATTAATTTCCTTAACTATATTTATTTTTTAAAATATTTTATTCATAATTTTCCTTTCATATGGAAATGAAATATTTGGTCCGTGTTTGATTTTTACATTTGACATCCTGCGTTTAAATTTAATTCAATAACAGTCTTATTCATGATATGTTCCTTAATCTCTAAATATATATATCTAAATAAAATACTGTAATGTTCTTATAAAACAACCTTTATCGAAACGTAGATTCACATGTGCTTTAATGAAATCTTGATTATATTAATTGGTGAAATTCTAAATAACATTTCCTCTAATTGTCCCTCAGTTTCAAATTAATTTCTAAAATATTTTGTAAATTTCCTCAGTTCAAAATTTTAAGAAAAAAATGAACATAGAATTGTTGTACATTTATCTAGTATACATGTTCACAATTTGGAAACATATATTATTTGTAGTTCAATATATAAAGAAATATATATATCAAAAAAATTATATATATATATATATATAGAGAGAGAGAGAGAGAGAGAGAATAAGGCTACAACAGCAAAATAAAAAGAACAAATTGAGCAAAACCCTCATAGCACAATGCCACAACAGCAAAAAGTAGTATCAGCGACCGGTGCAGTCGCCAGTCACTGAAAAAAATTTCTTCCAAAAAAAAAAATAAATAATAACTAGTTTTGGTGACCAATATTTTGAGAGACCGTATCAACGACCCATTCTCTCCCGGTCACTGAAAGTTGTGGTTAAAAAAAAAACTCGATTTTGCACGCTAGTATTGATATCGCTCGCCACCCCTTTTCTCCACGTGATTCCGCCAGATCTAAGAAACCCTCTCCTCCGCGCCACCCCTCGTCTCTCCTCCGTGTAAACGAGATTTTGGGAGGAGCTCCGCCAATCCACTACTACCTCCTCGCCTCGCAGCTCAACCAACGCGAGGAGCTCCGCCGCTCCACACCACCCCTCTCCTCTCCTAAGATTAACACCGAAAAACCAAACTCTGCCTTACGTAAAGTTGCCAGCTGCCTTGAGAAATCCCTTGCCTCCTTGTCTCCTCGTCAGCTCCCTAAGAAATCACTCGCCACCTCTTCAGCTTAGTCGGTCTCAAGTCTGTAAAACTGCATCAGTGATCGGAATGACGTTATCAGGGTATCAGTGACGATTTATATATTGGCGACCGGCAGGGGCGGATTTATGTATAGATCAGGGGGTGCTAAGCCACCCTATGATTTTAAAATTCTTAATTATATATATTAAACTTTTGAGTTTATTGAACTTTTATATAGTCTAGCATCCCTCATAAAATAACAAATGTTTGTTAGTAGTTTAGTGGTTTGAGTTCTAGTTGTTATGTGTGAGGTCATGATTTCAATTCCCACTAGCCACATTTTTAAAAATTTTTTTTTCATATATTATATTTTATAGATTAGCCCCCCCCCCATTTACATATGTGACCAAATTTGATCACTGATACCCATATGCAACCGGCGTAGTTATTATTAGCGACCAAATTTCCGGTCGCTAATAATATTTTTTTTCTGTAGTGTAGCAAGACTGCTTTGATTAATATATCTCTTGACGAGATGTTGGTGGGAAGTGTCGACTACTTCAAGGAGAGCAACGTCGAGCACCTCTAGCGGTCGTAAAGCCTTGGTTCAGGTTAGTTGTATTCAATCTTCTCATGATATTTTTGTTGTTTGATGTGAAAATCCTTTTTTAGGAGAACTAATTCGACTGTGCAATGTGCAGTTATATATAGTAAAACCTGGTCCAATTCTCACCTTGTTTATAATAGTATTATATCTAGGTCTGATTGCTCAGTTATTCTAAGAAACCAAGCCGGGTCTGAGTTTTGAGAACCAAACCTTATTTTTGGATGTATTTGTAAATTAGAAAATATAAAGGTTTAATACATAAAAATTCAATGCTATCTTTTGAAAAATAATATAATAGGATGGGAAAATAAATGAAGACGTGGCACTCATTATATGTGTCTCTTTGCATGAAAACGACTCTTCATCTGATTCTTTTGACCACCGTTAAAAATTCCTTTATGAAGTTATTTAGTTTCACTTTATCGGATTTGAAAGAAAAAAAATAGAGGAAACCAAAGAAAAAATAGATAAAAGATGGAAAAGATGGAAGAAAAAAGAAGAAGAGATATTTTGATAAATTGTGATATTGAGTCATGTTTGATTGAAATTCTGATTATGTCGCGTTGATTCTAAATAATCGTTGCAGTTCAATTTGGATTTATGAATTGATTGCTATTAGGTAATCAGATTTCTCTATAATATGTGTTTTTGTTTTGATCGTTGAATTATATTTTGAATTGGGTGTTGGATTATGATGCATATTTAACGGGATAGCGGGTCAGAGGTTCGAATTTGATTTGTAAAATGATATGATTTTGTATTATGAGATATTGTGAAATGAAATGATACATATATTGTGTGACTTGTTTTATTAATAATCCAAACACAGGTGCTATCGTCAATTCATTATGTATTCATATTTTGATATGAATTTGTGTGGATTAATTCAGTCTATTTGAATGGTTGTTTAAATAAGCCAATTATAGAAAAGTTTGTCGTTAAATAATCAGTTAGTGAGCTTTGTAGTTTACTATGTATTGTTTTTGTTTATTATTTTTTGTTGCAATGTAGGTTGACATACATGATATTGGATGGATGCGAGAGTGCCTCTTTTGTCGCAACTCCTGGCCCGGTGACGGGATCGTGACAATTTTAGTATCAGAGAATTCGTTCCTCGAACTATGTTTGGATTCAAGTTTCGTTTGTTATCAATATTCTGTGCGAATCTTGATTTTTCTGATTTATGAGGTCAATCCGAAAAGTTTTGAGTGATTCCGGTTGATTATCAATTTCATAATATTTGTTACTTGTGGCACTGTTTCATTATTATCTAGTATATATTTATCTATCTGATATGAATTTATATTAGTATTGAGTTTAAATATAAATGAATGTATAAAAATTAAGTTAATTTGATTCAATTTGATTAATTATCTCCTCTGATTGATCTGTAATTTGATAAATTCGATTTGATTATTGTATATTATGTTCCATTTGATTTGAATATTTCGTTTGAATTTTGAGGATAATTCTTTTAAAGTGGAGGAAATTGTAACATCCGGTAATTTTAATTACTTATATGAAATTTATTTTTGGATGTATTTATAAATTAGAAAATATAAAGGTTTACTACATAAAAATTCCCGATTTTTTTATTTATATCCAAAAAATAACTACTTCAGCGTTGAATTTCGAAAACTACCCAATCTGGTTACCTAGTAACCGGATTTTTATTTTTTTTTTGGTTACCCAATTCCCAGATTAGTGAAATGGGTCTGGTTATTGGTTAACCGGAAATGAGCAAAAAGTTTGGTATGGTATATGTCCGGTTAATGGTGCACCGGTTTTGTGTTTTTTTTTTTTTTTTAAAAAAAACAGAAATTATTATTATTTTTTTATTTTTTGTATTAAAATATTAGAAATGTTGAATATATTTCTTTGAAAATAGATAGAATACAATATAATTTGATTTATTAGAAAGACTGCAACAAATAACCCGGATCAATATTTTTCAGGTCGGATTTTTCGCGGCTGTAAGAAAAATTAATATATTTCTTTATGTGTTATTGGAAAAAAATAAAAATGCTTAGATTCCGAGTTATTGATCCCGGTTCAAAAATCACTTCTATGTAATCTAGAAAATATTATGATCTTTCTAGTACATTTAATTTATTAAAAGTTATATCTATTTTGAAAAAAAACAAAAACTTTAATTTATTTAATGATTATTATTCAAAAATAATTCTCAAAATATATACAACTTTTAATAAATTAAATGTACTAGAAAGATCATAATAATTTCTAGATTACCTAGAAGTGACTTTTGAACCGGGATCAATAACTCGGAATCTAAGCATTTTTATTTTTTTTCCAATAACACATAAAGAAATATATTAATTTTTCTTACAGCCGCGAAAAATCCGACCTGAAAAATATTGATCCGGGTTATTTGTTGCAGTCTTTCTGATAAATCAAATTATATTGTATTCCATCTATTTTCAAAGAAATATATTCAACATTTCTAATATTTTAATACAAAAAATAATAAAAAAAATTTATGTTTAAAAAAAAAAAAAACCGGTGCACCATTAACCGGACATATAACATACCAAACTTTTTGCTCATTTCCGGTTAACCAATAACCGGACCCATTTCACTAATCCGGGAATTAGGTAACCGGAAAAAAAATAAAAATCCGGTTACTGGATAACCGGATTGAGTATTTTTCGAAATTCAACGCCGAAGTGGTTATTTTTTGTAATTTGATTTATTTTTTGGATATAAATAAAAAAATCGGTAAAAATTCAGTGCTATCTTTTGAAAAAAAAAATATAATAGGAAGGGAAAATAAATGAAGCCGTGGCACTCATTGCAACGTGGCTCTTTACATGATCAACTCTTCATCTAATTTTTTTTACCACCGTTAAAAATTCCTTTATAATGGGTTATTTAGTTTCACTTTATCAGATTAGAAAGAAAAAAAGAAGTACAGAAAAAATATAGATAAAAGAGAAAAAAATGGAAGCAAAAAACGAAAGAGGCATTTTGATAAATTGTGATATTGAGTCATATTTAATTGGAATTCTGACTACGTCGCGTTGATTCTAAATAATCGTTGCATTTTAAATTGGATTTCTGAATTGATCGCTATCATGTAACCGGACTTCTTTATAATATGTGTTTTTATTTTGTTTGTTGAATTGAATTTTGAATTGGGTGTTGGATTATGATGCATATTTAACGGGATAGCGTGTCATGTCCCGACAACGGAACAGACAACCTAGCCTACCACGCTCATTTGTGCAAGGCGATCATATTCTCATACTCAACATATACATACATATATACGCTACTAATGTCAGAAAAAAAGGTAGAGAGACGAAATAAATTGCATTGGTCTTATATTATACATATTATACATGTATAGAAAGAAAATGAAATAAATCTGCTATAGTGTAAATAAGTACAATCAGAGTACTACAACAGATTCATTTGACAAGAAATGTTTTCAAAACAAAACACTTCTTTGTGACTAATACCGCGACCCTTCATTTGGCAATCTCAATCTCACGTCTTGGGGCTTCGTACTTGGAACCCACCGAAGTGGAAAGGATGAGAGATGGTAAATCTCCTGATGCGATATTCCTGATGCGATATTCAGTTTCAATCGAGTTATTTTTAAAACCCAAAATAAAGAGAAGAACGATAATCTAAAAGACATAATCTAATTTGACAACTATAATCAGTCAAGCAAAATAAACAACAATTCACTTTATGAAAGACTCAAGTACCCCAATAAAAATCTAAGAGCTAGAAAATCAATCAATAAAATTATAACAATCAAACTTAACAAGATATAATAATATGAAATTCTTATGTATCAAGACAAATGCTCTAATGTTAAGATGCATATGTTTCAAGAGTTCATTTCAATTTACTTGTACTACCTCATTGTCTAAATATGTTTTATCATTCGTTAATCATGTAAAATTGCACAACAGTTCAAATTTACTATAGGTAGGGATAATAATACTATAGTATGATGGGGAAATTCACATGGAGCGCTCCATGCCTCGATCATGCGCTACACATAACAACGCCTATATGATATGATTGCACGCTACACATAACAGTGCCTACGCGATCGACTGAAACTCATATTTGATTTCAGGGGCGGAGCCAGACATTTACCGAATGGGGGTCAAACACATACCTAAAAAAAACTTCTGGATATTTTCTTGAACAAACTTCAATTCGCCGTGTCATGTCGAAGTGCAGGGTCATCTGGATATTTTCTTGAACAAACTTCAATTCGCTTTGACGGTTGAGAAGTGGATGCATTTTGAGGCCCTCATTTTAGAAATTTCTCCATTTACCTTCTATATTTTAGAGACCAATGAATTAAACAAGGCATCTCTTATAGAGTTAAACAAGGCACCTCTTTACTTATGTTATAGTCTAGGTCAGAAATTGCCGTTTGGTTTATGAAAATGCAAAAAATATGTACATCTTATTACTGATTTGCAATTATTATGCCAATTGAGAAGATTGTACATAGAATCAACAATAATGAAATTATGGATCAATTACCACAAGTCAGTAGCACTCCTACAAATTAATTCAAGTATTCAACCATAAAATAGTTACTAATTTACATATCAAGAAATTGATTTAAGGGATAACCAAAACATGACACAGTTGTAATTCAAGTAATCAATGCTTAATATTGAAGATGTCACCAGAAAATACAAAGAGGTCAAGAGAATAATCTAACTCAGTAAGTCAAAACAAGATATTATAAAAGAGATGTCTCACCGTGACATGTGTTGTTGATCTTTTTTTTTTATTAAATAAATTTTCTAAACTGATAGATGTTCCTCAAAATTATACACAAGTTATTCTTTCCTGAAATAAAATGGGGGTCAATAGTGTTAAAATTTCACAAAAATTATGGGGGTCAAATTTCATGTACCTATAATATTTTAGTATAATTTATACATGAGAACTATATTTTTTTTACTAGTTTTTGAAAAAAAATGGAGGTCAATTGACCCCATTCTCTTCAAGTGCATCCGCCTCTGTTTGATTTTAAGTCTGCGCTACACATAACAATGTCTATATGACCTCAATCACGTGCTACACATGACAGCGCCTGCATGCATGATTGGTATATTTCAGAATTGAGTTCAAACATGCGCTACACATAAGTTTATATGAGTTATGCGCTGGAGTTTATACTTTGGGGTGAGTTGGAGTTTATATCAGTGGTGCTCAGATATTTATATCATTGGTGGTCTGATTTTTGTATCAGTGGTGCGCTGGTATTTATGGACAGGACTCTTGAATTATACTTGTTTATACATGCATGGGTTGTGCTGGGGTTTATATGAGTTGTGCGCTGGTGTTTATACCCAACATAACTGGCACACAACATGACAAACAAATATACCTTGTCTTCAAAACTTGGCAACCAAAATTCTAACAACAAAAATGTTCGACTAAAGAAAAGATAATGCAAAATATCGCGATTTGTTTCTGTGTTCAGTCATTTTTCCAACCAAATTCTATTCAAATTAATCCATGCAAAATCTAAATTAAAACTCCATAACAAATTCCATTCAAATCCAAATTCTATTCAAATCCATTCATTGTCGGAACATTCCTTTATATCATGAGCTCATAGCATTACAATGGGGGAGTATATATATATTTGACAGGTGGTCTCCTTGTGCATCGTGAGTAAAGACCATCTTCTGGGGGAGCCTGCGGTGGTGTAACCTGACCAACACCTCCTCCTCCTGTTTTGATGATAAAAAAATAAAGATTATAGTATATTATAAATGATACCATAAAGACTATAGTAGATAAACCTCACCTTCTTGAGGAGGTTTATCTTCAACATCATCTTGCTCTCTATCATCCCCAGAATCTTCATCCTCACCTTCTTGAGTTTTATCTTCAAAGTAGTTCAGTTTTTGCACTCTATCATGATCAACTTGTTTTGAAATGTATTGACAAACAGGGTACTTGAAGACCATGTAAAGGGGTGCCATTTGAACAAGCAATTTCAATTTAGCCAATGACTTATTTTTCATAGACTTCTCATTGTTGATTGCTCCCAAATAAGCAATTGATTTGAAATTTATCACCAAAATCTCCGTTTCTATTAAACTATCTTTTATATCAGACACACCAGGTACAGCTATTTTTTCTAGAGTTGCAGCTATTTGCTCCCTGTGGTACTCCTACTCCCAATTGTGGAATCTTGGTATACTACCATCGCACTTCTCAAATTTAGTTAACTGTAGATGTTCATAGAACCAAGTCTACAAAAAGAAACCAATACAATTTATTATAGAAATATATACAGAAAGCTGATATTAAGATTAAGTTATGTTTCATTGATATGGTGTTCATAAGAGGTGTTTATACCAGTTTAGGTCTGGTGTTCATACCATTTCAGATCTGGTTTGGATAAGTTAAGAGCTGGCGTTTATAGTAGTTAACCTGGTATTTACAACAGCGATGAACTCATGTTTATAACAATTATGACATGGTGTACTATTTTTGGGGATCAAGGTTTTTTCTGGGAGATTAGCATTTGCTTTTTATGAGAAATTTCAAATAATGCGCTGGGATTAAGGAGAAGTTAACTCTAAAGTCATTTTTTTGGAAACCACAAAACTAATGGGCCAGGAAAAGAACAGAAAAATGCTAACTGGGCCTTGATGGGCCTGAGGGAGGAAGAGGGGGAAATGGGCCCGAAGGAGGAAAAGGGAACAAAGTGCTAACTGGGCCTCAAGGCCTGGAAAAAGAGCTTTTTCAAGGCCCACCGCCAGGATATGAATTTCCAATTTATAACTTGGCCCAATCTCAGCACGCAATTTGCTTTGCGTTCACCCTTTTCCTCCATAAAAAATATTTGTTAAGAACACACAGTTCTCAGTACATGTACCGCATTCACCTGTTTACTTAAATATAGGTATCCGGCATAAAATATAGGTAGGCCTGGTTCATATGTACATTCAAAATTGTTGAACTTGCACTTTTGACCTCTAAATAACTTGTTATAAACACCTTATATATCTATGCATGCAAAATACTTGTGTGATTGGTGTTTTATTAATTAAAACATTAGCTGTAGTTAAATTACAAGATTCCTGAACATTTTTGTAAATAAATTGTGTAGAAATGCTATCTTATATGACATCTAACAAAATGCATGACATAAATCTTACATTTCTCACTTTCCAAGCACTAATAAATCTTTGATCTAATGACTGAAGGCACTGTTCTCTATATAGGAAGTCACAGATTTGATATCTGAAAAAAAAGAGTTCTTTATGAATATTTAAAGGTAGAAAACTTATTCTTCATCTCTATCGTAAAATCAGTTAAACGACTATGCATAAATTTTATCTTAAAAATTAAGAACTTATCTTCATTTTTCCTTAAATATAACATTAGTTCGCATATATAAAGATCAGATTCTATCCAATGGCCTGTTTCAACTTTAAAAAAATCTCAGCCCAAAACTTGTTCTCATTCCAAAACCCAAAAACAGTTCGGCCCAATATATTAGTAGCATCCCGACATCACATCACATTTTTCTAATTTTTTACATGTGACGAAAATGCCAATCAAAATTGAGTTATTAGTCTACCTCTCGAGTCTGACCCCAATCTGTTTTTTTTTTTTGAGGAAAATCAGGCAGCGGCTGCCGAGTCTGACCCCAATCGCCATCAATCTATCCATGTGAGCCCCAAATCGTATCAATCAACCAATACGCATCCGATTTCGATTCGCATCTCAATTTCAATTCCTCTCTCCACACCTTTCCCCTTTCCCTTTCATTTCCTTTTCGCCTTCCTCTCCTCCCCAAACCACGAAACCCTAACCCTAACCCTAAATCCGACGTCCTAGGGTTCCGACGATACGGCGCCCAAGTAGTATAGTGGTTGCTCAGCCATGAGTTCTCCCGAGGGGAACAACTGGGTCTTCGATTGCCCCCTAATCGACGACTTCTCCGCCTCCAGCGCCGGCTTTCTGTGGGCCCCACCTCAGATCAACGCCCAGGGTACGGAAACTCAAGGGTAAGTTTCTTGTCTAGTTCTATCTTCGATTGGGTTGATCTTAGCTGTAGTAATCACTAATCAAGCTGTACATGACTGGTTGTAAAATTAGAGAAGTAGGTCTTTTCTAAACTGATCTGAATATCTCTTGGTTTTGGGAAAATTAGGAGTTAGTCCCTGAACTTTACTCAAAAGAACCAAATTGGTCCTTCAACATTCATTTGAAGCAAATTAGTTCGCAGGATTTTAAATAGAACCATAAATTGGTTTTGCCATTTATTCCCCATTGTCAATTCGTTATTGATGCCTTATCTCCCTGCCTTTCTCGTCTCAGTTCTTCTCAAGTTGATCTTCAACATTATCAGTTGCTGTTTGACTTGTGATTTGTTGCACAAAAATTACAAGTCAAAAAGTGAATTTATACTATATTAAATTGAGATATGATTGTGGAGAAAAACCTGGAACAGCAATAGCTGGCTGTCCACCTATTGCTACTCTATATAAATGTCTGAATACAAGCCAACACATTCTCAACTCCTGTTAGTAATATCTCTGGTCGTTGCAGTGCTTTCAGGTTAGAACGAGTGTTTATGTGGGGGGTTGGGTGTTGCGCCTTCGTGTTAGATGGTGCCTTTATTTTTACTTTTTCTGGTGCTGTTCTCTGAAGAATTGTGATAAGTGCATGTTAAAAGGGGGCAAAAAGGTGATAAACTCTGAAGAACATTAAATAGATGCGAGTGAGCTTTTAGAGCAGTAGAGACGGAAGGATTAATTGTGGCACTTTTGATAATTTTTAAGGACCATTTTGGTTTTTTATCGGAAGTTCAAGGACCAAACCTGAATTTTCTTTATAGGCTTTACATGAACATTAGCAAAGGTTTTTCATTTATTGTTTCTATTGTTGGTTTATTCTTTTTGATATAGTAAGTCAAGTATTTTCTGCGAAGTTTGTATACACTTGAGAAAGCCTTTTGATGTGATATCTCATTAACTTCTTCTTTTTTATTTTTAGAGTGGAAATAAATGCCTCATCTGAAGATCTGAACCAAAGCAAGGAAACCAGCTTGAATAAACGGTTTGATTCACTTAATTAATTGTTAGTTAACATAAAAACATCCACTTTCTTGTGTACAATCAATTTGAATTTAGAATTTGTTATGAGTTTTAGTTCTAGGACAGAATCATGCAGCCAGCCGAGTTCTAAGGCTTGTCGGGAGAAGCTAAGGCGGGACCGCCTTAATGAAAGGTACGTGCTTTAACAATAAATATTGTTCCGTTTTTACTTATTTATTTGCTATACTAAGCCTTTCTTAACTGTACCAGATAGGAAGAACAAGAAATGTGAATTATTAACCTGACCTGACCAGTTGACACTTACCTGACAGTCCAACATGCCGGGTTTTGGTTGGAAGCTCAATTAAAAATAATAGTCAAATCATATTGTAGACCTTTTTAGATCTCACAATATTTGACAATATGGCATAATTTAACTGACAGGTTTGATATATGTTGACATTTCTTTGATCAAATCGTATTGCTGTTGCACCTGGTTTTCAAAATTTGAAAAAAATGCTGTGCCCAATTATGCACCTATAAAGAACTGGCACAAGAAAAATATGAAGCCTGTTGAGAATAAATCATGTTTCAAATAAACAGTTATAGTTACATAAGTTGATTGAGTTTGTTCAGCGATAAGCTTGTATGGTTTTCCAAATACCGATTTCTACAAATTGATCTCTCATTTTATGTTTTAAAATATTAAAAAAGGTTTTTGGAGCTGGGATCTGTTCTGGAACCAGGAAAGACTCCTAAAATGGACAAGTCAGCTATTATAAATGATGCTATACGAATGGTCACTGAATTGCGTGGTGAATCTAAGAAATTGAAGGAGTCCAATGAGTCTCTCCAAGACAAAATCAAGGAGCTCAAGGTTTTATTTTCTTGTGCTGGTTAATATTTTACTTCATACGTCAGTTTATAGCGATATATATTCATTAATATAAACAGGGGGGGTGGGGGTTGGGGGTGTCTTGCAGTGCATTTCTTTCATTTTTAGGGGTTATGTGATGTTTTGAGTTTGTGCAGAGGGGGTACTATAAGCAATTAAGCATAAATTTTCAGCTTGTGCAGAGGTACTATAGACAGAAATTGAGGCTCTTAAGATGAAGTGAGATCTTTGAATAAAACTATTTAGTGCCTCAGTATCAGCTTCAATTTTGATTGATCTTTTAATTATCAGGCTGAGAAAAATGAGCTGAGAGATGAGAAACAGAGACTGAAAGCTGAGAAAGAGGCACTAGAGCAACAAGTCAAGTTGCTCAGTGCAACCCGGCCCCACATGCCGGTCATACCTGCACCTGCATTTTCTGCGCCAGGTGCAGTTGCAGCAGGTGGTGCTGGGGCTCACAAGCTGATGATGCCGATCATAGGCTACCCTGGCTTCCCCATGTGGCAATTCATGCCTGCTGCTGATGTGGACACTTCTCAGGACCCTGAATCATGCCCTCCCGTCGCTTGATCAAATGGCGAGCACAATTCATCTCATTTGTTTGGTCTCTCAAAATGCTCTGTTATTTTGTTGTGTTGGTGATAACCTTTTGCAGTTCTATTATGTAGTATATAATTATGTAATATGCACAAGCTGGATTTAGAAGCTTTTTGTTCTCTGTCATGGGATATGTTTTACCTTAGGATGGCAGGTGCCTATGTGGCTAAAATTTGTACATTAACTGTTCTAATAAGGTATGTCTTGGCCAGCCCTCTAATGCAAACTTTAATCAACATTAGATGTTGATCTCTTCCAAACTTTTTGGTATCTTTTCTCTGTATTTATTTTCATTTTTCTTGCATTGCTGGTACAAACCTTTTGTTGGTACTGCCTCTGTGCCCCAACGCTAGAAAATTGGTATATCAGGCATATGCGCTGACACAAGATAATTATAATGAATCAAATGTTTGCATTTGAATGGTTAATGGTTGAAAACTGGAAGGATAAAGAAGAATTACAATAATCAAAGTCTTCCAAGTAATAAAATGTACCATATCTATCTATAGATATAATCCTGGATATTCGGTTACTGTATATGAACAGTATCATCTACAGTTCCATCCCAATTCTCATATGTTTTTGACGGTTTGTGATTTAGGCTGTTTTATCCATCATTATTCTATGACAAGTGGGTCCTCTTTTAGATAGATTAGTTTATTTCTTTCAGATTTTCATAAAAGAACTTTCCAGCACCTCCATCTTCTCCACCTTGCGCTAAATCCCTCTCCTCAAAACTTGTCCTTTTTTCCTCTGCAAAACATGGAGTCATTCTTCTCTCTATTTTGCGCAGCGCTGTCCATCTCCGCCGAGATATCTTCTCCTGTTGCCACTCGTTTTTGCGGTTCCCTCTTTTCTCTAATCTCTGTGTCGTGAGGAGCTCCTCTGCAAGAACGAGGTTAGCTTGCTTCCACGTTCTCCATTCTTTTACAAGATAGATATGGCTGCTTACGTTGGTTTAGTTACATTGTTTGCTTAAAAATTATTTGTTGTCTATTGTATCCAATTATACGTTTAGGGTTTTCTGCAATTGGGTAAAAAAATCAGCATCTACAAACCAAATTCCATGTATACTGTTTGTCAATCTTTTATTCTAATATTTTGAAATATCAATTATTGCCCAAAATGGAAACTTGAAATGCAAAATCAAATTGTGGAGAATGAATGGAAACCAAATTTACGCTTAAGAAATAATGACCAAACAAAAGGGAATTTCTCATTTCGGAAAGGTGCTAACAGAGATTGAATAAATTATTTTTCAGTTTAAACTCATTTCCCCACAATATTTCTTTCCTTTGCATAGACAGTCGTTTGAGATGATAAAAAGTGCACCGATAAATGCCGTTCTTTTTTTCTACTTTATGGTGATTAATCCTTATTGACTTCATACAAATTCCTTTTTATGGACTCACATTTTTTAATTCTTTGTTGTTTTTCTTCTGCAGTTTTAACATCTATCTTTGTCAATACAACACAACACCTTCGCTTTGTCTACAGCTATTAAGGTCTCTTTCTAACCTTTTTTTAATTTCAGAAAATATATTATCAAAACTACTAAGAAAGCTTAGTGTATTTTTCCAAAATTGTTGCACTGCCACACAATCAGATGAAATTTTGTATGGAAAAATATTGTTGGCTCAGAAAATATATTATATGATTGTATGGTTCCTATTTTTTCACAAACAGGTCTAAAGCAGTCAACAATAGGGATTGTGTACTCGTAGTGAAGAAAAGGATCTACTATAAAACTTGGGTGATCTTAACTTAAACACAACCACACAATCAGATGAAGAATTAGAACTATGATGCTATACAGTACAAAATTTAATCTATTGTTCTTAAATCCGGTGATAGAATTATAGAAAATGCCAGCATTCGAGTAGATCAAACTTTCATGTACTATGAGAGGTAATGTTATTATAGCACAACCTTTTTTTTTTCATCCTTCTTGATAGGATTATGAATCCACGATTGAAGCATTCTCTATCTGACTATCTTGAGCTGTGGGCCTTATGGTAGGGTACACTTGTATTTTCTTTACAAAATAGAAATAATCAGACAATTTAATGAAAATATTAGACCGAACTACATGCAAACAAAGGTTTTTTGCACACATATTAAGAACAAAAAGGTAGTACAAAAAATAACATTCACTTGGAAATCACAACTTTTAGATTAAATAACTTCCAAATCTCAGTATTACTTGCTTGCATTCCCTCTTGCTCATGCACTGTATCCTTTTTGACTCTTGCACTGTTCTTAACTATCTTAGCTTGATCAAGTCCAATTTGATGTCTTATTCTATTATAGTCCCATCCCAAACTAGACGTTTTGTACAGGGGCATAAGAGGAATAGATGGTTTATTGATTCATTGGTGTTACAAAATACATCATGTAATAACTCCTCAAGATCCTCTTTTACTTGTATTGTATGCAATTGCCACATAAAAGTTTGATTTGAGGCAAGGATGCCAACCAGCAATGAAAAGAAGAGAAGATGTGAAAAGAAGGGAAGATGTAAATGTAATGAAAAGGTAATTGTTCTTTCTGAATAATTTATAGTGTTCATTCTCTTACAGCTAACAATTTCAATTTCTTAGATGAAATAATTAATGAAACTTTTGTCAAGAAAGTTAAATTTGGCATGGGCCATGGAAAAATGTGCTTTTGTCTTAAATAAATTAGTTGATACTCTTTAGAAATAATACATACTATTTGTATTTGCGAATGAGGTAAAACATTGTATCTGTACAAATTGCGAGGCAATCTAAAACACTTGTTCTTTTACAGTGATGAGAATAACAAAGAAAAGGAACAGAAGAATGGCTCGACCGCAACTACACAAGAAGTTTAACATATTTAGTTAGTCGTCTATCAAGAAAATGCTTGCACTCATTTTATTTGAAACTATTGCCAAAAGGAATATATTGGTTTTATAAAGCACTTATTCCAAACATAGTGCTTATACCGGCTTTTTTTTTTTTTTTGGAAAAGATTTGGTAGTGACTACCAAGTTATAGCTTATACCACTTATAAGAGTACAAATTGCACAGCTTTTATAACATTCAAACAAAACTATGTCAACCATCTATGTAATTTTTTAACTTATGTTGTACATTTTTTATTATGTTGTTATGACAAATTATTCATTTTCAATATGCATAAAAAGTATATTACACATTTTTATCTCCGCATTGGAAAAAATTGCCAAAGCGTAGCAAGGCCTCTGACTAGTGCAATATAAGTTGTCATATACACCCTACTTAACTGTAGTATTGTTTTATAAGAACAAGAACGAATTTGAATTTGCAATAGACAGCAGAAGCTCTAAATGTGGAAAGAAAAAATATTTAGTAAAAATTGTTCTCATAAAGGAAATTTGATTCATACCAGCACAATTCCGCATCAATATTTGAAAATTGATTAATGTGTATGTTCACCCAGAAGTATAACCATTGACACTACTACAATTCCAACAGCCATTGTTGGTGAAATAGGTGGTGCATGATTGGGAGGAAGAACTGGACTCTCACTTGGCGGCATGATTTTATTTTGCTTTGGAGGGGGAGGAGGTAGAGAGAGAAAAATGGTAATGGATGAGGAGCTGGGGATGGATGAAGAGATATAGATTGAGATTGAGGTGGAGGTGGAGGAGCCAAAAGAGTTGACATTGATCTCTAGCTTCATGCCAGCTGTACAGTGGTTGGGGTCTTGGGGACACCACATATGAAGTACCTTCAACACAACAAACCAAATTTAATGACGTACTTCTGGACTCTAGAATTATTTTCTGTTCTTTCCGTTTTCTCTCATTTTCATCTTCTTTTCCTTTACTGTGCATCATGTAACACTTTTTTTTTTTGCTTAAGCAAAACCTATAGCAGGCTAATTTCTTATGAACCAACAAAAGAAAACAAAATGAATAAATGAAAATAATTTTAAAAAATGTTTTGGTATTTATCAATTAATTTTGTTCTTCAAATTAGCTCATCAAACTATGGGATTATATTACAGCAGAGAAAAGAAAAGTTTAAACTAGAGATATATATATTCAGATACTTTAGGGAATGCATAGGGAAACTCTGTAATCCTATACATAGTTTCAAAATTCTAACCAGTTATCAAACATGTCATCACAATTTCCCTGATAATAGAAACCAGATTCACTGGTATTCCTCAGCCACAACCGCACCCCTCTACTGGTAAGCAGTTTTGTAGCTAGATTTCTTGCAATCTCTGCCATTTGTATGAATCTTAAACTCTTACGTGGAAACTACTCTCTAACCTGCCTGACTAACACTGATTATTTTCTTATTACATCCACATCACACAAAAAGTAAACATTCAAATGAAATATACAGACCACATCATTCCAATAATGACTTGGCCTTTTAACAGCAATGGTACCACTGGTATCTCTCTCTCCCCTGTTTCTAGTTGAATTGATATTTCGTTTATGTCGGCAGGAAACCATATATGTGTACAGATATTCTTTAGTAATTGTATCCATATTTCTGCTCAATAATTTACTTAATACTAGAATAAGAAAAATCGAATGTCTCTCATTTTGCTTGTGAAATATGTGCTGTACATGCTGACAATGGAAAAAAAATGAATCATGTTACATAGAGTTAACAAAGCCCAGGTGACTTGACCAATTGTACTAAAAGGCCTAGCCCAAAAGGTGAAATTGTAATTGATTGTTTGGTATTTTTCGACTTAAGAGCTCGCCCAAGTAGTTGTATACCAGCCATTTGATTTGGTTTGGTATGTGACCGGAAATGGGTCGGCGATAGTACCTAAATTTTGTAATTCCTTCTACTTAATTTGTTAATTTAATACTTTATTTAACTAACTAGGCGGCAGGCTGACAAAGTAGATTTATAAGTTGAGAAATATTGGTTGAGAACTATCAGTTAGAAGTTGTTGGGGGCTCTGGATATAATTTTGTTTCCTTACCTTGATTAAGTATTTAAATCATGGGTTCGTGTAACCAACTAAGGGTTTATGTTAAGATGTGAAAAATATTGCCGTACATTTGTATCATGTGATTGCTCCGAACATATATCATTTGGAATAGAAGGAAAAAAAAATATATAATTGATAATTTCCAAAATTACGTATATTTCCCTCGAAGTGTTATATAATATCTTACAATATTTTCTACAACTTTAATATTTGGAGTTTTCTCATAATTAAAACATATAATGTCAAAAGATAATACAAATTATTTTTTCACCATTTTACATCAAATTAAAAGAATCAACTTCCTAAACAACTGTTTCAAATAAAAATACATGATCATCTATATCCCGTAACTTTTCTATTACTGTTTGGCTATGCCCTTAACATCTAACAATGATTCCCACAACAAACAAGGCACCATACTACTCTATAAGTTATTAATATAACAACAACAACAACAACAACAAAGCCTTTAGTTCCAAAACAAGTTGGGATAAGCTCTAAATGTGGGTTATTTTATGAGAGAATAATTATTTTTTAATCATTGGTCCATCATTGGCTCGTCACGGCTATCATGACCCTCCTTTATTCTGACTTAGGACAGACTATGCATGAACTACACAAGCCAAGGCAGAGTTGACCTAAGTTATTAATAATTGACAATTTATCTTTTCTTGGATCCAATTATGAACTGAATGACGAGAAGAAAAATCTGCCACTCATCTTATTTGTTGCCTAAAGACATGATTTTTGCATAAACACATAAATATTTGTTGTCTAAAAACAAAGATAATTGTCTCTAACGCAAATTTCCGCGGCTTTGTCATAAACATTTCCCAATGCATTATGTCACGGGTTTATTACAAACAACCCCTAAAAATTTCATATTATAATTGTTAAATATTTACTATGTAAATTTGTTGATTTTCTCTACTATCTAATTGAATGATTTCATAAACATAAATGAAATCATGAATATAATTTTTAAGAGACACTTTTTTTTCTAATGGAAGAAATATATACTTAATTACTGTCGTTTTGATACCTTTTATAATGCAAAGCTCATTTTGTTTACATCATTTAAGAATACATAAAATATGAATTACCTAACATATGCATGATATATCATCCGACTCATCTCACCCTCTTATACTTGCAAAACTTGTATAATTATGACTCACAAGGTATATTGATGTCAAATTTCAAGTGTATATTAAAATTAACATTGGGCATAACCAATAATCTCTAACTAAATTTACCAAATCTAGTCTTGGACAATCAAATTATCCTTTTAATTTATTTGTATGAATCCTGAACTCTTACGTGCGTAGAAATTACCCTCTAACCTGCCTGACTAACAATGAATTAATTTATCAAATCAAGTGTATATTAAAATTACACATTGGGCCCGGCATAGACAATCTTTCTAACTAAATTTATCAAATCTAGCCTTGGACAATAAAATTATCCTTTTAAAATAAAATTGACATAGAAAGGCCTGTGTCTTCACTAGTCATCCCCGGTTTCCATCTATGCGTTGTGTACTTGTGTTGTTTATCAAATGTAGCTCAATCTAAAAAAATGGCTGGCTATTAATATGAATTTTGAAAATTAACATTTTAGTTTTATTAGTATTTGTTCAAATGACTATATGATTCTTAAATATTACTACATTTTTGTGATCTAATGATAAAAATATACATTTGCATTTTTTTTGGAACTGAGATCTTGGTAATTGTAAAAAGAAAAATTTCGAATTGATCTAAATGTGATTTAAATTGTATAAATCTCATTTCCCTGAAAAATGATAGGTTTTGGTGCAATTTATATCGTTTATCAAACGACTTAAAATTACAACAATATGTGTTTTACAACATTTGAAGAATATTAATTGATGCTCAAATACCATGAAATTTAATATAAAACCAATTTAAAATGCGTATATTACATCTTCAATTTTTTTAAAACTTATTAGCTTGATTAAATAATATTTTCAAAATCATCAAATTATTTTATTACAAAATAAATCCCAATTATTTTAAAAAACAAGCCTTTTGAGAGGCTAAAACAATGACCTCTGTATACGAGGTTGCATGTTTGAAATTGGACTGAAATTTCTTTTGTGAACATTTAATTTAGAATGCTAAATTTCATTTTTATTAAAAATATTCCAACTCATTTTAGTTCTTGAACTTTTGGGACTCTTTGTCACGGTCGTAAATTAAGTTGGTTATCGGTATATTATTTTCGATGAAAATATAGACGGATTTCGTGCTTGCTTATTCTAACATATGGAACCTCACAGCATTTTAATTATGTGTGTTGCAACCTGGAATCTGGACCGATTAAAAGTGTAAAATCGTTTCACATCATTAATTAAAAGTGTTTTTCTTTGTTATTTGTTTTGGATGAACGAGATGAGGTATACATATAATGGAGTACATAACGTGGGTTAATCATACAATTTTCAATTTGCTTTTTTCTTCTTCGTTTTTGTTTGATACGCAAGCAAAAAGTTCCAATTTGATATTGTGGTAATGCTGCAGGGCATAGCTGCAGTTGACTAGGTGCTTTTCCGTGATTTTTATTGAAAGGAAAATATAAAAAAAAAGTATTAAAAACGAGAATGAGTCTGTAGAAATTTTAAAAACAGGAAATGGTACGCGGTCCATGGCGTCCCTGAGGGATGCCATGCCAATCTCCAGTCCGTCAGAAAAAAAAAAAAAAAATCTGGGCATGGGACGCCATGCCATATATTCAACCCATGGGACGCCATGAGTTGTATTCATCCCTGGAACGCCATGCCAAGATTAGGATCCAAAAAAAAAAAAAAAATTAAATAATAGGGACGCCATGGCATACCCAGTTCCATATACAAGACTCACAAAAGCTCTTTTTTCAACTGAAAATCGCTAAGTAAAGCTTCGTTTTCAGTTTTTTTTTTTCTACGGACCCAAGCATTGGCATGGCGTCCCAGTTTCCCGGAATTGTTTTTTTTTTTTTTCCATTGAACCAGACATTCCCATGGCTTTTTAATTTTTTTTTTTTTTTTTTTCCGTCGGACTGGAGTTTGGTATGGCGTCCCTAAGGGACGCCATGGGCCGCGTACCCCTTCCTGTTTTTCAAATTTCTATGAACCCATTCTTGTTTTTAATATTTTGTTTTTAAATTTTCCTATGAATAAAAATCACGGAGTGCTTTTCCATCTGACATTTTGATTTTTTAAAATTATTTTGTAACCCAAGAATATATTTTTTATTGTTTCATTTGGAATTTCATTTTCGTTTCCACTAATCGTCTCCGTTCATTTTGGAATTGGAGATGTCCATTTACATTATTCGTTAAATGTGCTCACGGATATTGATGAGGATCGAATGGCTCTGACCGCCCCCAATAATTCCGTCTAAATAATTAAACGTCAAGGAAATGGTAAAGATAAGTATGTGTTTTTCCCCAAACGGAGAAGAACAAAATCACAAAATATTGGACGACATCGTATGGCAAATTTGCATTAATTAATAGGATACGTGTTCTCATCGATCTCAGGTAACAATTAATGTTTTATCTTCATCATATTTAATCAATTTCTTCTGACTCAAAAATCATTTTCGACTTAATCTATTGAAAAGAGATAAACAATTACTATAGGAGATATATAATCACAAATATATATTCTATTTAAAATGGTGCCGCCCGAATAGACGACATAAATTAATAATTCATGCAGTTATCTTTCCTATTTGTTTTGAGAAACACAAAATAATTAATCATCACGAAGAGAAACTTTCTACATGCATCATGCCATCATTAGAAAATATCATTAATTTATATTTTTGGTATATCTATATATCAACTGCGTTGACTTGAGTTTAATTAGAAATTAGAATTTATGTTTTGACTTTAAACACACATAGCAATAGTAATTATTAAAAATAAATTGCGTCTTATATTTTGCACTCCGGCCGTATGTACATATTAAATTAAGATCTTAATTATACTTAACATAATGCATCAGAACGAGAAACTTACACGGTGGCATGTTATACTTCTGTTGAGATAATTTATTCATCTATATATGAATGTAGGTTTTCAATTTTTGGTATACAATTACAAATATTGGTCGGCAGACCCGAATTGTGGCTAAATTGGAAGTACTAGACATACAATGAACGTAATTTCACAAAGACGTGGAGTACTTGTTTTCTTGTCTACTAATTTCATGAATATAAAATCCATTAAAATAATTCATAGAAAATATTTGCTTAATTTAGTTGGCCGCACGAATAAATGGAACTTCCAAAAGGCAGGAACCATTAACAACCAATACTCTCGTACCAATAATTCAAATATTAATTTGAACGCCTGACTTTTTCTGCCTTATTTTTTTAAATACAAAAAAAAATGATTTAGAAAAAGTTGGATGTACATGTATTATGTATATGTACCTCAATAGCTTCACCAGAAAATTACATTTGATTCTCTCTCAATGAAAATGAATACATCTAGGAGCGTTCTCTGCATTGCATTCCTTTTGGGCTTGTTGCATTCAACAGTAAGCACGGATCACAAGGTCGGATGGGCGATGGGCGTCAATCTCCCGGATTGGGCTCAGAAAGAACACTTCTTAGTCGGCGACACCTTGAGTAAGTCGATCGATCGACGATCACATCATATATATCACCACATTGTTCTTAAGTTGCTTGTTGTATGTATCAATATGTTGATACAAATGAAAGAGAGAAATAATCAGGGGTGGAATATAAGTAGGACATCATTTTCAATTCAATTCTACAATTATATGCTAATTATTTTCTTGTGATTGTGCATGAAGCTTTTGTCTATGAACCGTATCACGATGTGCTAGAGGTATCGAAAGAACACTTCGACACATGTAGCACAGTCAATTCATTTATGAGATATCAAGGAGGCAGCACGATGATACAGCTGACGAGTGCCGGTACCAGATACTTCATCTGTGGCGTTACTTCTCACTGCAGTGGTGGCATGAAATTACAGGTTGACGTTGTTTCATCATTAACATCCTTCACATCACCTCCACCTGTCGATTCAGTGCCGCCAGCTTCGCCACCTGCCAATTCATCATCACCCCCTTCACCACCTGTCAATTCAGCACCCACCCCTTCGCCTCCTGTTGATTCAACACCACCATCTCCTGATGTTCCTTCAACTTTGCCTCCTACTGATTCTGCGCCGCCACCAGTAGCTACACCACCGTCTCCTGATGCTCCTTCAACTTCACCTCCTACTTATTCAGCACCGCCACCAGTGCCTACACCACCATCTCCTGATACTCCTTCAAGTTCACCTCCTCCTGATTCAACGCCACCACCAGTGGCTACACCACCATCTCCTGATACTCCTTCAACTTCGCCTCCTACTGATTCAGCACCGCCACCAACACCTACACCACCATCTCCAGATGCTCCTTCAACACCTCAAAGTTCACTGTCTCCCCCTCCCTTGTACCGTCTTTATGGTTCCCCACCGCCCCCGGGCCCACCATCTTCCCCGACATCTCCTGAAACGCCTTCTTCTCCACTGCCCCCACCATCTCCTGATACTCCAACATCGCAAAGTTCGGTGCCTCCCCCTCCCTTGTACCGAACTTATGCGTCCCCACCACCCCCAGGTCAATCATCTCCTGGTACTCCTGAAACATCTACCCCACCATCTTCTAATTCTCCTTCCCCTCCTTTGTACCGCAATTATGCATCCCCACCACCCCCAGGTCAATCATCTCCTGGTGCTCCTAAAACACCTACCCCACCAACCCCACCGTCTTCAAATCCTGCTTCCCCTCCTTTGTACCGTGCTTATGGTTCCCCGCCTCCCCCCGGACAACTATCTCCAGGTGCTCCTGTAACATCTCCATCTCCTATAAATCCACCCCTGGCTCCTCCTCTTTACCGAAATTACGCTTCGCCACCCCCACCCCCGCATCTTCATAATCTCGCACCTTCTCCCTCGTATGCACCTGTTCCAGCACCAGAAAAGACACCTGTTCGTGCACCAGCAAAGGCACCTGTTCCTGCACCAGAAAAGGCACCTGTTCGTGCACCAGCAAAGGCACCTGTTCCTGCACCAGAAAAGGCACCTGTTCCTGCACCAGAAAATGCACCTGCTCCGAAGAAGGCTGAAGTACCTACTCGAGCTATTACACCGATCAGTAATGTACCTGAGGCAACACCAGAACCTGTTGGATCTGCAGTTTTCACAAGATGTCGGTTGGCGGATGTTATGATGGGGATAGTTATTGCATTTTTGACGGCAATAATTCTTTGAATATTCTTGTGATGGAAATAATATTGTACACAGATTAATTTTACGAGAGAATGACTGAGCTTTGCAAGTTACTTTTATTTCTTGTTTCTTAGTTTTGGTTTGAGGTTTTATGTTTCAGTTTTTCATTTCCGTTTGGTTTCATTTTGTTTTGTTTTCTCTGTTTTGTTATTTTTTGTGCTTAGTTAATAACACAAATCATTGCATAGTAAGGGGCATAAGGGACTGCTGTTTGTAGATAATCCGTGTCCTGTGCCGCAGGAGTTTTAAATTTGTAGAAATCACAACTAATTTTTCATTTGTAGTGAAATTTTCCATTTATTTTTGCCCCTCTGTATGCAGCTTAGGAAATACCAATAAAACATGTCCACTAAAGAAAGGACAAATTAATAAAATCAGTTCCCTTATACAAAATAAGAAAGAAAAAAAACCAATGCCTGGCTTGTAATTAACAATTCCTTTAATGGAATGGGCTTTTTAGCCTCTTTTAAAAAAAAAAAAAAAAAAAATGTCCTCTCTAAACATTATCAAATATACCATAATTACAAATCAATCTCCAGATTATCATAAATTTGTCTTTTGAATCTATCTAGCATCAAGTTCTGTGATTGAAAGTTTGAAACCTTATTTTGTGAAACCTGATCACTTGGCATGTAACAGGATTAGTCAGGAACCTATATTGGTAATGCAAAATGGAGGCCTCGAAGGAGCTTGGAGAGACATGGTGTTGCTACTGAGCATGATCACCACCTCTGACATCTTGGGCCTATCTGTCGGATTATCTTGCACACAAAGCAGAGCTATGTGCACATATCTCACAATCTCATTTGTTGGGCAATCCCACAATATTGCATCAATCATTCGGGGAACTGTACCAGCTGTCCAATGCTCCCATGCCTGCTTGCAGAGTACAGTTCCAAAAATGAGCAAAACAATACAATTGTGGCACATATGATATGCTACCAAAACAACCAAGTGACGGAGTCATGACAAAATCTTAAGTTTGAATTCAACCATCTAGATTATTACTGCCAGTCTTTTTGAATTTTTGGAACACAAGGGTTTAATAGTAAATATTTGAACTATTTGATTTTTGAACTGTTCTAGATTTAGGACATTGTATTGGTTTAATCAAAACTAGTTTTGATATAAGGAATCTAAATGTACAAATGTGTTAGTGCTTGGTTGGAAAATGCTTATAAATATTTTATCCAATAATGGGGCATGAGGAAAGAACTTACAGAGCTTAAGAGGTCCTCAGCCTCATCTGAATCCAACAAAGCACTATTTCTTTTTCCAGTAATGATCTCTAAAATTAATATGCCGAAGCTAAAAACATCTGATTTTATTGAGAAGAGCCCATGCATAGCATATTCTGGTGCCATATAACCTCTGCACATAAGAAACAACTTTTTACTTAAGAAATATTTTGACCTTATAAAGGAAAAGTTTCGAATGCACCCTCGAGTATTCAGAATGTTATGTATACCCCCTACAAATTATAAATTGATATATATCTCTTATGGTACAAATATCAACTTTGCTTCATATCAGAAAAATCCTCATTCTAATAAACAGAACAATTATGCAAAAGACTGGAGGAACTAAAGAAAATAATCTGAAATAAAAGAAAACTATTTGAATAAGAACCCCACAAATACTTACAATGTGCCCATGACTCGCTTTGTGATATCAACTGTCTGATCGACACTAAAGAGTCGTGCCAAACCAAAATCCGCAATCTTTGGAGTCATATCAACATCAAGCAAAACATTGCTGGCTTTCAGATCTCTGTGTATTACCTTAATTTGAGAGTCTTCATGCAGGTACAGGAGACCTCGTGCCAGTCCATTTATAATTCTTAACCTTGCTCTCCAGTTCAGTTCTTCCCTCTTCTCCGGACCTGCTAATCATTTGTTGGAAACACTCATATTTAAGGATTGATTTTAAAATTATGTAACTGAACTGTCCACAGTGATCCTCAATTTTGCAGTTATGACTCAATTTTTTTTTATGCTCAACAATGTAATCAACCAAACAAAATGTTAGGAGAGGTGAATGCATTTTGGCAGAAATCTAAACAAACTATCATTGGGAAGAAGATAATTAGGCTATAAATTTGCATACTGAAAAGAAATTTGTCGAGGCTTCCATTGGGAATAAATTCATAAACAAGCAACTTCTCTTGTTCTTCTATGCACACCCCGACAATCCGGACTAAGTTTTTGTGTACAAGCTTTGCGGCTAACACTAACTCATTTTTCAGTTCCCCCAGCCCTTGAGCTGAGCTTTGAGACAGTCGCTTAATAGCAATATATTGTCCATTCGGTAGTGTTCCCTGTTGATATATGAGTCATTAAGTAAGTTACACTTCTTTTTGTAGGAAAATACAGACAATTGAATGAAAAAATTGATACAAAAATTTACCTTATAAACACTCCCGAATCCACCTTCACCAAGCTTATTTGATTCATTAAAGTTCATAGTCGCAGTTCTTAAAGTGGAAAGGTCAAGGAGAAGTGAATCAGCACCCTCCATGCCATTTGAGTTAAATCCATCTATCAAGAATAAACTTTACATAATCAATGCATTTCTTAGAAGTACCACATCAATCACATATGGCATGAAGTGAAAAACATAAATTATAAACATTCAGAGAGGTTATGACGTACAAGATACTACTACTTTGCTGGATGAGCGCTTCTTCTTCCAAAAACAAAGGCCCAATGCAATTACTAATAAACAAACAGTTACTACTGGAATTGCAACAGCAATGGCAATAATGGTTGTATTTGTCTTCTTCCCTGAAAATTTTATTGAAACAATTCCAAAGTTTTAGACACTAACTTGACTTTAATCCAATAAATGCATCATCTAATGGAAACAATTTCTGACTACCTTGGCATAAAAAGATGGCCTACAGGCTACAGAGGATCCATGCAATGGAGCAAGAAACAAGTGAGAAATAAATAAGGGTTAATTTGGGCACGTTTTTGAAGCAAATGTGAAACAGAGAGCTATGGCCTACAGAGAATCCATGCAATAAGCCAATCAACCTTGGGCCTAACTTGAGATAAATGGCCCTGTTTATCATCCAGACAAGGTACACAACTTGTAGCTATCTTGTATGCTTTGTAAGCTCAGTTTTTATTGGGCCGGGTTATCTATGGGCTGAACCGCCTGGAGGGGAGATTAGCAAAGGAATGATCTCACTTTACGCCTTCGTAGTTTGTAATATGTATGAACTTGTGAGTTTGAATTCAAACTGGTGGTGCTAGAATAGCACTTATTAAACATAATCCCATTTGAAAATTGGCTCACTTGTAACTTGATCAGATCTCCTTAGTATTGCTTCGTCAAAATGCAATACTTGTTGTTACAGGTATTATTGGAAGATAATTCCATATAGCCAAGTCAAATTTCTATTGATTGTTTATTTTTGAAGAAATGAGTTAGAAGGCACCAAATTCTCCATCATTCAAAGTCAAACAAATTGTCAAGTCAAACTAGCCATAAATTTAATATAATATTCCCCTAAAGTCAAGAATCCAAATCATGCACGAAATGTTATCTAAAAGATCCATTAATTAATTCATTAATATTTATAATTGGTGCTATGTCCTATTCCATCTATCCAATGAAATAAAGATAAAACAAATGAACTTGAATGCAAACATAGGCTTGATTAGAAATTAAAAAAATATATATATAACTTGAATGCTAACTCACCAGTATTCCCTGTAGGTTCCAGCACTGGAGCAGTTGGCGGTATCGCATGAGTAGTTGCATCGAGAATCACTGTTGGTTCACCACTGTAGAATGAATAAACCTCATACCGGAAATTGCAGCGCACACCCAGGATCCTCCCCCCTTGCCTCCCTTCAAAATAATTCATCTCATCAATCAGCCCTTGAAAGCAACTCTGCACAAAATAAAAGTACACCCCCAATTAACAAAACCTCCTATAATTATGAGCACAATATTCTGTCAGTACAATCAGCAAATATAATTATCAGCACTTACCTGGCACTCTGACCCGGTCAGATCAGGAGTGCACTGTACAAGGCCATAGATGACAGGATACTGTTGGGAGAAATTTGTTGCTTCTGCTAAGGCAAACCGTCTTGTAGAATTGTACGATGCCCAAGCTGATGCATTAGTAATGAGATTGGTTACAATTTGGTCGAATTGCGTTGCATCAGATGTTACATTTGCTGTGCTGTATAGTATTGGTTGGATAGAATTGTCAGTGGAGGATAGAAATTGTTCATTGGAAAACCTGAGCAGGCAATTGTCGTAAAATACTGTGGCGGCTCTGTCATACGGGCAGAGCTGTAGCGCATCCTACAAATAGAATTTTACAAGAAAAAAATAAATAGATAATTTGTAAATATACCATAGATTAATATAACTGTACTGAAGATGATAATATGTACCTGAAAAGCGATTGAGAGGCAAGAGGAGCAGGAGGAATTATTAACATCACCACGACACAGTACAAGTCCAGACACCCGGTTTGGTACTGTACCGACTGTACCATCTGCAAAGCCAGTGGAGGTGGAGTTGGCTGCGAGAGAGGAGAAGAGAAGATTGATGTTGGCCTGATAGGTGCTGTTCTCGGAGAAGGTAGTTGTGCCTCCGCATAATTTATACAATGGGTCTGCGAGAGATGGTAATGGGAGGTACAAGAGAAGAGAGAGAATAAAGAGAGAGAAATGCATCCTTTTGAGAAATAAAAAAATATTGAAAGAGAGAGATAGAAGCAGTGAGGTTTGATGGCTTAGCAGGGGTGCAAATGGAATGGATACATGGAATCAAATGAGAAAGGAGGAGGAGAAGAATTGGTCAAAGGGCTGACTATTTTACTCACAGTTGACACGCGTATCTGATTTGCTCTAATTTTGATTTGTTAATTTACTTTCAACACTGGTGGGCTGCTATTAAGGAGAAAATTTCCAGTTCCCACCGATCAATCGGTACGCACTACGCACTAAATCTCACCGTCTATCTCACCTTGACACCATCGAGCTTTTTCTTTTAAAATCAAATCAAGTCGATTTTGGACTTTTTTCTGTTTCGAGTCCGATTCGTTATAAAATATTGAGTTGCTCAACTCATTGATTCACGAGCTGGCTCGACTCATTAGCAGCCCTAGAGAAAATGGTAGAAGATAACAAGAGCAATGATATATTTATTTTCTAAACACCATGTTTTCATGGTACTATTTAAATGTATACGTCCTTTGCTTCACATTAAATATCTTCAATTTTACGAATTTAAAGATTTTCAACGCATGTGCTAAAAATCAGTTGAGTTCAAATATTTTTATTATGTCTTTATTTTTTAATTTTCAATAATTTAAAATTAAAAGCTTAAATGTCAATTATATGGTTTCTTTTTTGGGATTGAATCGTCTGCTTCCAGAGTCACTGTTGGTGGACCCCTAAACCCTAAACCCGGCCCCACCCCGCAGTGACTGAGAGGGCAGGATTTTTCTGCACCCGGGGGGCAGGTGATCTGCTTCCTTCTTTTTTTTAATAGAAATCTGTGGGCATGATTTCAGCTTATCACAAAAACAGCTTAAATGGCAAAGTAAATTTGTTACATATAATTCATATTATTTTCTCTATACTGATGCGAATAATGTTTTAACATCACACCGCTTTTTAATTTGTTAGTCATATTACTACAATGGAAAATCAATTTGATTCAGTTTTTATTATTCCGATAAGGAACAATACATCTTAATTTTGTACTAATTAACAAGCAGAAAAAAATGTGAAAATGACACGTGTCACTCAGATACTGGATCTGCCAAACAATATCAACTTCATGTTTTGAGGTATATTTTATATTATAATATGCTTAATATAAAACAAATTAGGTGGGGCTTTAATTATATTTTATATTGTAGGTCAAATAATAATATACAATGTATGAAACGTGTCATATCCTGAATTTTTTAAAACTGTAGGATCATCGATGTCCATTTATATCAAAACATGATACTCGTATTATATATACGTGCAACAATATTAGATAGCGAACAATAAGCTCTTGAAACTAGAAAATGATATTTGAGCCATGAACAGAATTAGATCTTTCATAAATAATTTGAACCGAGTGCACAGATAACTTTATTGGAAATAAAAAGTAAGGGCGTGTTCATTTGTCGGGGAATTACACGGAATGGGAACCCACTTTTGAAAAAGTGGGAACCCATGAACACGGATACACACATGATTGATTATGGAAATGTGTTAAAATGAGTGTTCGATTGTACTGTGAGAATAATTGTAGGAAATCTTATTTTTATTTCTAAAATACTTAATACCAATACAATTATACTTATTAATAATGATTAATATAATTAAATAAAATGATTAAACAATAACATAATAATATTTATTAATTATTATTTCTTAAATTAAAATTTTGTAAAAAAAAATGTTCTTTTAATAATTATGATAAAATATATTAATCATGTTAATTAAGAAACAACAAAAAATATTGATCTTCATGGTAGCTGCTCCAATTGAGAAAAAAAATGACCTCAGATTCAATTTGATTTATCCCATTGAAAAAGTGTTTTTGAAAGAGAAAAAGTAAGTTGCATGAGAATTTAATGAGAATTGATTTGGGAAAATCCTTGACTGCCGAACGGTAGTGGATATTATTTGAAAAATCTCACCAAGTCCCACGCATTCCTTTACAACCGAACACAGCCTAAAAAACAAGAGGATTCCAGTGTACATAATCGACCTCATTTAATTTAGATTTTTTTTTTTTTTTCAAAAATCCGGTTTTTACAAAGCTTGACAATAATATTTTTGTTTTGAAAATTTTGATAATATTTTGCCTGCTTGTACAGAAAATTTTGATAATATTGAGAATACGTTCACTAGTCATTCTGAATTCATACATTCAAATGTTAAGAAGTTTATTTTATTTGACCTTACTAGTGTCGTATTATTTAAATGTTAAAAAGTTTCTTTAGTTTGACATTACCAGTGTCGTATTTAATAGAACTTTGAAGCTAGATCTTCATCAATCTAAAAAGACAGAAGATAGGATACTTAAAAAACATTCATTCATGTTGAATTGGAACATATGAATTCACTGAACACATGCATTCACAATGTCTGCATTCAATCAGTTTTTTTTTTTATACTTGGAGAAAAAAAATCAATATTTTTAAGTGTCAGATGCACGAGTTCTGAATATGATTTGTGAGCAGATTCGTTCAAAAAATATGCGGTGTTGTTAAACTTTTCATAACAAAAAAATTATTGTTAAATATTGAAAATCGGGATACATAAGAAAAATTCCCGAAGTCATTATTTTCTTTTTTGACAACTAATTAACTTCATTGTCATTATTTAAGTTTAGATTTGAAAACGAACATTTCAGATATGATCTAATATGATACAAATATCAAGTGTATAAAAATGATGAGCTTAGCTACACATTTTACCGTTCAGTAAAAAAATGATCTTTTCGTCCGTCTGAAATTAACAACCCTTATTTCAATATAAAACTATACTGAAAAATCACTATTCCTATATTTCAACAACATATGAAAACTTGTATTGTCAAAATCTCAAGATAACATCTCCTTAATTTTTCTGTACAAATGAAGTAGAGAGGAACTAACTGTTTTCTCGACCAGTCATCTATCTTGGCTCAAATTCTGAAATAGTCAACTCGTTCTGAGACACTGGCACCAAGTTTTTATGGGACCCATCACAAGAAACACCACCTCCTCTTCTTAAGTAAAATGCCGGCTTTGAAGGCACTTGGAGAGAGACAGTGTTGCTACCAAGCATGATCACAACCTCTGACATGCGGGGTCTATCTTTTAGGTCCTCTTGTACACAGAGAAGCCCTATATGTATGTATCGGATTATCTCATTTGTTGGGCAATCCATAAATGGGTCAATTATGTTTGTTATTGTACCCGCTGTCCATTGCTCCCATGTCTGAAATTTCATCGTTAAAACTTAATATACAAGACTAAAATTTTTACATGTGCAAATTATAATTGCATGTGAGGCCTCAAATGTGTTTGAGAACAATTTCATTTATGTACCTACAAAACATCAAAATATCATGCACATCATGGCAAAACATTAAATATATCTTAGCCCTTGTTTAATGATCTTTTCTGAGCTTAATTACATGACTTTTTATTATTACATAAATTCAAGAGAGATGGATTAGAAATTCTTACAGAGCCCAGGAGGTCTTCACTCATTTCAGTATCAAATGAACCACAACATCGTTTCCCAGTAACGATCTCTAAAAGTAAAACACCAAAACTAAACACATCCGACTTGATTGAGTAGCGCCCATGCATTGCATACTCAGGTGCCATATACCCACTGTACAGTTCACATAATATATAGGACAAATTAAATGAATTCAAATCCTCCCCGGTACCATAACAGGGAATCTTTTACAATTACTTGATCTGGACCGTTCTTTTTAACTTGGCACGCATCACAAAGCTCAATAATACAACCCCCTCCGTCAGCCTGAATCCCAAAGTGGCTGGGAGTTAATCTCAAACCGTAAAGTGAAGGGAATCTTTTACAATATTGGAGAGGATACTTGTCCAAATTAAATGGGATGAATTGTTCCAATGCCAAAATTAATGCTTATTGGGTAATTTTTTTTTCCTTGGAAATGACACCCAAAGTTCCTAAAATTAGCACTTAAACTTCAATTATTTGGTTATTTGCAAACATTTATTTGACTAATTCAGTCAGCTCAGCAAGTATGGAAATAAAAAATGAGTTGTGCAAAATAATTATATAGATTATAGTGCACTTACAATGTACCTACAATCCGTCTTGTGACATGTACAGTCTGGTCTACAGGGAACAATCTAGCAAGACCAAAGTCCGAAATTTTAGGGTCCATATCTGAATCCAACAAAATATTGCTCGCTTTCAGATCTCTATGTATAATCTTCAGTTGTGAATCTTCATGCAAATACTGGAGGCCACGAGCAATGCCATTTATTATTGCCAATCTTTTTATCCAGTCCAGTTCTTGCCTTCTTTCTTTATCTGTCACATAATGCCCACATAAAATGTAGAAAATAATTGAGCAATGTTTTAAATATCAATACGGATCCAAATAGATTGGCATCTCAAAATGCCGAGGAAATTAATAAGCAATGTTTGGTTTCAACAGTATATCAATATTTAATAAATTGTCAGTTATACCTTTTATTTTATTTAGTTTGACTTTATTTTTCCCTAGCAAATTTATTTTAATGAATATCAATGATATGAAGAAAAGAATTTATGTAAACAGATTTGCAATTTGGTTACCAAAAAGAAAGATGTCAAGGCTTCTATTCGGAAGAAACTCATAAACAAGAAGCTTCTCTTGTGCTTCCAAGCAAACACCGACAACTCGTACCAGATTCTTGTGTTTAAGCTTTGCAACTAAAACTAGCTCATTTTTCAATTCTTCTAATCCTTGAGAAGAACTTTGAGAAAGCCTCTTTACTGCTACCTCTTGCCCGCTTGGAAGTGTGCCCTGAATGATGAAGTTACACGTAGAATTACAATTGTGATGGCAATTTTAAAAAGTTAGCACTACATCAAAATTTTAAAGAACGTACATACAAAATATAGTTAAATGTTTTTTCATTTATGTTCAATTGACATTTTTAACATTTACCATTATGTGTTTTATAATTTGTGAGTTAAAAAATGACTAAATTTGGGAAATATATATTGCTGCTAGTACCCCACAGTCAACTTGGTTTTGCGTCCATGTTATGATTGAAAAAAATGGTAAGAACTAAAGGTTTCCTCACCAAAATAGAAATTTTCAGCCTTCATTGAGTAAAACATGAAAAATGTTAGTATATGGGTAATTTCACAATTTTTAATGGTTTTCAAAGATTGCTAGTGTAGTTTCTACACAGCCTGTCCCAAGCCAGGAAAAAAGAGGAGGGTTGTGATAGGTGTGGCGAGCCAACGTAAAATGCAGCCTCTTTATAGAAATGAAACCCTCCCAAGTTTTGTGACTCCGGTTGGGTTTCATTTCTAGCCTACCCCAACTTGTTTGGGACTAAATGCTTGGTTGGTGGTTGGTGGTTGGTGGTGGTTCAAAAATTGCTAGTGTACAAGTACCTTATAAACAGCACCAAATCCACCTTCACCCAGTTTATTGGATTCGTTGAAGTTTATGGTGGCAGCTTTCAGTGTAGAAAGACTAATAAGAAATGAGTCAATGTTTGCTTGATTCTGCTCAGAGTTGATCATTTCTGAAAATAATGAAAGAAAAAGTTAAAACTTTTCAGGATATCTGATCACTCTCTGTTTGAAAAACAGTCAATGAATTAGAGTTATGTAATAAAATATAACACAATTAACAGTACCCTACGCAGAAGAAATAAGCTATCAAATTAGTCAGGTTGGTAGCGTAGTCAGTCGGGTGTGTTACAGTTATGTGATATTACAAGTTTTGAAATTTTTTGACTCACCAGATAATAGCTTTTTCCTTCGATGTAGTTTCTTCTTATATAAACAAATGCAGAATGTCAATATTGACAGTATAGTGACCCCCAAGGAAATCACTATTGCAAGAATTATAACAGTGCTCTTTTTATTCCCTGCATATATAAGAGTCACTGATTGAGAAATATCATGGTGAAATTGCAATATAACTAATATTGGCTGCAGATACATTTTACATATAGGTCACCCCGGTCTACAAATTGCTGGAAGATCCGTTGATCAGGTAAGTATAAACCTAAATGCAAATCATTTCAAAAGGTAAAATAGATCTCTTGTATTAAGAACATGGACAGTATTAAATTCAAGGTATAAAGAGCATAATTCTGGTTATTTTCTGACAATTAGAGAGAAAAATATTTGGGATAAAGGTTCAGTTATTATCTTACTTAAGTTTTTTCTAATGTATGGGTTAATTTTCAATTTAAATAAGATGATGCTTAGCCTAATTTGTTCGACTTGAATTAATTGTTCCCATTTCATAATTAGTTAAAAGTTTGACTCTTATCAACAAATACTAATGATATTTTGTACAATATATAATTACTATTATTTTTTCTTAGTACTTGTTTTTCCAGGTCTCTCTCTCTCTCTCAATACTTGACAGCTTGACAGCTGCTCTCTCTCAGGGTACATGACTAATTAATTACACTAATCCTTCATATTTGCTAATAACAGGTCATATGTCAAAGGTATTCAACTCATCATTTATTTAACTGGAAGTAACAGAACATTTTCTTATCATGACAATAAACATTCTTATTCTTTATTGTACCTGGTCTATTTATTATATTAGTACGTACTTGTTAAGTAATGAGTTTCTAAGTTAGTATAATAATTGATATCCTAATGCATGAAAACCTCATATAATCAAATTGATGATACTGTTCTCGAATTAGAAAGCTCGAAAAGATAATCATCATCAAAACACGTTGTATTGCATTCAATGTGAATCAAAATAAACAGATTAAGTTCCTTGACTACAGGAATTATTACAAACACATTACACTTACCATCATTTACTCCAGAAGGCAATACGGGGGCCAGGTTTGGTGAAGGCGGTGCACCATCAACCTTTACCATTGCAACACCATCATAGAAGGGTGCCGTGTCATACCTTATATTGCAATATGGACCAACTAACCATGCACCATCTCTTCCTTCGGATGCGATAGTAAGTTGATTGATCAGGCTTTGGAGACAAGACTGGAATTAAATATTATATTCCAAGCTTTAGTTCGAAAAAAAAAATTTATTGCTCTACGCCAACTCTACCATACTGACATGCTACATGGTAACATAATTTGAGTTACAAACCTTACCTTGCACTGGGACTTAGCCAAGTTAGGTGTGCACTGGAGAAGGCCGTAGATGGAAGATAACTTGTTTGAGAAATTTCTGACTTCTCCTGTAGCAAAGAACTTGGATGAATTGTTAATAGCCCATGATGCCATGTCAGACATGAGCTTTGCCGTATCCTGAAAGAACTGGGTCTGGTCAACAGTGACATTGTTTTCATTGATCTGAGTATCTAGGGGTAAGTTGTCAGTTGAGGAGAGGAAATCCTGGTTTGAAAATTCAAAGTAGCACAAGTCGTCCCACATCATGGCCGTCTTATAGAGTGGGCATGTGGTCAATATGTCCTGAAATTTAATTTGAAATCAAAATTTTTGAATTATATAAACTGATACTAAATTGTTATACTTTTTTATTTGATGATTTGATTCGTCTGGTAATAATATAAATTTATAGACTAAAACTAATTTGCTTGAACCAGATACAATAACAAAGGGCAAGCGGGCGATTTTTACTCATTTTAAATATAAAAATCCATTGACAAAATATTGTGTTGTCTATAATTGAAACAGCAACGACATAAAAGAAAATTAAATAAGAAAGTGCGTTACAGTAAAAATCTGGGAGAGGCAAGAGGAACAGGTAGAGGCATTAGTGTCGCCGCGACAAAGAAGGAGACCTGACACCTGGTTTGGTACGGTGCCAAATCTACCAGCTGCGAAGCCACTACCAGTAGAGTTGGATTTGAGAGCGGAGAAAAGACTGTTCAGGTTGGACTGGTACGTGCTGTTGGCCGTGTAGTTGCCAGTAGAAGTGTTGATGCTGTCGCACTGGTAGTCGGAATAACAGGTGACCGGTACAGGGAGGTACAAAAGGAGAGGAAGAAGAAGAAAGACGGAGAAATGCATTTGTCCAGTGCTCAGCACGAATCTCTATGTTTCCCCTCCCGTCGGATCTGTGCTGGATGCTGTCCTGCGCCGGAGAAGATTAGTAACCTTTTGGGAGTGTTTTAATTTTTTTTTTTCTCTCTTTTGACATTTTAATTAAGACGGATAGTGGTTTAATTAGAGGGAATTTCATGCATACCCTTCAAAAATTTTAAAATTACATATTAAAGGTTACATTTAGGCTTAATTGGATGAATTTTTTTCATAAACCATAATTAAAAAAATTAATGTTACCGAACCAATATGATTACTTTTTTTTTTTTCAAAAACCATAAGGACCGTGGGTTCCCACGGTCTCAAATTTTTTTTTTTTTAAAACAGAATATTTTTTTTTGTATTAAAATATTAGAAATGTTGAATATATTTCTTTAAAAATAGATGAAATACAATATAATTTGATTTATTAGAAAGACTGCAATAAATAACCCGGATCAATATTTTTCAGGTCGGGTTTTTCACGGCTATAAGAAAAATTAATATATTTCTTTATGTGTTATTAGAAAAAAATAAAAATGCTTAGATTCTGAGTTATTAATCCCGATTCAAAAGTCACTTCTAGATAATTCAGAAAATATTGTGATCCTTCTAGGACATTTAATTTATAAAAAGTTATATCTATTTTGAGAATTCTTTTTGAACAACAATCATTAAATAACTTAAAATTTTTTGTTTTTTTCAAAAATAGATACAACTTTTCATAATTTAAATGTATTAGAAGGATCACAATATTTTATGGATTACCTAGAAATGACTTTTGAACCGGGATCAATAACTCAAAATCTAAACATTTTTATTTTTTTTTCTAATAACACATAAAGAAATATATTAATTTTTCTTACAGCCGCGAAAAACCCAACCTGAAAAATATTGATCCGGGTTATTTATTGCAGTCTTTCTAATAAATCAAATTATATTGTATTTCATCTATTTTCAAAGAAATATATTTAACATTTATAATATTTTAATACAAAATTTTTTTTAAAAAAAATTCTGTTTTATAAAAAAAAAAAAATTGAGACCGTGGGAACCCCACGGTCTTTATGGTTTTTGAAAAAAAAAAGTAATCATATTGGTTCCGTAACATTAATTTTTTTAATTATGATTTATGAAAAAAATTCTAATTGGATAGTTTGTGAGAAAAAAAGAGCTCATTTCTCTATTTTTGGGACATCTATGATGACGTTTAGATATAGTTAATTATTTGTGTGTCATTAGAAAATGAATTATTTGTCTTTATAAATATGTTAATTAAAAGACTGAAAAAATTACATAGTTTTATAAATTTAAAATAAATATAATAGAAAAGACAATTAATTGAATAAATTTTATGATATTATAATAGAAAACACAATTAATTGTGAGTTTTTGAAATTTAAAAAATATATATAATATTATAAATTTTAGAAGGGGGAATATGTAATATCGAAACTTTTGAAGGAAATACCCCCAAATTCAACCCCAAGTTGTTGATTGATACTGTCAACTTGAGTAATGATAAGAAAGAGTACATTACATTATTATTTCCCTTTATGGATATTATAACAATATAATTGATAGTTTGGTACGTTGGAGTTTGGACAGTGCCATAAAAACAAATGAGAACAACGTAGCAAGAATTATGGTCAATCAGTCGGCGGCGGAAACTAGTTTAGATTCTCTGAGACATTGACAAATATTTCATCCCTGTAGCATGTGACTAGAAGATGGATCCCACACAGTTCATGGAAGAATCAAAATTGAGTTATCAGTTTGTGCCTTTGTGGAGACGCTGAACTACACCTCCTTAGTAATACAGAGGATCTGGTCATTGAAAAGGGATGGCTGCTCTCACAGGATTGGTGGGGCAAAGATTTTAACAAAGTAGTTTTCGCTTCATGCAGCGCTGTTTCGGTTTGTAGTCAGGGTGCTGTATGAAGTTGGTGTATCGTTTATATCTCTCTCTGCAATTTGTGGTATAATGGCAATTGACAACAGGACCTGAGGGCCATGTAATCACCAAAAAAAATTAACAACATGGTCCATTATTTTGTACTTTCTTTAAGTTAATTGCCGATGGATCAAAAAAAAAAATTTCAAAACTTTCAATATCACCATAAAAATATCAAAATATCTAATTTTTCCATTAAAATTAAAAATATTTTCTTTTATGCTCTTTTTTTCATTTTATGAAATTTTGGCTCTATTAATTTATACTTCTCCTAACATGAAAGAAAGAGAGAGATGATACAAGCCAACTCTTTTTTTATTTTTATTTTGATAAATCACAACAAGCTAACTCATTAACTCAAACTGAACTAAAATTTATCCATTTGACAATTCGTAACCTATTGGTTATTTCTTTAAAGAGGTTAAATTATGTATAATTATTTTATTTATGCTACCAGTGATTATCCCATAGTAAACAGAGACTAGCAAACATAACTATACACAACTATTTTGGGAGGAAGTGGCAACTTAAAATACAAACTAATACACCTTTAATTATTTTATTTTTTTGTATGGGTTCGAATGGACCAAGAGTATAGGTATCAGTTTCTAACTAATTAATTATTTTCAATGCGATGGAGAGGAGAGAGAAGGGTTTAGGTATTGGAGGAAAGAGATCAGATGAAAGAATAAAATTGATGGAGAAAGAGAATATTTTTTGAAGTTCTGATGAGATATTATAATTTTTTTTTGAAAAGAAATTTAATGGAGACACGCAATTAACTCTTGTTTTGCGTTGAAATATGTACGATTCCGTTTTTTTTTCCTCTTCTCTTTTACAAAAAAAAAAAAAAAAAGACTTTAGTCATGTTCCAGCAAAGTAGATAAAAAGTTTGACAGGATAAAGAAGAAATTCTTCATAAACCACTGCAATCCGAATTAAGATATAAAATTGGTATAGATCAGTAGGACACTTGTTGGTTACAAATCGCCTATAAAATCAAATGGATAATGAATAATTTTGAATAAATTAATGACCATATAATCAATCGAAAAAAATATAACAAACAAATAAAAAAAACTATGTATTTTTGAAAAAAAAAAATCAAATCAAGTATTTATTGCTCAACTATATGAATATTACTTTTAAGCCCATCATGTAAATAATACCACAAAATATAAAAATATAATTATTTGGTCCCATTATTTTTAAAAAGAAACAAACTACTAATTAATAAAACTATATAAAATATTGCATAAATCAATTTCAACATAAATAACAGATTTGAAATGATTCTTATCTATATTTTTATCGAATAAGCTAACAAAGTTTGTTTTCTTACACGCATCCTTATCCGAAAAGAATTCTTATTCATATCAACTTTACCGAATATAATACGGATAGAGACAGAGTAAACAAACAAAAAAAAATCTTAAAGTCCTACATATGACAGATCTCAAATTAGTATTTTAACAAATGGGGAGGGTCATGTTGTTCTTACAATAATATTTTTCGTCTATTTGATTAATTTGCAAAAACATACAATTATTGAATTTTACGATTTCTTCTATTTTAAGATTATGTAAGTTCAAGAAGAATTGGAATTGCAATGTATAATGCTTGGATAAAAGAAATCATGAAGACATTTGTCAAAAATGCAAATTGTAATATTTTATACTTGGTAAAGCATGTTTGAGTCTGTTTTTACAGAGGAAAAACGTTTGTAACGTTTGTAAAACGTTATAACGTTTTAAACCTGTCAGAAACATTGAAGTAATAGCTTGATCAAACTCAGAAACAACATGAAACGTTATAACGTTTTAAGAATGTGTCAGAACAGTAAAATCCAGTTGTACAAAAGTCTTAAAACGTTATAACGTTTTTCACAAAACGCTGTAACGTTTTTCACAAAACGCTGTAACGTTTTAATTAAATCTGAGCTTTAAAAATTTCTGTTTTTAATCAAGATTTTACAGAGCAAAACGTTATGTAACATTTCATAAACGTTGTAACGTTTTAGATCGTTTAAGCTGAGCTATCATACAATTTGAAAACCTAAAATTGCAAAGGAAAAACGTTGTAACGTTTTAACTCAATTATCTCATTTTTGAGCTGACTCTATAAATAGGTCTTTGGGCTTTTTTCTCAAACCAATCTAGCCGTCCCTAATTGCAAAATAGGTGATTTTCTGTGAGCTTAGTTCCACCATTGTTGATTGAGCTTAAAACTTCAATATCTCTCAAACAACCTCAAACCTACTTCATCAATCTCAAGTTAGATTATGTTAGAATGATCTATTGAGTGTTTCTCTTATTCATCTAGACTTTGAGACTTTGTTCTCACCTCGAGTAACTCGTGTGACTTCCCTTGGTTGTAAGGGCTCACCGGCGCTCATCTCAAGTAGCTTGTGCGACTTCCCTTGGTTGTAAGGGCTCGCCGGCGCTCATCTTTTGTTGGCCGTGTAACTTCCCTTGGTTGTAAGGGCTCGCTGGTTCACAAGTTGTAATCATTTTGTATTGGGTAATAGAAAGGCACACCACTTAAGGTTGCGAAGCCCCGGAGACATAGACCTTTGTTTTGCCGAACTCTGTTAACATCACGCGTGCCAAATTTATCTAAATTCATCTATTTACTTTTAATCGCATTTATTTTCAGTTTTTGAACTATTTAGCGGTGCCCCTTAGCAATAACAGCTAAAAAAGTCAGACAAAAAAAATCCAATCCACAACTGGACCCTCTTTAACTTTTGATTGATTTTAAGTGCCACCCAACTATATATTATTTTAAAATTTTCAAGTGATTATTTATACATTCGATCTGTTGACACTTGACAAATGGCATCACAAAAACAAATTAAAAAAAAAAGGCTATACAACTTTAGTAGTTGCTGCTATCTAGGTCCAAGTTGTGAAATTGAAATTTCATCCTGAGCCATTTGCACCGATCTGTCATCTGATACACTATCTGAATATGAAACACCTCTTTTAATGCAAAATGCGGGTTTTGAGGGTGCTTCCAGAGAGACGGTTTCACTACTGAGCATGATTATGACCTCTGACATGCGGGGCCTAGCTGTCGGGTCCTCTTGCACGCAAAGAAGCCCGATGTGTACGTGTCGGATCATCTCGCTTATAGGGCAATCCAGTAGTGGGTCTATTATGTCAGTTATAGTTCCTCCTATCCAAAGCTCCCATATCTGAAATTGTTATCAAGTATTTTATGTAAAATATGATGATAATAGTTTGCGGTACATGTAAAGACACCATATTGTTACTGCACACATGTATAACATTTCATTGAATTTGACGGTCTTGGGCGGGGGTTGCAATCCTACTTTGTGTTTATGAATATTTCATTCTTTCTAAAAACTAACAACATATCATGTATATTTTTGTAGTGAAAGAAAATTTGTAAGATATGTTATTGTTACATGCACTCCTTGGCTATTATTTTTTCTAATGCCAAAATTAAACATTTGGAGAGAGGTACTTTGGTCAATTTTTGAAGTATGAATAGGGGGGATATAAAAGGTACTATTTCATGTTTTCTAGAGGTACCGTGATATATTATGTATTGTATGTATACATGACCTCGAAGAGGGTATTAATAAATGTAAGTATACGAGATACTATGAAAATTTCCCACTGTGATTTTACGGAACTTATACAGATAGTTATTATAAAATTTAAAGAGATGATAAGAATTCTTACCGAGCTTAATAAGTCTTCACCCTGCTCACCATCAAATGAACCACAATTTGCTCTCCCGGTTAGGATCTCTAACAGTATAATGCCAAAACTATACACGTCTGACTTGATTGAGTAGACCCCGTGCATTGCATACTCTGGTGCCATATATCCACTGTGCAAAATTTAACATTTTATTTAGGACCAAATTGGTACTTTTAAATAAATTTATGCTTCTTAGTTTTTCCCAAATCACATGTAATATTTGTCAAATAGGTACCACAAAACCATAGCTTGGACTACTCTTGGCATATAGCACCGAGTTATTGACCCAAAAATACTACTCTGTTAAATACTGATAATACTGTCAATTCTGTTAATTGTAGAAGAGTTTGGTAAATACAATTAATTTCGACTTTGGTGCTTTTATCAATAAATTGGTGGTTATCTATATAATTTGTATTGGCATTGTTGGGTATGATAGAATAACGAGTTTAATTTTCTATGAAAGAATCTCATTATTATAAGATGTAACAAGTATACAAAATATGGTGATGTTATTTACAATGTACTTACAATGTTCCAACGACCCGCTTTGTCTTATATGCAGTCTGATCAACACGGAATAACCGAGCTAGGCCGAAGTCTGAAATTTTAGGATTCATATCGGAATCCAACAAAATATTACTGGCTTTCAGATCACGATGTATTATTGTCAGTTGAGAATCTTCATGCAAGTACTGGAGTCCACGAGCCACTCCATTTATAATTCGCTGTCGTTTTCTCCAGTCCAATTCTTGCCTTTTTGCATTGTCTACCAAAATATCAAAAAAATATTCACTTTAAAATTTAGACCTACCTAGGAGCGAATAAAAGATTCATACATCATAATGCTGAGAAACAAAAACTATTAATTGGTTTGATTAAAATAAAAAAATTATGGATTGAGAGCAGGATTTAAGTACCAAAAAGAAAGATGTCAAGGCTTCGATTGGGGAGGAACTCATAAACAAGAAGCTTCTCTTGTCCTCCCAAGCAAACTCCGACAACCCGTACCAGATTCTTTTGTTGAAGCTTTGCAACTAGAACTAACTCATTTTTTAATTCCTCTAATCCTTGGCCGGAGCTCTGAGAAAGCCTCTTTACTGCTACCACTTGTCCATTTGGAAGGATTCCCTAGAGCAATTAGGTAGAGATATATATAAGCACAAAAATTGACTTTTAGAATATATCACACACTAGCTCCCTAAATTATCAATCAACAAATTCTCATTTTTATCCTTAAAAGTCTGGGACTTGTGGTGCATGTAGGTTCCAATATATTTCATATTGTTCGATTTGTTCCATATCATCATATTTCAGTGCAATACTAGTTCACATTTTTTGGGATAATTCAACAATTACAGGGATGAAAAGAAGAACCTTATAAACAGCACCAAATCCACCTTCGCCAAGTTTGTTGGTTTCATGAAAGTTATGTGTAGCAGCTTTTAGTGTAGAAAGGTCAATAAGAAGCGAATCAACATTTTCCCCGGAGTTGACTTTTTCTGATACAAGTTAAAACAAAACACACAATCTTTAGGATATTTCATCAATGTTTGCTCGCAAAGAGTGATTTGGATAATAAAATTAAAGGAGTGGTATGGTATTGTAATAATTAATTATTTTGTCAACTAAATTTATAACTTACCAGATACAAATGTTTTTCTTCCATGAGATCGCTTCTTATATAAACAAAAGCAAAATACTGCTAATAACAAAACAGCAGCTACCACAGGAATAGTGATGGCAAGAGCTATAAGATTGCTTTTCTTCTTAGTACCTGCATATTATTAAATATTTTGTTCATAAATTATAATTCAGGACTATAATTTATCAGGACATTGCTAGTCGCTAGAGACAATTTGACATACAGGTCCACCTAATTTACAAATTACAGCTTGAAGCCCCTGTGAGGATGAAATAAATACTATAAACATCAGTTCTTATCAGCTTCTGACAATCAGAGCAATATATTTTGAAGATGGAGTCAGTCTAAATTATATCCAAGCAAATTTGATATTTAAATCTAATTCAAGAAATAATAAAGAGTCTGTTTCATTTAATACAATCAACTATTCGATTTCATTTTCTGTGAATACATGTTTTGCAAATTTCCATTTCTTTTGTCCATTTCTGTGCAACTCATTATCTATCCATATTGTCCTCTAACTGATTCAAGTCAATAGATACTTGTCTACATTATCACATGATGGCCAAAATTATTTCTTATAATATTATGTCTAACTATTACTTCAGTGGATCTTTGTCTAGTAAATGATCATTAAAAATATTGAAAAATTGATGCTATTATGCAGTAACAATAACATCTAAACTAAGTCAATCACTTACTTTTATTTATAACAGGTGGTGGTACTTGGCTGGATGATATGCCATCAATCCGTACCATGTCAGGACCTTCATAGAAAGTATACACCTCGTACCTGATATTACAATGTATACCAATTGTCCTTGCCCCAATACATCCATTAACATACTTAGGAAAGTCATCAATTAGTCGTTGAAGACAAACCTGGAAAACATAGATTGATATATTTAGTTCCAATTTTTTTTTTCAATTGTTCGGCAACAAAACTGATTTAATTTATGGCCACAATAAATGCGATGACGACCTGCCCTTAGTGGTACCAAAGTTATCAGGTATGTCACATGGTATTTAAATGCTACTAGTTGGTAATATATAATTACCATGTCTAACAAATCATACCTGGCACTGGGACTTGGTCATGTCAGGGGTGCACTGCACAAGACCATAGATGGCAGGATACTCAGTCGAGAAATTTGTAGCAACTCCTGTAGCGAATAATTTGGTTGAGTTGTTGACGGCCCATGATTTCATCTCTGACATAAGCTGGAGGACTGCCCTGTCAAACCGGGCGGGGTCCACAGTAACATTGTATATATTGATCAGGGGGTGATGTGGTGAGTTGGCTAATGAGGAGAGAAAATATTGGCTCGAGAAATATATGTAGCAACTATTGTACCACATCCACGCCGTCTTATAGTATGGGCATAGATTCAATATATCCTGAAATTTTTATTTGAAGCCATATTACAAGTAGTTATTATGATTTTGAATGTACTAATGTACGGCTTTAACTTTTTAGTCTAACTAGTGTACATATATTCACTTGATTTAGCTGGTATGAAAAGTATGAACAATTTAATCATTCCTAATCAATTCAACTCGCCTAAAATAATTATTGATAAAAACAGACTGGAATATAAGAAATTTGAATTTACTATGTGATTGTAATTTTGTAGACAACCTCATCAATGGAAAATATTAATGAAAAATAAATACAAAATTATCCTTAAGAACAAAAACGATTAGTAAAAGGAAAATTACCAATGTCCATGAGAAGCAAGTGTTGCAATAGGAGGCATTATGGTCACCACGGCAGAGGGCAATACCGGTCACCATATTTGGTACTGTACCAACAGTACCATCCGCGAAACCATTACCAGTAGAATTGGAGCGCAAAGCTGAGAAGAGAAGGTTAAGGTTGGACTGGTACGTGCTGTTGTTCGTGTAGTTACCTGTACTGATATAGTGATTGTCACAAACGTAATAGAAGTATTCTGTGGAATGCGGTACGTCAATTGCTTTGGCTGGTACAGGGAGGTATAAGATGAGAAGAAAGAGAAACACTAAGAAATGCATCGTGGTTGATAAAATGTGTAATTCTCTCTTATTTTGGTTTTAAAATCTAAGATGGAGAGAGAGAATGGCTAATCGATTTTGAGTGTGTTATCTTCTCCTGGATTTAAGAGGGAGAGAGAGAGAGAGAGAAGGGCTCTTCGTAAACTAGTACAAGTTGTTCAATAAAATAAAGCAAATGCCAAAAAGATATAACAAAATAATAAAGCCCAAGCAGGGTAGTAACTAGTAACTAGTAAGTAGCAACTATGCCAACTAGCAAGTAGTAACCAGGAACCAGGAACCAGGGTGGCCAAGTGGTCAAAATTTCTCTCAAAAAAAAAAAAAAAAAAATTGGTCAAAAAACACGTGGGAAATTGGGATCTCGTGAGGCAAATAACGATAATAGATTCCGTGTAGCTTGACTCACAAAGGTGGGTTGAGAAGTAGAAAAGGGATGTCCCCAGTGACAGTGATTTGGCACAGGGATTACGTATAAGAGCATCTGCATCCCTGAAACTCTTGGAGTTTCTAATCTGACGTGACAGTTTCTAATCCAATTTCAGAGATGTAAGAGAGTTTCTTATTTAGAAACTTTGCTCCAAAGTTTCTTAATAAGAAATCGTTTATAAACTGTGACGTGGACAAACGATTCGCTCAAATTATTATCCCCGCACCGCTGGCGCACTCTCTCTCTCCTTAAAAAAATATTTCTCTAACGGAAAAAAAATTGGGCGCTCCAACGGAAATTTTCCCACAATCACCTCCGGCCATCGTTTTTCTTACTGATTGTCTCTTCTTCCTCCTCAAAATGATTCAATTTCTAACCTAGAATTTTCCAACGAATTCGTTCTCCGACGAAAAAGGGAGAAGGGCACCTTCGCCCCTGCTGCATTAACTCAAAAAGGGAGAAGGGCACCTTCCCCAGTAACATCTTCTTTTTTAATGGAAAAGAGAAGGAATGCATATCCTCTGCATTAACTCAAAAAGGAATCTTTTGAGTTAATAAATATAGACTGTCTGATCTTAAACGGAGCCAATCCGACTCCTTATTATGATATAGGGATCCCTCTAATATTAGTGCGGATTTTGTCTGCACGAATCTTAAAGCAGATCGGATGGTCAATATTCATTAACTCAAAAGATTCCCTTTTGAGTTAATGCAGAGGATACGAATTCAAAGAGAAGTGCATAATCCAGTCTCAAAGTCAGTAGTTTGCTCTGAGGGGATTCCGGGAGAATTCAAAACATATAAAGTAATTCAAATTTTGAGTTTAGATCCGGACTATCAGATCTGCATTGACACGAATATTAAAGTGTTCCTTGTACTTCCCCTCGGGCCAGATTAGCCCGAATTCTTATCGTACGTTCCGTATCTAAACACAAAATTGGAGTTACTTCAGAGAATCGGGACTCATTCAGGAATTGGTTTGATGGTTTGGCGAGTCGGCGGGAATTACGTCGCTGCCACTTAATAAAAAGGTTTCAAGTTCAACCTCCCACTGGCCCCTGCGGGCCCACCCCACTGTTATCAGCCGCCGCGCGCGCGCACACGGCACACCAAAAGAAGATCAATCCTGAAATAAGTTAAGGCTCACAAGTTAATTGTGATGTTCAAACTTCAAACAATTCAAATTTCAATGGAGTTAATTACTGTTATAAATAAATAACGTTATGGATGTTCATTTGAAACTCTTCAGTAATTGTATCAAAACCTCTCCTTAATGAAGCATGTTTCATCTCCTCACATTTATCAATGGAATTAAATTAAATGGCTTGTTATTTACATTTTCTACCTATAAATAGAGGATTGTAAGATTGTATTGGATACACAAGAAAAGCATAAGAATAAGAGATAACTATCTTATACATTGTCAATATCTTATTTGATTTCTTTATCTTTATTTTACAACACGTTATCAGCACGAATTGCTCGGAAGTTGCAAAGTAATCCTGTAAGTAATTTATGTGATTAATTTTTATATCTTTCATTAATTTAAATTTCATTTAAATTTTTTTTAGTTTATAAGAATCATTCCTTGAAGTGAATGATGAAATAATAACCTGAACTTATTATCAAAACTAAATGTTTATTTAGAACCTGAAGTTCTATTAGAATTTTTAGTATAAAATTAATATAATAACCAGCAGTTATTATAGGCCACTGGATGAATAATAACCTGAAGTTATTCCCAATTAAAACTTGAAGTTCATTAGAAATTTTCATATAAAATTAATATAATAACCAGCAGTTATTATAGGTCATTGGATGAAAATATAACCCGAAGTTAATTCAACTTAAATTCTACAATTGTGCAGTCAAGCAATTTAATAACCGGAAGTTATTAAATAAAATATTTTATTATAACTTGAAGTTATATAATATTAACCTGAAGTTATTAATACATTTAAATTTATTTATTCATGCATTTACGTATTCTTTTATTTATATTTATTTATCTCCCTTTTCATAACCTGAAGTTATGATATTAATAACCTAAACTTATGGCATTAATAACCTGAAGTTATGATATTAATAATCTGAAATTATTAATATGTATCTATTTTGTAGTACATATGGCAAATCTCACAAAACTTGAATTTATCTCCCTTTTCATTTATCATAACTTGAAGTTATGTTATTAATTACTTGAAGTTGTATTTTGTTATAAATACGTATTAATAGAAATGAGAAAGGGAAACATCTTGAAGATGTTTGTTACACATGTCGGATGGCAAATTATTGGTTATGTACCTGTTGTATGCCACTTAAGAAAAAAAAAAATGGGGAAAAATGTAGAAACTAACTTTACTGAAAATGACCCCGAAAATTAATGCCATATGGATACACACCTTGATGTATCAGATTTCTTCCATAATATGGATGAAGAAATAAACACTTTTACTAAGGGATAAAAATAAAATGTACAATTTTATGTTTATGTTTAATAAAGGTTTAAATTTACATTTCAATTTTTTTATGCAAATAAAGTTAATGAATAAATATAGTTTATTTTAATTTGTTCTTGCATTCTTTTATTTTAAAGGAAAATGACTGACGCAGTGGTAAGTAAAGAAGATCCATGTCTAGTAGACAGCGGAACAACAAATACCATATTGAAAAGTAAGAAATATTTTTCACAATTGCATCTTGGTGAGACTAATATCTATACTATATCTGGTACAAGTAATTTAATTGAAGGCTCCGGAAGAGCTTGTATTTTATTACCTAAATGAACAAAATTAATAATAGATGATGCATTATATTCAAGTAGATCCAGAAGAAATCTACTAAGTTTTAAAGATATTCGAAAGAATGGTTATCATATTGAAACTATAAATGAGATAAATTGCGAATATCTTCATATCACATCTATTAAGAATAACCAGAAAATCGTAATGGAAAAGATGCAAGCAATGTCCTCTGGACTATATGGTACTTATATAAGTACAATAGAATCAAATATGGTTACTAACCAGAAGTTAGTTGATCCAAAGTTATTTACATTGTGGCATGACAGATTGGGTCATCCAGGAGATATAATGATGAGGAGAATAATTGAAAGTGCAAATGGGCATCCCCTAAAGGACCTGAAGATCCTATTATCAAAAGATATGACATGCGAAGCATGCTCTCTTGGAAAACTAATTATTAGGCCATCTCCAAATAAAGTTGGACCTGAAGCTCCTTCATTTTTAGAAAGAATTCAAGGAGATATATGTGGACCTATTACACCTCCATGTGGACCGTTTAGATATTTTATGGTGTTAATTGATGCATCAACACGCTGGTCACATGTGAGTTTGTTAGCAACAAGAAATGTTGCATTTGCTAGACTATTAGCACAAATTATCCAATTGAGAGCTAATTTTCCGGATTATCAAATTAGAAGAATCCGGCTTGATAATGCAGGTGAATTCACTTCTCAAACTTTTAATGATTATTGCATGTCTATTGGAATTACGGTAGAACATCCAGTGGCCCATGTTCATACACAAAACGGTCTAGCAGAATCGTTGATTAAAAGGTTGCAATTAATTGCTAGACCATTACTTATGAGGTCTAGTTTACCGTCTTCCGCATGGGGACATGCCATATTACATGCCGCTGCACTAATTAGATTAAGACCAACTGCTTATCATAAATATTCCCCATTACAATTGGTCTCCGGAAGAGAACCAAATTTGTCCCATCTAAAGGTATTTGGTTGTGCAGTATATGTTCCAATTTCTCCTCCACAACGCACAAAAATGGGACCTCAAAGAAGGTTGGGAATTTATATTGGTTTTAACTCTTCTTCTATTATTAGATATTTAGAACCATTAATAGGAGATGTTTTTACAGCAAGATTTGCTGATTGTCATTTTAATGAATCAGTATTCCCAAATTTAGGGGAAGAAAAACAAAAACTGGATAAACAAGTAACTTGGAATTCATCGTTATCTTATCTTGACCCCCGAAGTGGCCAATGTGAACTCGAAGTTCAAAAGATCATAAATTTGCAAAGAATTGCAAATGAATTGCCTGATGCATTCACAGATACGAATAGAGTTACTAAATCACATATTCCAGCTATAAACGCACCTGCTCAAATTGACATTACAAAAATATCTAATGAATTTAATGTGCGTAGAAAACGTGGAAGACCACTTGGTTCTAAGGATGTAAATCCACGTAAAAGGAAAGAGCAGAATAAAGCAGTTGGTTCAACCCCAGAAGAGGTTGATGGTAAAACTCCTGAAGAAGTCAATAAAATCCCAGAAGAGATTGATAATAAAACTCCTGAAGAATTATATAAAATCCCAGAAGAGATTAATGGTAGAACTCATGAAGAAGTTGATAAAACCCCAGAAGAGGTTGATGAAGTTCCAGAAGAAACTCAAGTACCAAATGATTATGAGATTTCTATAAATTATGTAATAAATGGTACTATATTAAATAGAAATAAAACACATGTTAATGAAATTTTTGCATTCGCTATGGCAAGCGATGTTATAAACGAAGAAGATAATGTGCCAAAAACTCTGGAAGAGTGTAGACATAGAAATGATTGGCCTAAATGGAAAGATGTCATACAAGCAGAATTAAGTTCATTAGACAAACGACAAGTATTTGGACCTGTAGTCCAAACGCCCAAAGGTGTTAACCCTGTAGGTTACAAATGGGTATTTGTCATAAAAAGAAATGAGAAAAATGAGATTGTGAGATATAAAGCAAGGCTAGTGGCGCAAGGCTTTACACAAATACCTGGAGTCGATTATGAAGAAACGTATTCACCTGTAGTGGATGCGATAACTCTCAGGTTTCTAATAAGTCTTACAGTTACAAAAAATCTAAAAATGCGACTTATGGATGTCGTAACAGCATATTTATATGGTTCACTTGACAGTGACATATACATGAAAATCCCTGAAGGATTGAAAATGCCTGAAACATATAAGTCAAAACCCAGAGAGATGTACTCTATAAAATTAAGAAGATCTTTATATGGACTAAAACAATCTGGTCGAATGTGGTATAATCGACTGAGTGAGTACCTTCTAAAAGAAGGATATAAAAATAATGTAATTAGTCCATGTGTTTTCATTAAAAGATCAAATCTATGTTTCACAATCATTGCAGTGTATGTTGATGATTTAAACATTATTGGATCTCCTGAAGAGATTGAGAATACTGCAAAATTGTTGAAAAATGAATTTGAAATGAAAGACCTTGGTGTAACAAAATTTTGTCTTGGCCTGCAGATCGAGCATCTAAAGAATGGAATATTTATCCATCAATCAAATTATGTTGAAAAAGTATTAAAAAGATTCAATATGGATAAAGCTCATCCTTTGAGCACACCAATGGTCGTACGATCGCTAAATGCAGAAAATGATCCTTTTCGCCCGCAAGAAAATAATGAAAAAGTGCTTGATCCTGAAGTGCCATACTTAAGCGCAATCGGGGCATTATTATATCTTGCAAATAATACAAGGCCCGATATCTCATTTGCAGTAAATGTGTTAGCGAGATATAGTTCCAAACCAACCAGAAGGCATTGGAATGGAATTAAACAAGTATTTCGGTATCTCTGCGGAACTAGAGATATGGGGTTATACTATCAAAAGGATACAAAATCCAATTTAATTGGATATGCAGATGCTGGATATTTGTCGGATCCACATAAAGCACGATCCCAATCGGGATATGTATTCACCTATTGTGGAGCTGCAATTTCATGGCGATCGACAAAACAAACTCTTACGGCAACATCATCAAATCATGCCGAGCTAATCGCTCTATACGAGGCAAGTCGAGAATGTGTTTGGTTACGGTCAATGATTCAAAACATTCAGGAAGAATGCGGACTTGAAAACATCAAGATAAATCCTACTCCGCTATATGAAGATAATGCAGCATGCATTGCACAAATCAAAGAAGGATATATCAAAGGAGACCGAACTAAACATATCGCGCCAAAGTTCTTTTCGACACATGACCTACAAAAGGAAGGCGTAATAGATGTTTGCCAAGTCCGATCAATAGACAATCTAGCAGACCTATTCACAAAATCTTTACCGACAAAGGTTTTTGTACAGCTCACAAAGAAGATAGGTCTACATCGATTGAAGGATATTCAATGATATCAAAATGAGGGGAAGCGTTATACGCACTGTACTCTTTTTCCCTTAACCAAGTTTTTATCCCAATGGGTTTTTCTTGGTAAGGTTTTTAATGAGGCAGTACGTGATCCTGAAGTATCACGTTGATCCTGAAGTATCATGTTAATATCGATCCTGAAGTATCATATTAACAGCGTATAATGAACAATGAACATCCAAGGGGAAGTGTTATAAATAAATAACGTTATGGATGTTCATTTGAAACTCTTCAGTAATTGTATCAAAACCTCTCCTTAATGAAGCATGTTTCATCTCCTCACATTTATCAATGGAATTAAATTAAATGGCTTGTTATTTACATTTTCTACCTATAAATAGAGGATTGTAAGATTGTATTGGATACACAAGAAAAGCATAAGAATAAGAGATAACTATCTTATACATTGTCAATATCTTATTTGATTTCTTTATCTTTATTTTACAACAATTACCAGATTATTATATTTTACGAGTAAAATTAGTGTCTTTAATTTCAAAATTTACTGAATTAAATTCTGAAAATGAATTTAAGTTGTTAAACTCGATTTATTTAAAGATAATATATGCAAAATTTATCAATTTATAATTAATTTAGTTTAAAGTCAATAAATGTCTCAAGATTAACTTATAATTTTTTGATCGTTTGACTTTATATTAAATTAATTTATAAGTTTATAAATTTTGCGTATTAATATATCACTCATGAAATAAATCAATTTTTAACTGTTTGTATTTTGATTTAAAGCTAATTTGATAGATTTTTTAATTTAAAATCACCAAAAACATCTAATTTTGCACGCAATATATTTACAAACTGGCTGCTCAATTGTATCTTCTTTTATATTTACAAACTGGCTGCTCAATATAATTAATGCCGTCAATTATTATTTTAAATTATCAATACAATATGGTTTTCGTTTAGTTTTTTTAACCAAACCAAAAACATTAAATTGTTCATGTTTTTGTACAAGATTAAAATTTAAATTTAACAATGTATAAGGTTCACATTTGAGAGAACAAACTACTTGACAAGACAAATTTATATAACAATCATCTTAATTAGTTAAGACATTGTGAAAAGCTATTATATTAAGATGAGCCTTGTTCAAATTTATATATTTAAATTTGAACCACATATAGTAGAAGCTATTATATCAAGCATGATCCTTGTCCAAATACTTTAGTTAAATGTGAAATATATCCAAAATCAATTATTCATTGATTAATTAATTATTATTCTTAAATAATTAACACATGATATCTGTTAAAAAACAAACATTTTTTTTTTACATTAGAATCTAATTTGCAAAATTTGTAGGGTTTTTTTTGTTATTAATATGTTTCTCTGTCTTCATACTTTATTCATGTATAGAGACATCCTAATTACTATATAAGTAGTACAAAAAGAAGAAGAAAAATGTAAAACGGTAGTTGGTGTGTTACGTCTCACGTAGGTCTCCTATTTGTTAGCAGTCTTCTTTTTTTTTATTCGTTTCATGATGCTAGTGATCGTTAGATAAAAGGAATTAACACTGATGAATGCGTTGAATTGTGAGTCGCTGACGAGATGATAACGATTTTTCCGTCGACTATATAAATTATTTTGTTTGTTTGTTGTGGACTTGTGGTGTGATTAGTGATTGATAGGTGTAATTTTTATAAAATAAATTAAAGGAGCTCCAAGGTGCAATGAATTTTGGTCAAGTGGCCATGTGGGAGGCCAAACTTTGACGTATCCAAGGGGTCCATGCTAATTACTGCCCCCGACGTTCACACAACGCAAAATTCGTTTCCGTTATTAATTTACTTCGTTATTTGATACTATATAATATATCTATATATATAAATATGGATGGCACCGCAATCAGACAAAGCAACTGACGACAAAGAGATAATATCATCACGCTTCCGGCTTCCACAATTAAAATGGTCTATTGTCTTACTCATACTCTATATTTTTATCTTTATTTTTAAAATACAAATATATTCCAACCGTCTAACATAATATTCATATTTTTATCTCTATTTTTAAAATACAAATATATTCGAACTTTCCAATATATTCATATTAAAATATGTCTAAAAATCAAAAATTATATATTTTTTAGAATTTTTATAATATCTTTTTAGATAGATACAAAATCAAAAGACTAAACCATTAAAAGGTAGAGATTTTGTACTCATCTAGTAAACAAATTCTAAATATATATATAATTTAGTCTCTAAATACAATTTAATATAGAGATCATGTTGAACAGTTCAAATCGGTTGTTTTGAAAGGGTCCGAATAGCAAATTATAAATACAAATTCTAAATATATATATATAATTTAGTCTCTAAATACAATTTAATATAGATTTCTCACTTTTTGCAAGGGTCCAAATAGCCATTTCCAAGAGTATAAAGACTCCATGGAAATAAAATGGACTTTTCTGTCAGAGTTCTGACACAGCATACAATTTTCAAAGGTAAACCCTTAGAAAAGGTAGCGCTTGGAAATGCTTCATGTTTGCCAATGGAAATGTATTATTTACACCATTGGAAAAAGTTTGGCATGATCTCCCACCCACCAAAATAGACCAAATATTATATTATATGGACAGCTCATGGAAATACTTGAGAAAATGCTATTGGAAATGTTTTTCTTAGTTTGTTTATATTATTTTATTGCGAAGGCTCATGGAAATACTTGTGAGAATGCCCTTGGAAATGTTTTATTGGCTCAGTTTATATTATTTTATAGTTAGTCATACTATTTTCAAGAGTTAGCCCTTGGAAATGTTTTACTTAATCTGTTTATATTATTTTATTACGAAGGCTCATGAAAATACTGGTGACAATGCCCTTGTAAATGTTTTATTAACTCAGTTTATATTATTTTATAGTTGGTCATACCATTTCCAAGAGTTAGCTCTTGGAAATGTTTTGCTTAGTCTGTTTATATTATTTTATTGCAAAGGCTCATGGAAATACTTGTGAGAATGTCCTTGGAAATGTTTTATTAATCCAGTTTATATTATTTTATAATTGGTCATACTATTTCCAAGAGTTAGCTCTCGGAAATATTTTGCTTAGTCAGTTTATATTATTTTATTGCGAATGTTCTTGGAAATACTTCGGAAAATGCCCATGGAAATGTTTATTGATTCAGTCTATACTACTTCCAAGGGATAGCCATTGAAAATGTTTTGTTCCTGGAGGCAGAAACATTTCTAGTAGTGCAATGACATATTTTAATCCTACTCTAAATATTTATATATTTTTTAGAACTCTTTGATAAATATTATAAAAGTTAAAATAAGATTGGTGGTTTTAAAATGTTGGCCTTTCAAACCAAATTTTTTGGTAAGGTCAAACTTCTCTATTTTTTTTTTATATGCGTACAAATTAAATTAATATAAAAAAGATTAACTTGACCCCACATATTAATGATCGAGTATTTATTGCTAAAAAAAAGGTCAATAAAGATTGTCCCTCCAATTAAGATTATTATTTGAATTACGAGTCGTCCAATGGTAAAAAAATCTTTAATAATTTGGCATTAGTTAGAGGCTAAGAAGCTCAACTCTTTTTATGGAATATAGATATGCACCCCCTGTTTTGTAGGTACTTTGAGCATATAAGGAAATTTGTTAATTAAATTAAATTTCGATACATTCATTTCTTCAATGCCTGATGGTTTAAGAGTGCATTTTCTACTACACATCACAGTTATATAAATTTATTTTGAACTTGTAATTATCATGTCAAATTGCTATTGTTATTTTAAGGAATGAAAAAGTAAAAAAAATGGAATTAATGGTTGATGAATTTTCTTTTCAGACCGAGCTGTAAAAACAATTAGAGTTGCTTTACGAATTTCATCTCAAAAAAAATTATACTTAAAAACAAAGTTAAATTTAAAAAACTAAGACATTTTTTATTTAAAAAAAAAAAACCTTGCATTTAACCTATTATGACTTCACGACATTTTTTTCCGCAAAGGCATATAATACTGCATTTCTGGAGAAATTAATAATGTCAAGCATAGGTCGACTGTCTAATCAGTATTTATCACTTATGAGCAACAATTAAAATAATCAAACGGGTTATGAGAGATTAATAGGTTGTTTTCAGGCCGACCTACTCGGTTTAGGCCTAGTGATCGTGCGGTTCTTTGGCAGATAAAAAATTAAGCCCAACTTTGAAATTAGTCATCTCGTCAGATAAATAATATAAGTTAGGCCCAATTTTGTTTGCCCAATTTTTTTTGGAAAAAAGAAAATTATAACTATTTAATCCAAGAGACATCACAAATCTTAACCCTTCTGACTTAATTCCTGTTCTTTCTATTTCGTTCATTAGTGCGGATGCTGATAGCCTGATACTCTCTTTTTTGAATTCCCCTTGGAACTGAGGTGCAATAATTAAATCTGGACATTAACCTAGCACAAATCGCAAAACGGATCACTTATCATTTCTATCGGCACCGAATTAAGTTTGACCCGGCTGGAATTTTTTTTTTTTTTTTATCATTGAAACGCCCGTAGGCAGATATTACAGACCTGATTTCATACTTGAACCCGATACCCGTACCCATTATCCATTACAGCCTTTTAAGAGATTAAAATAGATAGACGAAAAAACTACAAAAAGGTCCCTATCTTAAAACTAAATATAGCCACAGCCAAAAAATGCAACTATGGCGGGTATAATGGGTAAGTGAAACCAGTAGAATCCCAACCTTCAATGCGCCCTTTGCGTGCCAGTTGATCAGACCTCTCTGGGACCAAACGCATTTGTATTGTCTGTTTTGTTGTAGCATCAACCAGATATCCTGTACCTCCTGGAAAGCTCTCCAATCAGTCTCCAGAGGCGAGTACAGCTGCGAGACCAGATCCAGCAGCTCCCTACAGTCGACATAGAAATCACAACTCAGAACCCCATTCCTCCTTGCCTCATTGATCCCCTCTCTTAGGGCCATAGCTTCTGATTGTAAGGGGCAGGTTGATCTAACTCCCTTTGATTTGTGCCATACCAGTGTGTCCCCTTTGAACATAACACAGCCTATACCTCCCCTCCAATCACCTTCCCACGATCCATCTGACCAGCATGAGAACTCACCATCATTGTTGTTATTCGGTTGTGCCTTGGGGGTTAAAGAGAACCTTGATGTAGAAGAGATGAGTGTTTCTATTGAGATTTGAGTGAGGTATTTGGTGAATTGCTCCAATTTTGGTGTAATCCCTGAATAGGCCCTATCATTGCAGCAGCGCCAAATTGACTAAGCTATGTTGGCAAACTGACTCCACTGCTCTTCTGTGAGTTGCTCTAGGAGAAAAGCTGGGCCCTGTTGTAAAGCTTCCCACAATTTGTCAGCCCTGATAGTAAGGGGGCTCGCAAACCAACAGCCTCTAGAGAACGGACAGTTGAACAAGAGATGAGGGACATCTTCCAATTCGGCTGGAATTAATGTGGACCGTCTATTTACATAAATTGCAAACTCGGCTACATGGGAGATACGGACTCTTCTCTTTTACTATTGCTCTTTTAAAAAAGAAAAGAAAAACAAAAACAAAATGAATACTTAAGAGTTGCAAACAGGATGGCTTACCTAGCTATTGTTGATACAAACAATACTAAATATATAAAAGAAAAAAAAGTTATAGAAGAACTATCCAGCCATACCTTACCACCCGAATGTCATATAAAAATCACTCGTTGTAGGATAATCTAATTTTAAATTCAAAAGCACATGCTGGGATCCTGTTAGTCTGATTTGGGTTTAAAGAAAAAAAAGGAGCATATATTTTTCTAGTGACTGCACATTAATTAAATAAACCCCATTTCAGATCTGTTTGGAGAGAGAACTACTTAAACACCTTTTTAAATATCAAATTATGAATCAGCAGTTTGACGGAGATTAAACCGGATTCTATGTTCCATTACAAGTTAAGGATGGATGGGTCCCATCAGCACTTCAAGTAATAAAATAGACACAAAAATAGAAAATGCAATACTTGACATACATCATTTCCATGGTTGACCACACCATATGAACCATACAAGTCCTAAAACTTATTCATCCAAAGTCAACGGTAGAACCAAACATAAATTGCACAGCTTGCTGCTTCTGTAACAAAATTTTGCAAAATAGTCCCTGCCACCATGATCGTCTCAGCCTCCATCCTTGTCTCTTTTCTCACACTTGCACTTCTCACAACACTCACAACTTCTTCTCACTTTATTCACAATTTTTGTGAAATCACTACTAAGCACAACTCCAAATTAGAGAGCAGCCATGATACCAACCTCAACCTCCTGTTGTCTTCTCTAATCAATAACACACCCAAAACCGGATTTTTCTACTGCAACCGAAGGTGATTCACCATACCAAATCTATGGCCTTGAACTCTGCTGCGGTGACATCAGTGACGACAGCTGTACCAGTTGCCTCAATAGGGCCTCCCCTGAGCTTAAAAAACTTTGTCCTTTCCCCAATGGAGGTATGGTGTGGTACAACCATTGTGCCATCCGGTACTCAATCCGCAATTTCTTTTCACAGTTGCCTGCTGAGCCTGCATATAATGATCCTAATGAATTTTCGATATTAAAGAAATCATTGGGCTTGATATTTCCACTATATTCAAACCAAAGAAATTGTAATTGTAATGGTCCTAATGGATTTTTTGTATCTTGCTCGCAAATAGGTGCTTCAAATCCAGTCCAGTTTAGTAAGAACCTCCACTCTATGTTCGAATCTATTTCTAAAATTGCAGCTTTCAATGAATCAGCAAGGATGTTTGCCACGGGAGTTAATGCCCAAACTTATGGAATGGTACAATGTACCAGGGATTTGTCAGAACAACAGTGCTATAAGTGCCTTAATCGATCCTTTTCTAAATATTCTGAAGGATCATGTGGTATGGATGGTGTTACTGTTACTTGGAGTTGCATATCAATGTACTCAAGGGAGAAGTTTTTTAGTTCGAATCCGACTTGGGTTGCGCCGCCAGATCATTTCCGTCTAACTACTGGTAGATCCAACTTCTAATCGCATGGGCAATATTATACACCATTTCAAGGGGCTCGTTTGGTAAATATGTTAGTAATAAGTGACTTTCAAAAGTTTATGGAAGAAAAGTGGGATATTACAAGAACAATTAATTAATAATAATATAAATATTTTATTTACTAGTGGAGAACTTGAAATTAGTGTCGGACATTAGGCGACACTAATCGGGCTGATACTAATACTTCGTAAATAGCCGACACTAAAAGTAAGGCATTAGTATCGGCTATTTATTAAAAAGCCGACACTAATAAGTATTAGTTTCGGCCATTTAATAAATAGCCGACACTAATACTTATTAGTGTCGGCTTTTTAATAAATAGCCGACACTAATGCTTTTTTTTTTTTTAATTTTTTTTTTCCAAAATTCACTATAAATCATAATAAATTCCAAAAATGAAAATTTTTGTTCTTGGATGCTCATATATTTTTGCTGAACTATATATAAAATAAAGATATCAAATAATTCATCGTAATTTACAAATAACACTCACTAAATAAAATATCTTCTAAATTGCTCATATATCATTTATCGTTATTCTTATAAATGGGCTGTGCAAGAAAGTTGAAATTGAGAAGGCAATGGATTATCTACATGACATGATTTCTAAAGGGCGACCTTTTAACACTCTTATAGATGGATTATGCAAGAAAAGGCATTGTTGTTGAAGTAAGCTTACTACTGCCATGTTTGAGGCAACGTCATCTAGGCAACGCTTGGTGTCACGAGAGAGAGGTGGTGTAGCGAGAGAGCACAGTTGACGAAATGAAACAACGCCATTTTCTAGTATTCGCCTAGAAGAAGCGGCTAGGTTTGAGAAGATCATATCGGAAAGAAGCGTGAAGTGAACGCTCAAGAGAGAGGGGCAGCTAGGTTTTTCCGAGCGGGAGAGATGTGCGGAGGGAGAAAGGAGGCTGTGTTTTAAACCCTAGGTGTGCATTGTGAAAGAGGTGCGCGGGACTTAAAATGAAATTTTTTCAGCTTTAGTGTCGGCTATTTATAAATAGACGACACTAATGTATTAGTGTAGGCTATTTATAAACAACCGACACTAATACTTAACTATTAGTCTCGGCTATTTATAAACAACCGACACTAATACATTAGTGTCGCCTATTTATAAACAACTGACACTAATACTTAACTATTAATGTCAGCTATTTATAAACAACCGACACTAATACATTAGTGTCGCCTATTTATAAACAACCGACACTAATACTTACTATTAGTGTCGGCTATTTATAAACAACCGACACTAATATTATTAGTGTCGGCTTTTTGTAAACGACCGATACTAAAGTATTAGTGTCGGCTTTTTAAGGCGACACTAATTGTACATTCTCCACTAGTGATTACTTTTGTCTATTGTACAATTTTTATGGCTTTATGGTATGTCTATTGTTCAACTTTTATGATACTTGTGTTCTCAGTGATTTAGATGTGTTGCATATCAAATATGAATTAATGAAAAATAAATGTAGTTTTTTTTATCAAATATTTTAATTTTTTTATGATTTTATGATGGATGACCAATCAAATTTTAAATTGATCACATACACAGAAGTCAAGTAATTGGAATATCGGTAAGTGAAACTTCTTTTTCCTGAATAAAAGTCTATTAATTTTTTTCACTAAATTGTATTTTACAAGATGGTCTCTATATCTTTATATAGAGAATTACAAGTCCCTCTTGATCCTGGAATACAACAGCTAATCACTGTTTGCTAATCTCACTGAGTTAGTTATAACCAATTATTATTTTTCTTGTAACTAGCTATGATCATACTGATGTTTGAGAATATGAAAAATATTCTCAATAGTTAAGCTTTGAGCACAATTATAGTAATTCTCACAAAATGTTTCCGTGTCACATTCTTATGCAATTTATTGCATAATATTATTTTTGAAGAAGATTATCATTATTTCACTAAAAAATAGATTATTTTTTTTTTTAAATCTTGACAGTGGTTGTCAAATATAATATTTTATTAAATATAAAAAATAAAATTATATCCATCATTTAATTTTACATCACGACATATCAACATCTAACAACACAACACAACCGCTACAACACAATATCTAACAAATCAGCTTCAAGCGGCCGTCAATCTTGACTACACACCAGCAACACAAGCGGAGACGTATCTTGTATCTTGTATCTTTTCTCTCTCTATGTCTCTCTCTCTTTTGTTTGGGGGGGGGGGGGGGGGGGGGGGGGGAGGCCAGCGCTGGCCGCGGCTTCCCCCAACCCTGCCTAGGGTTGTGCTGTATAGGTTTAGGGTGACGAAGGGGCTACGCCTCTTTTCTCAAATTTTCTATTTTTGAATTTATGATTTAGTGGTTGGGGTGACACGGTCCGGCCAATGGGATTCAATAAAGGACACTAGCTAGTTCAACTAAACTTCATTCAAGAGGAGCAAAGCTCAATCCAACTGAGCATAAAAGAAGATAAAACTCAATTCAAATAATAAAATTTGTAATAACTCAATCATCTCATTACAAAATAACTTTGGACTCTTTTATAGCCATATTTCTAGCTCCCTCTAAAAGTTACCTAACAATTATTATCACTTCAAGAGATAATATAGGCATATAAGGCTCTTTTATATCTACATTTCTCCCTCTAAAAATAAACATGTTTGAGAAGATAAGCAACATATATATATTTTTTTCAATAAAAACGAAAGTTATACTTGAAAGAAAGAAATTAGTTACATTGTTATCCAGTGGCGGAGCTAGAATATGAGTCAGGGGTGGGCAAAACAATTCAACAGAGGCAAATATGCTGTTGCTGCTTTCATAGCAAAATAATAAGAATTGGACTGTTTTTTGTAATGGGCTGCTTTGTGGGCTAAAACGGAGGGAGGCAGAAGTAAATCAGAGGTAGGCAGAAGGTTGAATCACTATAGTAGGTAAAAAAAATTCAATTTCCAAGAGTAGGCAACTGCCCACCCCTGGAGTGAATTGGCTCAGTCTATGTTGTTATCAGTCACGTCATGTAGTGGCATAGATAGGATATTATCACGTCATGTAGTGGCATAGATAGGATATTATCAGGAGGGAGAAAAAAATATTATTAATATTATATAACTTTTTATTGGTTTTTTTATTGAAGCTTTGCTAGATTTTTTAGTTGAGCAAAGTGTTGACGTAAATTTAATGTAAACCTAGAAATATAACTGAAGTATATGTAAACAAAAATAATTGTGAAAACAATAATGCACACAATACTGTAGAGCTTTTACAGAGTAGGTAAGTTAGTATATTAACATGCTTTAGTATAAGAGTAATACTAATATTCAAAAACTTATTTTTTAAAATTAAGTTAGGATGAAAGATTTTACTAATAAAATATATTAATATAGTCATTACAATCCTATAAAAAATAATCAAAAAGCTCTTGCATTATAAACTGTTTAAACTTAATAAAAGAAAAGAAAATTCAAATTTTAATTGAAACACAAAGTAGCAAATTATGGCTAAAATTTAAAATGAAAACGTAAATTAAATAGTAAATAAGAAAAGGCCCAATTTTCAATTGCAAGTTTCAACTAAAAAGATGGGATTTTAGTAAATTGGGCCTATTCAATTGAAATACAGACGTTTTACTAATTTTCTGATTGCGGTCTCGTCTTTACTAATTTTCTGATTGCGGTCTCGTCCTCTCATACCTTTCTCCCACCCATCTCTTTTGGTTTTATTTTCAAAACATCGCTCCATAAAACAAAACTCAGTCTCACAGCCAAGAACCAATACAAATGAACGTTCGAATTGTACTTCATAAAACAAAACTCAATCTCACAGCCAAGAGCCAACACAAATCAACGCCCAAATTGTACTTCATAAAACAAAACTCACAGTCTCACTCTCACAGCCAAGAGTCAACACAAATGAACGTCCAAATTGTACAAAACTCATGAATTAGACTAAAATTGGAGTAGGCAACAAACTATGTCATGTCATGTCATGCGTGTCGATCACATGACGTGACTCGCGTATCATGTGATATAACCATTCACGTAACGTAATTGTCCTCTGCTATTTTAATTACGTTATGTAACCAATTTTTTAAACATTATTTCTAAATTATAATTATTTTGGAACAGTTTTTTTTTTTTGATACATTTTGTTATCATTTTATTTAAACTAACTTAAATTTGAAAATAATAATTAAACTCAATTAGTTATATCACGCGGGTAGTCACATGATCAAATTACAACATGATAGTCACATCATGTTACATTATTCATTCTTTAGTCATACTTAATATATAAATAAGAAAAATTAATATTATTTTTTTATAATATCTAAAAACTAAAGACTTCCTCAGCAATACCCGATGCATATATTTGGTATTGAAGTTTAAAAAGGTTAAATTAATGAGCCTACTTTACTCTTGAGTCTATTTTTGGGCTAAGGTGACTTTTTTTAAATTGAGCTTTAAATTTAAATGTATGGTTCCCACCGATTGAATTCTCCTCGTCTTTTCTGTTTTCGATTCATTTCCTCCGATCAATAGTATTTCGTGAATATGAAATCCTAAATAAATATGTTCTGAATCGGGCTTTTGCTCGAAATGGTTGAGTATTTTTTTTATTTTTTTTGAGAAAAGGTATTTATCCACAACCTTCTGTTTATATTTTATTCACAACACTATTTCTGGATAAGTCTTCTAACAGTTCTAACTGTTATCCCAAAATACCATATATAAAAATCTTTCCTTTGTTACCAATTTCCATTTAAATTGGCGATCTCTCTTCGTCCTTTCTGTAATTGAAATAATCTTTCCTTCATTGTCACTTTCCATTTAAATTGGCAATCTCTCTCTTCATCCTTTCTATATTTTCAAATAGCGATCTCTCTCTTTCTCAATTATCTTCTCCGATTAGTCACGGCTCTCTCCAGAATTTAGATGCATCGTTTCTTTGCTCAATCCTCCTTCGAGCGACGCACAGTGACAGTAGCGACCGTCGCGATGGAAGCGACGGTCTCTCTCTTCACTGATCTCTCTCTCCGCCGAGTTCTCAAATCGGTAGCGATAACTGTTGATGTTATCTCTCCATGCGAGATCTCGTGCTCAACTCCACCGTGTGAGTAATATCGGATCTCACATTATTTCAATGTCTGATTTGAATTTTTATTTATTTTGAATTTGATATTTGAATTCAAAATTACATTGATCGTTTTCTATTAAATTTCTTGTTTGATTTGATGCAGTAACAGATCTAGCATTGTTTTGAACTTTTATTTGAATTTATTGTTTGATTTGATGTAGTAACGAATCTCGTAATTATTTCTTTATTTCTGTTGAATTTCGATATGGAGGAGATATGAGGAGATGATCTGAGAGATGCGATATGGATGATGCGCGCAAAAACGTATGCACAAAATTTCAGTACAATAAGATGTACTTTTTTAAACCTTTAACACACTTTTGAGTTAAATTGCAAGTGCACAATTCTATCAAAGTAGTATTTGAGGTGTCGAACCACAGGGAGTACGATAAAAACTTAGTTTAAACTTTAGTAATAAATTTCAGAAAATAAAATAAAGTAAAGTGCAATAAAAGTAAATTGGGGGGGGGGGGTTTGTTCTAACAATTCCTAAATTTGGGTTCAATACCCGAATAGAGAGTTTGAAACAATAAAAGTAAATGAATGAAAGAAAGATTGGTTTGCTTTCTAGATGAGGAGATCTAGGGGTATTCGGTCTACAATCCCTTGCTAATTCTATCTATTCGGTATTTGTTTGAATTCATGTATGATTTGACGAGGTTTCTAACCTAATATGTTATTAAGGGTTACTTTCGTAAATTAATAACGTGCCTAGGTAATTCGGACTTCTCGATTAGGTTCCTCACCCTAGCTACCTAGACCTTGACATCTCCATATTATATCTAAATTACAGCCCTGATTTACACTGAAACCTGTGCTTTAAAGCCTATAAATGTGGACTTTTTACTTATATTTCGATGAAATGTGGTACTGCTATGCTTTGTTTGGTATTTTGCAGGAAAAAGGGCGAAAAACTGGATCTGACTACTTTTCATACGGCCCGTATGACATTTTGTACGGCCCGTACAGGATCTGCCCAACTACACATAAGGTTCCACAACAGAGGCACAAAGTCTCCAAGACAAAGCACAGGCATACGGCCCGTACGGGGTCCCCTACGGCCTGTATGGGGTCCCATACGGCCCGTACGGGGTCCCATACGGCCCGTAGGGCGCTAATTCGGAAAATCCAGCTGGAATCTGAAATGAGCATAATTTAAGGAGGCCGAAAAGGAAGCCCCTGGGGGCGCGATCTGGGGCATTAAATGAGATATTTCCTCACCAAAAAAAGGGGGATTCACAACTGGAACTTGGACAAGCTTTCTTGGAGCAAAAGACAAGAGGAGGAGAGGAAGAAGAGAAGTGAAAAACGCGAGTTTGCAACGGATCTTCAGATTTTCCACTGTTTTGTCATGAACTCTTTTATTTTCTGTTATTTGTGTTATCTTAGGAACATGAGTAGCTAATTTACTTTGTTTCTAGTTTGGTTTTGTTTGCATGCTACTTGGATTTTGTGTTGAATGCTTTGTTTTTACCTTGTTGAGTAGTATTTTGATTGCTTTATTTGTGCTTGCTTGAATTGATTAGTCATCCCGTTAGATGAATGCGCACATCTAAGTGTTAGGAGCCAAGTCTATGACATTTAATCCAACCGAATAAAGTATATGAAGTAGGGTTAAACCAAGGAGTACCCGAAAGGTGAAACTTTCATTGAGGCGAAAGTCCTTGGATACTTTTAGTAAACCAACAAGTAACTTAGATAAATTAGGCCAAAATGCGAAAGTTGAGGTTTAACGCATCTAAGAGGGAAGTATTTGAGTCCGGTAATTGGGTACTAGGCCAAAATGCGAAAGTTGAGGTTAGGTATCTAGATCTGGTCGATAGAAACCCTAAACATTAGTATCAACACAGAAAACAGTAGCTGCAGCATTAACTCGGGGTCCCCTACGGGCCGTATGCCTCGGGGCTGAACAGAAATGAAATCTGAACCCTGGAAACGCCTTTTTATTAATTGAAAACAACTTTAATTCTTTTTATTGCTTTTTAAACTTGTCATAAATCATTAGAATTGTTAGAATTAAACCAATTCAATTTCTCTCACTTCTAGAATTTTAAGTAACTTTAGGATAAGTCCGGTTATTTTCTTCCGTCCCTGTGGATCGATACCTGAGCATACTCATCGATAGGATAGTACACTTGCTATCTGATTTGACAGAGTGTAACAAAGGTTTAAAAGGTATAGCTTGCTATACTGAAACTTTGTAGCATATATTCTGTGCGAACAGACCTATTGAGCTCTTGTAGTCTCTCCTCTCCTCAAATATTGGTACTTCGCAATTAAGTCCATCATACCAATACCCGATTCGAATTGAGATGTCCTAATTAGGATTTGGCTTCACGGTTAGGTTCTTCACCAAGTTCCTAACCTTAATTTCTATAGTTCCGGCTTAGATTAAATTGGTTACAATCTTAATCTAAACCTAGGGTATTTGCATTCATAATTTGGTACTATCATATTGATCACAGTCAATTTTGGTTCTTTCGAATCCAAAACGGGATACTACAATTCAAGTACTAACTATGTAATTAACACAAATGATTAAATCACAGAAATTAACAATCAAATCCTATAAAACAATCATAATAAAAACAAATAACTGAATAAAATAGAATTAAACAAGTTCATGCATTGACCTAAACCTCTAGAGAGAGATCTACTCCCTCATGGAGAGATCCATTACAAAAGTTGGCAAAACTAGGAAGAAATGAAATAAAGAAATGATTACACCTTTTATTGAATCAAGACCCTCAATCTTGCCGACTTCTTGCTTAGATCTTCTTCTCCTTCCTTCTAGAAAAACTTTCCTTAACTGCAGAATTTTTCGCTAAGTATGGACATGCACCAAGGGGTGAGAGAGAGATGAGAGTTGATGGATGGGAAGAGATGCTTGAATGTGGATGTGTTCATGAATGGAAATAAACCTCCCATTTTATAGCCAAGGGATATGCCCAATAAAGAGGCTAGGAAGTGGAGTTAGTAGGTATTATATTTGGATTGTTTCCTAGGATGCCTTGTTCATGTTTGACTGTAAAAACGTGTCCATGATGCGCTAAAAATAGAAATGCTGTCAAAAAACGTGTATTTCTGACTGTCTGCGAGTTTAATGCATCCGACCGACTCCAAATTTCCTTTTTTTAGTTTCTCATGTTGTAGATCTTTTTGTTAGCTTTCCAAAAAGTGGTCGCAATCATAAATCGGAGTTACGAGTCAAAAGTTATGGCCGTTTTAAGTTAAGACTCTATTTTTAGCTGACTGCTACAGTGCGGATCAGGCCACCCGCACTGGTGCTACAGTGCGTCCGCACTAGGCTCGGTTTTTTCCCTGTGCGTCCAGATTTCGTCCGCATCGAAATCTGTGCGTCCGCACGGATTTTGATGAATAGCTTATTATATGTTTCTAAAATTGGCGTGCGTCCTGAAATCCATCTAAGTATTTATTATGGCCGTATCGCAAACCGTGCGTACGTACTAAGCATTTTTCTTCATTTCCTGCAAATTAAAACTAAGCAAACGCAGTAACTTGATTCTAGGTGTATTCTATTCATTTTATATTCAAAATACAAGATATTTGGTGTTATTTCGTGATAAAAATTAGATCGAATATGTATATAATTTAGGCCTATTAATGGATGAGATATGAAAGCGAGGCGATATGGAGTATTGATCTTGTCATTTTACAGTATTCACCCGTTAATTTTACAATATGCATATTGTGATTTTACAGTATTCATCTTTGAAAGTCTGGAGGAAAGAGATGATAGAGAGGTGATATGGATTATTGATCTTGTCATTTTATAGTATTCACCATGTTAATTTTACAGTATTCATCTTGTAGAAATCTGGAGAATATAGATGATAGAGAGGCGATATGGAGTATTGATCTTGTCACTTTACAGTATTCACCATGTTAATTTTACAGTATTCATCTAGTGATTTTACAATATTAATCTTGTGAAAATCTTGAGGAAAGAGATGATAGAGAGACGATATGGAGTATTGATCTTGTCATTTTACAGTATTCACCCAGTTAATTTTAGAGTATTTATCTTGTGAACAGTTATTAATGTTTAACTATGTGGTTGTTAATATTTGATGTATTGATGATTTATAGTTTGCATCTGTTAGTTTTACTGTTTACATCTTTTAAATTTATAGTATTGAATTTTGCAGTGTGTTTATCTCAATTTTATAGTGTTTTAGATTTCAAATTTACAGTTTTATAGTTTGCATCTATTAGTTTTATAGTTTACATTTGAAAATATTACAGTATTAAAGTTCTATAGTTTGCATCTTTATATTTTACAGTATGTGTAGTTTTAATTTATAGGATATAGATGCATATATAAATATTAATAATTGAAAAAAAATTATGAATTTTTTTTCAAAAAAATTAAAATTAATTTTAATTTTGAAAAAGAAAATTTGATTCAAAACAAATATTTTTGTATAATTTACGGGATTATTTTGAAAAAACTGCAAGTTTAAGAAGTGGTTCAATTTTAAAATATTCTAGAAGATTTTAGAACTGTCATTAACTGTAAGTTAGAGAAGTACATCAAGTGGTCCCGCATCAACTACAGTTAGTTTGATAAGTTGTGCAAGTTGTAAGTACACAAAGGGGTACTGCTGAATGTTAGAAATTTAAAGTGTGTTTTCTTATAAGATTTGTTATACAAGTTACAGCATTAAATTAGTAATTTTGCAGGATTAGCGCAAGTCAAATGACAATTTTTCTATTGACAAACTGTGGACAATTAGATTTTTTTTATTTTTATAAAATCGGCAGTTTTGACCGGTCCAATAGCATAAACAATTATTTAAACAAACCAAACCAAACTAGTAACTGGATCTGGATTTTTTTTCCGGTTCAAGCACCAGTCTAATCTGGTTATGATAACACTGATAAAAAATAACACAAACAAACGTGTCGATATTTACATGCGGTAGTAGCAAGCACTTTGAACACTTAAGTCTCTTGTGAATTTTTTTTATACTTCTCAGTCGGCGTAATAAGTCACCTCTTTTACAAAATCCATATATATCCTCTGCATTAATGCACTGTTTGAGTTAATTTTTTCGGCCATATGATCTAATTTCAGACCAATCTGACCTACATCTATAACGTACATGTCCTTTAATATTAGTGCGAATTTAAATTAGACGGTTCAGATTTGAACTCACATATTGCCGATTTTTTTATTAATATCCAAAAAATAAATAAAATTTTAAAAAATATCCAAATCCCGATTGTATTTCGAAAACTACTCAAACCGGTTATCCAATAATCAGATTTGGGACAAATTTCCGGTCAACAGTTGCCCGGACTCAAAAACAACAAATCCGGCTAATGGTTAACCGGATTTGTGCATTTTGCTTTTTTTTTTTTTTTGAAAACATAATTTTTTTTTTGTATTAAAATATTAGAAATGTTGAATATATTTCTTTGAAGATAGATGGAATACAATATAATTTGATTTATTAGAAAGACTGCAACAAATAACCCGGATCAATATTTTTCAGGCCGGATTTTTCGCGGCTGTAAGAAAAATTAATATATTTCTTTATGTGCTATTGAAAAAAAATAAAAATAATTAGATTTTGAGTTATTGATCCCGGTTCAAAAGTCATTTTTAGGTAATCCAGAAAATATTGTGATCCTTCTAGTACATTTAATTTATAAAAAGTTGTATCTATTTTTGAAAAAAATCAAAAACTTTAATTTATTTAATGATTGTTTTTCAGAAAGAATTTTCAAAATAGATACAACTTTTTATAAATTAGATGTACTTGAAAGGTCGCAATATTTTCTGGATTACCTAGAAGTGACTTTTGAACCGGGATCAATAACTCAAAATCTAATTATTTTTTTTTTTTCCAATAACACATAAAGAAATATATTAATTTTTCTTACAGCCGCGAAAAATCCGGCCGGAAAAATATTGATCTGGGTTATTTGTTGCAGTCTTTCTAATAAATCAAATTATATTGTATTCCATCTATTTTCAAAGAAATATATTCAACATATCTAATATTTTAATACAAAAAAAAATTTATGTTTTCAAAAAAAAAAACAAAAAACAAAATGCACAAATCCGGTTAACTATTAACCGGATTTGTTGTTTTTCAGTCCGGGCAACTGTTGACAGGAAATTTGTCCCAAATCCGGTTATTGGATAACCGGTTTGGGTAGTTTTCAAAATCCAATCGGAATTTGGATATTTTTTTAAATTTTATTTATTTTTTGGATATTAATAAAAAAATCGGCACATATTGCGTTAATACGGAAATACAAATTCCTTTTTACATGTGTGATAATAGGGTTATGTCCATTAAAAAAAAAAGTAGAGCTGTGAAACACCGACTTTTTTATTAATAGGAAATACAAAAAAAGTTAAAAAAATCGGAATGGGATGAGGATAAAACTAATAAAAATGTCATTTGGAACGGCTTTTATCTTTTTTTTTTTAATCTAAATCGTTTGTTTTACGACCAATTTGTGTGATTAGATATAAAACTTAATAAATTTAATCAACCTTATAAATTTAAATCATTCGCGTAGATTTTAAAACGAATTAGATGGTTTAGACTCATTTGGAAAAATATTTTCAACAAAAATCCCACCCTCCTCTCTAATATGGATTTTTTTTTTTTAAATAACTGATTTTAATTATTTTAATAGAACAAGTACTATTGAGGTGTATTTTTTTTTTTAAATAAAAAACAGCTCCATCGATCCTTGAACAAATGAATAAGTAAAAATGACAAATGCAAATTCCTTAGAATAAAATTTAAATTCTCTTCACTAATCCCTAAAATCAATGGAGTTTTTTTTTTTTTATAAAAAGCAACTCAATAATACTTGTTCTATTAAAATAATTAAAATAGATTATATATTTTTTTTAAAACAATCTCTAATATGTCTTATTTTTTACTTTTAAGACGTCTGCCAGGACTTAAAGAGCAGAGATTATATACAATATTCAAAAATAATATTTTCCAATTATACTCATATTATATTCCACGAACTTCAAATCTCATCAAATTATTTGTGGATTTCAATCTTACCGCTATAGTACTGTATGGCCTTATTCGAGAATTTTTTTTTATAAACCATAAATAATTAAATGAATTTTACGGAACTAACATGATTTTTTTTTTTTGAAAAACTATAAGTACCGAACGGACCGTTCGGTCTCAACTTTTTTTTTCTTTTCAATTTTTCACGATTACTGTACAAATTCTGCCACAGAAGATCCCATCCAAACCATTTTTTCTTCAGACCGGACGGACCATCCAGTCTCCACATTTTATTTCTCCAGGCCGGACGGACCGTTCGGTCTCCCCTTTTCTTTTTCCACACCCGTGGCTCCCTTCTCCTTATTAAACAAAGAATGTTATATATTTCAATTTGTGTCATTCCTACCAATATTTGCCACTAACAATCCACATATATAACAAATAAAGAAAATGATTCATGCATCTTGTATATTATTAACTTTGTATTTTTTTTTATAAATCTTTTCATGTATCCACAAATCAATAAATCAAATGCATGATGTATGTTGTTAACTTTGGACATTATATTTGTTTAATAAATCTTTGCATCTAAGTAACTTACCATGCATCCACATAACAAATATATATATGAAGAAAATTAATGGCCCATTCTTCTTTATTCTTAACTTTGCACATTATATTTGTTTAATACATCTTTTCATCTATCCATCCACGTCATAAATAATGAAGAAAATGACTCATCTTTGTATATTCTTTAACTATTTATTTATATTTGTTTAATAAATATTTTCATCTAAAATAAAAATAAAAATGATTCATGATATTTTTTTATGCAATAATTTTATTTTGTCACCTATACGAAGGACAACAGCCAATTATACGTATGACATACGATGGTCACTTTTTACGAGAGAAGAAATTCTCACCTTATTTATTTATTTATTTTTGGAAAAATTCCGTGTATACTTCAATGTTTCCAAATCCTTAAATTTTTCAATTGCGTTAGTTTTCCTAATTACAAATTGAAAAAATTAAGATCGAATGAACGGTCCGGTCTTGGGTAAAAAAAAAAATGAGACTGGATGAATGGTCCGGTCTTGGGAAAAAAAAAAGAGACCGGACGGTTGGTTCGGTCTGGGGCTTTGTTTGATCTTCTGTGAAAAAGGGTTTGATCTTCTGTGAAAAAGGGTGAAAAAAGGTTAAAAAAAAAGTTGAGACCAAACGGTCCGTTCGGTCTGGAGAAAAGGGAATTGTGAAATTGAACAGTCCGTTCGATACTTATGGTTTTTCAAAAAAAAAAAAACAATTATGTTGGTTTCATAAAATTCATTTAATTATTTATGGTTTATAAAACAATTCCTTATTCGACATCTACTAAAATAGTGAAATTTCTGAATTTATAATTATATCACCCTGTTAGTTTTTTCTAACTATACTATACAGTAATAATAAACATAAAATGTGGCAAGATAAGGTAGGATAAAAATTTGGAGATCACTTGAGAAAGATTTTGTGAGAGAGGTTGCAATTTTGAAACTGCAAAGAAAATTTATTGTAAATAGGGCTAACAAAAAAGCTTGTGGCTCGATCATGATCTGTAGTTGGCTTGCTCACTAATAGTTCATTCATTATTAGATCAAGATGGGGCCTAACTCGTTTGCCACTAATTTGGTTCAGAATTAACAAGTTCAAACTGAAATTTAGCTTGCTCGTCAGTTCACGAGCTATCTAGGTCCAGCTCAGACTTCTAATGTCAGCTCGTCCATCACTCAGACGAGCCAGATGGTAACGAGGCCAGATGGTAACGAGTTTGAGCTGAGCCTTGAATGAAAAAAAAAAACGTTAGCGTTATTTTTGTTCGTCCCAAAAAGCTGATTTTGCTAGCAGCTAGCGTGGTTTTCCTTTCAAAAATACTAGCGTTGATAGGTAGCATTTCTGATATAAACTGACTAAAAAAATTATGCAAGTACATTAAATTTTTATTTTTTAAATGCTAAAAACAAAAGTCGGCAATAGGGGTGCACAAAAAATTCGAGATTCATGATTTGATTCGAGTTCGATTCGAAAAAGTTCGAAAAAAATTCGATTTGAAACTAATTCGGTTCGAAATTAATTCAAACCAGTTCGATTCGAAATTAATTCAATTCGAATTCGAATCAGGGCAGGTTCGAATCGGTTCGGTTCGAAATTATTTTGGGTTCGAAATTATCTATATTTAAATATTAGGCCCTACCATCATACATTATTTGTTCTATAGAAATGGCTGCACATGTAATATACGGGAGCCAATATCTTGTTAATTTATCTTTTATTATTTTGGGCCAATAGCCCGTAAATGGGCTGCACGTGAATTTCCTGTGCCATTTACTGCTCCTGTTGTCTTCGGAGCCGGTATCTAATATACTGCAGCGGTTCATAAGTCCCACAATCATCAAACAAGTAATTTCTAGCGCTCAAGCTCCTATAAAAAAAGAGGAGGGGGGCGCTGTATTGCTTACCTGCCTATTCGGACTCAAATAATGGGTCTGAAGGTTATTTTAAGGTCCGAACTTATATAATGGGTTTGAAAATTTTTAGATTTGAACTTAATTAAAATATTTAAATTTAACTGAATTGGTTTTAATTTCGAATTAATTTCGATTCGAATCGAACCAGCTCGAATTATACCGAATCGAATTCGAACTAGTTTTTTAGGTTTGAAATCATTTCAATTTCGAACTGGGTTCGATTCGAATTCGAACTTGGGTAGGTTCGGTTTGGTTCGGTTCGTTTGCAGGCCTAGTCGGCAACCTCATACTCATATCAAAGGTACAATTCTTTGAATATGACTACAACTTATTTCAGGATTTTTCTCCCATCCTCCGATTTTTTTATTAATCGAAAATAAAATAGAAAAATATTACAAGATTATTTTGCTAAAGAATCGAAATATAGAAAAAAAGAGAGAATATTTTATCCCGTTCAAATACTGTAGCTGAACAGAATAAACCATCCCGTTCTGTTAATCTTGATCCTAATTAGTTATCTAACCCTAAAATAAAAGTCTGGATAGACCATTCTATGATGGAGCAACTTTTTTTTTTTTTTTTTTAATTCTCTTATATGAAACCAACCCCTCAAAAAAAAATTTACTATGTTGGATTGGAGAATCTCTGTGGATTTCTTTCTTTCATACTTAGCGGGGTTAAGAATTTGAATTAGCGGGACATTAATTTGGATGAGAAATTTTGTGCCGTCTGGAGAACGGGATAATCAATCCCGCTTTTCCTATATTTTGATTTTCCAGTAAAATTTGTCCCTTTTGCAATATTTTTTATTTTATTTTCAATTAATAGAAAAAATAGCTCCTCATTGGAGATTTTATCAGTGACACATAAATAATTCCCGCGATGCAGAGGCGGAGGGAGTAAGAATTAATGGGGTCAATTGACTCCCATTTTTTTTTTTTTTCAAATTTTTTGTATTTATACATAGTTTTCTATATAATATAGAGTAAAATGCTATCTGTGTTATAAAATTGACTTCTATTAACATTATAAACATTTTATATAATTAACTCCCATTCACAATTAATCTCATCAGAAAGTCTGACTCCACCCCAGCCACAATGTCGCCAAACCCATTTTTTTTGTTTTTAAACGCAGTCAAAACCCAATTTTACCAAACACAATTTTTTTTTGGTTTTTAAACCCAGTCAAAACCCGATTTACACTTATCTTTTCCAGTGAAAAAGATGTTATATGCAACCCTGTGTCAAATCACTGCCACTGTGGACAACACTTTTCTTAATCTTGAAAATTGAAATACTCTATCCTTCACAAGAATCACAACTTAACTTTGTGGAGCAAGCTACATGAAAACGATTAGAGTTACATGCATCACGAGATCCGAATTTCCCACGTCATTTTGACCAAAACCCAATTAACTTCCATTCACGATTAATCCCATGAGAAAGTCTGACTCCACCCCAGCCACAATGTCGCCAAACCCATTTTTTTTTTGTTTTTAAACGCAGTCAAAACCCAATTTTACCAAACACATTTTTTTTTTGGTTTTTAAACCCAGTCAAAATCCGATTTACACTTGTCTTTTCCAGTGAAAAAGATGTTATATGCAACCCTGTGTCAAATCACTGCCACTGTGGACAACACTTTTTTTAATCTTGAAAATTGAAATACTCTATCACAAGAATCACAACTTAACTTTGTGGAGCAAGCTACACGAAAACGATTAGAGTTACAGGCATCACGAGATCCGAATTTCCCACGTCATTTTGACCAAAACTCTCCTTGACTTATTGACTTCTTGTGCAAATACTGTTGCCAATTGCCTTATTTTATTGAACAACTGGTTTATTTTAATGTAAAAACGACTGGTTCATGAGCAATTGAGCATGCTATTCACCTACAGGAGAGGGAGAGATAGAGAGAGACAGAGAGGACACTCCCTCTAAATCCAGAAAAAGAAAGAACACACTCCATTGATCAGCCACTCTCTCTCTATATCTAGATTTTAAAACAAAGATAAGAAATAATTACACGTTTTATCAACTACGATGCATTTCTTAGCGTTTCTCTTTCTTCTCATCTTTTACCTCCATGTACCAGACAATGCAATTGGCGTACCGCATTCCACAGAATACTTCTATTACGCTTGTGACAGTGACGGTACCAGTACAGGTAACTACACGAACAACAGCACGTACCAGTCCAACCTTGACCTTCTCTTCTCAGCTTTGCGCTCCAATTCTACTGGCAATGGTTTCGCGGCTGGTACCGTTGGTGCAGTGCCAGATAAGGTGACAGGTATTTCCCTCTGCCGTGGTGACCTCAGTACCTTCTCTTGCTCCACTTGCCTCTCAGGAATATTGGTAAATTTCTTTCTATTCATTTCTTTAATGTAAACTACAAGAATTGTGACTATTTGCAAGGGTAAAAAATGACTATTGTCTAGTGTAAACTGACAATAATTGTTATTTCCAAGAGTATCACTATTACCGACAATATTATCTGCTATGATACCGGTGCAATTAAGCACTTTTATTTTCCCAGATACTCACAGATTCTTGTTGGATTCTATGGATACTTTTTTATTTTATTTATTTATCATTGCAATTTTATAATGATAAGGTTTTTACAATCACATAGTAAATTACTAAATTCTAATTTCTTATAATCCAGTCTGTTCTTTTCAACAATAGAATATTGGATATCAGGTAAATCAAATTGCTCTTATTTTTCATATCAGGTAAATCAAGCAAATATATGTACACTAATTAATCTGCTTTTTATAATAAGAATTAACAAAAGGCTTCCTAGGTATTTCATTCAAACTAGTCTAATTCAACTAAAAAGTAAAAGCTTGAGCTGTTTATTGGTAATTCAAAATCAGGATAACTTAGATATAATGCGGCTTCAGATAAAATTTTCAGGATATATTGGATTATTGCCCATGCTATAAGACCGCGTGGATGTGGTACAATAGTTGCTACATGTATTTCTCGAGCCAGAATTTCCTCTCCTCATTAGCAAACTCACCACAACAGAACTTGTATAATAATATAAAAAATGTCACTGTGAACCCGGCAGGGTTTATCAGGGCAGTCCTGCAGCTTATGTCAGAGTTGAAATCATGGGCGGTCAACAACTCGACCAAATTATTCGCTACAGGAGTTGCTACAAATTTCTCGACAGAATATCCTACCATCTATGGTCTTGTGCAGTGCACCCCTGACATGACCAAGTCCCAGTGCCAGGTACGATTTGTTAGCATGGTAATATGTAAAGATTTTCACTTTGATGTTTCTACAATGTGCTAGGGAATTGATGTACTGTGCACATTAGTGTTGCTGTTACTCGTGTCTGGTACATGTGCTTCCAAATAAGGTGTCATACTGTAACTATTTAATTATATATTACCGACTAGTATTAATTAAATACCATGTGTGACCTGATAACTTTGGTGCCAATAAGCCACTAAGGGCAGGTCGCCATTGCTTTTATTGGGGCCATATATTAAACCAGTGTTGTAACTACTGAAAAAAAAATTGAAACTGAAATATATAAATTTATTTTTTCCAGGATTGTATTCAACGCCTAATTGATGGCTTTCCTAAGTTTTTTCTTGGAAGAATTGGGGGAAGAACAATTGGTATACATTGTTATATCTGGTATGAGGTGGATATTTTCTATCAAGGTCCTGACATGGTACGGATTGATGGCACATTATCCTCCCAAGTATCGCCACCTGCAATAAATAAAAGTAAGTGGTCGAACATGTGTTTGTAATAATGCCTAAACCAAGGACCATCTGTTTATTTTTGTCTACATCAGACATTACAACACCAGCTAGATTAGATGAGTATGTTAAGGCATCATTGCATCATTTTTTAAATATCAGTTTATTGACCATTTACTTGGCAAAGATCTACAAAAGCAATAGTTAGATATAGTAGTATAATAAATAATTTTGGCCATTGTGTGATAATTTGCAAGTTGCATCAGTTAGAGGACAAATGGACAATTTGGATAGGTAATGAGTTGCACAGAATTGGAAATTTGTGAAACCATGTATTGACGGAAAACAAGACTTTAATTTGTAGCAAAAAATTCATGCGTATTATCAACTTTGTCGCATCAACTTAAACTGATACTGAAATTGAAATAGTTGATTGTTTTAAGAAACAGGCTCCTTAATTTTTTTCCCCTTAAATTATAATCCTGATAAGTGAGGTGTCAGTATGTTTCCCCCTTTCAATTTTTGAAGCAATTATTTAATAATATGCAGGTAGTAAGAAGAAAAGCAATGTGACAGCTCTTGCCATCACTATTCCTGTGGTAGCTGCTGTATTATTATTAGCAACATTTTGCTTTTGTTTATATAAGAAGCGATCTAATGGAAGAAAAACAATTCTATCTGGTAAGTTATAAATTTAGTTGACAAAATCATGTATTATTACATAACTGTACCACTCCTTTATCTTGTTAGATTTTATTACATAACTGGAATTCATTGACTATTTTTCATTATTCAGAATTGGTCAACTCTGAGCTGAATAAAGAAATTATTGAATCATTTCTTATTGGTCTTTCTACACTGAAAGCTGCCACAGTAAACTTTAACGAATCCAATAAACTGGGTGAAGGTGGATTTGGTGCTGTTTACAAGGTATTTCTACACTTGCAATCTTTGAACAGCATTAAAAATTGTGAAATTGTCCACATAGTAACATTTGTCATGTTTAACTTCATGAAGGCAGAAAATTCCTATTTTTAGTTGTTACCATTTTGTCCTAAATATTCCCTTAGCAGCAATATATATTTCCCAAATTCAGTCCTTTTTTCATTCAAGAATTATAAAACCGACATAATGGTAAATATTAAAAATGTCATTGAACATAAGTTGGAAATTCTGAACTTTGAACATAAATGGAAAAACATTTAACTCTATCTTGTATGTACATTCTTTGAAATTTTGATGTACAATCGTAATTCTATGTCTAACTAGCATCATCTAGGGCACACTTCCAAATGGGCAAGAGGTAGCTGTAAAGAGGCTTTCCCAAAGCTCTGCTCAAGGATTAGAAGAATTGAAAAATGAGCTAGTTATAGTTGCAAAGCTTAGACACAAGAATCTGGTACGAGTCCTAGGTGTTTGCTTGGAAGGAGAAGAGAAGCTTCTTGTTTATGAGTTTCTTCCAAATAGAAGCCTTGACACCTTTATTTTTGGTAACCAAAATTCTAATCTGTTTACGTCAATTATTTTCTTCATATTTATCATTGATTCATTGAAAAAAGTAGAGTAAAATAAAGTCAAACTACATAAAATAAAAAAGTATTACTGGCAACTTAAGGGTTGAAGGTATGAATTGGGAGATTTGGTGATAAACTCGTTGGTCTGTATCACTTTAAGTACTGCTCAAGTTTGTTTTTTTTTTTCCTAACATTCATGTGCCATTATGTGACAGATAATGAAAGAAGGCAAGAACTGGACTGGATAAAAAGATTGGCAATAATAAATGGCATTGCTCGAGGACTCCTGTATTTGCATGAAGAATCACAACTGAGGATTATACATAGAGATCTAAAAGCAAGCAATATTTTGTTGGATTCTGATATGAACCCTAAAATTTCAGACTTTGGTCTTGCTAGATTGTTTCAAGTAGACCAGACTGTACATGTCACAAGACGGGTCGTAGGTACATTGTAAGTGCGCTATGATCTATATATATCATGATTTTGCTTAACTCATTTTTTACTTCCATGATCCATTAGAATAAAATTTCCAAGCTACCAATACCAAACGTTCCTCTTATTTTCTGGCTAACACCAAACTTCTCACATCAGATGAGGTGCAAATTGACTGAATCTCCATACCCTTTGTAATTTGACTTGTAACTCTGCTTCAGATTTGATTGATCAGAAGTTTGGAATCAATAGTAATTTACTTGGCTTGATATGCATCAAGTTTCTGCTCAAGAAAAAATTTAAGCACGACATTAACAACAGTTAATGGACTTTTTTATTTGTATAACTCTAGTCTAATAAATGTTTACAAATAGCCCAAATAATGAATGTTAAATGCCAATTTTAGGAACAATGAGGCACCCCTTTTAATTAATCCTATTATGTGAATTGTACAGTGGGTATATGGCTCCTGAGTATGCACTGCATGGACGCTACTCAATCAAGTCAGATGTGTTTAGTTTTGGTGTTTTGCTTTTAGAGATCATTACTGGGAAACGATGTTGCTGTACATTTGAAACTGAACTGAGTGAAGACCTCCTCAGCTCTGTAAGAAATTTTAATCCATCTCTCTTGAATTTATGTAATAATAACAATTCATTATTCATGTAAGCTCCGAAAATATCACAAGGGCCAACTTAATTCTTGTATGCTGTAAGTGCCAAATTATCATCAATAATTCAATACCCTGCAAAATTAGAAATATAATCAAAACCTTTTCATTTAGAATTCTGTTTACCCCTAGAAAAAACTGAAATTTTATATTTAACTTGCTTCCCGTTAAAAGATAACCTAAATACTTATTTTCTATTGTTGTTTCTCTACAAATTATGGAAGAATATTTTTTTTTGAGAGAAGTGGCATTGCCATCAATTTCCATTAACATGAAAACCAAAGTTTTACAGAGTATCACCGGTACCTCAATTATGGAAGAATATATAGCGGGTGAGTTGGCTATTTACGAGATGTCAGTATACCAGAGGGGCTAACTTTCATGTTTTGCCATGATGTGCATGATACTTTGATGTTTTGAACACAGATCAGGTTTTGCCTAAAACCGTCCTTTTTTGGGAACTTTTGAGGCCTCATATGCAGTTGTAATTTGCACATGTAAATTTTTTATAGTCCTGTATCTGACATTATAATGGTGGAATTTCAGATATGGGAGCACTGGACAGCGGGTACAATAACAAACATAATCAACCCAATCATGGATTGCCCAACAAATGAGATAATCAGGTACATACATATAGGTCTTCTCTGTGTGCAAGAGGACCTAAAGGATAGACCCCGCATGTCAGAGGTGGTGATCATGCTTATTACTAACACCGTCTCTCTCCAAGTACCTTCAAAGCCGGCATTTTACCTAAGAAGAAGAAGTGGTGATTCTAGTGATGGATCACAGAAAAACTTGATGCCAGTGTCTAAGAATGAGTTGACTGTTTCAGAAATTGAGCCGAGATAGACGACTAGTCGAGAAAAAAGTTTGTTCCTCTCTACTTTGTACAGAAAAAGGAGTTGTTATTTTAAGGTTTTGACAATATAAGTTCGCATATATGTTGTTGAAATATAGGAATAGTGAATTTTCAGTGTAGTTTATATTGAATTAATTACGTGTTGTTAATTTCAAACGGACGAAAAGATCATTTATTAGTGAACGGTAAAACGTGCAGCTAATTAAGCTCATCGGTTGGGCCGAAAACGTCAAACAGACAGTTCTTAACAACATATTTTAGTGGGCGATTCGCTTGGCGATTCAAAACTAAGGTTTTGACAGCCGCTTCTTCCCTCTCTCTCCATTCAACTCCACCTTTTTTACTTTTTATTCTGACATAACACTTTTTCTTTTTCTTTTTTCTGTTCTACCCTTTTAAGCGGAGAGAATAAGAAATAGGAGAAGAACTAGCCGTGAGGGAGGTATCATCGAAGCTCGGAGCGTAGAGTTCTCATCTCTATCAGAGCACGGCAGTGAGTAGATCCGATCATTATCGGAGCACGACAGTGGTCAAAGAAGTAATTAATCTGGTTGTAGAGCGAGATAGCATTAGGGTGATTAACATCTCAATTAGAGCGCAGTAATAAGTAGATCTGGTTGTTGTCAAAACGAGGTAATGATCGAAGAAGCGGATCCAATCGTAGAGCAAGATGAGAATTAAAGTATTAGAGTGACTAACAGAGGATTAGAATTTAAGAATAATAGAAAAATAATATAAAAAAGTGAATTTAAGAATTACAGTTATTTGACAAATTATAAATATGTTTTATCAATAAAGTTATTAGTTGACATTTAAAAATCACAAACTTAAAAAAAAAAAAAAAAACTCATCATGTTTATACACTTGATATTATTTTATCTTATTAGTTAGTACATCAAATTTTTGTTTTCAAATCTAAATTTAAATAATGACAACTAAATTACTTAGTTGTCAGAGGTAGTGATCATGCTTGTTAGCAACAGTATCTCTCTCCAAGTACCATCGAAGCCGGCATTTTACCTAAGAAGACGAGGTGGTGATTCTAGTGATGGATCACAGAAAAACTTGGTGCCAATGTCTAAGAACGAGTTGACTGTTTCAGAACTTGAGCCGAGATAGATGACTGGTCGAGAAAAAAGTTCATTCCTCTCTACTTTGTACAGAAAAAAGGAGATGTTATCTTATAATTAAGGTTTTGACAATATAAGTTTGCATATATGTTGTTGAAATATAGGAATAGTGAATTTTCAGTGTAGTTTTTTATTGAATTAATTAAGGGTTGTTAAAACGTGAACGGTAAAACGTGCAGCTGATTAAGCTCATCATTTTTATACACTTTATATTTTTATCTTATTAGTAACTAAATTACTTAGTTGTCAAGAAGGAAAACAATAACTTATTAAAAAAATATTTTTGTCTATCATGATTTTTAAAATATTTAACAAAACTATCCTTGTTTTTAGAAGTTTAATATGCTTACTTTCTGAATTAATGAATGTATTTCGCGAGTCATTCTGAACTCTTACGTGAAAATCCGGAATGACGCTTCCACGTCGTATCTCTTGTTCTGTTTCTCCTATTTGGTTTTAAAGTTTTGGTTTTTTTTTTTAAAATTTTTTTTTAGGTTTAATTTGATCCGAGCAAGAAGAGAGGGTACTGATAGAATGGGATGGGATTTGGATTTAAGTGCTGAGGAGTTTTGTAATTCTGTGACTAGTGGATGTTTGTAAGGCCTACGAGTCATGAAAGATACCAACCAAAAAAAAAAAAAAGCTATATAGATTCATTTTCTATGTAAACTATCAATTAATATACAATTCATAAGAATTTATCTTTGATCTAGTGATAAAGACATATGGTTTTTATGTAAGAGGTATTGAGTTCGAAACTTTTAAAATGAAAAAATTATCTATATTAATACATAGAGGTTTGAAATGTGTTGGATGGCTTGACCCCAACTCATATTTCAAAAAAATATACAATTCATTACTGAAAAATGTTATTTTCTTTTTTTTGAGGGTAAGGTGGCAAGAGGTCATCTTACAGTTTTTCATTGATTAAAAAAAGTATTTACATCGGCACTAAAAAACCGTAGTAACGAAACACAAAAATTCAAAAGTAATTACAAAGTTTCTCTGCTCCCTAACAATATGTCAACCACTGTTGAATGTCTCTTATTGTCTCGCCTAAAAGAATGCGGATTGTCTCTGTCTTTTGAGAGAAAAACCTGTTATTCCTTTTCCGCCAAAGAGCCCAAAGTCGCGCTGTCCAGACGGTGTCCCATTCTCTTTTTTGTATCTTGTCCAAGGCCTGCGAATGTGCTATCCAGAAGGCGACGTGTGAAGCTGTCACACCCCGAGACAACCCGCCACGTATTTCTACGTAAGGCGTGTGCACATCACATACATTATTAATAAAAATATAAATAAAACCACCTTTTTTTTTTCATAATCAAATGAGTTTTACAAATGATCATGGCGGACATGGCTAGTAACACAAGTACTGCCATGCTCGCTCAATGTATCAATTATTGAATCATGAAAATAAAACTAAACAACACGTGGCAATTTATCAACACGTGGCAATGTATCAATTACCTGGAACCCACATAAAAGTGGAACGGGTGAGAGATCAAACCTTCTCTCAGTGCGGGATTTAGTTCCAGCCTAGAGCTTATAAAACCTTTACTTATGTTCACAAATATGAAAATACATAAATAAAATGTGTATGCTTCTTCTAATGCAATGCATATCCTATTGTTACTTACTTCATTCATTTACTTTCATTTACTTTCATTTATTTAAAGAAAAATCCGTTAATCTTGTTCGTTTGCCTCACTAGACGGTGAATTCATATGCCGCTAGGTCTTGGCGTGATAGGACCGCTTCCGCCTGCAATCACGTCCGTGAAAGGACCGCTTGCGCCTACGATCACGTCCGTAAAGGGACCGCGTCAACCTACAATCACATCCGTGACAGGACCGCTTTCGCCTACAGTCACGTTAACGAGGGGTCTAGTCGAAACTAAACCCAATGTATACATCCCAATATGCAAGCATATTGGCCCCTGTTCAATTACCATATTCGTTCTTTTTCAAAAACACATTTATTCAATCATATAGTTCATGCCATGCTCAACACATCCTATTCATGTAAGTCCATTAGTCAATATGTGAATCCTATCATTTCATGCAAGTTATTTGTGTCTACTTAAGTCATACGAATGGTTCGACAACAACATGCATAAATTTAACTAATGCAATAATAAGAAACAATTGAATGACAATAGGAAAGTAAAATAGTTTTATAAAGTCTAAGAAACCCGCACCTGTTAGTTTAGCAAATCGTTGATCGTTTCTCACGTCTCCTAATTCTTCAAAAACTGAACCTAATAAATAATACAAATACCACTAATTAATAATATTTTAAATCTACGTGTTCTCATTTCCTACGGTTCCTTAATATATATATATTACTTATATATTATGATGTTCACATGATATTAATGTTAATGGTGCTAACTCTTACACTTTAATTAGTTTAATCATATTATATAATATATATATATGTATATGGACTTTTAATGAAGCCGAGACAGTAAAATCAAAAGTAAACTGAAACTTTATAGTTACAAATCATGAACCCTAATTCTTTTAACTTTTATTATCGATAGTAACAAATCCAGAAAAGAATATGCTAAGTACTAATTAATAACGAATATCTATAGTTATGAAAATAATCTTTTAATCTACTATAATTTGTAGAAAGAATTCTCTGAACTTATATTTGTCGAAACTCAATTAATTACTAATCTACAAGATTTACGGTAGGAAAATATAGTTTTTTCATTCGTCCTTTGCCAAGACATTAAATTTAAACATCTAATTTTGAAAAGGTAAATTAAATAATTTTAATAAACAGATACACAATAATAAATTCTCAATACCAGAGTATATTATTCATTATACTTATGAAGATACTTGAAATCAATTTAGAACACATTTTTAATTATAAGCTTTTATTTTAAAAAGTATTATGATAGTCTAGATATTAAAAGTAATAAATCATATTACGGGTTTCAAAATGAAATGTATTAATTATCATAAATATAGAAATGACTGAATTATAATTTCTGTAGAAATGACTCAAACTATATTTTTGTGCAGTTAAAATAGTTCATTCACGGATTATGGGTCTTGACCAAAATATAGATTAAACTCACAATTTTACTAATTTCTCAATATTCAAACTATGATTTATATTTATTATTTGAGATAAAATTAAATCGAAACACTAACTTAAATGTTTAAATCTAATTAGCGGTCTTGGATTACCTCGGGAGCTTGGAACGCACATAAAAGAGAATGATAGCTGCAGGTCGGAGTAGGGACAGCGGCCTCGGATTATGTACGGCGGGGAAGCGCCTCACAATCGACGTATGAACTAGAACACGCGCACAGAGTTGTGATGGCTACCGGGCTGCGGTGGGCTGCTGCCTTTGTTTGGCGGCCGACACAAATTTAGAGAGAGAGAGACAGAGAGGTATGATAGAATGAATTATGAGCATTTTCTTTATTCGCAATACATATTTATATTATTTGAACGGCTCCTTAGAAATAATGGCAATTAGGTCAAAATAGAATGAAATCAATTGCTCAATCCAGTTGTCTATGTGTGAGAAATTGCAATTTGAATTTCAATGCAAGATTATAGATTTAGAAACTAGCTTGCTATATGGAAATCAAGAATCGTGCAAAATGGTAAATTGCATATACCTCTCTATTCGAATAACGATAATTAATAATTAATCAATTATTTCCTATGCGTGAATGGCTCTTGCTTTAAATGAAATGCAATATTTAATTGACAACCAATTAATTCCTTAATTAAGTTGCACAAATCTCTCTTCAATTATTAAATAAAAGAAACAAAATAATTAGAATGCATTACTTCTTTTGTACCACCAGGAAATTATGTTAATTTTGCATTCGGCTAAAATTAAATCTATTGTAGAATTCAATTATTAATTACCTTTTATTTGAGAATAATCAAAATGATTTTTAACTCAAGTGTTTTAGTTTAATGAGATAACATTGATATTGAAGTTAATATTCAGTTATTATGCAATTCAAATTTTGATATATATATATATATAATTTTAATATATGAAATATAATGTTGCCAAGTCCATAGTTTAGGGAATCTAAGAAAATAAAAGCTCTAATTTTTTAAATAAAAATTATATTGGTTTAGAAACATTTAAAAAAAAAAAAGTCATATTAATGTGTCAATATAAACAAAATACATTAGGAAAGATATATAACCACTATTATATTATGACAAATTTTGTAACCATAATTAATAATAATAATTCAATTTTTCAAGAGGTGACGGAATGTTACAGAAGCTATAACCTGCGATGGCGAGGACCTCTGCAGTGATCGCATTAGTGCCCACCAGAATGCAATCGAGTAAGTACACTCCCAGAATAGATGTACACTTGATTCGACTATGTTTAGCCCACACATTATACATCCGTCCATTGTGGGGCAGCCCCTTCTCATGAGCACTTTTTTTGTCAACAATTTGTTCTAAAATAAAATTCACATAAAGACACAGACTTTCAGTGGAGTTTTGAATTTCCATAGTCCACGAGCAAATTGACAATTGACAAAATGTTGACAAGAGAGGTGTCATTAACACTACCATTAGAAAAATGTTATTTTCACTTATATATTTTAATCCAACACCATAATTCTTCATTTGAAAAATGTCATTCAACTCGTGTGATATGATACTAGAAAAAAGATTAAACAATTTAAATAACACTCGCTAAGTTCCATTCAAGGGTCGAGATCACTGTTCTGCACGGGTAGATCAGGCAAACCTGCTTGACTTAGATTCGCTGGGACTTAAAACTTACTTCTAGAAATTATGAGTACGTAGATGTTAACTTTTTGATATGCACAGTTCTTTTTATTAAAATTATAGTAATGCTGACAATATGTTCCCGTGTCAGATTCTTATGCAATTTTATTTTATAATATTATTTTTGAAGAAGATTATAATTACTTTCTAAAAAATATAGCCTATTATCAAGATGTTAAAAAATCTATTTAATATTGAACTCTTAATTTGTGTCCATAAAAATGAGATAATAATACTGAAAAAAAAGTGCCTTAAATTGATCAGGGGCATATCCAAACTTTTGAACTATGATGTCAAACACAGAAATTATAATTTTACGGTAAATTATATGAAAATCATATATACATATATGCTATATACACAAATTGAAAAATAAAATTTGCATGCAACGTATATAACTTCGGGACCTTTTACGAAAAATATGTGAACTTTTCTTACGTATAAATAATAAAAATACCACAAATACGTGTATAAAAGTATAGGTCCAAAACAGAAAAACGTGTCAATCTTTACATGCGCTTTGAACGCAGAAGTCTCCGGCGACAATTTTGAATGCTCATGAGTTGACCTAAGCCTAACAAGTTGCCCTTTATTTCATGTTTGACAATAGGGTTTTGTCCATAAAAAAAGGAAATCGGAAAAAGAAAGAAAGAAAGAAAGAAAAGGAAAATAGAGCTGGGAAACGCGGATTTTTTTATGAATAGGAAACAAACAAAAAAAATAAAATTAATAAGTATCGGAATGGAGTGAGAATAAATTAAGTTTCGCATTCTGAACATTTTTTTTTTCAAAACCTTTGAACATATTTTATTCAAAGTCCAAACTAAATTATGTGATGTGCGACATAATTCGTATGAATTGATTTAGAACTTAATAAAATTAAATTATTTGTGTGCATGGGTTTTGAAAAATAGTGTTTTGGTTTATTATTTTTTGAATAATGGTATATTTAAAAATTTCGGCAAGATCTAACTAACCCAGGTAGGGCCAAAATTCAGAGATCACTAGTGACAAAGATATATAATACTCTGTGTGTGAAAAATTACATGTTTAAAACTCATATAATTTTTTTTTATGTGAATATTAAATAGTTTACTATTTGATTTCTAACCTTTACTAAAAAACCGCTATTTTTTTTTTCTCTCAAATGGTTGATTTTGCTAGCGTGGTTTTCCTTAAAAAAAAAATACTACGTTCATAGCATATCTGAGATAAATTGACTTCCCAAAAAAATGTGCAAGTACATTAATTTCATTATTTTCTGAAATGCTACAAAAAAAAAAAGGCAATCTCATATCTTCCTTCAATTATTTGAATATGACAACTTATTTCAGGATATCATTTTTCCGAGGCTTAATCGGTGGCAGAGAAGTAATTCCCGCGAAGTCACGAAACCAATGAATCACCAATTGTTTCCGGGTGCTGATATTCACACCATAAAAAATATTATTAACATAACAAACTTTAAATATTTTAATAAAAAGACAATTTTATCCCTCAATTTGTTTGTCAATCAAGCAGTATTCTTTTTTTTAATTAACAAGTTTTTTTTAAATATAAACTTCTAAATTTGTTATCCTTCATTCATATTATCTTCTAATTGTATACTATAATATGGAAATAAGAAACAAATATTTACCATGTTCCCAGTCAAATTTTGAAATAATATATCCCAATTGCCACTTAGATTCGTTTTTATTTCCTATAGATGTAATTGCTTCTTACTTTTAATTATGATACTCAATTAATTGAAAATAATTTTGACAGTAATTTTTGTTAATTTTATCTTTAAATCTGATCATTTCAATTATTAAAATCTACAAATTATTATCTATTAATTTAAGTATAAGTTTTCTTTTTGGTAATTGATTTTTTAGTTTGTTTATTATGAGTTTTAAATTTTAATTATTGTTTTTGGTTATTTAGGAAAGAAATACATCTAGAGAAAAATATTTTGATTTTGAAAATAAAATGAATCATAATTATTAAAATAAAGAAAGTATTGATTGCATAATCAAATAAGACAAAGCTATAGCAACAATAAAAGAGGGACAAAATTGTCTATACACATAAAAAGTTTGAAATTATTGTGTTAATAAAAGAAATAGTTATGTTAAAATCAGTACCCATTGTTTCACACTCAGATCAAACAAAGTACCCACAGTAGCCCACTGTACACGCTTGTCTTTTTCAGTGAAAAAGAAGATGTTATGTTACTTATGTATGATATCCTGTGTCAAATAACTGCCACCGTGGATATCGTTTTTCTTTATCTTGAAATACAACGCAGCCTAACTTTGTGGGTCAAGCTACACGAAAGCGATTAGAGTTACATGAATCACGAGATCCGAATTTCCCACGTGTTTTTACCACTACTCTCCTTGACTCCCCTCATTGACTCGTTCTACTATTGTTTTTTTTCCAATTGCTTTATTTTAAAGAGAGAGAGGACATACATATCAAAAGAGAGAGCGCAATTTGGCGATTTTTTTTTATAAATCATAATTAAGAAAATTATTTTTACTAAATTAGTATGATTATTTTTTTTTAGAAAAATCATAAAGACTGAATAGGCTATTCGGCTTGGATATTTTACTTTTTTTGGGACCGAATAGCCTATTCGATCTCATGCTATTTCACAACTTTTCACACCAAATCCTGCGGCCGTTGGTGTGGTTAGTGTGGTGATGTATTTTAATGCTGTTTTTTATTGGGACCGAATTATGTCCGTTAGTATAAGATAAAACCGTCAATCTACGTCTCTAATTAAATTAATTACTACTATAACTAATTTTAGAAATTCATTAGAATTTATCCTTTCAATTTAGAACTTAAATCGAGGCTTCGTAAGATTTTATAATTAAATTTGTACGAATATTTCGAACGATTATTTTTCAATTTAGGATCCGAATAATTTGATATCAATTTATATATACAAATATATCTAATTAAATCTCTATAATTCCCTAATAAACGAGATTTGTAAATCTTATAATTTATTCGTACGAATTATGAATAATTCGTATACTTACATTTCAAATTTTAGAACTCAATTTATTTAATCACTGATACATGTTAATTTAAAATAACCATATTTTCAATAATCTAACGGGAATCGTATCTAATTTTAAATTACGAACCTTTCGAAAAATTAGAACTAATTTATAAATCTTATAGTTAGTTTTAAATCTTAATTCAATATGTATTAATTTCATAACTCGATTATATCTTGAAATTTTTAGTTTCATTTTAATTTAATCAGGTATAATCTGAATGATCGTTTAACTAAATAAAAGTTTAATTTGAGCGAAATTTTTAATTTAGTAGATTAATCTGATTTAAAATTTTGGATATAACACAAACTCTGACCTTGATTAATCTTAATATATATATTACATCCTAATTGTATGTTTGTTGGTTCAACTTGCAATGAAATATTTTAATTGGGTGCAATTTATAGTGAACAATGCGGGGAGGATAAACCAAAATAACCAAAATAACAAGATATCGAAAGGGTAAGTGAGACGAATATAAAGGGGATTGAACGGCATGCTCGGTCTGTGCAATGGGGACCAAATGGCTTACTCGGTTTGAGTATTTTCCGGATTTTCTATGGACGCTGCCACAAAAAATTGTGAAATAGCATAGGACCGAATAGGTTATTCGGTCCCAAAAAAAGTAAAATTTTTAGAGCGAATAGCCTATTCGGTCTTTATGATTTTTCTGAAAAATAAAAGTAATCATACTGGTTTAGTAAAAATAATTTTCTTAATTATGGTTTATAAAAAAAATTCCAATTTGGCAGCCGCCGGAAATAAATCTGCCGTGATTCCAATGGAATAACAGGTTCCTGTTATTCCGATCTCAATCATTCAAAGTTTTCCATGCGCGAATCTTAATGAAGAAACATTTGACACACGAATCTCAATGAAATGGAATGGTTGAGATCGGAATAACAGGACCCTGTTATTCCATTGGAATCACGGCAGATTTATTTCCGCCTCTGGCAAGGTTTCAAGAGAGAGAGAGACGACACTCCCTCTAAATCCAGAAAAAGAAAGAACACACCTGAAGCAAAAAAGAAGAAGAAAGAACACTCCATCGATCGGCCATTTTCTCTCTCCATATTGATTTTAGAACCAAAATAAGAAATAATACACTACCATATCCGATGCATTCCTTAGCGTTTTTCTTTCTTCTCATCTTTTACCTCCATGCACCAGGCAATGCAATTGAAGAACCGCATCCCACAGAATACGTCTTTTACGTTTGTGACAATGGCGATATCAGTACAGGTAACTACACGAACAACAGCACGTACCAGTCCAACCTTAACCTTCTCTTCTCAGCTTTGCGCTCCAATTCTACTGGTAATGGTTTCGCGGCTGGTACCGTTGGTGCAGTGCCAGATAAGGTGACAGGTATTGCCCTCTGCCGTGGTGACTACAGTACCACCTCTTGCTCCACTTGCCTCTACGGAATGTTGGTAAATTTCTTTTTACTATTCGTTCGTTTCTTTCATAAGAATACTTTTTTTTTTTTTTTAATTCTCATTGCAATTTTATAATGATAAGGTTGTTTACAATCACATATTAAATTCTAATTTCTTACAATCCAGTCTGTTCTTCTCAAGAATAGAATAAGTTGGATATCAGGTAAATCAAATTGTTCTTATTTTTCATATCAGGTGAAATCAAGCAAATATACACCAATTAATCTGCTGTCTAAGAAATAGTAAAAGGCTTTATAGGTATTTCATTCAAACTAGTCCAATTCGAATAAGAGTAAAAACTCGAGCTGTTCCTTGGTAATTCAAAATAAGAATAAATTAGATATAATTAATGCGACTTCAGATAAAAATTTCAGGATATATTGGATTATTGCCCATACTATAAGACGGCATGGTTGTGGTACAATAGTTGCTATATGTATTTCTCGAGCCAGTATTTCCTCTCCTCATTAGCCAACTCACCATATCAGCCCCTGGTCAATAGAAAAAATGTTACTGTGGACCCCGCCCGGTTTGACAGGGCAGTCCTCCAACTTATGTCAGAGATGAAATCATGGGCCGTCAACAACTCAACCAAATTATTTGCTACAGGAGTTGCTACAAATTTCTCAACAGAGTATCCTGCCATCTATGGTCTTGTGCAGTGCACCCCTGATATGACCAAGTCCCAGTGCCAGGTATGATTCGTTAGGCATGGTAATATGAAAAGATTTTCACTTTGATGTACCTTGCACATTAGTGTTGCTGTTACTCATGTCTGGTACATGTGGATCCAAATATGATGTCATACTGTAATTATATATTACCGACTAATAGTATTTAAATATCATGTTACAGACCTGATAACTTCGGTGTCACTAAGGGCAGGTCGGCATGGCATTTATCATTTTATTGTGGCCATATATTAAATCAGTGTTGTTGCCCTGACACAGAACAATTTAAAAAAAAATTGAAACTAAAATATATCGATATATTTTTCCAGGATTGTATTCAACACCTAATTGATGACTTTCCTAAGTTTGTTAGTGGAAGAATCGGGGGAAGAACAATTGGTATACATTGTAATATCAGGTATGAGGTGGATACTTTCTATCAAGGTCCTGACATGGTACGGATTGATGGAACATTATCCTACCAAGTATCGCCACCTGCAATAAATAAAAGTAAGTGGTCAAACATGTGTTTAATGCAAGGACCATCTGTTTATTTTTGTCTACATCAAGCATTACATCACCAATTAGATTAGATGAGTATGATAATGCATCATTGCATTGTTTTTTCAATATAAGTTTAATGACCATTTACTTGACAAAGATCTAGAAAATTAATAGATAGACATAGTATTATAAGAAATAATTTTGTCCATCGTGTGATAATTTGCAAGTTGCATCAGTTAGAGGACAATTTGGATAGGTAATGAGTTGCACAGGATTGGAAATTTGTGAAACATGTATTGACAGAAAACATGAAGACTTCGATTTGTAGCACAAAAAGCATGTGTTTTATAACTTCATCGCATCAACTTCAACTGATGTCAAATACATGGTTTCACAAATTTCCAATTCTGTGCAACTGATAAATTAGGTGGACCTCACTGGCCTTTAATCTGTAATTCCTAAATCAGGTGGTCCTATATGTCAAATTGTCTCTAGCAATGACCTGATAACTTATAGTCCTGATAAGTGTGGTGTCAGTATGCTTCCCCTTCCAATTTTTGAAGCAATCATTTGATAATATGCAGGTAGTAAGAAGAAAAGCAATGTTAAAGCTCTTGCCATTACTATTCCTGTGGTAGCTGCTGTATTATTATTAGCAATATTTTGTTTTTCTTTATATAAGAAGCGATCCCATGGAAGAAAAACATTTCTATCTGGTAAGTTAATAAATTTAGTTCACAAAAACATTTATTATTACATAACTGTATACCACTCCTTTATATTGTTAGATTTTATTACATAACTGAAATTTATTTACTGTTTTTCATTGTTTTCAGAAATGATCAATTCTGAGATGAACAAAGAAAACATTGAATCATTTCTTATTGGTCTTTCTACACTGAAAGCTGCCACATCAAACTTTAATGAATCTAATAAACTGGGTGAAGGTGGATTTGGTGCTGTTTATAAGGTACTTCTACACTGGCAATCTTTGAACTTCATTAAAAATTGTGAAATTATCCATATAGTAACATTTTTTCATGTTTTACTCCATGAAGGAAGAATTTTCCTACTTTTGGTTCTGACCATTTTATCTTAAATATGTCATTAGCAGCAATATATATTACCCAAATTCAGTCCTTTTTTTACTCAAGAATTATTAAACAGGCATAATTAAATATTAAAAATGTCATTGAACATAAATTGGAAATTCTGAACTGTAGACATAAATGAAAAACATTTAACTACATTTTTAATGTACATTGTTTGCAATTTTGATTAGTTTTAACTTTTTTTGTAATTGTCATCACATTTGTAATTCTATGTCTAACTGCATCATTCAGGGCACACTTCCAAACGGGCAAGAGGTAGCAGTAAAGAGGCTTTCCCAAAGCTCTGCTCAAGGATTAGAAGAATTGAAAAATGAGCTAGTTATAGTTGCAAAGCTTAGACACAAGAATCTGGTACGAGTCCTAGGTGTTTGCCTGGAAGGACAAGAGAAGCTTCTTGTTTATGAGTTTCTTCCAAATAGAAGCCTTGACACCTTTATTTTTGGTAACCAAAATTCTAATCTGTTTACGTCAATTCTTTTCTTCATATTTATCATTGATATTCATTGAAAAAAGTAGAGTAAAATAAAGTCAAACTACATAAAATAAAAAGTATTACTGGCAACTTAAGGGTTCAAGTTTGACTTGTGAGATTTGGTGATAAACTCGTTGGTCTGTATCAATTTAAGTAGTGCTCAAGTTTTTTTCCCTAACGTTCATGTGGCATTATGTGACAGATAATGAAAGAAGGCAAGAACTGGACTGGATAAAAAGAATGGCAATAATAAATGGCATTGCCCGAGGACTCCTGTATTTGCATGAAGAATCACAACTGAAGATTATACATAGAGATCTAAAAGCAAGCAATATTTTGTTGGATTCTGATATGAATCCTAAAATTTCAGACTTTGGTCTTGCTAGATTGTTTCTAGCAGACCAGACTGTACATGTCACAAGACGGGTCGTAGGTACATTGTAAGTGCGCTGTGATCTATATATATCATCATTTTGCTTAACTCATTTTTTATTTCCATACTTGACCCATTAGAAAAGAATTTCCAAGCTACCAACACCAAACCAAATGTTCTTCTTATTTTCTGGCTAACACCAAACTTCTCACATCAGATGAGGTGCAAATGGACTGAATCTCCATACCCTTTGTAATTTGACTTGTAACTCTGCTTCAGATTTAAATGATCAGAAGTTCGGAATCAACAGTAATTTACTTGGCTTGATATGCATAAAGTTTCCGCTCAAGAAAAAACTTAAGCACAACATTATTAACAACAGTTAATGGACTTTTTTTATTTGTATAACTCTAGTCCAATAAATGTTTACAAATGGCCCAAATAATGAATGTTAAATGCCAATTTTAGGAACAATGAGGCATCCCTTTTAATTATTCTTATTATGTGAATTATACAGTGGGTATATGGCACCTGAGTATGCACTGCATGGACGCTACTCAATCAAGTCAGATGTGTTTAGTTTTGGTGTTTTGCTTTTAGAGATCATTACTGGGAAACGATGTTGTGGTACATTTGAAACTGAACTGAGTGAAGACCTCCTCAGCTCTGTAAGAAATTTTAACTCATCTCTCTTGAATTTATGTAATAATAACAATTCATTATTCATGTAAGCTCCAAAAATATCACAATGGCAAACTTAATTCTTGTATGCTGTAAGTGCCAAATTATCATCAATAATTCAATACCCTGCAAAATTAGAAATATAATCAAAACCTTTTCATTTAATATCGTGTTTACCCCTACAAAAAACTGAAATTTTCTATTTAACTTGCTTCCTGTAAAAAGATAACCTAAATACTTCTTGTCTATTGTTGTTTCTCTACAAATTGTGGAAGAATATATAGTGGGTGAATTGGCTATTTACGAGATGTCAGTATACCAGAGGGGCTTAGTTTGATGTTTTGAACACAGATCAGGGCCTAAAACCGTCTTTTTTTTGGGAACTTTTGAGGCCTCATATGCAGTTGTAATTTGCACACGTAAATTTTTTATAGTCCTATATCTAACATTATAACGGTGGAATTTCAGACATGGGAGCACTGGACAGCGGGTACAATAACAAACATAATCAACCCAATCATGGATTGCCCAACAAATGAGAGAATCAGGTACATACATATAGGTCTTCTCTGTGTGCAAGAGGACGTAAAGGATAGACCCCGCATGTCAGAGGTGGTGATCATGCTTGTTACTAACAGCGTCTCTCTCCAAGTACCTTCAAAGCCGGCATTTTACCTAAGAAGCCGAGGTGGTGATTCTAGTGATGGATCACAGAAAAACTTGGTGCCAGTGTCTAAGAACGAGTTGACTGTTTCAGAACTTGAGCCGAGATAGATGACTGGTCGAGAAAAAAGTTCATTCCTCTCTACTTTGTACAAAAAAAAAGGGGGATGTTATCTTAAGGTTTTGACAATATGAGTTTGCATATATGTTGTTGAAATATAGGAATAGTGAATTTTCAGTGTAGTTTTATATTGAATTAATTAAGGGTTGTTAAAATTAACGTGAACGGTAAAACGTGCAGCTGATTAAGCTCATCATTTTTATACACACTATATTTTTATCTTATTAGTAACTAAATTACTTAGTTGTCAAGAAAGAAAACAATAACTTATTAAAATAATATTTTTGTCTATCATGATTTTTAAAATATTTAACAAAACTATCCATGTTTTTAGAAGTTTAATATCACTATGCTTACTTTCTGAATTAATGAATGTATTTCGCCAGTCATTCTGAACTCATACATCAAAACCCAGAATGACGCTTCCACGTCCTTTCTGTTTCTCCTATTTGTTTTAAAGTTTTTTTTTTTTTGTTTTTTAAGGTTTAATTTGATCCGTTCTTCTATGTAAACTATCAATTAATATACAATTCATAAGAACTTATCTTTGATCTAATGACAAAATCACATAACTTTTATGTGAGAGATAATGAGTTCGAAACTTACAAAATGAAGAAATTATCTATATTAGTACATAGGGGTTTAAAATGTACTGGATAGCTAAACCTCCAATTCATATTTTCAAAAAATATACAATTTACTACTCGAAATGTTATTTTCACTTATATATTTTAATCCAACACCATAATTCTTCACTCGAAAAATGCCATTCAACTTGTGTGATATGATACTAGAAAAAAATATTAAACAATTTAAATAACATTCGCTAAGTTCCATTCAAGGGTCGAGACCACTGTTCTGCACGCGTACCAGCCAAACCTGCTTAATTTAGATTCGCTGGGACTTAAAACCTACTTCTAGAAATTATGAGCACGTAGATGTTTTTTGTTTTGAAGGACAGTTGGCGCCAACTGTCAATATATTGAATAAGAAAAAGTTATTTACATCTCCCAATAGAAGCTTTAGATGTTAATTTCTTGATACGCACAGTTCTTTTTATTAAATTTCAGAAAACCAACATAAGATTTGTTTCAAAGATAATTATTTTTCTGGTAACTAGCTAGCTAGTTATGGAGTACTTATGGTCATACGGATGCTTGAGAATATGAAAAAAATTCTGAGTGGCAAAATTATAGTAATGCTGACAAAATGTTCCCGTGTCAGATTCTTATGTAATTTTATTGGATAATATTATTTTTGAAGAAGATTATAATTACTTTCGAAAAAAAAATAGACTATTATCACGATGTTAAAAAAATCTATTTAATATTGAACTCTTTGTGTTGTGTCCATAAAAATGAGATAATAACTCTGAAAAAAAAAGTCCCTTAAATTGATTAGGAGCAGATTCAAACTTTCGAACTATGATGTCAAACATAGAAATTATAATTTTACGGTAAATTATATAAAAAATCATATATACATATATGCTATATACACAAATTTAAAAATAATTTTGCTTTAATAATTTGCATGCTTATATAACTTCGGGGACCTTTTACGAAAAATATGTGAACTTTTCTTACGTATAAATAATAAAAATACCACAAATACGTGTATAAAAGTATAGGTCCAAAATAGAAAAACGTGTCGATCTTTACATGCGCTTTGAACGCAGAAGTCTCCGGCGACAATTTTGAACGCTCAGTTGGCCTAGCCTAACAAGTTGCCCTTTATTTCATGTGTGACAACAGGGTTTTGTCCACAAAAAAATGAAATCGGAAAAAGAAAGAAAGAAAGAAAGAAAAGGAAAATAGAGCTGGGAAACGCGGATTTTTTTATGAATAGGAAACTAACAAAAAATAAAATTAAAAAGTATCGCAATGGAATGAGTGAATGAGAATAAATTAAGTTTCGCTTTCTGAACGGTTTTTTTGTTCAAAACCTTTGGGCATATTTTATTCAAAGTCCAATCTAAATTGTGTGATGTGCGACATAATTTGTATGAATTGATTTAGAACTTAATAAATTTAAATGATCTTATAAACTTAAATTATTTGTGCGGGTTTAAAAATGAATCGGACGATTTAGGCTTTTAAAAAAAAAAAAGATTTTGAATAACACCTTGTTTGGATGGAGAGTAGAGGGAGGGAATGGAAATGAACAAAAATTTTCAGTTGAATCATGTTTGGTTGATAAAATTATGTCGGAGGTGAATGATACAGGAGATGAATGGTTTAACCTTGTATCATTATAATTAATAGAATCGGCTTTCCTCCCAAATTGGGATGTAACGGATGAAAATAAATTTTGTTACAAATATTTTTAGAAAAAATAACACAAATGTTCAACTCTATATCTTACATGTATAATTCTCATACAAGATTTTTTTTCCTCAAATCTACAACAGTCACCGAATTTCTTATTAACCTCCTAAATTTTAATCAACCAAACAAGAAATAAGATGGAAATGAAAGTTAAATTTATTTTTTCTCATTAATCATCCAAACATGAAAAAGTTAGATATGTTAATCTTTCTTTCTTTCTATTCCATTCTATTATTTACCTCCCATTCCTTCCTCTACTCTCCATCCAAACAGGATGTAAAAGTCCCACCCTCTGTGTTATGCCCCCTTCCTTTTAAGATGTTTACCGAATAGCTGAGGCTACAAAGTATTGTATTCTACGGACTTTAAATCTCGTCAAAATATTTGTGAATTTCAATTTTATTTAAAAAATAAAAGCTCCACAGAAGCTACAAAGTCGTGAGTGGAGCTTGAATTTTTGATCTTTAAGTAACTACAATCTTAGAATCTTTTTTCTCCTAGCTAATTGTTCTACCACTCTATCTCAGATTTCAATTTTCTCAAAGCCTTATTTGACATCTACTAAAATAGTGAAATTTCTGAATTAAGTTACTCTGCTCGTTTCTTCTAACCATGCTATACATTGATAATAAACATAAAATGTGGTAAGATCTAACTAACCCTATCAGCCGAAATTTTTATTAATACCCAAAATTATTTTAAAATTACACAATCTACCCACTTTTTCGTGAGATTTTGAAAATTGTCCCTTCCGGTTACTAAATAACCAGACCAAGGCATGCTTTCCAGTAATTAAATCACTGAGTTAATTTTCTTGGTCCGATGACTAAATAACCGAAAATCATGCCATGGTCTAGTTATTTAGTAACCGGATTTTGGAGGATTGAGATGACATCAAATCAGAGTCCTGTTCTTCATCAGTAAAAGCTAGTGGATTGCTAATACCCGTTTTACCCGGCCCGTACCCGTTACCCGAGGTACCCGTATCCGTGCCCGGGTATAGGCGGGTAAACGGGTACACGGGTACGGGTTTGAGACGGACCTGACTCAATGATTCGGGAAAAAAACCTGCCCAACCCGTACTCGAAACCCGCCTACCCGCACCCGTTTTACCCGCACCCGTTTACCCGACCAACTTTACCCGTGTACCTTTACCCGTTTTTTTTAAATTTAAAATTCAAAATTATTTTGCCGCCGAAAAAAATAGTATTAAAAACAGAAAAAACAGTATTAAAAAACGAAAAAAACTAAAAAAAAAAAAAAATACCTGTACCCTACCCGCCCTACCCAACTACCCGTACCCGTTACCTGAGACGGGCACGGATTTGAAACGGGTAGGGTACACTTTTTTAAAAACCTACCCGACCTACCCGTACCCGTTCTACCCGTCCTACCCGTACCCGCCCTACCCGACTACTCGTCCCAGGTATACCCGAGGTACCCGTACCCTACCCGAGAGCAAACCCCTAGTAAAAGCAGTAGATACGATCATACGAACCCACACATGAGACCCAATTCTCTGTTTCCCTGTACTCCAGCGAGTGCGTATCCTCTGAGATATCTCAACTTTTGCGTGACCGACGTGTCCGGTGCCTATTCGGGGGTGATGTAGGGGGTCAGTGTCATGTAGGCTTTGAGATTCGTGCATAACGTCTTTAAACGGTTAGGATTTTTCATAAAGTCACGCAAAGTTTAAGATATCTCAGAGGATACGAATTCGTACTCCAGCTGGAACCTTCAGATAGCTACTGGATTTTCAGTGGCCAATTAACATATCTACATTGGTGCAGTATGCAATTAAGCTTTGAATTATGATGTCGATAACTCGCTACACAGAGAGAATTTGGATCTCAGCCCATAAAACACGGACTACAATCTGCAGTCAGCAGATATGAAGGGGAACTGGCAACTGTTTTCTGGATTTTTTTCAGAAACCATAATTAAAAAAATAATTTTTAGGGAACCAATAAGATTACTTTTTTTTTTTCAAAAACCATAAGAACCGTGGGAATCTCACGGTCTGGCAATTTTTTTTTTTTCCAGACCGTGTGCTTCTCACGGTCTTGCGAAATTTTTTTTTTTTTTTTTTTTTTTGGATTTCTTCACACCTGCACGAAAATTACCACAGAAGATCCGCAATTTTTTTTTTTTGATTTCCAGACCGTGTGATTCCCACGGTCCACCTAAATTGAAATCAAGACCGTGGGAACGGTCCGGTCTTGATGAATATATCTCAAGACCGTGGGAACCCCACGGTCCGGTCCCTATTTGTTTCCTTGGCACGATTACCTCCTACTTCTTCCTTGTCGAGTCAGTGCATCTCTTCCCCACTTTTTTCATCTTCTCTCTTTTTTCTTTCTTCCTTCCTTCCTTCAGTTTAATTTTTTTTTGTACTCTCATAATTAGTGTGTTTATTTTTTTTAATTACATAAGTTTATATATTTTTGAAAGAGGAACAAAAAGAGCTTCAGATCTACAAATTTCATTAGGTATGTATTTGATTCTTTTATTTTTGATAAATAATATGCAATTATGAATAAATGAGTAGAATAAATTGCTTATGTAGGTTTCTTTAGTGTAATTGTAGTAATTGTTGGATGATTTATTTATTTGCATGTTTTATGTAGATGCATGGTTTATGTGCATGTAGTTTTTTTTAGTGTATATGCATGTAGTTTTTTTTAGTGTATATGCATGTAGTTTTTTTTAGTGTAGATGAATGTAGTAATTTTTGGATTATTTATTTATGATTTATGTAGTAATTGTAGTATAAATAAATGGTTTATGTATAATTTTTTCTTTTTGTAGTATAAGTAATTGTAGTAAGTTTATTTTTTCAATGACGATCATATTTTAGGTTGTAAAATTGAAAATGATATCGATTATTGATTATGAATTTTTTTTGTTCAGATAATGTCTCAAGTGATAATAAATGTTTATTATGGACGCGAAATTTCAGACGCACCGACCTGCACATTTCCTGTTACTAATTCAACCAGTCTTCATGAGCTAAGAAAACATATATATGTTAGCATTCATTTGCTCCCTAGTCAGTTCGATCTGACAATCAAGGCTCGTTTGAACACGGCACCACCTGGCTCAGCAGAAAAATACCAGTTATTTAGCGTGGACGAGGAAACGATATGGCACATGATGCTTGAATATGCCACTCCGGTACTGAATTTTAAACTTCTTGATTTAGTGGTTGAGTCAGTACCAGTTGATAGTCATACCAATTATGACCCATATCCGGGTAGTGTACCTGGAAGTAGTAGAGACACAACGGTGTCTGATTCACCCATATATTATGATGACCCACCCGAAATACCGATATTGGATGATTTGGTAACTCGTTTTAACGAGATGAATAATAATACTAGCTCAGACACAAACTCTAGCTCAGACACAAACTCTGACCTTGGTGGCTCAGCTGTCGGGGAAGATGATATGGCTGAAATGGAGGATCAAATTAGAATGCAAGATGTAATGAAGGAGTGGGTAAATTCTATTCCCTTTATTAATCGAGGATTGCAGCATCCTTTTCCGGCATTTAATGACGATGTGCCGATGCCATATAAGGATGAAGCATTTTTTGGTTATCCACCCAGAATTGACGGTCAATTTTCAGTGGGACAGATGTTTGACTCCAAAGCCGATCTTAAATCCCAGTTGGGTGCATTTGCCCTAAATAATAACTTAGAATTACAACAACAATATACCAATCGTACTGGTTATGTAGTTGTATGTAGAGCAGAGGGGTGTCCATGGAGGGTGTACGCAAAAACCACTGAGACGGGAAATTGGACAATTGCAACAAACCCAGACGAGCACAATTGTTACAGTATTGCTTGTAAAGTAGACAGGATTTAACCGTACCTATCTGGAAGATAAGGGTAAACTTGTCCATGTTCAGAACGCCGTGTAAAATTTTGGGGAGGTTCCACGATAAATTGGTGAAAATGTTTGCTCCAGTCCACAGAGGTTCCGTCTCCAAACAACCCTCGTCCTCGTGTCCATTTGCGGATATCCTCAAGTAAGCTGAAGGCTGGCGGAGCCGGCGGAGGAATTGCCTGAAAGAATCCGAACTCTCGGAAAACCCTCTCGGGAAGGTGATACTCTACCTCCCAGAAATGGATGCACCACACGCGGCATGGAAAGAACGCCTGGTCTCTTATCCAGTGCCAGTGCATTATGTTTTCGTAACCTCTGTACGGCGTCCAATTGACAACATTGGACTTCAAACGCTCAAACTGATCCCGATAATGCGATGTGCCTAAGTTGGAAACACATGACAATTATAAGTGTACATTCAACACATACTTATATGGAAAAACATAATATTTATTATTCAAATGTACCTTTCTTAGGGTTACTATTCCATCGATGCGGAATAGTCCATTTTGCTCCATAAGCCCGTCTCTCATCCACTGGTTCGTTGTCAGATGGTAAATCATGTGGTCTGGGCCGGCCTATAGGAAATCGGGTCCAAGACCACATCTGCAGCAGTAGTAATGGACCATTAATTGAACTTGCTTTATATCTGCATGCCCGTGACAACTCCCGATATAGGCATGCTAGTACAGCACCTCCCCAGTTGTAATAATTCTGACCTCGAGGTCCCAAATCCTCCAGAAATTGTAAATACATTAATCGAACGGAGCTTGAATTCGAATCGGGAAACATTATAGTCCCGAACAACTCCATAGCATATGCTCGTGTGTGCTGATCGATAACATCCTGGTCCTCCACTTCATCTAAATCCGTATTTGCAAATTTTTTTCTCAACCATGCAAGACGCACATAGTTTTGTAAAATTGTTACTTTCTCATTGGGTTCACCCTTATTCTCCACCTTTTTATGATAAAAATCATTATCATCCCATTCGTAACCATCATACACTTCCTGTCCTAGGCAATCTAGGATCAATTGTGACCAATTATCGTCAGTACATCCAGAGATAGTCTTCCCTGTAAACATAGATGTTAAATAAAATTATACTAGTACAAAATTTCATTTAATAACAAAATTTTAAATTAGCAGCAAAAAATATTGTACCGGTGACAGATAAGCCCCACAAACAGCTGACATCTTCCAATGTCACCGTGCACTCCCCTACCGGAAGATGAAAACTATTTGTCTCGGGCCTCCACCTCTCCACGAGAGCAGTGATCAACTCTCTATCAACTTGGCAGTGGTGGACTTCGACCATCTGATACAACCCCAAATTCTTTAAACCTTCTTTCATAGTTTCATGGTAGTCAATGTGCATTTGCAAAGCTCCAGGACGCAGTGCATGATCAGGCTGGAACAATAATTTTAATGCAAAAAAAGGTTAACCAAAAATTAAATTTCAATTCAAGAATTTAATAAGTAAATTTAAATCCAAACCAATATTGAACAAACACCTTTACAGATGCCGAATGTGATTGATGTTGTGCATGAGGCAACTGCAATAAAGATTCTTCACTTCCTTGCATTTTTCACTGCAATATAAATAAATACATACAAAAAAAATTAACATTCAATATTGACATGCATAACATGCAAACCCAATCAAATATTCACATTCATTCTATTACTTTACATTATTTATACTACATAAACAATTTATTTATACTACATGCAAATAAATCATGCATGTATCCAAAAATTACTACATTCATCTACACTAAAAAAAACTACATGCATCATGCATCTAAACTAAAAAAAATTACATGCACATAAAACATGCAAATAAATAAATAACTCAACAATTACTACATGCATACTAAAAAAACCTACATGCAAATAAATTACTACATAAACCACAAATAAATAATCCAAAAATTACTACATTCATCTACACTAAAAAAAACTACATGCATCATGCATCTAAACTAAAAAAAATTACTTGCACATAAAACATGCAAATAAATAAATAACCCAACAATTACTACATGCATACTAAAAAAACCTACATGCAAATAAATTACTACATAAACCACAAATAAATAATCCAAAAATTACTACATTCATCTACACTAAAAAAAACTACATGCATCATGCATCTAAACTAAAAAAAATTACATGCACATAAAACATGCAAATAAATAAATAACCCAACAATTACTACATGCATACTAAAAAAACCTACATGCAAATAAATTACTACATAAACCACAAATAAATAATCCAAAAATTACTACATTCATCTACACTAAAAAAAACTACATGCATCATGCATCTAAACTAAAAAAAATTACATGCACATAAAACATGCAAATAAATAAATCACCCAACAATTACTACATGCATACTAAAAAAACCTACATGCAAATAAATTACTACATAAACCACAAATAAATAATCCAAAAATTACTACACTAATCTACACTAAAAAAAACTACATGCATCATGCATCTAAACTAAAAAAAATTAGTAGCACATAAAATATGCAAATAGACATATCACCATACAATTACTACATTCATCTACACTAAAATTATACATAAACCATTTATACTACATAAGCAATTTATTCTACTCATTTATTCATAATTGCATATTATTTATCAAAAATAAAAGAATCAAATACATACCTAACGAAATTTGTAGATCTGAAGCTCTTTTTGTTCCTCTCTCAAAAATATATCAACTTATGTAATTAAAATAAAAATTACTCTAATTATGAGGGTACAAAAAAAAAAATATCTGATGGAAGAGAGGAAGAAAGAAGAGGAAGAAAAAAAATGGAGAAGGGGGCGTGGGGGAAGACAGCCTCTGTCTCGTTGTGGGTTTAAAACCAAACCCAGACCGTGGGAAGCGCACGGTCTTCAGAATTGAGGGCCGGACCGTGGGATGCACACGGTCTTGAGATTGGAATTCTTCAGACCGTTGGATGCACACGGTCTTGAATTTCATTTCGGATCTTCTGTGGCAATTTTCGTGCAGGTGTGGACAAATCCAAAAAAAAAAAAAAAAAAAAAAAATTTCGCAAGACCGTGAGAAGCACACGGTCTGGAAAAAAAAAAATGGCCAGACCGTGAGGTTCCCACGGTTCTTATGGTTTTTGAAAAAAAAAAAGTAATCTTATTGGTTCCCTAAAAATTATTTTTTTAATTATGGTTTCTGAAAAAAATCCCTGTTTTCTTGCATATTTGCTTGGAAACTTTTCCTTGTCTTGTATTGTTGGAGTTATTTGACAATTAAAATAGTTCATAAAAAAATTAAAAATCTTCAACGTGTACCTCTTACATTTCAATTTAGATTTTAGATTTGTTTATCCTTTTATCAAAAAAAAAAATTTAATGATGTTTTTTTAAGACTTGTGCTACTAGAAATAAAATCCCTGGAAATTATATTTAAATTATTAGAAAAAAATTAAATTAAAGTTTATTATAATTATTTTGAAAATGATGAACACTATATTAGATATAAACACTTGTGAATTCAAATGTTAACAACTTCTATACAATTATAAATATTTTTTAGGTGTAGACAAAGAGTATTAAACAAGGCTTGAAAGAATAATTTATTGCCACATGCAATGTTTCAGTAGGCGACTTTAATCATTTCTAACAAATAATTTAGTTATATTTTTGTTTAATTTCAAGAATTCAGTCACTGAGGAAGGAATTCAATGGTCAGTCAATGGTTTTATACCTATAGCGGAGTACTGAAAATGGTTTTTAATTTGATGCCATCTCAATCGTTCAAGATCAGGTTACTAATTAAATAATCAGATCAAGGCTTGCTTTCCGATTATTTAGTCACTGGATCAAGAAAATTGGTCCGGTGATTTAATCACTGGAAAGCATGCCTTGGTTCGGTTATTTAGTAACTGGAAGGAACAATTTTTGAAATCTCACGAAAAAAATGGATAGATTGCGTAATTTTATAATAATTTTGGGTATTAATAAAAATTTCGGCCCTATGAGGTAGGGCCGAAATTCAGAGATCATATTAGTAACAAAGATAATGTTCTGTGCGTGAAAAATTACATGTTTAAAACTCATATAAATTTTTTTTGAATATTAAATAATTTACTGATTTGATTTCTAAACTTTACTAAAAAAAACCGCTATTTTTTTTCCCTCTCAAACTGTTGATTTTGCTAGCGTGGTTTTCCTTAAAAAAATACTACGTTGATAGCATATCTGATATAAACTGACTTCCCAAAAAATTCTGCAAGTACATTAATTTCATTATTTTTTGAAATGCTACCAAAAAAAAAAAATGGCAACCTCATATCTTCCTTCAATTATTTGAATATGACTACAAATCTACAACTTATTTCAGGATATCCTTTTTCCGAGGCTTAATCGGTGATTCGGTGGCAGAGAAGTAATTCCCGCGAAGTCGCGAAACCAATGAATGACCAATTGTTTCCCAAATTCGTATCCTCTGCATTAACTCAAAAGGGAATCTTTTGAGATAATGAATCTTGACCATCCCATCTGTTTTGAGATTCGTGTAGACTAAATCCGCACTAATATTAAAGAGCCTCCTATATCATAAGCAGTGGCCGGATTGGCTCCGTTTAAAATCAAACGGTTGAGATTCATTAACTCAAAAGATTCCTTTTTGAGTTAATGCAGAGGATACGCATTCTTTTTTCCCTTGGCACTCAGATCAAACAAAGAACCCACTATACGCACTAGTCTTTTCCAGTGAAAAAGGTGTTATGTTACTTATGTATGCTACCCTGTGTCAAAGTACTGCCACATTGGACAACCCTTTTCTTAATCTTGAAATACTTCGCAGCCTAAGTCTGTCTGCGGGGTCGGAGCTACACGAAAGCGATTAGGATTATATGCATCACAAAATCCGAATTTCCCACGTGCTTTTGACAACCTTTATTTTTTTAGGAAAGTTATCTTGACGTGTATACGGGGGCGGATTGAAGAAGGCCTAATAGGTCAATTGATGTCATTAATTTTAATTTTTTTTTATATTTATATATAATTTTTTATATAATTTAGAATAAAGTGTCACGATATTATATAATTGATTTCATTCCCTGTAGAAAAATTATTTATGATTAACTTTCATATGTTTTTGACTCCATAATTTGAAAGTTGACTCCGCGCTCTTGCGTGTATGTATATAAAAAAAGTGTTTTTGACGACTTGATCTGTTGACCACTACTCACCTTGTGCTATATATTTGCCAATTGCTTTGCTGGTTCTTGAGCATTCTATTCACCTGCAAGAGAGAAACAGAGAGGGGTCTCCTAAATCCAGAAAAAGAAAGAACACACTCTATCGATCAGCTATTTCTCTCTTTATCTAGATTTTAAACCAAAATAAGAAAGAACACACACTTCATATATCCTCTCTGATGCATTTCTTAGATTTTCTCTGTCTGCTCATCTTTTACCTCCCCGTAGCAGCCAACGCAGAATATTTTTATTACGTTTGTGGCAGTTACGGTACCAGTACAGGTAACTACACGAACAACAGCACGTACCAGTCCAACCTTAACCTTCTCTTCTCAGCTTTGCGCTCCAATTCTACTGGTAATGGTTTCGCGGCTGGTAGCGTTGGTACAGTGCCAGATAAGGTGACAGGTATTGCCCTCTGTCGTGGTGACCTCAATAACTCCACTTGCTCCACTTGCCTCTCCGGAACACTGGTAAATTTCATTTAACCATTCGTTTCGTTCCTAAGGATACTATTTCTCTTTGCTATTTTATAATGATGAGGTTGTTTACAATCACATAGTAAATTCTAATTTCTTATATTTCAGTCTGTTCTTTCAACAATAGAATAATTTGGATATCAGGTAAATCAAATTGTCCTTATTATTCATATTTGGTAAATCAAGCAAATATATGTTTGCTGTCTATAATAAGAATTAGCAAAAGGCTTCATATGGGTATTTCATTCAAAATAGTATTTTTTTTTAAATAGTGGATAAATCCATGGTTTTGAAACTCGGAATCGAAATCGGATCAATTGGCTGGAATCGGATCAGAAACTCGGTTTTTTTGCCAGAAGTTTGTTTTGTACTAAAATAACAGGAAAAAAAAGGTAAAACATTAATTTGTTAAAAAATAAAGGTGCTGAAAAATAAAAATGATTTGCTAGTCTTAATATTAATCCCTAAAAAATAACAAAAAATGAAAACAAATAAAAAAATTATAAAATTAAAATGGAGGTATCCATAAAAAAGAAATGGAGGGGAAAAGAAATAAGAAAAAAAGGCAGCGAATGGAAATGCTTCTATTTCTATACACAATGGATCCCGTTACTCCTGGTTCACGATGGACCAAATGGTTTTTTTATTTCTATACACAATAAAACAATACACCATGTTTATTTAAAAGGACCCTGATAATTGTCCCTCTATTCTCATCCCCCATTATCCTCCAATTTTATTTGTTCAATCTCGTCCACATTTTTCACGATCTATAAGAAATTTTGCGAATCTAAAACCATGAATCTCTTCTACGCAATTTTATCTTTCAAATGAGATCCATGATAACATATTTTCGAGCTCGTCGTCACACAAGCATTTATACCTCGTTATTTAAGTATTTATACCTAGTATTTCCCACATATGACACTGCTGACATTTAAAAGTATTAATATCAAGTATTACAAGTATTTATACCTATGCACTGAAGTATTTATACCTATGTGGTCAACTATTTTTGTTAGAGAAAGGTTGACGCAAGGATGATTGAGGAAGGTTGATGCGGAGATGCGGGGTCCATGATTCGGGATAAATACTTACAAGTATAGGTATAAATACTTACAAGTATAGGTATAAATACTTGCACGATGAGGTATAAATATTTGTGTGACGATGAACTCGAAAGTATGTCATCATAAATCTCATTTGAAAGATAAAATTGCGTAGAATACGTTCGTGGTTTTAGATTCACAAAATTCCTCATAGATTGTGAGAAATGCGGACGATATTGAAAAAAGAAAAAAAAAATCCACCTCTAAAAAACATGTATGATTCTTCTCCCCATGTAGTTTGAGTGGTCCCCCCATATAGTCATATCAAGTTAGACATGCAAGTATTAATTTATTATCTTCCAAATATTTATATCTATGAATTTAATTAAACTTGAGAGATCACATTGTTTTAAATAAATTTAATTAAACTAGTTAATTAAGTTAGTTTATGAAAGTTAAAATTTGTTTAAGAGATGGGGGATGATGAGGGGATGGGAGTGGGATGTTTCATATAATTATTATATTTAAAAATATAAATATATTTGTCTTTCTTCCTCTGAGGATTGCTTCGATCGTTTTCTTCCCAAATCAGACTACCCTTCTTTTTCTTCCCAAATTTGTGACTATTCCTATGTAAACCCAAATTGATGCAAAAAAAAAGTGCAGAATCGGGTGAGACTCGGATGAAATTCGTCTGACTCAGCTTGACTTGGCCTCAAAATTGGATAACTCGGTCGAGTCATACACTGTTCAACCGAGTTTTGATGAAAAACTCGCATGGGCTTGAGACTCAGGTAAAACTTGAATCGGACCTGACTAACTCGGCCTAGTTTCCAAACCATGGATAAATCCACCGATTTCTATTGAAATCAGTAAACCCTGAACAAGTACCCAAAAATAGGTACCTAATCATGAGCAATAAGTATTACAGTATATATGTTCCAAAACATCAACAGTTACATTTAGAAACTAAAACCTGGATCAACCTAAGTACTAACTAGCAATACCTGCACAAAAATAACTGCCAAGGACATCAATTCATTCAATAAAACAACAAAGTATAACCCATAACACAAAGTAAACACATGACCAAACCAACTTGAAACTTGTTAAAGCTGGTCCCAATCAACTGAAGCATCATCTTCCAAGTCTCTTCCAGACATTGGATTGAGGAGATTGCCAGCCCTAAAATGCTCCATGGTAAGGTCCAAAAAGTCCTCGTGGTATTCCTCCTCCTCTGTCATAGCTAGAAGAATCTCCAGTGCCATGGCCAGGTCTCCGCCCTCCTCCTCTTCCACCTCATCTGGTATGTCCTTGACATCTGAGGGAAGGATAAGGCACAATTTAGAGTAAGTCATCATTCTTGGATTGACACCAAAATGATGCTAAAGAGATAATTGTTTTACCTAGAACCTTAGCCGGTAAGGGAGCAATACCATTAAAACAAACTTGATTTCTCACCCACCATAAGTTCCAAAGAACAGCTCCTCTAATTAATTCTAGTAATAGTCCGTCCTTAAGTGGAATTGCTGCATCAATGGAAAATAGATCCTCTACAGTGTCACAGGAATAAATGAAACCATTAAAAGCAGCAATTCAATTCCAAATTTGCTTAATATAAGAACATTGAACAGATAAATGATTAGTGCTTTCAGGCTGACTGCAAAAGACACAGTCAGTACATCCCTGCAACTGCCATCCTCTCTTACTTAAATTAACCCTAGTTAACACCTTATTTTTCCTAATTAACCATAAAAAGATCTTAACCTTTAAAGGAATTTTAGACTGCCATATAGTATCATAGTCCTTATTAGGTATACCACTATCCTCTAACCACCCATAGAAAGAATGTACAGTAAAGTCATGCTTATGAGACTGATAGGGCCATGTTCCGCGGCCCATGTAGCTTCAATCTGGGCCATGAACAAGACCGGGATTAGGACCTCGTTCTGCGAGGCCAACCCGAGATGCAATGCAAAGTCCACGATTGAGGCCCATAATAAGCCGGCCCAATAAACGGCTTAGACAGCCTACGCCTCGGGGGATAAAGCCCCAAAGTCTCCCTTGAATCAATAACCACTTATAACTGGCAGCCACGTCGGTTACTGACCTCGCCTTCCTAACAGCCACGATCACACGATCATAAGTGGCCACGCTCACATAACCTTATAACTGATTCACGTTTTGCCTTACCCTGGCAGAGGGAAGGCGGTACGTAGAAAATACTATATAAGGCCATCCCTTTCACAGGAAAAGGGCGAACGTAGAGGTACACCATTACTTTCTGACACCCCTATTCTCTTACACACCTGCTCTCTTATATTCATACTCCGAGATATCAGATAGGACAGAGTACGACATCTCCGAGGTCCATTCCCTTATCCCCGAGGTAATCTATTGACCTCCGAGTTCGGGATCCGAGATCATCCCTCGATCTCTCTGAGTTGATCATCTCGCGCCCTGTGACCTATAGCAGGACGAGCCCAGTTCAACCCCATTTTAGCATACGGCCTGCTACCTCATATAGCCCGTATCAGAGACCATCTCCCAAGCAATTTGTCCTCCAAAGAGAAATTAGGAGTAAAGTGTAAAAATTTAGATTGTAAGTCATTCCATTCTTGCAAATACACACCAGTAAGTTTTCTTGTAAACTTTAATCATTCAAAATAGTCTAATTCGAACAAAAAGTAAATACTTAAGCCGTTCATTGGTAAATTCAAAATCATAATTTCAGGATACCTCCATTTATTGGGCTATTTGTAAACATTCCTAAAATACATGTGGCTTCAAATAAAAATTTCAGGATATATTGAATCTATGCCCATATTATAAGACGGCGTGGATGTGGTACAATAGTTGCTACATGTATTTCTCGAACCAGTATTTTCTCTCCTCATTAGACAACTCACCATACCAGACCCTGGTCTATACAAAAAATGTTACTGTGGACCCCGCCCGGTTTAACGGGGCAGTCCTCCAGCTTATGTCAGAGATGAAATCATGGGCCGTCAACAACTCAACCAAATTATTCGCCACAGGAATTGCTACAAATTTCTCGACTGAGTGTCCTATCATCTATGGTCTTGTACAGTGCACCCCTGACATGACCAAGTCCCAGTGCCAGGTACGATTGGTTAGGCATGGTAATATGTAAAGATATTATCTTTGGTCTTGTTTCTGTTACTCATGTCTGGTACATGTGTGTCCAAATAAGGTTCATACTGTAACTATATATAACCTACTAGTAGTATTTACCATGTGACATACCTGACAACATTGGTGCCACTAAGGGCAGTCACTGTTGCATTTATTGTGGCCATATATTAAATCAGTGTTGTTGCCGAGAACATAGACATAATTTTTTCCAGAGGTAGGCAGTTTCTTTTACAAAGGTAGGCAACAACCCATATTCAAATGGGTTTCATACTGGTTTGTTCAAATTCAGGGTTAGAGTTGCCTAATCCAGGTTGAACGTGGCTCTGCTCATGGTTGTTGCGCTGACACAGAACAACTGAAAAAAAATTGAAACTAAAATATATCAATATATTCTTTCCAGGATTGTCTTCAAAACCTAATTGATGACTTTCCTAAGTTTGTTAGTGGAAGACTTGGCGGAAGAACAATTGGTATATATTGTAATATTAGGTATGAGTCGGCTACTTTCTATGAAGGTCCTCCCATGGTACGAATTGACGGCACATTATCCTCACAAGTATTGTCACCTGTAATAAATAAAAGTAAGTGGTCGAACATGTGTTTGTAATAATGCCTAAACCAAGGACCATCTGTTTATTTTTGTTTTCATCAAACATTACACCACCAGTTATTTTAGATGAGTATGTTAATGCATCATTTTTTTCAATATAAGTTAATTTAATGACCATTTACTTGATAAAGATCTACAAAAGTAATATTTATCAGTTACAGGTCAATTTGGATAGGTAATGACTTACACTGAAATGGACAAAAGAAATGGAAATTTGTGAAGCCATGTATTGACAGAAAACAAGACTTTAATTTGTAGCACAAAAACCATGAGTTTTATCTATTTCGTTGCATCAACTTCATCTGACACTGAAATCAAAATAGTTGGTGGTATCAAGAAACAGGCTCCTCAATTTTTTCTTGAATTAGATTTGAAAACCAAATTTTCTTTGATATAATTCGAACTGACTCCAACTTCAAAATATATTTTCTCTGATTGTCCGATTTTAAGATGAATTGAAGTTCATAATATTTATTTTATCTTCAAAGGGATCAATATGTAGTTAACTCAATATATAATTCCTTTTTATGTTGACTAGATTTGTATTTGTAATTTGTAAATTAGGTGTAATGCCCTGTTAAATTATAATCCTGATAAGTGAGGTGTTAGTATGCTTCTCCTTTTCAATTTTTGAAGCAATTATTTAATGATATGCAGGTAGTAATAAGAAAAGCAATGTTACAGCTCTTGCCATCACTATTCCTGTGGTAGCTGCTGTATTATTATTAGCAATATTTTGCTTTTTTTTATATAAGAAGCGATCTCATGGAAGAAAAACATTTCTATCTGGTAAGTTATAAATTTAGTTGACAAAATCATTTATTATTACATAACTGTACCACTCCTTTATCTTGTTAGATTTTATTACATAACTTGAATTCATTAACTGTTTTTCGTTGTTTTCAGAAATGATCGACTCTGAGATGAATAAAGAAAACATTGAATCATTTTTTATTGGTCTTTCTACACTGAAAGCTGCCACAGCAAACTTTGACGAATCTAATAAACTGGGTGAAGGTGGATTTGGTGCTGTTTATAAGGTACTTCTACACTAGCAATCTTTGAACATCATTAAAAATTGTGAAATTATCCATATAGTAACATTTTTTCATGTTTACTCCATGAAGGAAGAAAATTCCTATTTTTAGTTATTACCATTTTATCTTCAATATGACCTTAGCAGCAATATATATTTCCCAAATTCAGTTCTTTTTTCACTCAAGAAATATAAAAAGACATAATTAAATATTAAAAATGTCATTGAACATAAATTGGAAATTCTGAACTTTAAACATAAATGAAATACATTTAACTACATTTTTAATGTACATTGTTTGCAATTTTGATTAGTATTAACTTTTTGTAATTGCCATCGCATTTGTAATTCTATGTCTAACTGCATCATTCAGGGCACACTTCCAAATGGGCAAGAGGTAGCAGTTAAGAGGCTTTCTCAAAGTTCTGCTCAAGGATTAGAAGAATTGAAAAATGAGCTAGCTTTAGTTGCAAAGCTTAAACACAAGAATCTGGTACAAGTCGTAGGTGTTTGCTTGGAAGGACAAGAGAAGCTTCTTGTTTATGAGTTTCTTCCAAATAGAAGCCTTGACACCTTTCTTTTTGGTAACCAAAATTCAAATCTGTTTACATCAATTTTTTTCTTCATATAAATCATTGATATTTATTGAAAAAGGTAGAGTAAAATAAAGTCAAACTACATAAAATAAGTAGTAGTACTGGCAAATTAGTGGTTCAAGGTATGAAATGTGAGATTTGGTGATAAATTCGCTGGTCTGTATCAATTCAAGTACTGCTCAAGTTTTTTCCCTAGCATTCATGTGCCGTTATGTGACAGATAATGAAAGAAGGCAAGAACTGGACTGGATAAAAAGATTGGCAATAATAAATGGCATTGCTCGAGGACTCCTGTATTTGCATGAAGAATCACAACTGAAGATTATACATAGAGATCTAAAAGCAAGCAATATTTTGTTGGATTCTGATATGAAACCTAAAATTTCAGACTTTGGTCTTGCTAGATTGTTTCTAGTAGACAAGACTGTACATGTCACAAGACGGGTCGTAGGTACATTGTAAGTGCGCATGATCTATATATATCATGATTTTTCTTAACTTATTTTTTGTTTCCATACTTGAAAATTTTTTTTTCTTAACTTAGAAAAAAAATTCCAAGCTACCAATACCAAATGTTCCTCTTATTTTCTGGCTAATAACAAACTTCTCACATCAGATCAGGTACAAATTGACTGAATCTCCTTAACCTTTGTAATTTGACTTGTAACTCGCCTTCAGATTTGACTGATCAGAACTTCCAAATAAACAGCAATTTACTTGGCTTGATTTCCATCAAGTTTCTGCTAAAGAAGAAACTTAAGCACAACATTAGCAACAGTTAATGTACTTGTTTTATTTGTACAACTCTAGTCCAATAAATGTTTAAAAATAGCCCAAATAATGAATGTTAAATGCCAATTTTAGGAATTTCAGCCTTTTCAGGGTGTAAGTTTCAAGGGAAAAAAAGCTTAAACTTTGCAATTGGAATTTGAAACAATGAGGCATCCCTTTTAATTAGTCATATTATGTGAACTGTACAGTGGCTATATGGCACCTGAGTATGCACTGCATGGACGCTATTCAATCAAGTCAGATGTGTTTAGTTTTGGTGTTTTGCTTTTAGAGATCATTACTGGGAAACAATGTTGTGGTTCATTTGAGACTGAACAGAGTGAAGACCTTCTGAGCTCTGTAAGAATTTCTAATCCATTTCTCTTAAATTTATGTAATAAATGCAATTCATTATTTTTTTTTATTGTTGCAATTCATTATTCATGTAAGCTCAGAAATGATCACAAGGGCCAATTTAATTCATGGATACTGCAAGCGCCAAATTATCATCAATACCCTGCAAAGTTATAAATATCATCAAAACCTTTACATTTAGTATCCTGTTTACTCCTACAAAAAACCAAAATTCTCTATTTAACTTGCTTCCCGTTAATAGATAACCTAAATAATCTTCTATTGTTGTTTATCTACAATTATGGAAGAATATATAGTGGGTTATTTGGCTATTTACAAGATGTCAGTGTATCAGGGGGCCAAAGATACATTTCATGTTTTGCCATGATGTGCAATTGTGCATGATATTTTGTTGTTTTGAACATAGATCAGGGCCTAAGACCTTTTTTTTTTTGTGAAAAATGTGAGGCCTCATATGCAGTTATTATTTGCACATGTAATTTTTTTTATTATAGTCCTATATCTTAAAGTTTTAATGTTGGAATGTCAGACGTGGGAGCAATGGACAGCGGGTACAATAACAAACATAATCGACCCACTCATGGATTGCCCAACAAATGAGATAATCCGGTACATACATATAGGGCTTCTCTGTGTGCAAGAGGACCTAATGGATAGACCCCGCATGTCAGAGGTAGTGATCATGCTTGTTAGCAATACTGTCTCTCTCCAAGTACCTTCGAAGCCTGCATTTTACCTAAGAAGATGAGGTGGTGATTCTAGTGATGGGTCACAGAAAAACTTGGTGCCAGTGTCTAAGAACGAGTTAACTGTTTCAGAACTTGAGCCGAGATAGACGACTGGTCGAGAAAAAATTTCGTTGCTCTCTACTTTGACAATATAAGTTTGCATATATAATATACATATAGGAATAGTGATTTTTTAGTGTAGTTTTATATTGAATTAATTAATTAAGTGTTGTTAATTTCAAACAGACGAAGAGGTCATTAATGGATTTCATGAAGTAAAGAGAGAGAGAGAGATTCAAATGTATTTGTATTTTCTCATGTATCTCGTACAGATTACAACTGCTGCTTATGTAGAGAAACACTCCAGATTAACCCTCACTAATCTAATCATGATTACATGCTTCTAACCTTGGTTAAATGTCATAACAGAACATCTAACAACTATTGCTAATTGTCTAACAACACTGATTATTGCTAACTGCCTAACAACTTTCATTAGCTCTAACTGCCTTCATGCCTCTATTAGTCATTTATTAGTGAACGGTAAAACGTGCAGCTAATTAAGCTCATCATTTTTAAACACTTGATATATTTGTATCCCATTACATCATATCTAAAATGTTCGTTTTCAAATCTAAATTTAAATAATGACAATGAAATTACTTAGTTGTCAAGAAAGAAAACAATAGCTTAAAGAATATTTTTGTCTATCCTGATTTTTAAAATATTTAACACAAATATCCATGTTTTTAGAAGTTTAATATCAGTTTTCTGAATGAATGTATTTCGCGCGTCATTCTGAACTCATACCTCATATAGTTAAAATGATAAAAAAAAAATTCTAAAAGTATGGAAGCTTTTATATTAAACGCAGGTAATATGAAAGTTATGAACGCTTGTGTTCAAAATTAAATGTGAACGCATGTGTTCACAATTGAACTACGCTTTCAGTGTATGTGAAATGTAGGTAATATAAACATGTGTTCACTATTGAGCCGAAACATATGCTTCCAGTGTATGTATTAAGATAATTTAATTTGGTACCTTTTTAGTTGTGCCTACTGTACTATTAGCGATTTTATTTTCAAAATATAGTCATTGTAAATAACCTTTTTTTGCATTAATATCAAATTGACGGCCATTGACGTCAACCCTAAAAAATATATATATAATGTTATCAAATTTTCAGAACAAGCATATTGATGTCAAACTATTTAAAATTTCGCATAGATAAAAAAAAGTTGGAACTCAATTAAAAAAAAATCATAACGTAGAGTTTATCATACAAATAAATCATATAATTGAATAAATTGTTTTAAGTAACACTTCTAATCTAGCCCATTCTCTGTTTTTGTTTTAGATCATTCTCTGTTTTGTTTTGGATGAAGTGAAGGCGGCATTTCTCACTTTCTTCTCATAATCTCTCTCAACATTAATTTGCCTCCATTTCAGCCATCTTTCTCACCTGGGCTCTCTCATCAGGTGGCCCTTCCTGGGCCAATGATCCTTCACGCAGAGGTCCCAGTAAGATCCCTGGACCACGTGGCATCCCTTTATTTGGTGGTATCTTCTCGATCGCTCGGCCGGGGCTTGTCACTGCCTACATCAGCAAAACTCTCCAAGTCCAAACGCGCAACTCAACTGATGCAATTCTCCATCGGAAGTGGCGTTTGTAATGGAGAGAATAGGTCAACCAACAATCAAAGAAGGAGATCAGATACTGTATTTGATGGGTTATGAAGAAGACTTTGTTCTCTGCTGTGTTTCAGGAAGCAGAGCTCAGTTTAGATGAAGTGAAAGGAGGCGTTCTCTGTTTTCGATCAGAATGCCGTAGATTTGCAAAGAACACTACTAATTAATCTCGAATTAAGAGAAAGCACGAATCTTGAGGCATGCGTACGGATGATTAGCCAAATATAACTGCTGCTTATATTCGGTAAAAAAAAAAGTTCGAGGGCTGTAGTTGATAGCGTTTTATTCTAAGGGGGCGTTTGGTTCGCACTATGGGGGCGTTTGGTTTGCGCTATTGAAAGGTAATTCCCAGGCATTGTGATTCCCGGTAAATTGATTACTGCGTTTGGTAAAATTATGAAGGGAATGAGTGCGGTAATCTTTCATTCCCTGTCATTCCGATTCCCTCGTTTATGGCTATCGCGATAGCCTAAAAAAATGCGGAATTTTTTCATTCCCGACCGACGGGAATTAGACAAAGCGAGCGACTTTTTATTTTTTCATTCCGTCTCTTTTTTTCTCCCTGTTCGCACTACCCATCGCTAATTCATTTTCTTCTCTCCATTTTTCTGCCTTTCCTCCCCAATCCCTCTCCAGTCCCTATCACCTCCTTCGCACCGGTGATTGCTTTCCAGGCGATGTATAGGGGAGTGCTCAAATTAGAGGCGCAAGCCGTTGCTAAGCAAACTGGAGGCGGGAGTATGGATTACTCACAGAAGGGGATAAGGTAAAATTGTCTTCTTGATTCCAGAAAAATAAGTTGCAATTGTTTAGCCTCTTTAACTTTATTTCAATTTTGATCTCATGAGAAATTTGTTTTCTTGATTCTAGAAAAATAAGGTGAAATTGTTTACCTTTGTGTCTCTTTAACTTTATTTTAATTTGATCTCATGAGAAATCAAAATCTGTCTCTGTACATAGGACTCTGATTGCACTCACGAAGCCTCCTCTTTATCAAATAAGAAACAGGTAATTAAGTAAAAAATCCCCAATTTAAACCATATCATTTCTTATTATTGCAGGAGCAACCAAGGTGCCAGATGTTCTTTTCTTTTTTAATTGTTTGTTGTCAACTCCTCCTTCTTGCAAAAATATAAACTACAGAGTATAACAAAAAGGTTGGTTCTGGTACAAGACTGGCCAATACAGGGTACTAATTTAGTTGTTTTTGTAACATGCAGAAAGATTCTGGTTCAGCTAGTCATCCTAGAATAGCAGAGATAAAGTATGGGTCTAACTTTCCTACCAGATCCTTCTCGTGTCTTGTAAATGTAGAGGTTACTTTTGAATTACTTCATTATTAGTTTAGAGAATGCTTTCTACATTGCTCTTTGCTGGAGTTATTATTAAATAATGTTTTCTAAAGTATTATTTGTTGGGGTAAAATGGCAAAGGATAATAAAAAATTGGCTTCTTTTAATTATAGGTCTATGACATGCTGAAAGCCAGTTGAAATTAAACGAAGTGGTAGAGTTCATATATATTTACACTTTTGAGCATGAGTTTATTGCAAGAAACAATAAGGAGGATGTTGATGATGTTTGACTTTATGAATGATGTAACAACTCATCTACCACCTAGCAAGGTATGTAGCTATATTCTAATAATTTGTCGTTTTTATGGATAGGATCACTCGACAATCTCAAATATTACTTCTAAACATACAAGTTATAATTTCCTTAGTGAGTGCTTAGAAACCTGAGTTGGTTACTTCTGGATTTGTTGATTTATTTAATTTTTGTCACCTTGTGTAACCCTTGACCTGATTTCTCAAATTTGTGAGTTGGTTGCTATTGCCTTGCTTCTTCCTTCAACTCAAAATTCGGAGTTCTTCTTATTACCTCTATAATTTGTATACTGGTAATTTATCCTTGTAATTTGCATACTCGAAATTCAGAGTTCTTCCTGCCATGCAAATCAGGTAATTCCATAATTTCAGGTTTCAAGCTCAGCTTCAGCGAAATCTTCTTTTTTTGCCTGCCCTGGCTGATGCAGTTCTGGAGGGGCCTAGCTGCAATCATGTGCTCTAGGACGCCGATTACGTTACTGGAAGCAATCAGCATTCAATTCAACTGGGTGCAGGTACAAAGGCTCTGGGACACGCTTTGAGCAGCGAGAATTTGGGCATTATGAAACGAGCGTAACAGGAGAATTTTCAGAGATGAATGCCGATCAGGAGGTTTTAGGAATTAGGGGTACAAACTATGTAAAAAGATTGAGCTGTTGCAGCTACTGGTACTTTTAAAGATATAATTAGAATACCAGGGTGAGGAGTTGTGTAGAGCATTGTACATATTAGAATCTTTTATAGTATATTTCTTTATATAATAAAAAATGAAAATTTTATATTTATGTATATTGTGGAAATTTTCAATGTCATTGCAAAAAATGCAAAGCAACCTAAGATATGCAAGAGTGCCTTCTAGTCCGTAATTTTTATTTTGGATTCAAATATAATTTACAACATTTCTAAATTGTAACTAAAGAAAAGTTAGCACTAATTATATGACTTTCTGCTAACATGTTTGACGAATTTGTATAATGAGCAAAAAAGTCATGCATATGGCACATTGTCTGGAATGCCAAAAGCGATAGCTATGCGCAAACCAAACATGGGAATGACTCATTCCAGAGAATGTTGAAGCAATAGTCATGCGCGAACCAAATATGGTAATAACACATGTCTTGGAATGACATTCCCTGGCATTACATTCCTAGGAATCCTTCTATTCCCTGGAATGACCTATAAGGTAAACGCTGTTTCTGTCATAACAGTTGTGGTAAATTAAAAAAAAAAATCAATTTAATGTCTCATGTTTAATTCTTTTTTATATGATAGGTAAAAAAATTGGAAATTCATGCCAATATACCATGTTAAGGTTTGGCTGATCAAGGGTCCTATTATAAATACAATGTACAACAAAATTAACAGATGATGGACGGTTGTATATTCCTTGATAAGTACCAATGATAACAAATTTACTAACTATTTAAATATTTTTTAATAAATGTAAATATTTAATTTAAAAGTATATTTCATTACTAAACAAGTACAACAAATACAAGTCCTTATTAATTAGGTTCTGTTCGGCTGCTACTGTGTCTGTGAGTAATTATTTTATTTTTTTCACATATACAGTATTTTAGTCATTCAAATCAGATACGAATCTAAGTTCATTTTCATTTCGGTCTAGTAGTCAGACATGCCCTTAATTGAAGGAGGTTTGCTAAGTATAGCCCAACTCAATTTCGCCTTAAATAGAATACACCTCATGCTCTTTCACTGGAATTCGTATCCTCTGAGTTAACTCAAATTTTGAATGTAGATCATGACCGTTCGATTTAAACCCGCACGAATATTAATGATCCCAGTGCATTCCATTCCGTAGTTAAAACTCAAACGGTGCGTTAGTGCAGAGAATGCTGACTCGTTTGACTAGTGATCCTGCGGAGCACTTTAATGAGGCATGTTGTTTCCAAATTCCAAATTCCAAACGGTGCGTTAGTGCAGAGAATGCGGACTCGTTTGACGGGTGATCCTGCAGAGCACTTTAATGAAATGAGCACCCGTTGTTTCCAATTTCCAAATTCCGAGGAAACAAAGGAAAGGTCCAGGTTTCCCAGAAAAGCGTGCTGCCAATTTTTGACTAGTTTCTTCCAAACAAATTTACAAAAATGCAAAGAGAAATATTCAGCACATTGACTAATAAAAGATATATATTTTCGAGATGTCAAGTTACTATGTCGGGATTTCCGGAGAAACAATTATTTTTTAATTCCGAAGCAGAAGTAGTTAGTTTGATTTGAGTTAATAAACTATAAAAGTTTTATCAATTGTACATCTCGAAAATCCCGTTCCAGACCTATTTAGAGAGAAATTTACCTTAAAATATTAATTTATCATAGTTTGACGGAGATGAATATCAATTTTGCTCGTTGACTTGTGAATTAACTTGAATTGTTGGTGCAACACATCAATAATTGCATGAAATTGTTGCATCAACAATTCAAGTAAATTCACACCAACAAGCAAAATTTCATGAAACCCATTTATTAGTGATTTAGAAGGAAATTAAAAGGAGTAGAATAAACCTCAACTAAACTTGAGATAATACCCGAAATAATTCACAAATAAAGTCAACGACAGTACCAAACATAAATTGATGCCTTGCAAAACAAACTTTTGCAAAATACTCCCTGGCACCATGAGCTCCCCACCCATCCATTTCTTTCTTCTCACACTTGCACTTCTCACAACACTAACAAATCCTCATTTTTTTCACAATTTTTGTGAACCCACAAATTACTACACCCCAAGTAATACTCACAATTTTTGTGAAGCCACAAATTACTACACACCAAGCAGTACTTACAAAACCAACCTCAACCTCCTCTTCTCTTCTCTAATCCTAAACATGAGTAGAACTAGGGTGTTATTAAGCTCACCAAAGTGTTTGGTGAGCTTGACTCTAAAACCCATCAAATCAATTTCAAATGACGAATTCGAACCGTTAGAACCCACCTACCTTACGTGTGATGCGTCTACATGTGAAATTTTTAAACATTTGAATTAGTTTAGTATAAAGTCAATCGGTCAAAATTAGAAGGTTAATAAATTAATTTTAGTGCATTCATTTTTTGAACGTTTTTTGACCGCTTGACTTTATACTAAACTAATTCAAATGTTTAAAAATTTCACATGTAGACGCATCACACATAAGATAGACGGGTTTCAACGGTTCGGATTCATCATTTGAAATTGATTTGATGGGTTTTAGAGTCAAGCTCACCAAACACTTTGGTGAGCTTAAAAGCACCCTAGTTCTACTCCCTAAACACACCCAAAAGTGGATTTTCTACTGCTATTGAAGGTGAACCACCATACCAAGTCTACAGCCTTGCACTCTGCCGTGGTGACATCGATCAGGACACCTGTACCAGTTGCCTCAATTCGGCTTCCCAAAGCATCGTCCAACTCTGTCCTTACCCTAATGGTGGTATTGTATGGTACAACAACTGTGGCATTCGGTATTCAATCCATAATTTCTTTTCAATATTTCCTAGTGTTGAGGATCATTTTGCAAGTTGCCAGCAACAGGCTGTATCAAAACCATTCGAGTTCAAGCAACTCGTCATCTCCTTGATGGAATCTATTTCTGAAATCGCAGCATTTAATGCATCTGTAAAGATGTTTGTCACCAGCGTTAATGCAAGAGCATATGGAATGGTACAATGTACCACGGATTTGTCGGAGTCCGATTGTTTCAAGTGCCTTAATCAGACTTTTTATACTCTTTTCGAATTTTGCAGCGCTTCTTCGTTTGCTGTTGCTGTTAAATGGAGTTGCAGAGTGGTATACTCCTCCCACATATATCACAATTCAGATCGCATGGAGTTGTCGCCCGCTCCTTCGATCCCTTTTCTTCCTCAACAGATCTGAAATCTTGTAAATGATGTTAAATTGTGGGTGTATTAGCATTATTTGTTGCTAGTAAACTTTGAAGCTTTTGCAGCCATTTTAAATTCGTGTGGTTTTAGATGTTAAATTGGGTCTTTCTCTTATCCTATTATTCTTCTTTAACTGTAGCATCGTGTGGTTCAATTAGGGGCAGTGTTTTAAAATGCGGTTTTGTTCATGCATGCGGAAGGTCACTGCATATTGCATATGCGAATTTTTATGCGGATTTTAAAATAAAAATTCACGTATATATATATTCATATTCATATATTTGAATTTATTTTCACATATTAACATAACCAACAATAATTTTTTGATTTTTTTAATATAAATTTTAATTAAAATACAATCAAATTATCAAAACCGCATGGAAAAACTGCATGGCCGCATTTTTAATCCGCATGACCGCATATTCGGACCGCATATGCGGCCGCATGGAAAAACCGCATGGGCATTCTGAGCATATGCATATGCGGCCCATGCGGCCGCATTTTAAAACACTGATTAGGGGTGTCAATGGGTACGGTACTGGTCGGGTGGAGGCATTTTCATACCCATACCCATTAAATTGACTTTATCCATATCCTACCCATACCCATTAAAAATTAACTTTACCCTACCCTACCCTTACCCGTTAATATTATCGGGTAACAAAACGGTAGCGGGTGAATAACGGATAATACTATTATAATAATTAATTTTATTATAATTTACAAATTAAACATTAAAAACTCATTTATTTCACACATATATAATTGTATTTCTAATAAAAAAATAAAGAAAATGTGCAATTAATTCTAACTAAATTATTTTTATAAACGAAGAAAATTAAAAACCATGAATATATATTTAGGTGGGTTAGAAATTGAATTGAATATATATTTAGATTTTATAATTACCTTATAGGGTAATGGGTACGAAATAGTTATTATCCATACTCTTATCCATTTGGTTAAATAATTTTTTTTTTATCCATACCCATATCTAATAAGCTAACGAAATAAAAACCTTACCATACCCGCCTTATCGAATACGATACGGGTCGGATAAATGGCTAAAATGGTACCATTGACACCCCTAGATTCAATGGTTCTGTGTTAAATCTTTTTGTGTACTAAACTTTTATTTTGAGTATGATATAAGAGTCTACCATTTTTGCTGCACAAGAAGAAAAAAAAAATAGCAGTACTGTTAGATGACAATATGACACCATTTAATACATGTCTTTTTGCACCGGTACCTGTACCTAATTCCGAAACAATAATAAAATTACTTCTTTTATTTGCCAAGCTAGTGATTATACGTGTCTATGTTTACAAATTAAATTACGTTTATGTAGCAAAGTTGTATTTGGAAATTTGTGTCAAGTCAAGAAAATGCATAAAAGTCAACAACCCAAATAGATATAAAAGTGCAATCATTCCCCTCAACTTATAAAATAAAGATGAGTGTAATTAATTGCAGATCAAATAAAAAAGATAACATCTTAAAAGCATGCAAGAGCAAATTATGGTGGGCCTCACATGTGTGATCTCTTAACTTGAAGATTGGCTACATTTCTCTGACTTTCTGACTTATATAGCTAGACTCCAATTAAATTAAATTGAACTTGACCAAAACATGAAACTTCAATCTTTCTTCACATCTCTTCTTCAAATATACATTGGAGCAAACACAAAAAACAAGAAACGATGTTTCCCCGACAAATTCTACTTGCTTATATAGTGCTGTATCTACTTCCATCCAATACCAAATCTGAATTCATCAGCTACAATTTATGTGAAAACAATACCGCCTATGCCCAGGGAAGCGCTTTCGAAACCAACCTAAAACTTTTGTTCACTTCGCTAATCCAAAACACGTCAAAAACTGGGTTCTTTAATGACACTCTCGGCAACATCCCAGACCGGGTTTACGGATCATCTCTTTGCCGTGGCGACATCAGTGCTAGTAACTGTACCAATTGTATTACCACAGCTTCTCAGAATCTCATACAACTCTGTCCATACGACCGAGGTGCAATTGTTTGGTATGAGGTGTGCATGCTGCGGTACTCGAACAAATATTTCTTCTCAGATTTGGACATTGATGGATACAGAGTGGGCAATCCACAAAATTGGTCTGACCCGTACCAATTCGAGCAGGCGGTTGTGGAGATAATGAGTTTGATTTCCCGGGACGCTATGCAATCCGATAAGATGTTTTCGACTGGGATGGTGAATTTAACGGTTTCGGACTCAATTTATGGATTGGTGCAGTGCACAAGGGATCTGACTAGAGATCAATGCCTTGAGTGCCTTAATACATCTATGCAGATTTTGGAGGAGTATTACTATGGAAATGTGGTAGGAATTTACCAAGCGCGCAGTTGTATGTTACGGTACGAAACCGACAAATTTTTTAATTCAGATCCATTTTTGATTGTGTCGGCACCGGCACGTGTTAACTTCCCGCCCGTTAAGATCTCACCCCCTCCAGAAGCAACTGCAGCACCCGAAGAACCAAGTAAAGGTATACTTGAAAAGTATTCTTAATTGAGGTCTTCTATTTATTATATTTATTTAATTTAAATAATGTGAGTAAAGAAAACAATCATTCTTTTTGAACAGTTGGTACCGGTTAACATCAAGAAACCGTGTTGTAGAGGCTCATCAATCACATCACATGTTGTTATTTCGGATTAAGAATATATCCAATAAAAAAAAGAGTTGTATAGAATTTCTGGGGTACCCTTTTGATGAGTTTACAGATTTTTGCTCCATAAGAGAAATTAAGAATTGACTATTGTCGAATCAGAAAATTGATTGGGGGGCTAATTTGCAAAAAAATTAAAGTGTAAAGGACAAAATTGTTATTTTTATTTACTGGAGCGCTTAATGAAAAAGTTGGCTGTCTTTTTCTTCATTTGTTCAGTACTTCTTCTAAAGTCTAAAGTCTAAACGGCTAAACCACGCCAATAATTATCTTAGCACAAAGCTTCATCTTTTATTTTTCATTCTTACACAATTTATGATCATTAAACAAAATTTTTACACCCCTCAAACAAAAGAAACTAAAACGAGATCGAAAAATGATGATATCTCAATCAATCCTCTTTTCTTCTTTGCTCCTTATGCTTCTTCAACCGAAAACAAAATCTCAACTTCTAAGCTTATTATGTGATACCTCAAGCAATTACTCAATAAATAGCACCTTCTCAACCAACCTTAATCTTTTATTGTCATCTCTAATCATGAAAACACCACGGACCGGTTTTTTCAATGATACCCAAGGTTTGGTGCCCAACCGAGTTTACGGCCTCGCTCTATGCCGTGGTGACATCAGCTCTGAGGACTGTAGTGATTGCCTCCAAACCGCATCTACTGATATGCCAAACCTCTGTCCATATAACAAAGGAAGTACTGTCTGGTACGACAGCTGCTTGGTACGGTATGAAAACTACGACTTCTTTTCAGATTTCAACGTCTCACAGAGGAAAATTCACTATTTTCTTACTAACGTATCGAACCCGGTGCAATTCAAAGATCGACTGGTCATGATGATTGAATCGATTTCTAAACTTGCGGCATTAAATGCCTCAAATCGATATTTTTCTACGGGTCTAACTAATGTGTCAGGAGACGAGGAAATATATGGGATGGTGCAGTGTACTAGAGATTTGTCCACAGAACAGTGTTTCAATTGTCTCAATGATTCGCTTTCAAACATTTTGAGCTGTTGCTATGGGTTTGAAGGAGTAATGTCTTTGACGGCTAGCTGTGTGCTGAGATATGAGTCGGATAAATTTTTTAGTTCGAATCCGGCTTGGGTTGCACCTCCAAGTTTGGGTCCAGGTTTGGGTCCACCATCTCAGGCACCACAACTCATTAATTTCACAAAAAAAGGTAAAACAGAACATATGAGTTTCTATTAAGAATTGATAGTGTAGTCTCATGGATACTATATATTTATTTGAGAGTTCCAATTGTCCAACTAATACCTGCTAATTTAATTTATTATTCTTCTTTTTTTCCAATTTTTATTTTTCTATTTTGTAGGGAAAGGTAAAAAAACAGTACCAATTGCTCTGGGTATTGGAATTCCTTTGGTTCTTTCATCTGCTCTTGCAATTTTCCTTCTCATTTGTTTACAGAGAAGAAAGAGATCAAGAAATAGAATTAGTAAGCTCCACCTTAGTTCAATTTATTTAAATCATAACCCACTTGTTATGTATTTCAAACTTTGCATCAGTCACAGTATCAGATTATAATAGGTAGAATCCTGACATTTGTTTTAGCAGCACAAATGCATTAAAAAGCAGTTGTTCGTTAATTAATCAACGGTCAGGATCTCTTAGTGTAATGCGGTATCTCAGAGGCTAAGGAGTAAGGACTCTGTACTTGTTGTATGGTTTTGATATTGCTTCACACATGTTGTTTAAATGTAGACACTATCATCCTGAAATTTTCTGACTTAATAACTATATTAAATTCTTGGCTTTGTAGAAGAGAAAAACATCCAGGAATTGAAAGGTAGAAAATCTTCGCTTTTCGAATTTTCTACACTTCAAGAAGCTACAGAACATTTCTCAGATATAAATAAACTAGGGGAAGGTGGTTTTGGTCCTGTCTATAAGGTACCGATACCTCCTTTTGAATATCTTCAAAAATCCGAGGCTAATTTTAATCTCCAATTCTTTTAATAAAAAAATGAAGGGATGTCTGTTTAAAAGTACCATTTAAACATAAGACAATAATGAATTTTCCATTAATATTAATTTACACAAATCTATGGAATATCTTTAACTTTAAGAATTCTCAACCCGGAAGTAAAAATTAGTATTTTATTAATATTCTGTCAATAGGGGAAGCTGCGAGATGGACAAGAAATTGCTGTGAAAAGGCTTTCAAAGGGATCTAATCAAGGACTTAGTGAGTTAATGAATGAAGTTCAATTTCTAGCTGAGTTACAACACAAAAATCTTGTCAGATTGCTTGGTGTTTGCATGGAGAAAAAAGAAATGCTACTTGTTTATGAATACATCTGCAACAAAAGTCTCGATACTCTGATATTTGGTACTTAGTTTTTACTCAGTAAAGAATTATTTTACAGATGATTGCCACATACATACGTTGCATAGTCTTTTGCGCAAACTCTAAATTGTTTTTTTTTAAGATGACGAAAGCAGGAGAAAACTAAATTGGGAAGAAAGGCTTAAAATCATTCAAGGGATATCTAGAGGGTTGTTGTACCTCCATCAAGACTCGGCAATACGAATAGTACACCGTGATTTGAAAGCCAGCAATATCCTATTAGATGAAAATTTGAACCCAAAGATATCTGATTTCGGATTGGCAAGGCTTCTAGGAGGAGACCATACTCAAAGCAAGACATCGAAAGTTGTCGGAACATAGTAGGTTTACTAACACTAATTAGATTTCTTTATTATCTATGTTAATCCAACAGACATTTGCCATACTATTTTACAAAAATGCACCTTACTGGTTTCTAAATAGAACTTGAACAGTATCCTAATTATAAGATCAATTGAAAATTTTACTATGTTTCCTATGAACTAATGATTTCCATTTTATGAATTTTTAGTGGATATATGGCACCAGAGTATGCGGTACATGGAACTATATCTACAAAAGTGGATGTCTTCAGCTTTGGAGTACTGATTTTGGAGATCATAACTGGAAGAAGTAATAGCAGCTTTTCTGGTACCAGTGCAGCAAATCTACTAAATTATGTAAGTAATTAAAATAGACTAATTTATCAGGAAGTCAAAATTAAAATCAACCTGAAAATGTGACAATTGAAATAAACCCGAAAACAAAAAGAATAGTCTGTATTACTACTAACAATCAAATTTATAAAACCTGTTATTGTTTAATGAAATACAAATCTTATACTGTTCTGCTATCATATGCCAACAGCATTGACCAAAAACAGGACTGTATATATTGCACCTCTGTAACAAAAAATACAGATAATTAACTGTTAATCAACATTACTAATTAATGCTGATTATTAATATTATTATTATTTGGTTTATAAAATTTTGAATCAGACGTGGGAACACTGGACAAACGGAACTGCAATAGAGCTGATTGATCCATATTTAGGTGATGAAACTTGGTCGAATGATGAAGCAGTGCGATGCATCAACATTGCTTTACTCTGCGTGCAAAAGACCCCGAATGAGAGGCCGAACATATTTTCCGTTAATCTCATGCTTACGAGAAAACGGATGCAAATCCCTCCTCCATCAAGTCCAGCATTTGTTTTTGGAGATTCTAGTATCGACGACAGAGATTTTGAAATATCAGATAGTTCTACGAGAAGATCATCAGTTAAGTATTCAAATAATGAGGTTACATGTACCGGGCCTTATCCTCGGTAATTTTAAATTAATTAGTGAATTATTACTTTATAAATGAATTAAAATATTTTAATTATCCTGTTACAAAATATTAACCACCTTGGGGTCATTTTTGTTTTGAGGAATTGATAGCCAATTAATTAAAATCATAGGAAATCTTGTATTGAATTAATTCTTGTAACAAGTCCTTGCAGACATTCAAAATATTCCTCGTTATTCAAAAGTTCTGATACAATGTGTTTTGTGCAATAAAAAGAGGAAATGTTTGTAGTAATCAACACTATTATATAGATCATATTGATCTATATGAGTAGAACTAAGGTGTTCTTAAGCTCACCAAAGTGTTTGGTAAGCTTGACTCCAAAATCTATTAGATTGGCTTCAAATAATAAATTCAAATCGTTGAAACCGATTTACTTCATGAGTGATGAATTTACATGTTTTTTTTTAATTAATTTTGTATAAAGTTAAGTGGTCAAAAAAATGTTTAAAAAATGAATGCACTCAAATTAATTTATAAAAAATCTAATTTTGACTGCTTGACTTTAATTATACTAAAATAATTTGATAACTTGAAATCTTTGTATGTAAATTCATCAATTGTGAAGTAGATGGATTTTAACGGCTTAAATTTGTTGTTTAAAACTAATATAATATATTTTGAAGTTAAGCTCACCAAATATCTTGATGAGCTTAAGAACACCCTAGTTTTACTCGATCTATATAATAAGACAATAGTGACAGGTATTTACAATAGATCTTTTAGTGATATTTTCAATCATATTGACATCTATATATGTCCAGTAGATCTTATCTAATTTGGATATGGAAAAATTAACTGATCAATTATGTTTGCGCACACAAAATTTTTGAAAGATGATTGCTCTCATGTACTGGGAACTATTTGGTTTGGACAGAGTACCGCTTACATTTTTTTTTGGACACAATTGCCCTCTGTTATTAATTTCCTTATCCAACTATCCATTGATTTAATTCCATTTCAGTCAGTGATTAGTTATACTTCTATTAGAATAATTAAAGCAATAATGTATTCCACATTTATGTTATAATGGTGTAAATTTGATTTTTCCTCTCTATCTGTGTTCTGAAAGGCAAATTATACAAAGTTCATATGGCAAAAAAAAAAAAAAAAAAAAAAAAAAAAAAAAAAATATATATATATGAATGAATGAATGGCATTGTTATTAGTCGCACCTAGGGGTGTAAACGGATACGGTAATCTGCTCCGTATTCGCTCCGTATCCGGAGATTATCCGAATCCGGATTAAATGGATACAGATAATTGCGGATACGGATACGGATACGGATACGGATATGGATACGGATAAATTTTACATATGGTGAAAAAAATGGTGGATACAGATACGGATAATTTCATGAAGGTGAATATCTGTGTCCGTATCCACAATTATTCAGATCTAAAACTACTCCAAACCAGTTTTAACTTTACTGCTCTAGATAGAAGTTGTAGTATGTTTTTAGTGCTCTTCATTCTCCATTCTTTTCCATTTAAGACTTAATTTAGTCCATAAATGTAGTATGTTTTTAGTCTCTGCTAAATTGATTTTAGTCATTGTTTCAAGACAACAAGTTATTTTTTTGTATCTTAAACTGCACAACTCAATTATTTGACAATTATTCGTTTCATATACATATTCGAATCTGTATCCGTTGATTATCCGCTCTGTATCCGTATCCATTTAAGGTGGATATGGTTTTAAATTTTGATATTCGTTTACTATCCGTGTCCGTATCCGTATCCGCTCATTGAAAAACGAATACATATATGGTATTAGCATTATCCGCTCCGAATCTGCTCCGTTTACACCCCTAGTCGCACCGTAATCATAATAAACAAGCTATTTTTTTAACTAAATGATCAACATTAAACTGTAAGAAACATTTACAATCTACAAAACAAAACAAAAAACATAATCTTGTATTTTTTTTTTTGTTGATCCTCATTTCAATATCAAATGATTTAAAGAAATATAAGGAAATCCAAGAAATGAAAGATCACAACAAGAGTATCAATATTGTCACAAAAATATATTAGATATTAAGCTCATTCTGCTTGTAAAGACGTCAGAGATAAGTCCAGAACAAGATCATCATTTTTTTTTTCTTTTTTTGAGAGCTTGACAGAGGCTGTCAAGGCTATCAAGAGACAGAACAAGATGATCTCAAACAGAAAACTTCAATAAAAGATATACATGTAAAAGAATAAAAATACTTTTAAGGTTACTTATGAGAATTATCTGTAATTAAAATAATATAGCGGGGCTATTATGCAAACCTGCAATTTATTTCCACCAGGAAGGATTCAGTAATCATTACTATCTACAATTCTAGATGCATTGTTTGGCAATACTGATCCAACCGATTTAAATCCAAGATTCTTAATCGTAAACTCGTTCAAATGAACAGAAAATTTCCTCGGATTCCATGGCATTTATGTCGGGTCCCATTCCCACTCACAAAGAGATCAAACTATGCCTCAATCTCAGTAACATTCTATATTACGGGTAAATAATAACCTCATTTTTTTGGCAGAAACAAATATAAAACAAAATTGAGATGGATTTATTATTTAGGTTTAATAAAATTACATATATTATTTTTTGCCGTTTTTTTTTGTACCACTCTGAAAAATCGGAATAAAATAAACAACATCCGAAAATTCCGAATTGAGATTCCGCCACGTTCGCGTAGTGGATCTGCGAACGGATCGCCGACCCGTTCGCGTAACGGATCCGCGGACTGACCCGCCAACGCCATGACCCGCCAGACTGACCCGTCCGCGTGGTGGATCCGCGCACCGACCCGTGCGCACGGTGGATCTGCGCACTCATTAGGTTTGCTATATACAGATCAGATCGCTTCTGTTTCAATTGTTCATCAAAGACAGCCGCCAAGGTGCGTTTTTTCCATTATTTTTTTCAAAAAATTTATTTTCTGTAGTATTATTTAATTATTTAATTTAGTGCATTATTTTATAATATTTTTTGTAATATTAGGTTCATTCAACCAATTATGATTGGAATTGCTTGTTATTTTGGTGGTGAAGTATTACAAGGACCAAATGGCGCTTATTATAGCCACCAAATGCCGAAAATGTTCAATATCGGCTTAGGTTTGGATTTTAGAAGTATAAATAGGGAAGTGTACCAACAACTCGGTATTGACCACCGTAATTATGAACTGGTAATTAACGCAAGGATCAATATTGGTCAAGGCAACCAAACCTGGTTCCAACAGTTTCCGGTACAAGACGATAGCAGTTGGGAGTTATATCTCCAAATGACAATGAATATAGCCACTCCTTTCAAGTTTCTAGAGTTATATGTGGTAGCCAACCCCAGACAAAATTCTAGACAGAACTCCAGACAGAATACCAGACAATTGTTGCACTTGACTCAGGGTTTAGGGCTCGAGCAATCTGTAACGAGTCCTATGTTAATCTTCATGTATATGCATAGAGCACGAATTTTTATTTAAATTAAGCTACCATTTGCAATATACCAAGATCTTGTGCTATAAATTGAACCTATTAACAATAGAGTTATAAATATTGATTTACCTCTTCTTGAATCGTATCAAGAAGGTAATCCTTGGCAGCGGTGGTTGCGAAAGACTCTCTCCTTGCTTCTTCACCTACACCCAAAGTCGAGTGCCTCTCCAATGGATTATGCCACAAGATTAACCAAGAGATTTATCAAATATGCTAGTATTTGTAGATCTCAAGTCTAATCAAACAAATCCACTCTTCAAATCTCTTTTTGAATTGATTTTTATGGAATTCTCAACACATGAGCCTATCTAAATAAGCAAGAGAAATTGGAAAAAAAACGTCCAAAAATTAGATGAGAGAAAAGAGGCAATAGCGGCTAGGGTTTTGGATATCTTTTCTCATCCAATTTGACCCCCTTTATATAGATAAAGTCTAGGACAAATAATCCACATTTAACCATCAAAATGGGCCTCTTTTCTCATCAATTTTGGGCTGACCATTTATGGGCATTTAAACTTATTTTGCTCCATAATAATTCTTTCTCCTAATGCATAATTAGTTGGCCCAATTGTTGCACCAATTAATTGTACATCAAATTAATATAATTCTATAATTATATTAAGTATGTTGAGTTGAAATAAATTTTATTTATCATATAATAAAATTATTTCTTGATTAGAGATTTATTTTAGTTTCATAAGATTGTTTGAAATAATTAATTATAATGACATTTATAATTAATTCATTCAACAAACTAAAATAATGTAACTATGGTTAAGAGCTTGTTTAGCAATACCCTGGAGGATTTATGTCATGTTGGCCATAGAATTAAATTAGTATACTTAATTCTAATAATCACAAGCGGTATCTAGCAACACATTGTGACTCCCAATTAACATAATTAAATACTATACAAATATAGTATTTCATCCTACATAGAAAATATAATTTCTATTGTTTAAATTCTTATGTCTCATGATATCAATATATAATCCAAGATTGGAATGTGTCATTCTTGCATATTATATATTTCTTGATATAGAGTTGATTGTATAAATAAATTTGCATGCAAACAATCCAACTCCATCAAGGGGCCCAGTTGATATCATCGCTCAACAAATAAATTGTGAGGGACATACTGATTTCTTGATGAACATCTTTTCCCCGCATAATTTATGAATGTTAAAATAGAATCTTTATAGTAGCCAGTTACGAACAACGTTATAAACTATTCATAACAAACACTCCTCATGTGAAAAAGGTGAAACATCTCAAACTTTAGAATTAAACACTTATGAAATAATTAATGACACATAACACAATCCATATAATTATTTCATTGGGTCAAGTCCTGTACTATGTTCAAATAACATATACTTATGCAATTAAGTTGGTAACATATACCCATGACTTGTAGAACTTAATCATCGCTTAACTTGCATACTAATCTTATATGAATAATTAATGTTCCTTGCTAATTATCAAGATTATGGACTTTTAGAGTTATTATTGTCATTTAAATAAATGAAGCACAGAGATCCACAATTCAAGTCATCAACTCAAATGATCTATCAATAATAATCTCATGGAACAAATGATATAAAATCATCAATAACATAAACCAAAATGAGCCATCAAAAACTGATTGGCTTCTAGGACATAACTCCAACATCCTAGCCGGACCCCATCTGTAGCGGGTCCTAGTCGGGCCCCATGTGTAGCGGGTCCTAGTAGAGTTCAATCTGACAGGGGTCGACCTCAGATTCTATCTTCGTCCTCTAGCCGAGTCCAATTTGAAAGGGACCGATCTGAAACCCATGAACGACTTTATTATGCTGACAATACGGACGAGGATCCTGAAGAAAGGGAGGCAGAGGCTAATTGGGATGATAATGGGGATGGTGGGGTATCAGATCACAGTGATGAGGATACTGGTATTCCTATGCTTGGTAGACGGAAGTGGCCTATAGTGGGTCGTGGGGAAAGGCATCCGTTTGAGCAATTTCATGACACATCAGGGTTTGAAGAGGCCGATAGCTCTTTTTTTGCGACTTCTGAGGTATGTTTGTTAATTTTTATTTAATTTTAATATAATTATTAAATTGTTGTTTAAATTTTGTTGTTTCTTTTGTAAATCAAAAGGGAGAAATACATGAATTGTCTGAGGGGATGACATATGACAGCAAGGATAAGATGAAAGATACAATTAACCACTGGCACATCAAACAAAATAGGGAGATTAAAAATACACACAACGATACCACCAGGCTGAGGTACAAGTGTGTTAGCACCCGGTGCAGGTGGGCGTTGGTTGCGAGGGCTATAGGCTTTGGTAATACTTGGGCCATCACGAAGAATGTGGCTAAGCACACATGTCACGCATCGGCATCCAGGTTAGATCATGCACAGTTGACGTCCGCTATGGTCGCCAACTGTATAAAATTATCATTGGAAAAAAATGCTGATATTTCTATCCGGGCAGTCGCTGACTTATGCGCTGAAAGGTACGAGGGCATCGTTCCAAAGTACAATAAATTATGACGTGGTAGAGAGTTAGCAATTTCCCGGGCCTTTGGTAGTTGGGAGGGGTCTTACGGGCTGATTGTCCCTTTGTTGGAGGCAATAAAAAGGGCAAATTCGGGAACCCAATATAAAATTGTTTCAAAGCCAACCACTAAGCCAGGGTATCGTTTTTTCATGAGAGCAGCATGGGCATGGGGACCATGTATTGCCGCAGTCGGTCACCTCAGACCCGTCATCAGTATCGATGCTTATTTCTTGTCTGGCAGATACAAGGGTAAGCTGTTAATTGTAACCGGATATGATGCAGAGAACCAGTTAATCCCGTTAGCATTTGGACTGGTAGAGAATGAGGATTTTGAGAATTGGGGATGGTTCATGAAGTGGGTGCGGGAGTTTGTAATTGGGCGAAACAGATACATGTGTGTGGTATCTGACCGACACAAGGGCATTAAAAAGGTGTTTATTCAAGATGATTTGGGTTGGTGTGAGGAGAAAGGGGAGTGTGCTCATCACTACTGCTCTCAACATGTGTTTGAGAATTTTGGAAAGCACACTAAGGATAAGGTAGCTTTCACTTTTTTCAAGGTCATGGTTAAAAAGAAAAAGAATACAAGATTGCAAGAAGGACTTGATGCAATCGGGAGGCGAAATCCTGCTTGGTTGGCTTATTTGGATACATGTGGCAAATATAATGAAAATGACGAGAAAGAACTGCCTAAGCCATGGAAGGTGTATCAAGCTATGGATGATGGATCTCGTTGGGAAATAATGACTAGCAATGGTTCTGAATCGCTCAACCATGTCTTCCAAACTTCTTGCAGGTTTGTATATTGTAATCCTCCTATATTTTATTAACATTTTCTTCAATTAATTGTAATTTTTAATTATCGTAGGTTACCAGTTGCCGCAATCATTGATGAGACATTCTACAAGTGTGTTAGCTGGTTTGAGAAAAGAAGAGAGACGGCTGTGCAATTGCAGGCAGCAGGTCAGTTTTTTTCCACTCGCGTACATAAGAAGCTGGATAAGCACATTGAGAAGACTAAGAAAATGTCAACGCTTCCATTCGGCCATAATGAGTTTATGGTGACCTCACATGGCGAAAAGATTAATTTTGACATGGAGAATGGCAGATGGGTGCACACGTCAAGCGACTGCAGGTACAAGGTAATTCTGAAGAACGACCATGAGGTGGAATGTACGTGCCAGAAGCCTCGGATGGGTGGAATACCATGTGTTCATGTAATGGCGGTGTGTCGTTTAAGGTAAAATTATATTTTTTTTTAATTTGAAATTTCATATTAAGGACAGTATTACTTACTAGTGTATTGACATTACAGGAACTTGAATCCAAATGACTTCGTCAATTATTATTACAACATTCAAACACTCATCGACACATGGAGTGGTGAATTTCATGTGTATGACAATCAATGTGATTGGCCAGTGCACGAAGGAGATCCCTTAGTTCCAGAACATCGATTAGTGAAGTTGGGTAGGAGACGGCACAACCGGATCCAAATGTGGATGGATGTACTGGAAGGACGGCGAATGGGTCACCGAACCAGTAGAGAAACTCTCGAGAGGAATGGGAGAAGAAGAAGGGATGCGAGAGGAAATACGCAATAGGGCTGGATATGTGGTGATTTTAACCAGCAATTTGTATCTTGTGTTTTATAAGAACTCTTCTGTATCTTGTGGTGATTTTAACCAGCAATAGGGCTGGATATATGGTGATTTTAACCAGCAATTTAGCAGACGTGATAAGGTCATAAAATAGAAGCATAAACCAAACAATACGAATAGCATAAAAGTCCAAACAGTACGAATACATAAAAGTCTGAGTAACACATGTAACAATCAACTACTTGGTCGGTGGTGTGTACGGCACCTTTGTGGTCCTCTTCCTCTTACCACGCCCCAACTCCTCTTCTTCCGAGCCGTCTTCCTCTTCTTCCTCAATCTCTGAACCTAGAAAACTGAAAGGCGACGTATACTGCCGCGATGGCTGTGGTGGGGTCTCCTCTGGTATATGTCCAAACAAAGGCTCCTCAGATGAGCAAGGTGGAATGGCAGGACCGAAAATAGAATCTGCGAACGTCTCTGCATAGGATGGAACTGTCTCTGTCTGGTACACTGCTGCATCGTCCTGTGGTGGTGGCTCATCCTGTGTGAAAAACTGAGGAGATGGGTAATCCTGAGTGTACTGGGTCCCAAAATTGAACTCGAAATCCTGCGATGTCTGAGTCTGCTCAAAATCCTGCGATGTCTGAGTCTGCTCAAACCGGGGCTCATATCCCTGAAAATAGATAGTTAATAAAATCCGGGACTCATTTCTCAATATGTAAGTTATTAGAAGAACACGTACCACTCGATCTCCAAATTGCTCAAATGCTGCCTCAGGCGTCGGTGCGGACAAGATCTCTGAAAAATCCGGCTCTGGTGTGCTCATCTGCTCTGCAGAATCTCTGTCATCCATTTCGTGCAAATCCTCGTATTTTGGAAGATCCGCTAGCCTCAATATCTTGTCTAGTTGGTCTTTGTACCCGGCGACGACTACCAGAGGTGCAGATGTGCACAACAAAATCTTACCTATCTTCTTCCAGCCTCTTGTGATCCCATATCTTGCAGCTCTCAGCACTTGCTTGATATTCATAAGTACCTGCGAATAAACCATTTGATCAATATTTCAAAAGATGATTACCGTACATGTAGTGAAATAATATAAAATAATATAAAAAACTTACAATCTGTGCAGCCGGACCACCGCTAGGGATGAAACCGTAGTGAGGAGATGTCGAGTCGCGTGGTACATGAAGCGGCTTTTTGTTGATCTCTGACATCTGACCGAACATGTACACTGTAAATACACAATTTTCTGTCGATACTGCTGGTCCCACTCCTCGAAAGCATATACCTGATACATATCAGGAACCATGTCATCCTGAGCCATATCCTCCAGTCGCTGTACATGTAATTTACAAAAAGAATAGAGAGTAATTTATACCCGGCACGCAATGCATAAGGCTCAGTATAGACATGCCGAAACCGCCGCACCCCAATTCATCTGTGGAGGGTCTGCCAAGTCCCTCAGCCACTGCAGCATACAAGCAGGGACGGTGTTCCCAGAGGAATCTGGGAACAACCAGCAAGAGAACAACTCCATGATGTAAGCCCGTGTCCACCGATCTATCTTCTCCTCATCTGCCTCTTCTTTCAATTTTCCACTACAAATACGAACTAATTTAGTACAGAGTCTGAAGCATCACAATCAAATACTTACTATTAAAAAAATGCAACTTACTTGAATGCCGCCCGCAAACGCGGGATACTGATGTTGTTTTTTGATGCAACCTTCGACCTCTTGAGAGACCTTTCTTTCATCAGGTTGGGTCCCAACAGTTCTTCAACGTCCTTTGTGAAGTCCCCGTACTCCACACCCGTCACAGCCTGTCCAGTAATAGGCAGTCCCCAGAGACAACTGACATCCTGAAGAGACACCGTAATCTCTCCACCTCTAGACCAACGCAGATAGAAGAGCGGCATCTGCAATAATGGGGGTCAGCTGTGAAACATGCCACAGACCCAAACTCTTCAACGCAGGAGCGTATCGCTCGTCATAGAGGATACTCATCTAATTGTTCCGCGTCCCCGTCAAGGTATGAGTCTGCATTTAATTTCAAAACAAACAAATATATAACTTACTTATTTTTATCTAAATGAAAATGAAAATTATTTGCATTTCTCAAAACGTAAACTTACATATGCGTTCCTCATCTTGTGCTCATCGAATTTATACCAGCAAAGAGGGCTGATACTCTCTTTCGTCATATTTGGAAATATGGTATGGGCCAGTGATAAATCCAGCTGTAAATCATCTTGCGTACGGTTTTCATTACTACCGCTGGTTGACGCCATACTAACATTAAATTTATCAATTTTGTCAGTTTTGGCCTCTATCAATAATTTCAGGAACAGTACAAATCTAACAATAATACAAATATTTATGGTAATCCAATAATATATCACTATTCTTGGTTGAATTGGTAAAACCATACAATAGTGCATAACGATAAATTTATGATTTGATGCATTTCTACTCAATTTTGGTCTAAATATAACAATGTGATCCATTTTTGGTCTAAATATAACAATGTGATCCATTTTTGGTCTAAATATAACAATTTTGGTCTAAATATAACAATTTTGGTCTAATAATATATTACCATTTTTGGACATTCCTAAATTGATCCATTTCTAAATTGGTACACAACTAAATTAAACTAAATAAAAAATGTACCAACTAAAAACTACACAAATATTATTTTTGTCTAAATTGATCCATTTCTACTATTTTTGTCTACTAAAAAATATACTACTTAAATAAAATAACTATACAAATATTACACAAAAATATACCAACTAAAAACTACACAAATATTTGGTATTCTAAATTAAAACTAAACAAATATTTAGTATTCTAAACTAAAACTAAAACTACACAAACATTTATACAATTACTACTACTAAATAAAAAATTAAATAACAAATTTTAATTAAAAAAAAAATAAAAATACCTGTGTTTTGCGGAGACAGGGACGGGGACGGACAAGGACAGGGAAATGGCATGCGGAGCCGGATTTATGCATTTCTACCACGTGCGCAGATCCACCGTGCGCACGGGTCGGTGCGCGGATCCACCACGCGGACGGGTCATGGCGCTGGCGGGTCAGTCCGCGGATCCGTTACGCGAACGGGTCGGCGATCCGTTCGCAGATCCACTACGCAAATGTGGCGGAATCTCAATTCGGAATTTTCGGATGGTGTTTATTTTATTCCGATTTTTCAGAGTGGTACAAAAAAAAAACGGGATTTTTTGAGATGGATTGATTGGGACAAAAAATTGATAGAAAGCCATTGAATTTTATTCCATCTGTCAGATCAATCCCAATGTTTCCTCCAAATTCTGTACTTTGCACAACATGTAGAACACACTGTAGCGGGTCAACCGGAACTGAAAACTAAAGGCCCCCCAACGAATGGGAACCCGTATCCTCTCAGGTATTGCACAATTATTGCAGAGGATCACTTACTTTACGGTTTGAGATTAAATCTCAACCGGCTTGGGATTCGGGTCACTGTAGGGGGCCCCATTTTTGGGCTTTGAGATTTGTGCCAAGTTAAAAAGCACGGTTCAGATCTAGTAATTGTAAAAGATTCCCTTATCAGGTATTGGAGAGGATGTGAATTCAACGAATGGAGGGCTTCACCATTCGATCGGATTCAATGAGTATCTGGAGGTTCTTGGATCTGGCCCGCTACATCTAATTTTGCCTTTCTTTTGTGTTGTACATTCCACAGAAAATCAAACCCCACAAAAATTCGGCCTTTACTTTTGTGTGGGGCCGGGCGGCTGCTTCATCATAATTCATAATTCCAAATTAAATTCTCCACTTTATTAATGATCCCAAAAGACTATCTAGTCATTACTTATTACAGCGGCTGCTTGAAACTTGAAAGTTGAAAGTTGAAACTATGTGCTGCAGCCTTAGACCCGATTTTTTATTCAAATCCATCTTGGATTGCACCGCCAGATCCGGATCCAATAATATGTACCGCCCGTTTAGCTCTTATATTTTGGGATTTTGGGCTCGCACCTAAAGTTTGTATGGCCGTGACTGATACTGTGTGGTGTTCTGGTACAAGTCCAGTAATTGTGCTTACTACTGGTGACTTTCGTAGTAACTAGTAAGTTGCTAGTTACTATCAAAATCACAAATTTGTCAATTATTTGTGAATAACTTTTTTTTTGGTAATAGCAAACTGTAACCTTGAATTATTCAATTGACTCAACTTTAACTAAATTATTTGCGAAATTTACAATTTCTTTCCGAATTTTATAAGTTATTCGTGAAATTTCCCCAAATATTTTCAATTTTATAAGTTATTCGTGAATTTTATGGAAGTAATCGGCATTGCTCACATGTCAAGTCAAGTCAAACAGAAGCCTCGAAGTCAACTAATAAGACCTCAATAATCAAAGAAGCTGCAATCAGTCAAAAAGCCCTTTATGAGTAGAAATTATTTAAGAAATAGACTACCGTTATGGGAATTTTTTTGATAAACCATAATTAAGAAAATCATTTTTATTAATCCAGCATGATTGTTTTTTTTTTTTTACAAAAACCAGAAGGACCGGAGGAGCCCTCCGGTCTCACTTTTTTCCTTTCACTTCTCTGGTCTCCCTCTTTTTATTTCAAAATTTAACGGAAGCCACAGAAGATCCCATTAATATCCCAACAAAATTTATTCTTCAAGACCGGAGCCTTGGTCCGGTCCCAATTTTTTTTTTTTTTTTACTTTTTTCACTTTTTTCCACTTTTTTTCTGTGCGGCTATCTGTGCAGTGATAGGCCTAAATTATATACATATTCGATCTGATTTTTATCACGAAATAACACCAAATATCTTGTATTTTGAATATAAAGTGAATAAAATACATCTAGAAATCAAGTTACTGTGTTTGTTTGGTTTTAACTTGCAGGAAATGAAGAAAAATGAAGAAAACCGAAGAAAAATGCTCAGTGCGGACACACGGTTTGCGATATGGCTGCAATAAGTACATAGATGAATTTATGGATGCGCGCCAATTTTAAAAAGGTATAATAAGCTATACATCAAAATCCGTGCGGATGCACGGATATCAATACAGCCGCACAGGAAAAATCCGAGCTAATGCGGACGCAGTGCGGATGGTACTGTAGCGATGCGGACGCACTGTAGCAATGTAGCAGATGGTACTGTAGCAGTGCGGACGCACTGTAGCAGTCAGCCAAAAATGGAGTCCGAACTTAAAACGGCCATAACTTTTGACTCGTAACTCCGATTAAGGTTTGTGACCACTTTTTGGAAAACTAGCGAGAAGATCTATAACATGAGAAACTAAAAAAAAAAAATCAAATTTCTCCCAGTGCGGATGAGACCACCCGCAGTGCGGCCCGAAGCACCCGCACTGGACCCGTAGAAAACCAAAATTGCACGTTTTTGACAGTTTTTCTATTTTTGGCGCATCATGGACACGTTTTGACAGCCAAATGTGGACAAAGCATCCTGAGAAACAATCCAAATATAGCCCCCACTAACTCCACTTTCTAGCCTCTTAATTGGGCATGGTCATTGGCTATAAAAGATGGGCTTTATTCTCTATTCAAGACATCTCTTCCCATCCTTTATCTCATTCTCTCTCTCCAAACACACAATACTTAGCGATAAATTATGAAGTAAGGAAAACTTTCAAGCAAGGAGAAGAATGATTTCCTGAGCAAGATTCGGCAAGATAGAGGTTTTTGATTTGATAAATGGCGTAATTACTTCTTTTATTTCATTTCTTCTAACTTTGCCAACTTTTTGTAATGGATCTCTCTAAGGGTTTAGGTCATTGCATGAACTTGTTTAATTCTATTTTATTCGGTTATTTGTTTTTATTATGATTGTTTTATGGGATTTGATTGTTAATTTATGTGATTTAATAATTTGTGTTAATTACATAGTTAGTACTTGAATTGTAGTATCCCGTTTTGGATTCAAAAGAACCAAAATTGACTGTGATCAATAGGATAGTACCAAACTATGAATGCAAATACCCTAGGTTTAGGTTAAGATTGTAACCAATTTAATCTAAGCCGGAACTATAGAAATTAAGGTTAGGAACTTGGTGAAGGACCTAACCGTGAAGCCAAACCCTAATTAGGACATCTCAATTCGAATCGGGTATTGGTATGATGGACTTAATTGTGAAGTATCAATATTTGAGGAGAGGAGAGACTAACAAGAGCTCAATGGTTCTAGGTAACTAGGGTGGGGGACTTAATCGAGAAGTTCGAGTTACCTAGGCACGTTATTAATTTACGAAAGTAACCCTTAATAACATATTAGGTTAGAAACCTCGCCAAATCATACATGAATTCAAACAAATACCCAATTAATAGAGTTAACAAGAGATTGTAGACCAAAGACCCCTAGATCTCCTTTACTTGAAAGCAAACCAATCTTTCTTTCCTTTATTTACTTTAATTGTTTTTTAATTCCTCTCTTTAGGGTATTGAACCCAAACTTAGGATTAATTAGAACAAAACACCCCTAATTTACTTTTATTGCACTTTACTTTTCTTTTATTTTCTGAAATTAATTAGTAAAGTTTAAACTAAGTATTTATCATACTCCCTGTGGATCGATACCCGACAATATATTACTTTGATAGGATTGTATACTTGCAATATGAACCAAAAACGTATTTATGGTTTAAAAGGTACATCTAATTATACTGAAGCTTTTTACCATACCCTTTGGACGTATCATGTAGCATCTCTTATTTTATGTATATATAATATATGTATATGTGTATGTATAATATATGTATAATATATGTATAATGAGTAGGGTTCTAATAACTCATCTTTTTCATACCTCATATTTTATATCTTCGCTTTCAAAGTTCAAATTGTCGATCCGAACCGTTCAACATAATATTTATGCTAAAATATGCATGTAGATAAAATTTTATATTTTTTGAAATTTGTTTACTATTTTTTAAGATGAGTACAAAATTCAACAGTCTGGATATAGCGATGTTGATATATACACACATATATACATATATACTTATATACTTATATACATATATTATATTATATTATATATACATATATATACATATACATATATTATACATACATAAAAATAGAGATGCTACACAGATCGCCGCACGAGAAAAAGTGGAAAAAGTAAAATATATATATATATATATATATATATATATATATATATATATTTTACTTTTTCCACTTTTTCCACTTTTTCTCGTGCGGCGATCTGTGTAGCATCTCTATTTTTATGTATATATAATATATGTGTATGTGTATGTATAATATATGTATATGTATATATATGTATATATAATATAATATAATATTGAGACCGGATGGCTCCTCCGGTCTTTAGGAAAGGAAAAAAGTTAGACCGGAGGAGTCGTCCGGTCTTTGTGGTTTTTGAAAAAAAAAAAGCAATCATGTTGAATTAGTAAAAATAATTTTTTTAATTATGGTTTATCAAAAAAATTCGTTATATGGTAAAAGGTTACAGAAACAGACAACCCAATTTGGTATTCACTAGATGTTTGATGAAAAGCCTCAAAGAAAACAAATCTAACATAGTACTTCACCCAGGCAGTGGTTTTGTTATATCTGGACTAGATGTTTGATGATTTTTTTGAACGAAAAGATTAAAAAAGAAGAAGAGAATTACAGCACACTTAAACATTGTTTGTTTTTTTTGTGAATGACTTCATGAACACAATTATTATATTAATAATGATAACCTAAACAAACAAAAACTTCTCCTTGCTAATAATCATAAAACTACTACAGATATCTTGATTGTACTTGTTGTTTCATTTTTATTAAATACACAGTTATTTAAACTACTATATATACAAATTAACATGCGGAAAACATCAGTGGACGGAGTAAGAGTCAATTGGGGTTAATTGACCTTATTTTTTTTTCTGAATTTCTATATTTATGTATTTTATTTTAGATTAAAATATTGCAAATATGTTTATTTGACCCCATATTTCTTAAAAGAATTTTTAAGACTGAATTGATATACTTTTCAAAAACAAAAACAATTATTAATTAGTGTGTTTATTGACAGTTTGACACTCAAAATCTGAATTTCTGCCTCCGCCGTGGCAGGAAATAATGGAAACTGATGCAACTTTTTGTTTACCATCAAACAATTACCTTTGCACTGTTATATTTAATTAACGATCTTTGATAGAATATAAAATAACATTCTAATTAATAAATACAACAATATTTTGCGCATCTACAGAGATACCATCCATGCAGGCCTAGTTTTCATAATCATGCACAATATATAGGCACTATTAGAAAATGAGATTGAATTGAAGGAAAAATTTAATTCATTCATTCATTCATTTATAGATCATTACATTGCTTACAAAGATCATTCTTTAGTCTTTAACCTATCACTAGTTAGCATGTCTCCGCCATCCTGCAATCAATAAGTAAATCAATGTATCATACATATAAAAAAATTAAATGAAAAAAATTAAGGAACAAAAAAAAAAAATGATAATTAATTAGTGATATTCAATTGACTATCTTAAACCAAGCACTTGCAGTACTTCGGTATGCCACTACTTTGGGTGATGAATCGTTAGGCGAGATGACACACTGGATTAGATATAACTATCGGCTAGTGTGCTAATATCTTGTGGGCACTGCTCGATGTCACTTAGGCAACGTGTATCATTGTGCCTCTGATCACAGTTCTTGGATTATATTTATTGGATCTTTTGATCTTATTGGCACGGCACGGGGTGATTTACTTAATCCGTATTATTATTATTATTGTTGTTGTTGCTGCTGCTGTTGCTGTTATTATTATTATTATTATTATTATTATTATTATTATTATTATTATTATTATTATTATTATATTTGGGGCACACAGTGCTAGGAGTACTGGATTCTGACTTGATTTCTATATGATATTGTATTTTGACTTTGGGTTTATTTTTGCATGCTGGTATAATAGATTAACTGCTTCATGGCATAAATTAAAAGTATTGCAAATTCTATTAGATATTGATATGGGTTTACACTTGTGCATATTTTAAATTATATTCATAACTGAACGCGATTTATAAATAAAAGTGCTTTGACCGTGGAGGATCCCTGAGGAGATAATTCTGGGTCACATACTGGGCGAATAGTCGTTCACCCACAAGTTGTTTCATGAGTTTTAGGTACAGAGTCTGGCGATCCGCAGCAAGAGTTGTCAGGAGCTGTCCCCGAGGGCCACACCACTTGATTAGCTATAGCTAGGTTTTGATTAGGTTTACGAGTTTCGTATTTCTTGTGTTATATATACGGGCTCGATAGATCATGTATTTTCTTTCAGTAGTTGATATTATTTTGGATCCGAGACGGATCGAATTATATGATGTACGTGTATGTTTATTTATTTGCTATGTGACTGATGCTTGACATTGCTATTTTATGCTTTCACTGTTTATATTTATTTTGTTTGTGTTTAGCCTTGCGTGCTTGATGATTAATTAAGCACGAGACGAGGTTGATCACACCTTAATCCAGAATTCCTGATTTGGGGTGTGACAGTGATCAAATTTGGAAGGATGGTCAGGGTATGTGAATGGTCACAACACATTAATCATGTTGTGACCACATGTGACGTGTCCAAGCGTGACATTTGGTAATGTTTAATTATCTTTTTCGTAATTTAGGTTAGTTTATTAAATATTCACCATTCGATCAACATCTAACGATTCTAATTACCTATAACCATGTAATGTGTTGTGCTAAATTTTTAAAAAATAGTTAGGGCATGTTACCGGCACATGTGTTGTGTTGTGCCGTGATGTATCCGGTCATGTCATGACTTTTTAAAATTCCTATCCGTTATTCCGCTCTGATTTGATAGGAGAAAAAAAAAATACTCTTATTAATATTTTGTGCTTACTTCTGATCAAACTTATGAACCCACAGCAATACACCCAATATTTTAAGAACTTTATTAACTATAGGTTTCCCTTCTTTATTAGATAACTCTTGGCTTGTACATGTCAAACTGTTTTCTTAACTGTATCATCACAGACCATCGTTACATGCTGCTATTTAGGGTATTAATGGTCGGGCGGGTACGGGTATCCCGGGTATACCCGGGACGGGTACGTCTCGGGTACGGGTAGGACGGGTACAAGGGTATTCGGGTACGGGTATGGTCGGGTATATTTTTCAAAAACCATACCCTACCTGTCCTATACCCGTACCCGTGTACCCTTGACCGGTAGGCGGGTACGGGTATTTTTTTTTTTTTTTTTTGCAGTTTTTTTCTGGTTTTTTTGTTGGTTTTTTTATTTTTTTTTGCTGTATTTTTTTCCGGGTATGGGTCGGGTCCGGATGGGATGGCACCGGGTGGGCGGGTGGGAGGGAACCGGTTTTTTGAATTTTGAATTAAAGTGAACAGTACTCGGGTATCGGGTAGGGGTAGTCGGGTAGTCGGGTACGGGTATAGTCGGGTACGGGTATAGTCAGGTACGGGTAAGGTCGGTAGGGTAAGGTCGGGTATGGGTCCAAAAATGTGAGTCCGGTCCGGTTTTTGCCCCTACCCGCGTACCCGCGTACCCGACCCATACCCGGGCTCGGGCACGGGTACCCCGAGCAGCGGGCACGGGCGGGTAGGGTAGGGTATACCCGTTAAGGGTATTGTTAATACTCTACTGCTATTGTATTTCATTTCTCATTATGCTATAATCAGTGCAAATTAAAATACCCAAAATTAGACTGATTACACTGCAATCCAACACAACCCACCAATCCTTGTTAATTAAAACCACCGATTGGTGATTATTTCGACCTGTCTAAATTTTAACTATCAATTCTTTTTAAAGGACGGTAATCACGCAAGTACATTCATCCCCAATATTATTTACCAACAAGAGAGAAGAACACCCGAGACAAAATCTTTCTTCTAGGCCGACATGGATTCCCGACGTGTTTTGGCCGTGTTTCTTCTCTTGGCTATTTTTCTGGGGGTCTTTACATCAAATTGTGTAGGAGGAATTCTGGATTGCGACAAGGGCAGAAAGTGCTGGAACAATTGTATTAGGAGGCGCCATTGGACAATAACCTGCAATGCTTTTTGCCCGCCCGAGTGCGACTCACCAGGGATTCCTTTGTGGGGACACGAAGGTATACTTCATCTATATATCTTTTATTTTTCTTTTACAAGTTTTTAATATTTAATGTAATTGTTATTGTGAAAAATTGAAAATTGAAAATTTTTTCATCACATGATAAGGTGTATATAAAATTTGATCCAATTCAAAGATAGTTTAGTCTCCTCTCTTTCTAATTTCTATAGATATCTGCGATTAGTTGAGAAAATTAGTATTTAAGAGGGCGGGGTTGATTAATTACCGCTGCGTTACAAGTTGAGACTTTTATATGGTTGTTTTTGTAAAATCTTAGTTTCAGTTCTGATTTTTGCTCTGTTGTATATTTTATAATTGGGTTAATTTCTTGTTTATTCTTCAACTCTTTCTTAATTTCTTATTTATCCTTCAAGATTTTAATATATTCTATTTATCTCTCAGCTCTTCTCATTCTTTCTTATTTATCCTTTACACTTAGTCAACACACTTTAATTTTAATATTTCCAATTATACCCCTCTTTTATTTCTTCTCCTTCAATTAAAGCAAATGAAAGTCATGTGAGAGAGACAATGGTGAGCTTAGCCATTTTTGAGCTTCTCCTTTGCTTCTCTAGCAAAGCTTTTTTATTCGCGGTAATTTGGATCGGAGTGCGAGTTGTAGCGTATGTTTGAATCCGAATTGATGCAAAAGCTCCAATCCGAATTGTTGCTAATAAAAAAGTTGTACACTACAACTTGCACTCCAATTCGAATTGCGGCGAATAAAAAAGCTTCGCTAGAGAAGCGAAGGAGAAGCTCAAAAATGACTAAGCTCACCATTGTCTCTCTCACATGTCTTTCATTTGCTTTAATTGAAGAAGAAGAAATAAATGAGGGGTATAATCAGAAATATTAAAATTAAAGTGTGTTGAATAAGTGTAAAAGGTAAATAAGAAGAGGAGAGTTCAAATGCCTCCATTTTTGGTGCCTCTATCATGCCTCCATTTTCATAATTTTAATAACTAAAAATTTGAAAAAACGTCAAAATAAAACCATTGAATATGATCTACATCATTTTATCTATGCACATGTAAAATATTATGACATTTCAACTTTATTTTGGTAGTCATCAATAGATTGTAAAAAAAATGTACTAATGTGGATAGTTTCTAGACGTTGATTTTTCAACTTATTATTTCACATAAAAACAAAATTAAAATGTGTTAATATTTTATGAGCATATATAAAAAATAACATAGATCACATCTGACAATTTTATTTTGACATTTATAATTTAAATTTTGAGTTATTTAAGTTTTTAAAAGCGGAGGCATGATGGAGGCACCAAAAATGGAGGCATTTGAACATTTCTTCAAATAAAAAAGAATGAGAAGAGTTGAGAGGTAAATATAATATATTGAAGTCTTAAAGGGTAAATAAGAAATTAAGAAAGAGTTGAAGGGCACACAAAAAATTAACCCTTTCTAATTAGTTGGGTTAGGTTCAATATTTTTTTCATATAGAATTATAGATGCATGCTTTGAATATTTGTAGGAGCTCCAGGATGTTTAAATCAAACTTTAAAACATAATAATTTTTTAAAAAATAATAATTTTTTTGTTATTCTTTGTACAGTTTCAAAATTTGAACGATTTTGCTTACCTGATTCTTTGAATATTGTAGGAAAAAAGAAGTTACCGGTCTGACCAAAATTGATATACATTACAAATCTACAACTATGGACGAGTAATCTACAATTATGGGAACATTTTTGTTTCTGAAATGTGTATCAAAATTGACAACAATATTATACATAATGCACTACAAATACCTATTTCAGTAATATGTTCTGGTTGGTCTTTCTGTATCTTGTATCTTGCTTGCGATAATGATATCTTTCAATTTTAGCTTGTTTGTCCTCTCCCAATAATGTTTTTTTTTTTTTTTTAGTTTCCAAATTATTTGTCCGCTAAACTTTGGGGTTGATTGTTTCATTCGACCTACAAACTTGACAAGATGCTACTTTTTAGATTCAATACCACAAAAATTTCGAATTTTTTTTATCAGGAAATAAAGGAAGTTGAGAACATAAGGAAAGTTCTACATTTATGAAACACTAACAACAATTACAATAAAGGACCACCTGATTTAATTTTTTAAGCAATTAGAACCACATATATTACAAAAAATTATGCTTCCGTTTAATTTTTCAGATAAAATTCGAGAGAGGGCCGGTGCCCCTGCTCCAGCTCCAACTCCTTCGTCAACAAATTGCTGAAGATGATGAAAAATTTTCATCAATGAAAGAAATATCTAAAGGAATTAAACAAGCGCATGGACTTGCATCCTGAATCCTTCCACATTTATATGTGAACTAAATATGTATTATTCTTTTATATATGCAATAACAAATAAAAAAAAGCTAGTAAAGTTGTATGTATGATCTGTTTTGAGAGAATTTGTAATGAAATTTTGCTATACATTGTAATATTTTGTTAATATATTATTTTAACGAAATTTTGCCATATACTGCCTATGTTGAGTTTGCTAAAAATAAAATTTTGGAATATACTGCCTATTTTTAGGCCCAAAATATGACCTTGTACCGGTACAATCTGGATGTTTTATACTTAAAACAAAAACTTCAATTTCAGTCTTTGAATTTTTTTCTACTTCAATCTCAACCGTTGGTTATAAACTCAACTATCCAAGCTAGTTCGAAACTTAGGCTGATTCAAGTGTTGAATGCTCGTTCTTAATTTATTTAAATTAAGCTAGCTTGATTCGAACAAATTAGCTTGAAGTCTTTTATAAGTCAAACTCAAATTTGAAAATTCAATTTGATTCGAGCTAGAACGATTTGATAAAATTACGAATTGAACTCTTAACTGAGGACAATTCGAGTTCGATTCATTGACATCCGTTATTGGTCAGGAGTGTGCATCTTGTATGAAACAGTCAAGCAGTTTAGAAAATTAAGACTGGAGAGCAAAGATAAATTTATTAGAGCCGGTAATTTTGAGATTTAAAATCAACGGTGTAAATTCTGCTCGCTACAATAATGTTATTTTTCGGATCACTCGCAGAAAATGGTATAAACCTTTTTGGGTTTGATCGTTTTCTGGGCCTAAATCAACAGTGAATGATTATCATGGGCTAAGGTGAGGCATACCAAAATACAATCGTATAACCCAAATAATGTTTGTTCTGTGAGGCATGCTAAACAATTACAAGTTAATTGAATCAAGGTCTCAAGGACCTTTCCATTTTAATTAATTGCAATTAGGGATATGTTAATGGCAACAAGTATTTGTACCAGTAATATGTTTCTTCCTGTCACTCATCAACCAAAAGAGAACAACAAGGATAGAACTAAAATTTAGAGAAACGAGCTCTGTGATTTTCTTGTTGAATACAAAAGAAAACATACGGGGTTACTTAAATTTGAGAAAAATGAAAGCTTTTTTTTTTTTTTTTTTTTTTGCATTCACCACATCTTAAACGAGAGCCGGCACATCATCTCCAGCACCAACCAAAACGGCCACATGATGTAAGTGACATTAATTAAAACTAATACTGGGTTTGAGTTATTAGATATACGTATCAATTTGATTGTCTTAAAGGATGTAAGTGGCATCAATTAAAACTGATATTACAAATGAATTAATTAGTTAATTGGAGGATCAAAATGCTTCATATATTTTCTAAATCCAAACAATTAATCTGAACCATATTAAAATGTGCTTGGACTCGAATAATATTAATTATATCTTTTTAGAAACTTTTACCATTTTTTATATAGGTACAAAATAACTATAATTAAACCAAAAACAATGATTTTGTACCTACATGAAAATAGTACAATTTAAAACAATATATAAAATTTGGTCTCAAGCTTATTTTAATATGGAGATTATGTTAAACCGACTATTTAGACTCCAAAAACGAAAATAATTAAAATACGTGAGAGACGATAATGCGTGAAAGAGCTAAGGCATTTGAACCCTCTAATTATTATTTTGATGCTGTAATGGAATAATAATTAATTATTATTCTAACAAGAATGACAATTATTTGTATTGTTGAGATTTATGTATGTTTATTGCATTATTACAACTATAAGGTTATATTGGTAAGAAAAGAATTATGGAGAATTGTAGGGTTACGGATGTAATTTGTAATGCCTATATAGGCTCAACTTTCTAAGGAATAGAACAACAATTCATTTATTTTTGATATCAGAGCTTAAAACAGAAACCCTAGCTCCTCTTTCTCTCTTTTCTTTTTCCTAGTTTTTTCAGGAAAAAACCGCACTCTAGCACTACAGTACCCGATCGCGCACTGTAGCAGAACAGCTCTATCCCGCCTCCGCCAGTCCGGCCTGAGCTCTGCCCCCCTTGAAGGATTTCATTATGCGGCAAGGCGATAAATTCAAAAATTTTGACCATCTTACAAGCATCTACGGATCTACTTTATTATGCTAATTCTATTAAGCAATTCAAATGTATGCAAATGGATATCTACTCATTCATTTATCACAAATCTATCTACTAAAGGTGATTTGGATATACCTCTACCAAATGTCAATTTGGTAAATAGAGAGAAGTCGAATTCTCTTCTAGGTCTTTTAGATACCTTCGTTTGTCGAAACGACCTCATAGTGTTCACCTTGAACTAAACAAGGATTAGAAAGACCTTGCTAGAGATCTTAATCTAATCTAAGCTTAGAACCTAGAGACCAAGTGTTTAATCTATATTAAAATGTGCTTGGAGACAGAATTTTATATTTTTTGGAATTTTTTTACTATTTATTAAGATGGTTTGAAAATCGCTATTTTTTAATGGCGCAGAATTTTAATAAAAACAGCAATTTTCAAACCATCTTAATAAATAGTAAAAAAATTCCAAAAAATGTAAAATTTTGTCTCCAAGCACATTTTAATAGATTAAACATCTAACGGTTTGGATCGGCTATTTGAACTTCAAAACTAGAAATATGAGCGCGAATTAAAACAGCTCATTTAATTCGCGAAGTACCGTAGCCTTACTCTCTCTCTCTCTCTCTCTCTCTATATATATATATATATATATATATATATATATATATATATATATAGTAAGGCTACCATACATTGCAATGTATAAGTATTTTTATACATTGGACTATAAATCACCGGATTCAAAGTTCAAATAACCGATCCAAACCGTTCATCTTGTTCTACATATTAATATGTGTTTGGAGACCAAATTTTTATATTTTTTGGAAATATTTTACTATTTTTTTAGATTTATTGAAAAATGTTGTTTTTTTATGGTCCAGATTTGTTTGAAAAACAATGATTTTCAATAAATCTAAAAAAATAGTAAAAATTTCAAAAAAATGTAAAATTTGGTCTCTAAACACATTAATATGCACTTTGAATCTGATGATTTATAGTCCAATGCACAAAGATGCATATGCATTGCAATGTATGGTAGCCTTACTCTATATATATAAATGTAATTGGGAAAATTATTAATTTGATCTCAATTATGTGGTGAGAATGAATTCAATCAATTGGATTAGAATATACATGTATAATATAGGTTAACTTTAAGTAGATTAATTTTTTTTTCTGTACTGCACAATGATTGATGGAGAGAATGAGCCCACTGTATACTGTTCCCTAGGACAACGTTAGTATAACACTCAACTAATTAATTCTATAATTTAATAGCAAATTAAATCTATAACTTAATAAGAAACGGATTAATTAAGATTGGTCAAAGGATCAGGAATTGTCAACAGAGCAACGTTTTGAGGATAGAAATCATTAGTAATTAATGCATTCATCAACAGCTCATGCTTTGATACACTTGATGCTTCTTCATAATATCAATATATTTAATAAATTACAAGAATGACTTCTTACACAGCTAGTTCATGACCGGAACAATATGCATTATTTAATAAATATTTACCACATAATTTACCATGTTTCAATGTATATTATATTTTCTATCAGAAATAAAAATCGAAATACAAATATATATATACTATTTCGAAAGGAGATTATATTTCAATAGCTTCTCCTGTATATCGTTTGACGCTATCGATCAAGTAATTAATGTCTCATGTATTTCTCATTGATATATTGAAATGATATTTGTTGTTTTGTTGTGTAGAAGTACAATAATCGAAAACGATTTATCTTGAAATCTTGACCCCAGTCTTCAACCAAATTTGCACCTTGTTTTATTTCCATATTATTATTCTCAAAAAATAATTACAGAAGAATATAGCCTCTTGTAAGTGGTTTTTGATAAAAGATATGAACTTTTTCTATCGCATTTGGTAAACAGTGCGAGTATAAAGAACCAAAAATTCCTTTCCACGTATTTTCCTCTGGTTTCAACCACATTCAATACCATTTTGCCAACAAGGCAAGGTTAAAAACATAGTAGGAAAAATCGGCCGATTCCGATCCGATACTCCGATCCCGTATCGGTATCGGCCGGTCCCGATCCGATTCTGAGCCGATCCTCACATAGCAAATCATAAAGGAAAAAAAAACCCGATTCTGAGCCGATCCCGATCCGATACTCCGATCCCGTATCGGTATCGGCCGGGACCGATCCCGATACCGATACCGATTTTTCCTACTATGGTTAAAAATCTTTATGTAAAGTGTATTTTCTTTGTATCAGCAGACACCCCTTGCCATAGAAAACTTTTCCTGATTCTGTCTATTAACCTTGCAGACCCAAACTGGTAATTTAAATACAGACATAAACCACAACTCATCTTTTTGAGCTAGTAAAATATTAACTTATTCTTCCGACATTGTCAAAGCATAATTTCAAATTAAGTGGTAATATTATTATCACAATTGAGTACATCATTATTGGAATCTAGCTTATAAAATAGAGCAATTGTTGGAGTACGATCAGTTGAGACATGTAAATTAAAATTAAAATTTTAATTTTATCCTTTAAAATTTTATAATTTTATCCTTTAAAATTTTTGCAAAATTTTTCTCTGAACTCCATTTATCAAGCTGACTAGTCCCGATTTTTTTATTAATATCCAAAAAATAAATAAAATTTTAAAAAATATCCAAATTCGGACTGAATGTCGAAAACTACCCAAACCGGTTATGCAATAACCGGATTTGGGACAAATTTCCGGTTAATGGATTCCCGGACTCAAAACAATATATCCGGTTAACCATTAACCGCAAAGTTAATATTTTTTTTTAAAAAAAATAACATATCCGGTTAATGGTTAACCGGAAACTTCTATTTTTTTAAAACAGAAAATTTTAAATTTTTTAATTTTTTGTATTAAAATATTAGAAATGTTGAATATATTTATTTAAAAATAGATGAAATACAATATAATTTGATTTATTAGAAAGACTGCAACAAATAATCCGGATCAATATTTTTCAGGCCGGATTTTTCGCGGCTGTAAGAAAAATTAATATATTTCTTTATGTGTTATTGGGAAAAAAATAAAAATGCTTAGATTCTAAGTTATTGATCCCGGTTCAAAAGTCACTTCTATGTAATCCAGAAAATATTGTGATCCTTCTAGGACATTTAATTTATAAAAAGTTGTATATGTTTTAATAATTTTTTTTAATAACAATAATTAAATAACTTAAAGTTTTTGTTTTTTTTTCAAAAATAGATACAACTTTCAAAAATAGAAAATATTCCGGTTAACCATTAACCGGATATGTTTTTTTTTTTTTTTTTAAATATATAACTTTCCGGTTAATGGTTAACCGGATATATTTTTTAGTCTGGGAATTCATTAACCAGAAATTTGTCCCAAATCCGGTTATTGGATAACCGGTTTGGGTAGTTTTTGAAATTCAGTCGGAATTTAAATATTTTTTAAAATTTTATTTATTTTTTGGATATTAATAAAAAAATCGGCTATACTCATGTAGTCTGGTATCATTCTTCTTCTTAGATATGAGTACAGTGTATGAAGTGTTGAGAGCAGTTAGCGAAATATTCTGTATAGTAATTGCTTGGAATACCTTGTGTAAATTCGGGATAAGAAATTCTGCACAATTTTTGTAAAATTTACCACTAAATCCAACGGATTTCGGACCCTTATTGCTTGTCCACTGTAGTATATACTCCATTGGATAGCATTTTGACTTATTGAAGTCGCCAATTCCACCCTGTACACTTTTTCATTATAAAAAAAAAGGCAATGCAACGCATGTCTGTTTCAATTATTTTTCTGTTGCTCATCTTTAGTACTAATTAGGTAAATATATTAGCTGAGAGGTGTTGAATTCTTCAAGCCTAAATTAATTTGACTTGATTAAATACACAATTCCACCCGGTGAGGACTTTAGACATACTTTTATAGTCTGATATATCTAATTAATTGAATGCATGTGTCTTCATCTTTATCCCTACATTTGAAATTAATTAAAGTGAAAGCATAATTGCGGGAAGGAATTCAGAATTAGTCAAGTTGTTGGACATAATTATCCGAAACGGTAACTAAACAATCTCAATCACTGATAAACTAATCAAGTCAACTGAAATATATATGGCCGATTCTTTGTTTTAATCGAAGTTGGCTCGATTTAGAGAAGCTAGCTTGAATCATTAGCAAATCAAACTCAAGCTAGCTTCATTTGGCTCATGCTACAAAATAAAATTCTTACAGTGGATAATCTCATGAAGAGGGATTGGAATATGCCTAACAGATGTGTTCTGTATAAGGCAGATCAAGAAACAGTTAAACATCTTTTCTCTACATGCCAGTATACTAAAGCATCAATCAGAATAATCAACAGATATTACAATCTGGAGGGACCATAAACAACAACAGATTATGAGAGCGGAAATTACAAGAGCTGTATACTGAATAAATTGCAAAAAAGGATGGCAAGATTACAGGTCACAACATGGTTTGTTCTATGAAGAGAGAGATGTATAAGAATCTTTAGGGAGCAGTATAAACATCCGCAGATACTGGCACTGGCACTGGCACTGGAAGTACCCAAGGATAGTAAAACAGCAATCCATATAATACTCTATTTAGGTTTCTATTTTGTTTTTCTGCTAATTTGTACTCTTTATTTTGGTCTTTTCTTTTACTTTTACTCTTTTATTCAAAAATGTAAAAAGACACAGCTTGTGTCATGATTAATGAAAATTGGAAGCTAGACTTCCAACTTTTCTTGTCAAAAAAAAAAAAAAACAATTTGATTCAATAAAATGGCGAATCAAACTCAAACTGAGGCAGCTCGCTCGAGTTCGATTGGTTGACAACCCTTTCTTTTGGAACAAACAGATAGTTTAGAAAATTAAGACTGTCCCATAGTAAGGAAAGATAGATTTATTAGAGCTGGCAATTTTGAGATTTAAAATCAAGATGCTGCGCGCTACAATAATGTATTTTAGGGATGTGAAGTCAGGGCACGGAGGGACTGACACAATCGGATAACACCTTTTGGGCTTGGTCGTTTTCTGGGCCTAAAATCCTTTTGGTTTTATTTTTATTTTTATTTTTTGTATTAAAAGGTCCCGCGTATATTATTCTCGAGAATTAAGTTTGCGTCACTCTACGCGTGTCACTGCATTTAGTCCGTTGTTTTTCTTCTTCTTCTTTTCACTTGTGTTACGACCTTTTCTGCTTTCTTGTAACAGTTTTTCATTTGGTCAAAGTTTTTCGCTTCTATTTTGTTGTACCTTGTTTTCAGTTCAAGTATTTTTGAGCTTCTTATTTTTCCTTTTCAGTTTAAGAAATCTTCTTTTCATTTTTATAAAAGAAATAAAAATAAGATATAGGCTTTGTCTCTTTCAGTCTTTCTTATCTTAAAAAAAAAATCAGTACTTCGCTCTTAAAAATCTATCAAATCTGGTGGAACGGCATGTGATTATAATGGGCTAAGGTTATTTTTCAAGTCCGACATATGCAAAAAGAAAAAAAAAATACTACAGAGTTTGATGCGATACAAGTATTGTTTGCAACAAGTGAAAAGAACAAATACATTCATATCACCAAATTAACAAAACAATATCTATGCTTGAGAAAAATAAAGAAAAAATAAAGACATTATTAATTCATGGTTATATAAGTGCGGTGAAATCAACCCAAAGAGAGGCTGCACAAAGATGCATGGGTCTTCCCATACATTTAGACTTTTAGTATCACAGATAAAAGTTCTCCAATATACAATTTGTGTCACTAGTTGCACTTGACCCCTGTTAATTAAATAATGGTATTTTCGGAAAATTAATTCTTATACTATATTAATCGTTGTATGTGTTTATTTCTGCAATTAATTGTTAAGTTCAATCTCTTCATTTGTATGATTCTATTTGACGGGCTATATATTTTCATTAAATATCAAATAATTATATTTTCGGAAAATAATTCTTATAATTTTTTTTTTTTAAAAAGGCCAAAGGCCCAGTCCATTGAATAGGAAAATATATTACAGTATCAGTTTAATACCAAAGCACCCACAAGGGTACTCCATTCCTTGCAATATAACAGCAAAACAATAACAATATAGTGATACTAGCCAATTGCAACATAAGAAACATAACAAGCAAGTCATATATCAAACTAAAGAGGAGTCTAGTGACCAAAAGTAATTTAGATTAGTTATTACTAAGCCGCACTTTAAGGGACTAAGGAGAGTTAAGTTCAAAATTGAGTGGCACTGTGTTTTCATGTCTGCTGAGTAGACTCAAGTGGTTGGTACACCATCATCTCCAAAGGCATGAACTGATTTAAAGGGATTACATCCTCCAGAATTGGCATCCAAACACCCACTTCCAATTGCACTGCCTCGGAGGTGATCTCTGCCCAATAACAAAGTAAATATTTGATTAGAAAAATAATGGATCTAGCTGTTTTAACATGACAGTTATCAAAACATCTCTCATTTCTATGTTTCCAAAGGGTCAAACACACTGCACTAACAACTAACAAGAACCCTTGTCTTTTGATGGACGACATTGATAATGCAAATGTTATGAGATGATCTAGAGTATGCTATTGCTGCATGTAATCTTGGCTTTTGCCAAGCCAAACCACACCTGTTGAGCTAGTGTTCAATTCAAGAACAAATGATCAATGGTTTTATCTTGGGAACAAAATTGACAATTCAAAGGACCTTCCCAACCTCTAATAATCAAGTTGTCTTTAGTGAGGATATAATTATGAGTCACCAACCACATGAATACTCTTATTTTTGGTAGAATTGGTAAAGTCCACCACATCAAGGCTGGTATAGCTGGAGTTACACCTCTAGAATTTAAAAAATTATACAAAAATTTGGTAGTAAATTATACAAAAATTTAAAAAATTATACAAAAATTATACAAAAATAGGGCGAGTATAATGTTATTGATGCAGCTGTCGGTCTCCTCAATGATTCTCCTAATGAAGTTTCTAGTTCTATGAGTGTTGTGGTTCGAAGTGATACATCTTAATTGTTTTAGTTGAATATGTGTTTTGCATAACCCTTAGCTGTTATTGGTTTTGTATATTCCTTAGTTGTTTCTATTTCCAGTTTAGCCTATCTGTGTAGTTTAATATTTCGGACTATGATTTTATAATAACTTGTGTGTTTCGTAATGAAACAAGGTGGTATCCCCTTTTTCAAAAAAAAAAAAAAGTTAATGTGAATAAAAAATGATATTCTTCAACCATTATGATATATGGTAGATGCTTTCTTAAAATAATGATATATGGTTGGTTGCCATTTGCCAATATATATAAATAAATCTCTCTCTATGTGTGTGTTAGGGGTGGCAACGAACCGAACCGAACTTACCTTAGGTTTGAGTTTGGTTTGAATTAATTTCGAACCGAACCTGGTTTGATTCGTTTCGAACCGAACCCATTTCGAACTACACATTTTTCGAATCGAACCCGAATCGAATCACGAACTAAATTATTTTTTAGCAATCCTAGTTATACCGGTAGTTTATACATTAATTTTTTCTCGCGGGACAATTCACATGGCTTCCTTTTACCGGTATGAACTATGAAATGAGTGTTTTTAAGTTGAAAAATTATTCATGAAAAAATACATCAGAGACGGCTTTCCTGGTATGAACTATGAGAGACGACCGAAGAGAGAGGAGAGACAGTCATCTAGGCCGGAGAGACAGCCAGTCGCCAAGAGCATCAGCTAGATTTTAGAGCTAGAGGGGGAGTGAGTTAGGGAGAGGTGCAGAGAGAACTAGGTTATTGAGATTTGAGAGCGAGGGAGTGTCGGCTAAGTTAAATTATGACTCTCTATCTTGGATTTTAATTTCATCAAGTAAATGGACGGCCGATGTTATTATGAGATTCGAACCATAAAAATGATCGAATCCATTTCGATCGAACCAGACTAGATTTGGGTTTGGTTTGAATTAATTCCGAACCGAACCTGGTTTGGTTCGTTTCAATTCGAACCCATTTCGAATCGAATTAAACTCGAATCAAACCCGAATCAAACCCAAATCGAATCACGAACCTCGAATTTTTTTACCAGCCCTAGTGTGTGTTACGAATTTCTAGAAGTTATGCGGAACTAATATAATTGTACAGCCTCTTGACTATATTTTATTCTTTATGCCAACCACTTGGAAAGTTGTATCTATTTTTGAAAAAAAATAAAGACTTGAAGTTATTTAATAATTATTATTTAAAAAGAATTCTCAAAATAGATACAACTTTTTATAAATTAAATGTCCTAGAAGGATCACAATATTTTCTAGATTACATAGAAGTGACTTTTGAACCGGGATCAATAACTCAGAATCTAAGCATTTTTATTTTTTTCCAATAACACATACAGAAATATATTAATTTTTCTTACAGCCGCGAAAAATCCGACCTGAAAAATATTGATCCGGGTTATTTGTTACAGCCTTTCTAATAAATCAAATTATATTGTATTCCATCTATTTTCAAAGAAATATATCCAACATTTCTAATATTTCAATACAAAAAAAAAAAACAAATTTCTGTTTTATAAAAAAAAAATGGAATTAAAATTCCAGCCCGTGGAAAATTTCCACGGGTGGGATATTTTTAAAATTGTTGCTAAACTTTGGTTATTATTATTAAAATAATTTTTTAATGGGGTAAAAATAAAAATGTCGGCTCCTAATTAGACAATGTTAGCAAGGGAAATACGCGTTTGTTTTAGTATTGTTTTAGACAATGTAAGGGTTGAATAATTCTCCTAAATATTATTTAATTGGATGAGTGAATCCTTAAGTTTGTCTTGTATTCCTTTAATCATTTTTTTTTTCATTAATTCTCCATCATGACATACTCTACAGGTATAGGTTATATTGACTATCTTCATAATTACAAATCAATTATATTGGGTTGTACGTGCGGCTTATATTCTTGTATTGTATATTTCTTGAAGACTAGTATTGTATATTTCTTGACTATATTTTATTCTTTGCCGAAGTCATTCATTCTTAAATTAAAGGCGATAATTACCGTCATTCTTCCTCGAAATTTTTATTTATACCATATTCCAAGAAAAATAAAAAAAACAAAAACACTCTCGTTTGGCTAGAATTCGATATTTACCCAGATTGCAAATTAGCTGTGCGGCCCCCTTTTTGAAGGGTTCACAGACAGTCTGCGACCCCATCCATGGGGCCGCACAGCCACTCTATGGCCTAGTGAACCGCATCGACAATCTGCGGCCCCTGGGGTATATAAAAGGGGTCACTCGCATCGCTAGCTCCCATTTGTCTCATTTGAAGTTTTCGAATCCCTTCGGGCTCGGGTAAGTTTTTTTCTTCTCTCTTTTTTTTTTAATTTTTAGTTTAGTTTAGTAATTAGGTTTAGATTTAGGGTTTAGGTAATTTAATTTAGGATTAGAACTAAAATTAATTGGAATGTGACCATAATTAAATGTTTATGTTCTAATTTGGTCAATTCGGTTAATATTTGACCAAAAATTATTTGACCAAAATTGATCGACGAAAATTAATATTTAAACAGGAGTAGAACTAGGGTGCTCTTAAGCTTACCAAAGTTTTGGTGAGCTTAACTCTAAAACTCATCAAATCAATTTCAAATGATGAATCCGAACCGTTGAAACCCGCCTACCTTACGTGTGATGCATCTACATGTAAAATTTTTAAACATTCGAATTAATTTAGTATAAAGTCAAGCGGTCAAAAAACGTTCAAAAATGAATACACTAAAATTAATTTATTAACCTTCTAATTTTGACCCCTTGACTTTATACTAAATTAATTCGAATGTTTAAAAATTTCACATGTAGATAAATCACACGTAAGGTAGGCGGATTTCAACGGTTCGAATTCGTCATTTGAATCGATTTGATGAGTTTTAGAATTAAGCTCACCAAAACTTTGGTAAGCTTAAGAGCACCCTAGTTCTACTCTTTAAACAGAGGACGTTTTATCAAAAATTGTTTGACCAAGTTCAGTGCTGTGGTGAATTTGATTTTATATGTGCTACATATATTTTTTTTTTAAAGTTCGTTCCTGTGTATTGCACTTGATTAACGTTTGCTCCTAATTAACGACTAATTGATTTTAGTTATTCGAATAAGAAACGATATCATAGAGAATCTAGTGTTTATATAGGAAAATTGAAGATTAGTGCGTTAACAACTAGATTTGAAGAGATACGATTTGTTGTAGTGTTTATAGGAGCTTATGAGAAGAGTAATGAAACTAATTATTTGGATTATTCTCCTAAGACAATGCTAGCAAGGGAAATACGCGTTTGTTTTAGTATTGTTTTAGACAATGTAAGGGTTGAATAATTCTCCTAAATATTATTTAATTGGATGAGGGAATCCTTAAGTTTGTCTTGTATTTCTTTAATCATTTTTTTTTCATTAATTCTCCATCGATCATGACATACTCTACAGGTATGGGTTATGTTGACTATCTTCATAATTACAACTCAATTGGGTTGTACCGTGTGGCTTATATTCTTGAATTGTATATTTCTTGAAGACTAGTCTATATAAAAATCTAGCCTTGCTTAACTATTAGACTAACACAAACCCTGATTAATTACAACATCGATTGAAAATAGTGTAAACTTGTATGATTATAAAGCATTGAGAAAAGATATTCCGGGCTTTATATTAAAGTGTGTGTGTGTCTATGTGTGTGTATATATATATATAACCATACTAATTTATTTGTGGTGTCCTTTATTGATATTTCAAATAAATCTTATTCTACTTTATGATATTCAAAAATTCCACTAAAAATAAAAAAAATATATATTTGGTTACTTAGATAAGATAAAGTACTCACTAAATATAACTTAGCTAAAAGGGAATGGCAGGTAGTGTTAATTGTTATTTCTATGGTGAACCTGAGACTGTTGACCATCTTTTTGTGACCTGCCCCCTTATATTTCTTTACTTTAGTCATGGATAGGGAGTTACAATAACTTTCATTACAATTGTCGTACTATTTTTTATTTGTGGCTTTTTGATAACTGGATTCCTTTAAAGAATTCATTACTTGTATAATTAATTCGTGCTGCCACTTTATGGTTGGTGTGGCTTACCAGAAATAGGATCTGTTTCCAACACGTACCAGTTCCTAATATTAGTTCTATAGGTTCCGCTATTATAGCTTTAACTTCTTATTGGTGCAAGGCAAGACTTAATGATTCATACTTTAAATTAACTCTCATTTTACCTACGGATACAACTTATTTGAATCAGGCAGGTCCTCTGATTATACTCTCGGATACAAGCACTCAGAAAAGGAGAAGCTCCAAGGGGGATTTAGACAATGACGTTTTTCATGGTTTAGAGGGGTCAGACCTCTCTGACTATTTGCATGATAGGGCGAGTATGATGCTATTGATGGAGCTGCTGGTCTCCTCAATGATTCTCCTAATGAAGTTTCTAGTTCTATGAATATTGTGGTTCGAAGTGATACCTCTTAATTGCTTTAGTTGAATATGTGTTTTGCATAACTCTTAGCTATTATTGGTTTTGTATATTCCTTAGTTGTTTCTATTTCCAATTTAGCCTATCTGTGTATAGTTTAATATTTTAGACTATACTTTTGTAATAACTTGGTGCATTTATGCGCGTTTCACAATGAAACTAGGTGGTATCCCTTTTTTTCAAAAAAAAAAAAAAATTTAATGAGAATAAAAATATTATATTCTTCATAATGATATATGGTAGATGCTTTCTAAAAATAATGATATATGGTTGGTTGCCATTTGCCAATATATATATATATATATATATATATATATATATATATATATATATATATATATATATATATATATATATATGAGGGTTCAAATGCATCCAAATGCACTCTATCTTTCAATTTTTTTTTCTCTGTTTTCAAAGTCCGAATAGTCAATCTGAACCGTTAGATGCGATCTACATATTAAGATGTGCTTGGAGACCAAATTTTACATTTTTTGAAATTTTTTTACTATTTATTAAGCCACTTTGAAAATCGCTGATTTTACATTTTCTAGACCATTGGATCAGCGATTTTCAAAGTGGCTTAATAAATAGTAAAAAAAATTCCAAAAAATGTAAAATTTGGTCTCCAAGCACATATTAGTATGTAGATCGCATCTAACGGTTCGGATTGACTATTCGGACTTTGAAAAGAGAGAGAGAGAGAGAGAGAGATGGGCTATGGTGCATTGCAATGCATGGAGGGGTTTGTGCATTGGACCATAAATCTAAAATTCAAAATCCAAATGGCCGATCCAAACCGTTCATCTTGTTCTCCATATTAATATGTGCATGGAGACCAAATTTTACATTTTTCTGAATTTTTTTACTATTTATTAAGTATTTTACAAAATTGTTGATCCAACGGTGGCTGCTGATTTTACTGTTTTGTTAAGCCACTCTTGGATCAACAATTTTGTAAAATACTTAATAAATAGTAAAAAAAATTCAGAAAAATGTAAAATTTGGTCTCCAAGTACATATTAATATGGAGAACAAGATGAACGGTTTGGATCGGTCATTTGGATTTTGAATTTTAGATTTATGGTCCAATGCACAAACCCCTCCATGCATTGCCATGCACCATAGCCCATCTCTCTCTCTCTATATATATGGGGAAATTTCATGTATACCCCTCAAAAACTTCAATATTACGTATTTCCCCCTCTAAATTTTAAAATTACATATTTCCCCCTCTAAACTTCAAAAACTCACATATTTACCCATTTTATTGTCTTTTATATTAAAATTAATTCTAAATTTATAAAATACCTACTTTACCCTTCATTAAAAGTGTGAAATGCCCCATTAAACTCAAATTTGAATCTGAAGGGTTCCTATACTGTCCGATCCGAGCGCATCGCAATAAGATTATTGCGTGTTCGCTTCAAGATTTGTGCTAATCTAGTCTGCACGGATCTCAAAGCAATTTTGATCCGCATGCAACACATTAAAATCTGTGTACATTGCTTCAATATCCGTGTGTGTTCGCTTCAAGATTCGTGTTGATGTAGTGCGCACGGATCTTAAAGCAATTCGGAACCTTCAGATTCAAATTGGAGTTAGATGAGCGTATTATGTTTTTTTAATAAAAGGGTAAAATATGTATTTTATAAATTTAGAATGTGTTTTAATATAAAAGACAATAAAATGGGTAAATATGTGAGTTTTTGGAGTTTAGAGGGGGGAATATGTAATTTTAAAATTTAGAGGGGGAAATACGTAATATTGAAGTTTTTGAGGGGTATACGTGAAATTCCCCCTATATATATAGATGGGCTTGGGTGAGACGCGGAGTATACGCGTTTGGTGCTCCATGGTACATTTTAGCCATTTTGAAAATCCAAACAACCGATCCGAACCGTTCAACACGATCTCCATATTGAAATGTGTTTGGAGACCAAATTTTACATTTTTTGAAAATTTTTGACTATTTATTAAGCCACTTTGAAAATCGCTGATCCGGTGGTCCAGAAATTTTTACTGTTTTTTACTATTCACCCGGATTTTCAGATTTTCAAAATGGCTTAATAAATAGTAAAATAATTCCAAAAAATATAAAATTTGGTCTCCAAGCACATTTCAATATGGAGATCACATCTAACGGTTCGGATCGGTTGTTTGGACTTTCAAAATGAAAATATGGCGTGAAGTACAAACGCGTGGTGCTCTGCGTCTCACCCAAATCCATCTATATATATATATATATATATATATATATATATATATATATATATATATATATAGAGTAAGGCTTGGGTGCTATGGATAGCATAGCGGCCTACGGTGCTACGGCTTAATATTAGAGTTTTTAAAATCCTAACGGTCAATCCGAACCGTTCATCTTGTTCTCCATATTAATAAGTGTTTGGAGACCAAATTTTACATTTTTTGGAAATTTTTTACTATTTTTTTAGATAGGTAGAAAATCAAATATCTGAATGGTGCAGAATTTTTTAGATCGAGTGATTTTCTACCTAGCTAAAAAAATAGTAAAAAATTTCAAAAAAATGTAAAATTTGGTCTCCAAACAAATATTAATATGGAGAACAAGATGAACGGTTCGGATCGACCGTTAGGATTTTAAAAACTCGAATATTGAGCCGTAGCACCGTAGGCTTCTATGCTATCCATAGCACCCAAGCCTTACTCTATATATATATATATATATATATATATATATATAGGAATATGCTAGCATGCTATGCATATCATAATCCTAACGGCTTGGATTTCGAGTTTTCAAAATCCTAACGGTCGATCTGAACCGTTCATCTTGTTCTCCATATTAATATGTGTTTGGAGACCAAATTTTACATTTTTTGAAATTTTTTTACTATTTCTTTAGATTTATTGAAAATCGTTGTTTTTTTATAGTCCAGATTTGCTGAAAACAGTGATTTTCAATAAATCTAAAGAAATAGTAAAAAAATTCCAAAAAATGTAAAATTTGGCCTTCAAACACATATTAATATGGAGAACAAGATGAACGGTTCGGATCGACCATTAGGATTTTGAAAACTCAAAATCCAAGCCGTTGCATGGAGGGGTTCTATGCTATGCATAACATGCTAGCATATTCATATGTATATATATATATATATATATATATATAGGATTTGGCTAATATGCTATGGGTAGCTAAGAGGCCTCCCGTGCTACGGCTCAATATTCGACTTTTTAAAATCATAACGGTCGATCCGAACCATTCATCTTGTTCTCCATATTAATATGTGTTTGGAGACCAAATTTTACATTTTTTGGAAATTTTTTACTATTTTTTTAGATTTATTGAATATCGCTGTTTTTATGGTCCAGGTTTGTCTGAAAAACAGCGATTTTCAATAAATCTAAAAAAATAGTAAAAAATTTTCAAAAAATGTAAAATTTGGTCTCCAAGCACATATTAATATGGAGAACAAAATGAACGGTTCGAATCGACCGTTAGAATTTTGAAAAGTCGAATATTGAGCCGTAGCACGGGAGGCCTCTTAGCTACCCATAGCACCGTAGCCAAGTCCTATATATATATATATCTATATCTGTGTGTGTGTGTTACGAATTTCTAGAAGTTGTGCGGAACTAATTGTACAGCCTCTTGACTATATTTTATTCTTTATGCGAACCACTTGGTAGTTGGTAGTTGGTACTTGGTAGCACCTACCAAGCTTTCAAAATAAATTAAAAAGACTATATTTTATTCTTTGCCGAAGTCAATCATTCTTAAATTAAAGGCGATGATTAGAGTCATTCTCCCGAATTCGAGAATTTTTTGCCTTTAGAAAATATTAAAAAGGAAGAAAAAATAAATGTTAATTTTTATGAGTTTAAACTTTAAATTAGTTTGAATTGATATAATTCAACAAGTTATTCATTTTTTTTATATTTTCTTTGTTAAAATATAAAAAGTTTTTAGAAAAATAGATGTAGTCTTTTTAATGTATTCAAATTCTAAGATATTTTAATTATTTAAAAAAAAACATTTATATTTTAGTAAAAAAATGAAAAAGTATGGTTTAGATCGGTTAAGTATTTTACCGATTCAAACTTTTGCAAACTTTTAAATCGATAAAATTTCTACTGATATTTCTACTCATAAAAATATAGAGTTACTCTTTCTGTTTCTTCCTTTTTAATATTTTCTATAGACAAAAAATTCTCCCTGAATTCACATCCCCATAGGTTACCTAATTAAAAACAATTACAATTGAACGGTTCTTTAAACCTAGCATGAATTTCAAAACCGATCTCCTATAATCGTCAAAGATATCAAATTGAATTTGATCCGACTGAAATTAATTAATTTGGACCGTCTGTTTTAATTTGCTTGAGTCAGATGCCTGGGAGGATACGCATTCTCCCTCCTCTCTTCGTTTACTAAAAGTCTATCTTTATTACGAGTATTTTTCTCAACTAGATAAACAAAGCAAATTATTAAGAAAAAAGTTATCAACAAGAAGTATATATTAAACAAAAATATATATAGACTCTGTTGCCCCTCTCTCTTTTTTCTCTCTCTGTGTTATATATGTTCTTTTAAAACGGAGAAGTGAACAAAGAAAGTAAAACTAAAAATTAAGTTCCTAGTTCATTTATTTTTAAGATCCTGATAATTGTCTCCGCATCTCTATCTCTTCATTTATCTCCGTACTTAATTTTTATAACTGTCTTGGAACACAAAAACTTCAGCACTATTTTTTTTTTAAAATTATTAATCTCCATGCATGAAAGTATTTATACCTATAAAGTGAATAATTTTTACATAAATAATTCTCTTCAATCAAATCTCAAGTTATATGGGAGGGGGGAGGGGGGAGGAGGCATACACATTTTTAGATGTGAGTTTTTTTCTTCATTCAATCTCGTTCACATTTCTGACAATCTATGAGAAATTTGTGAATCTAAAACCACAAACGTCTTCTACTCAACTCTCTCTTTCAAATGAGATACATGATGACATACTTTCAGGCTCGTCATCACACAAGTATTTTATACCTCGTCATGCAAGTATTTATACCTATACTTACAAGTATTTTTTTTACATATGACACTAGCTGACATATAAAGGTATTAATATCAAGTATTACAAGTATTTATAGAGAGTAGAACTAGGGTGTTCTTAAGCTCACCAAAGTGTTTGGTGAGCTTAACTCCAAAACCCATCAAATCGATTTCAAATTATGAATCCAAACTGTTGGAACCCGCCTATCTTACGTGTGATGCGTCTACATGTGAAATTTTTAAACATTCGAATTAGTTTAGTATAAAGTCAATCGGTCAAAATTAGAAGTTAATAAATTAATTTTGGTGCATTTATTTTTTGATCATTTTTTGACCGCTTGACTTTAGACTAAATTAATTCGAATGTTTAAAAATTTCACATGTAGACGCATCACACGTAAGGTATGCGGGTTTCAACGGTTCGGATTCATCATTTGAAATCGATTTGATGGGTTTTAGAGTTAAGCTCACCAAACACTTTGGTGAGCTTAAAAGCACCCTAGTTATACTCATTTATACATATGTGGCCAACTATTTTTGTTAGAGAAAAGTTAACGCAGAGACAATTAGGGAAGGTTGATACGGGGATGCAGGATCCCCACTGCTTCATTTGATGAAGGTTGACGTGAGGACCATTGAGGACTGAAAAAGGGTGGTCATATCAAGTTACGCATGCAAATATTAATATTTTATTTTACAAGTATTAATTTCTTATATTTTAGTATCTCCATTCCTATATTATGCATGTAGATGTCCTGATCTACCAACGGCTATGATTGAAAGACAAAATTTTGGATTCGATATCACCCCTCCAATTAAATAATCTGTCTTCTTTTGATTAAATGTATCTTTTTTACGTGTAGAAATCTAAATTTAGTTAGAAACATACTCACCGCACATATTGTCATAAAATATGTTACAATTAAAATTGAATATAGAGCAAAATTGAAAAGAAAATCAATTTATTCATTCTTTTATTTCTCTTCTTCATCTATGTCTCATTCCTTATTTCCTTATTTAAGAATCATGATGGATGATTAATTTATTTTTAAGAATATCAAATGATGATATCTTTTAAAAATATTCTATTATCATTTGATATCTCCAAATTTAATATATTACTCAATTTAAGCTATAGTGAATCTTTTTACAATTTTACTTCTTCAATTTTGATAAGATAATTTTTTTTTATTAGTATGGTAAGGTTCTTAGTTTCAGTTGTTAATTATATGGAGAATGTATATTGAGAAGATATTTTAGTAACATTAACTATAATTAGTGCCATAAAATTGAGCAACTAAATTATTAATACAAATTCACTTTCACTAATTTTTTTTTGTCCTTTTGGCTTTTACAAGCCATTTTTTATTATTTATCAAATCTCTTTACTTGCATCAAAGTTTGAAAATTTAAATTGTCAATCAAACTCTTAATCTCTTTATTTTATAATATGTTTCCGTTGCAACGCACGGGTACGATACTAGTTTATACTTATGAAGGTTAACGTAAGACGAGTGTGGCAATTGGAAAAAAAGGGAACCATGTAATTAGTGGCGATCATAATACAATTTTTCTTTAATGGAAGTGTGGAGATAAATGGGGGAATAGAGGTGTGGGGATGATTATAATTATTCTTATTTTTATATGATAATCCCCGCAAGATATTCTTATATATATATATAGAGTCCGGCTAAATTGCTGCTGGCAGCAGTTCTACCCAAGTGCTGCCGGGGCTATATTTAGCCGTGTGATGTCCAAACAACAAATCCAAACCATTGGATGTTTAATCTATATTATAATCTACTTGGAGACCAAATTTTACATTTTTTGGACATAATTCTCATGGTACCGTAACGATAAAGAGTAGAGGTGTCAACGAGCTGGGTCCGAGTTAGGCCCTAGCATAACTTGTTAATTTTGGATCAAGCTACAGTCGAGTAAGCTGGATCTAGAGCATCTGAACTAAAACTTCAGCTTGAACTCGTAACAAGCTAGTTCAAACTAGCTCGCGAGCTGACGAGCTGGCTCTCTGAGTCTGATTGGATCTTATTTTAAGAAGAAAATAAATTATACAAACTTTTTTAATCGACTTGAACCAAGCTAGACAGTATAAAATATACACAAATTTTGACAAATTCACAAATTGATGCCTAATCAAGCTAGCTCGCGAGCTGGTGAGCAAGGTAGGCCTCAGCTTGAACTCGTTAATTCTGGATAGAGCTAGTAGCGAGCTAGTTCGTTAATAGCTCGGTTCATTAATGAGCGAGCGAGTCATAAGAGGAACAATTAATTTAAATTAGATTGTTGCATAACGGTATTGAACAGTTGGGATTTTATGGAAAGTCACGCAAAATGTGAGATATCTCATACCGTTTTTTTAGTTACCACCCTAATAAATTAGAATTACATGAATACCACCCATTAATTCTGAATTCATATTCCGTCACATTCGCGGATTGAATTCGCGCACAGATTCCGAACCCATTCGCATACTGAGCCTACAGACCGATTCGCTCATAACTTGAGCCTGCGTACTGACCCGTTCGCATATGACACCGACCCGTTTGCACCCCTAATCTGCGCACTGATTTACGAAGCAATTAAAATGATCCTTTGAGCTGCGCATGGAGCCACGTGGACTACTTTCTCGTTCATCCCCTTCCCTTCTACAAATAGCAAACAAATATTCATCCAATCAGCGTTGCTAGATGAGGCCGTTCCGTGTTTTATACACAGAGCGGATCTGCGGAGACCGTAAAGAGAAATAGGGTTTCTCGATAAAAGAGAAAGTGGGCTGACAGTCAACTGGATAAGGATCATAATTTACAAATGCTATAAACATTTTTTTATTCAAGCAGTGATGCATCAAATGTAGAAAACGGTAAATTGCTTCGTAAATCAGTGCTCACATCAGGGGTACGAATGGGTCAGTGCACTGATCCAATACACACACGTATGCATCGGTGTGCAGATTCAGAATGCGAGCGAATCGGTCTGCAGGCTTAGTACGTGAACAGGTTCGGAATCTAAGTGCAGATTCAATCTGCAAATGTGGCGGAATCTGAATTCAAAATTAATGGGTGGTATTCATTTAATTTTGATTTATTAGAGGTGGTAACTAAAAAAATGTTATCTCAGAGATGCAGGACGCACACACTTTCAGCTGTCCAATCAAAATTCAACAGAGGAAATGAAGAGGTGTCATTCGAGTACGGACATTTATCCGTGGTATTTTGTGTTGAAATTCAATATTAAGTATGTGCAAGACAAAACATGCTAGATTTGCGACTAACATAATTTACTACAGTTTCTGAAATGAAGAATAATTCTGAAAATTCTTCCTGAGGAAATTTTTTTTTTCAAAGAAATTAATGAAAAAAGAAAAAGTTTCTGTCCACTGGGTTTTGTCCACCATCTGTTCACAATCTTATCCAACTCCCGTTCTAACTGTCGGTCCCCACCTTCTTCTAACGATTTCCTTAAACAAACCTTCCTTCTTCACCAGCAATTCCTTTTTACAAATTTTCGATCTCTCCGCTGACTCTTTTCTCTTCTAATATCTCTCCCCGTTCTCTTCCCTCACCATTCTTATGGATTCAGATTTGATCTCGCCCCGTTTACACACTAGCTTTTGCCCCGTTTCTTTTGCATCCAGATCTGATCTCGACAGAAACATACTTTCTGCTCTTTCCGAAATCTCTCTTCCGATCATCAAATCATCACATCGACCTTTACTTCTGCCTCTAAAACACCATTGCAAGATCGAATCTGAAGAATCAATGAAGAATCGATGCTAACTCGGTCAACAATGGAGCAAGAGGAAGAGAGGGACGAAGGGGCCCTTGACAACGACATTAACTTGCTCAGAGAAGAACAGTCTGGAGCATAATTGGGTTATTTTACGGTATTCATTTTGTAGTTTTACAGTATACAAGATTCAATTTTACTGTATACAAGATTTAACCCAGTGAACAGATTTTGTTTGTGGTGAACAGATTTTTTGTGTGGTGAACAAATTTTTGTTGAACAGATGATGGATATATGTATAGATTTAGAAATTTTACAGTATACATGGTATTATTTTATGGTTTATATTTTGAAATTTTACAATATACATGATTTTTTGCAGGTTGTAGTTTAAGCTGAAATGTAGTATTTTTTACATTTTATCTTACAGTATACATGGTATTATTTTATGGTTTACATTTAGAAATTTTACAGTATACAAGATTCAATTGAAAATTTACAGTATTATTTGAAAATTTTACAGTATATAAGATTCAATTTTACAGTATACAAGATTCAATTTTACAGTATACAAGATTCAATCGAAAATTTTCTTGTATACAAGATTCAATTTTACAGTATACAAGATTCAACCCAATGCAGACGCTAATAACTAACTCTAACTACCAATAACTTCCTATAATTACAATTTCCGAAAGTACAGTTTGAAAGTATATTTCTTTTCTCGTTGCAATCTTTTTCTAACTATCATGGGACCACTTCAAATAGTTGCTGGATGTTTTGTGATTAACTAATATATTTTATGTGATATATTGTATAATTATACAGTATGTAGAAGTAATTTTACAGTTTTCGCGCAAGTCAAAGCTGTGGACAAATGGTGGACAAAAGGCTCTGGACAATTAGACGCTTCCTAATGAAAAGGTAGAGAGAGAAACAGAAAAAGTACAGGGTTTCAATATTAATAGAAAGATCGGTAATTTTTATATAACAAACTTTAACAATATTTTAATATAACAAACTATTACCTCCAAGATACAAACTATAGCAATATTGTAATATAACAAAAAAAATTCAATGTTTAGATCGGTAAAACTATTACCTATTTAAAATCCAATATGAAATTTTTTTCAATGTTTAGATCCGTAACAATTCATGTTGCCGCAGACAGACAAGAGGAATAAAAATTATATGTTTAGACCGGTGGAATTCGTACATATCTAAACTCTTTTGATTGCTAGAATAGGTAGAATATGTAGCGATATTTCTATCCATATTAAAACACATGTACTCTTTTTATTTCTCTCTCTAAATTTTAATTAATTTCCATGAAAAAAAATTTCCCTTGCGGAGACCCTTGAATCTATATAAAATATAAATTTCATAAGGTTATATCAGATTAGCTAGTATTTGTATACATAATATGTATGTACTTTCCTTTGTGTTTATGTTGGTTTGAGGTGAATATTTTAGAATGCCCATCTCATTTTGGTGAATAAAATGAGTCCAATATTAGATATATTTCACAGCTATTTCAATAGTTGTTGATTTCTTTTTGAGATTGATCATAAAAAAATACCGAATTTGAGCAATTTAGTGTTTAATACTTTAATTATGAATATTCCAAAATTTTTTTGCACTTTAAGCATTTTAGTTTCTATAAATATGGGTACCATTTTTTGGACATCATTTAAATACACGCACACAGCATTTTTCAAACAAACAAAAAGTCTGACTTAAAAGCTAGATAGTGCATAGTTTTTTGAAGGGAATTTTATTTATTATTTTTAAGATACAGAGTTTGTTCGTTTTATCATACAGCTTTAGAAAATATTACAATTATTTTTTTCCCATTTCATGAATTTATTTTGCTGAAAGTTTGTTTATTTGATTGCTTCCTTTATTTTCTAAATTTTGTAAAACATTTATATAAATTTCCCATTTTATTTATATTACCGAATTATTTTCATTTTGCACTTTGTGGTATCGCTTCTAATTTTTTATATTAAGTAAAGAGTGAGTCTATGGTACTATGCATATCACGGGTTGTTACCGTGCTACGGCTCTATATTCAAGTTTTCAAATCCTAACGGTCGATCTGAACCGTTCATCTTGTTCTCCATATTAACATGTGTTTGGAGACCAAATTTTACATTTTTTGAAATTTTTTTACTATTTTTTTTAGATATTTAGAAAATCACTTGATCTGAAAATTCTGGACCATCCAAAAATAGTGAGTTTCAATAAATCTAAAAAAATAGTAAAAAAAATTTAAAAAATGTAAAATTTGGTCTCCAAACACATATTAATATGGACAACAAGATGAACGGTTCGGATCGACCGTTAGAATTTGAAAACTCGAATATAGAGCCGTAATACGGTGCCAAATCGTAATATGCATAGTACCATAGACTCACTCTTAAGTAAATATCCCCAACTTTTGCAACTTTTATCAAAACTTAGTGTATCATTGAAATGTACTAATGTTATTTTTTTCTATTGTTTTTCTTATTTGTAACTTTTAAGTATTGTATAAAATATTTTTTGTTAATTAAAATATATTTCAGATTCTTATTTACTGCTATTATTGTAAGTTTATTTATAGTAATTTTTAGTTAAAGCTCTAACATTTTTCTTTCCTAAATATTTTTCATTTGTTATTCTTTCTTATACAATAATAAAATATTTATTAATTATACTTATTGTTGCTGTATTTTTTTTTCTTGTCAAAAATATGTATGTGATTTTGACCTTTATTGCTATGATAAAAATATTATATACAAGTAATAATATTACATAATATAAAATTAATATTACATATTTAGAAATAATAGTACAACTGAATTAAAATTACAAAGTAGCGGTACTATATTAAGAAATTAGAAGTACATAATTTTTTTTTTTTTAAAAAGTAACACTACATAATTTAGAACACAATATACCAAACTAGAGCGGAAATCGATAATGTAGATTACATTGTAAGTAACTTTAAATTCTTTTTTTTTTTTGAAAGAAGTGGCTTAGCCACCGATTTTCATATAATAAAAAATCATACAATATCCAACTAGTATCAATCGGCTGGTGCCAATATACCAACAAAACAAGACAATATATAGAAACCTATTACAACATAGCATAACCAAAACAAGTAGTCAACAAGAAAACAGAACAGATTATAACACCAAAAAAAAAACCATGAACACGCCAATAGTCACAAAAAACCCTGTACGCCTATAAATTGAAGTTGGTCGCATCAGCTACTAAAGCTATCCCTGGTCCATGCATATGGGTTGAATCCTGGATAACCTCCATGGGAACCATAGTGGAACCTATCAGGTCCTTCAAATCAGAAGGTAAGATTAGATTAAGTTGAGATGTAAGATTAGATTTTTGATTTCTAGCCCAAAAATTATAATCTTGGCTCCTAAAACCTGTACAGTGTAAATATGACCTGCGTTAAATAAAATTCTGTTTCGGTCAAGCCAGATGATCCATAAGACGGCTCCCCGAATAATCTCAACTAAATTAGCATCTTAAATTCTATGTCTGACTCTGTCTTCATAAAGCATTCTTAATGTTATTTCAAATAATATCTCTGGAATAGAGTTTGAATAAAACCCGGGTCGGGTATACCCGACCATACCCGCCCGTACCCGCCGCCCGGGGTACCCATTCCTGAGCCCGGGTATGGGTCGGGTACTCGGGTACGGGCAAAAACCGGACCGGACCCGTTATTTTGGATCAATACCCGACCATACCCTACCCGAGTTTACCCGTACCCGACTACTCGAGTACCCGTACCCGTATACCCGACCACTGTTCATCCCATTTCAAAATTCAAAAAATTTGATTTCCCCCCCCCCCCCCAAACCAACAAAAAAAACCAGAAAAAATAGAAAAAAACCAACAAAAAAACAAAAACAAAAAAACCAGAAAAAAAAAACCAGCAAAAAAAAACAGCAAAAAAATAACCAGCAAAAAAACCAAAAAAAAAAAAAAAAATACCCGTACCCGCCTTACCCGTCAAGGGTACACGGGTAAGGGTATAGGACGGGTAGGGTATGGTTTTTGAAAATTATACCCGCCATACCCGTACCCGTATACCCTTGTACTCGAGTATACCCGTACCCGAGACGTACCCGTACCCACCCGAGTATAAATACACTACTCTGGAACAATTTCAGTAGCAATAGACAACTTCAAATGAAAATAATAATAATACCAGAGATGATGATGATGATGATGATGATGATGATGATGATGATGATGATGATGATGATGATGATGATGATGATGATGATAATAATAATAATAATAATAATAATAACAACAATAATGTAGAATAAGATTCATCTCTAAATAAGTTAATTTCTTCCTCAAGTCATTTCTTACTCTAATTTATTTCACCATAATTTATATATCCATACTTAACTCCTGAGAAATAAACTACTTATTTCTCAGTTTAAGCCACAACTAAAAAACAAGACCCAAAACAAATGTCAATCTCCGACCGTTATGGTTGTGCTTGCCTGCAGCCCAGAATGATGACCTAAATTTCGGCTGAGATAAAACAAAACCAAAACGGCCTATTTCAATTAAAACCGTTCTAATAGTTGAGTTAGATTTTATATATAACCAGACGATAAATTAATATGCTCATATGACGAATTTGATTGGAACAAAGAAAAATATAGACGTAATGCATGATCCTCACCAATGTAGTTCAACCTGTTCAGGGAGTTTAGGGGCCAGCTGTTCGCCTTTTTTTTTTTTTTTTTTTTTTTTAATTTGAGAAAAGGCCCGTAGGCTAGCTGTTTGCGGTTTGCATTCTCTCTCTTTTGTTTTTTCATCATCATCATCATTACTATTATTATTATTATTATTATTATTATTATTATTATTATTATTATTATTATTATTATTATTATTATTATTATTATTATTATTATTATTATTATTATTATTATTATTATTATATTCTTCTATAATGTGATTGTTGCATGACAAGTAATGGGATGTTTTCATATTGACATTATGAATTAATAGTCAGTGCATGTATTATTTAAAAAGTAAACATGAATAAATTGTCTAGAGATCATTATGTTGGCAAATGTATTTAAGTATACATGTACGAGGGAAAATATATTAAATGGTTATGAATATATTCTTGTTATTTGCCTCATGCATTTGCTGGGATTACAACATGTCTCCAGCTTTTTGCCGATTTTAGCGTCTCTTGAAATAATTTTTGATTTAGGGAGAGAATTTGTTCTTTCATCTCTTTTTGCGATTATTCATTTTTTTTTAATACAGTCATATATCTACTGTTTCTCTAAATGCACTATAATTTCTTAAAATTTATAGAGTGGGATTAATTTAAGTAAATAGATTTCAATGAGACATTTGCAAATTTTAAAATGATTAGAGGAACAGTTTGAAGAACTACATTGCTTATAAAGCAAGTCAGCTACTTGATCAATTCTCGCTTCCGTATTAAATATTAAGGTAATATGGACAGTACTCTTCTTAATTATTTACCAACAATGCATGACTAACAAGTGTGTTACAATTTCGTAAATGGATGAATAATACCATGTAAATTTTTTGGAGATAAATTAGGAAGATAATTATATTATAATAAATTAAAAGGACAACTTCTACAAATAAAATTAATATTCCAAAAAAAAAAAAAATCGACGACCAATTCAGCGCACACACGGAAATTTTATAACCTCCTCAATACCATGCAAGAATGAATCCTTACTCCTTAATTAGTTGAATGCATGTTTTCTTGACGCAGCAACTAAATAGAGTTTACTTGGTATTTTATAACCTCCTTTTATTTCAACAAAAATTCTGAGTCTGTGGTCTCTAATTTTGTGTAGTCAACTTCTACAGATCATGAGAGCCATAACCACAACTTATACCATGCACAAACAAAACCTCTTTTCTTCTTAATGAAAATGCAATAACTGCAATCCAAAATGGACAAAATATCTCTAATATTTGCTCATCTTCTCGTTGGCATTCTTTTCATATGTTTATCATGCATAGCAGGCACACAAGTCAGCCTAACACATGTCGACTCGTACGGGTCGTACTCGAAATCCGAGATCATATCGCGTGGAGTAGAACGGGCTACATCAAGACATGAAGCCATCAGATCAACACTAGAACAATCATCTACCTTAAATGGTCAAAGCCGACTACAGTCCTCTGGCTCATCATACCTAATGGAACTATCCATCGGTACCCCTCCGGTACCACTTGTTTCTATCATGGACACTGGTAGCAACCTCATCTGGACGCAATGTGTGCCGTGTATCCATTGCTTTCAGCAAACAACTCCAATATTCAACCCTGCCAAATCTACATCCTTCAATACGGTCTCATGCAACAGCGATGCGTGCACAAGACTCCAATTTTACTCTAGAACCACCTGCACCTCTGCCAAATGCCAATACACGTACGGGTACGCAGACAAGTCCTCCACCACTGGATCTTTGTCAAAGGAGACCTTCACCTTTGCATCGAAAAGTGGATCTGTCTCAGTTCCAAATGTGGTGTTTGGTTGCTCGACTAACAGCACAGAATCTTTTGACAATACATCGGGTATAGTCGGGCTCAGTATGGGTGATTTCTCTCTGATAGATTATCTCGATTCGCCAAAGTTTTCTTATTGCCTGACACCATTATTAGACATGAGCACAAGCACTCTTTTGTTGGGCTCTGGTGCATGTTTGATCTCAAATAATGCATTATCGATTCCGATAGTAATTAATCCCCGCATACCGAGCCTTTATTACCTTAACTTGAAAGGGATATCGATTGGTGGGGATACCCTACAGATACCAACCAACAGTTTCAACATAAATTCAGATGGAACAGGTGGTGTGATCATCGACTCTGGTTCGACATTCACAGGTTTAATTTCCAGTGCTTATGTGGTGGTACGAGAAAAGGTCGGTTCTATTGTGAACTTACCTTTGTCTAAGTACACAGTCGATCCGGCCATTGATCTGTGTTTTGAATCAAAATCAAATTCAATGCCAAACATGCCAGACATGATTTTTCACTTTGACACTGGTGATTTTATTGTGCCAAAGGAGAACTACATGTTGCTTTTGCCAGGGAGTGGATTGCTCTGTTTAGCGATGATCGAGTTTCCAACTCTGTCAATTTTTGGTGCCTACCAGCAGCAAAACACACATATACTTTACAATGTTGGGAACAAGATGTTGTCATTTGAGCAAGCTCAGTGCAACAAGTTACGGAGATTTCTTTATAATGTTCTTTTCTTAATTTATTATCAAACGGTTATTCAACTATATATATGTCAGTATTCCCCAATTGCTTATACCCATAATACCTGATTCTAGATATCATTGTGACTTCTAAAGTCTACAAATATCTATAAATAAAACTTTCCAAGATGTTTCACATGAAAACTTGGACTGCCAAAAACATAAATTATCCATCACAAAACAGGGGATAATTTACAATTTGTGAAATTTTAGAAGAAATCTATTATGATTTTCATCTAAATTTTAGGTAATTTATTACTAATTAATTATGAATTCGTTTGGTGAAATTTCAGGCCACAACAGCTGCAATGCGGCGGTACCAATGGCAATCGCACAACTACCTTTTCATCTGGTCGCTTCAGTTCTTCACCAAGCTTGTTTTTCCTGATCCTACAAGTTTTTGTTGCCTTGATTTTCACTTAGCTATGTATGTATCAAGACTTCAATCAAATTTTCAATTGTGCAAACTCGAATTTGATCAGATTCAATGATTTGGCATATTGGAAGTTGTAAACATATATATTGTACTGCTATGTTTTCTTCGATCTTTGCATCATACTATTTCTTATGGAATTTTGAATGATTTATAAACAGGTACGATGTAATCATTCTTTTGGCCTCAGTGACTAATGATAATTTCAATGTGGTTCATTAATTAATTTTATTTTGTAGCGAATTTTCTTTCATTGTAATTGATTATGGACTTGAAATTCAGTTTCACTTAATTTACCAGCGTTCCCTTTCTAATCGAAACAAATTTAGATAACTGACGACATATTGTCCAATAACACACACTGTGCATACAAGCTATATAATATCAAAATATACACAATCTAATCAATAAAAATAAAAAATCTCTGTTATATTGTCTAACGTGATATGGGAGACATAAGCTGGACCTTGCCAATGACATACCAAGGGTCCAAGAGGGCTGTCACTGCCGCCCAAGCAGCCTCTACCTCTGTTCTCGATGGTGTTTATTGTTACATAGCAGCTTCTTTCACTCATCTTGCTTCCAACTGCTCGGTTAATCCCTCTCTCCCATGTGCCGATTGAGTTATTTTTCGTTCTCTACCTCTCAATCGATTAGATCAGGACAAGAGCAAGTGAAACAGGGCTCGATCCTGTCTGTTGTTTACAATTAATGGCACGATGTCTTTTTTTCTTTTCAAATTTCAACTAAATATACGTATGAGAGAATACAGTCTCCATCGAAAAATATGAAAACAAAATTTGAACAAAATAGAAACAATTAAATTTATTTGCAGAAGGGACGATCTTTTTGTGCCGTTCATTATGCAATAGTACCATGTAGCTTTTGTGGGCTTTTGATTAAAATTAATTCTTATGCCAAATTATTGCTATCAGTGGCTAGTGAAGGTTTTGTTTGTGGCGATTCATTCATGTTTTCAAACTGTGAAAGACATCAGAGGAAAAATAGTCAAAATTGTATTGCTTATTTTTTACAAGCTGCACAGCCACATTAGTTGATTTCGCCCTTGGAAAAATAATATTTTCAAATTTGAATAAAAACCACAAGCTCTTGAAATTTCAAACAATTTTATATTTATTTTAATCGGGAGAATACAACCAATAAAATTCGTACACCTGAAGGTACAAAATTTGCATCTCTTGGTTAGAGGGAAATTCTTCTAATTAGAATCCAGCAATCCAATCTTTGTCAAGTACAGCTCACTTCTTAACCTGTGAGTAGAGGAAGGTGCCGAAGATAGCAATGCCCGTACCAATAGCATTTATTGGTTGTACCGGTATATGAAATATTATTATAGACGATATAATGACCGAAATACGCTTCATGGTGTTACCGATGCTAAATGTAAGTGGTGATATCTCATCCAAAGACATGTACGACACTTGATTGTATAAGTGGTAGAACACACTTTGTGCAGCAACCCACCTGTCAAAGAAAATGCAAAGTTTATTTTTTTTGAAATCCTAATAGAAGCTATCAGGTGAAAAAAAAAAAAATGCAAAGTTGCAAACAACATGGTCAGAATTAACCAGTTTATAAACCAGGTATAAAATATATATAGGTACAAAGGAAAATCAGTGCATGCTTGTCAATTGATTAGTAATTACCAAACAAAATTAGGACCAATCTGTGAGACTGCCTTCTGCCAGCCAGCAGCCCACAGTTGTGGGCCCTCAACAGCGATGGCGAATGGGGTCAGAATCAAGAGAGACATAATGGAGAGGCATGGATAGTAGTTCATGCCGCTTACCGATTTCCCTTTCATCCCTTTTTTCGAGAAAATATTGCGAAATACAAATGCCAAGTTGGAAATCATTGCCCCCATAAATCCTGCGTAAACCGCAACAAGGTAAATTCTCTGAGTTAACTAAAGAGTAAACCGGCACAATGTTTTATGTAGCTTTAGGTTTTTCCAATGTTAACAATTTAACATTTAAATTGCACATCATCAATGATTGCCACAGTTCATCGATCATTGCTGCATTTCACAATTAATAGACTATAATTAATTGTTGTAATGATGTTAACTCAAATAAAGGAAATTTTGTTATAAATAACAAATAAACCTCTTGGTATCTACCTGTCATGTTAAAATTCAACTCTGTCGCAGCAGCCAGAGCACAGCCACCAATGATGGGCAAGAGAGAGAGGTACGTCGGTAAAGGAAATTTCTCACCCAAGAAAAAACGTGAAACGAATACAGTGAAAGCTGGCTCAGCACTCTTAATTATATGAGTGAACGAGACGGCCACCTTGGACATGCTAACGGTTGCTGCCACATGTCCAATGGTATGAGCAATGGCAACCTAAATTACATAGATATAATTAAATTCATTAAGTTCAGATATCAGTTAATGCATGAAAGGAAAAAGGAACAAAGAGGTAAAAGGTTTACTCCATTAGTGAACTCGATTACCTTTTATTTTTAAAAAAAAATTGAGAAATGAGAAATAAGCCCCCTGATTTAATTTCATAAGAATATTAACAATATGCACTACCATTATTAAATCCCATATTACATTATTGGTTACAAATTTGTAAAGGATCACCATCCCTGATCCTAATTCCTAAACTCAAAATCCTCTGACAACTCATCCATGTAACTTTACCAATTAGTCCTTGAATGTCTTACAAATCTGACAAACCCTTGTAAAGAAACTCATGTGTTGTATCTATGTATACTGTTTTATGTATTCTTTTCCATCATCTCGTATATTACTCTTCGCCTCTTAACCTGGTATCAGTACATGCACTCCTCTTGCTTGCATGCTTCCAAATATTAACTAAAATTCATTAAAAAAAAGAGAAAATTCTCACCGGAGCAAGAGCCTTCCAAAATTCTATGTCAGTGTCGGATTTACAAGCTGTCACATAACCAGCATGGAAGGAACAAACAAGGAAAGATATATGCAGAAAGGCAATCTCCAAAAATTCGTATATAAATTAGATGAGATGTAATAGGATCTGTGATTGATTGTATTGTAATTATTGAATTGTAATTTCTAAATATAGATAAGGAGAAACAAAGATAAATATAGGCATAGGCGCTATGTACAAAGATATAACAGAGAAAAGAAAAACTGTGTAAAACTCTGATTTTTTTCTGATAAATAAAATTGAGGGAGGGAAGGTATTTTCTGGGAGTCCTGTGTTCTCTAAATTAAATCATGGTATCAGAGCCTTGGTGAGATCTAGCTAGCCCTTTCTTCCAAACAAAATCGCTGCCAGAAACGACTCTGGTAACAGCACCATGGCCGAAACTAATACTCTAATTGAGAAACTAACACAACTAATTACTCTACAGCAAGATCAATTACTAGCTATGCAACAGTCCCATATTCCACCACCACAAACTCCAGTTGCAACCCATGAACCAACCTTGCATACAAACCTAATACCCATAAAGCTCGATGGAAAGAATTATCCATTGTGGTCCCAATCAATTCGCATGTGTCTTAAGGCTCGTGAGAAACTGAAGCATATCTCGGAGTCACCTCCGGCTGAAAATAACCCACTATTCGCACGGTGGGACATTGAAGATACTGTGGTCAAAGGGTGGATTTGTAACTCACTCGACAAGAATCTCTGCGGCATTTTCATGTAGATATCCTCCTCTAATTCACCATGGAGGAATGCATTTTTCACATCAAACTGATGCAGTGGCCATTCTAAATTTGCTGCAATAGATAGAATGACTCTAACGGAGTTCAACTTAGCAACCGGAGAAAAGGTTTCTTGAAAATCAATTCCATATGTTTGGGTATATCCTTTTGCAACTAGTCTCGCCTTGTATCTTTCTACCTTTCCTTGTGCATTGTATTTTACAGTATACACCCATTTACAACCCACGACTCTCTTGTCATCAGGTAAATTGGTGACTTCCCAGGTATTATTTTTCAGTACTGCACTCATTTCTTCGTTCATTGCTTCTCTCCACTTTATGTCTGTTATGGCTTCTTCCAGAGTTTTTGGTACTGTTACTGATGATATTTGGTTCACAAATCCCTTTAAAGGTTCTGTCAAATGATTTGTTGTTGTATATTTTGCAATTGGATACAATTCTGTGCTTGTCCCATCTTCAGGTACATACCGTTTTGGTGGTTTTCCTCTATTTGTTCTTTGTGGTAAAGTAAATATTTGGTTAGAAGAACTTACCTCGTTAGGAGAACCAGACCGTGTTGGATCATCGGCGGGTTGTATTATCATCTCTTGTTGGTCTTCAGTGTTGTCGTTTCTCTCCAAGTGATTTATTTCATTTTCATTATTTATGTCCTGGTTTATCTCTTCCTCCGAATTATTTTCAGTTTGGTGAGTTTGATATAATACAGGGGTAGATAAGGTTACTATATCATGATATCTTGTGAAATCTAAAAAATCAAAATTCAATTCTTCCTCAGATGTATTTACCCGCTCCCCCTGAATTGGATTTTGTGGAAATTTAAAATACGGTTCATGTTCTATAAAATCTACATCCATGGTGGTGAAATTTTTTTTTGTATTTGGACTATAACATTTATATCCTTTTTGATTTTGACCCATTCCTAAAAAAATACATTTTTCCGCTCTTGGCTCAAGTTTTGATCGATATTGTTTTTGAAGATGAACATAGGCTGTACACCCAAAAATTTTTGGAGGTAGATTCAAAATCGAATTAATTTTTAAGTGTGCAGAAAAAACTTGTAAAGGTGTTTTAAAATGATTGACTTGGGTTGGCATTCGGTTCATGAGGTATACAGCAAACGTAATCGCATTATCCCAAAATATGTTTGGTACATTAGTTTCAATTAAAAGAGATCTCGTAATTTCAAGTATATGCCTATTTTTTCGTTCTGCAATGCCATTTTGTTGAGGCGTTCCTACACATGATGTCTCATGTACTATGCCATTATTTTGAAGTATTTCTTGCACCTCTCGATTCATATATTCTGTTCCATTATCACTTCTAATTACTTTGATATTTTTCTCAAATTGTGTTCTAATCATAGTTATAAATATTCTAAATATGTCTTTTACATGTTCTTTGGTTTTTAATAAATACAACCATGTTAGTCTTGAAAAATCATCAACAAATATTATATACCATCGATAACCAGTTTTTGAAATTATTGGGGATGGTCCCCATACGTCAGTATGAATTAAATCAAATGGAGCTAATGCTTTAGTATTACTTAGCAGATAAGTAGACCGGTGACTTTTGGCCTTAATACAAGTCTCACACAAAATTCTCTCACAATTGTAATTAAATAACTGAGGACAAAGTTTTTTCATGTACCCTAGCGATGGATGACCTAATCTTTTGTGCCATAATAAAATTTCAGTTTCTCTCTCCTTCGAGTCTGTAGTAAGTAATGCTTCTCCTGTCTTCAAACCATCAAGATAATACAACCCGCCTCTCCTAGTACCACGGCCCAAAATTTCCCTGGTTTTGATATCCTGAAATACACAATGATCAGGAAATATGTTGACCATGCAATTTAGTTCCTTTGTCAATTGGCCTACTGATACTAGTTTGGAGGATAAAGATGGTACAACTAATGTATTATGGAGTGTCAGGTTTGGACATAATTTTACATCTCCTGCTGTACTAACAGGATAGCATATACTATTTGCATTAACAATACCGGTTTTTCTAGGTGGTTTAAAATTCAAGAGGTCATTTTTATCAAACGTCATATGGTCTGTAGCCCCTGTATCTAATACCCATTCATTATAATTTTTCCATGTAATATTATTATTACCTGAACCATTACCTGTACCTTCTTGATATGCTACATAGGCACTGGCCGATCCTTTGTTGGGGTCACCTCCTGATGGGATGGAGTTTGAATTATTACCTGCACCTTGAATTCCATTGCCAGTACCACTGCTGCTTGCCTCTAAGTGGTGTGTACCAGGCTGTTCGGCTGGAGCCCGGTACCATGTGCCTGTGCCTAGGAGACTCGCTGATGGCCCAGCACCAAGTGAAGAGGTGATGCCAGCGCCCCCAGGACCCGTGCCAGCACCCTGGTGGTTGGTTTCTGGTACGTGTGCCAGGTCTGCTCGTGCTACAGCGGCATGTCCTCTTCCCGACCAACTTCCCTTCTCCTTGCGCCGGTCTTTGAACCAGTCCGGGTAGCCCACCAATTTGAAGCACTGATCTTTTGTGTGCTTTGTCATACCACAATGAGTACATTTTAAATGAGATTTGTCAATACCTTTGTGTCCCTTTGAGTACATAGCAACAGATAGCTGTGGTTCGGCCTCAACACCTGTGTTCATCACATCCTGCCGAGTAGCCTCCTTCCTTACCCGAGCAAAGGCTTGTTCAAGGGTAGGAAACGGGGTCATTTGCAGCACGTTTGCTCGTTCGTTGTCGAATTTATCATCAAGCCCATCCAAGAAGGAGTACACTCTTGATTCTTGTAAAAATTTGTTAAACTTTTCTATATCGGCTGTGCACTCCGTTGGATTTGGACGTCGGAAGTCTATTTCTAACCATAGGTCTTGAAGTTCATTATAGTACTCTTCTACAGACCTACCGGCTTGTTTGGTTTTGTTCACCTTTTTGTTTAAATCATATACCTGAGCAGCATCGCTTCCGTCATAGAAGGTTGTGGCTATTGCTTCCCACACCTCCTTGGCCGTTGGATATCTCAGGAACTTGCCGTAGAGATTCTTGTCGAGTGAGTTACAAATCCACCCTTTGACCACAATATCTTCAATGTCCCACCGTGCGAATAGTGGGTTATTTTCAGCCGGAGGTGACTCCGAGATATGCTTCAGTTTCTCACGAGCCTTAAGACACATGCGAATTGATTGGGACCACAATGGATATTTTCAGCCGGAGGTGACTCCGTTAGAGTCATTCTATCTATTGCAGCAAATTTAGAATGGCCACTGCATCAGTTTGATGTGAAAAATGCATTCCTCCATGGTGAATTAGAGGAGGATATCTACATGGAAATGCCGCCAGGTTACCAACCACCGAACATGACGGGTAAAGTATGTAAACTGAAGAAAGCGCTATATGGGTTAAAACAATCACCACGGGCATGGTTCGGGCGGTTTAGTCAGGCCATGAGGGGATATGGTTATACCCAAAGCAACTCAGATCACACAATGTTCTACAAGAAGAGCTATGGAAAAATTGTTGTTCTTATAATTTATGTTGATGACATGATCATAACAGGAAGTGATCAAGAGGGAATACGAGAATTAGAGGAAAGGTTGTTCAAAGAATTTGAGATGAAAAATTTGGGTGGGTTAAAATACTTTCTGGGAATAGAGGTAACCCGGGATAAAGAAGGAATATATTTGTCACAAAGAAAATATATACTTGATCTTTTATGTGAAACAGGAATGCTAGATTGCAAGCCGGTTGATACACCCATGACTCCAAACTTGAAGTTAGAAGCCTACACGGATCATACACCCACCAATGTAGACAGATATCAGAGACTTGTGGGTAAGTTGATTTACTTGGCCCACACAAGACCCGACATTGCGTATGCCGTAAGCATAGTGAGTCAATTCATGCACTCTCCCAAGGAAGAGCATCTAGAAGCAGTAATGAGAATTCTCAGATATTTGAAGGGCACACCCGGGAAAGGTATAGTGTTTAGAAGAAATTCACATCTTCAAGTATCTGCATACAGTGATGCAGATTGGGCAGGATGTACTATGGACAGAAGATCAACGGCAGGTTATTTCACATTTGTGGGGGGAAACTTGGTCACATGGAGATCGAAGAAACAAAATGTGGTGTCTCTGTCAAGTGCAGAATCAGAATTCAGAGGGATGGTTAAAGCAATTTGCGAACTCCTATGGATTAAAGGATTCTTAACTGAATTAGGATTTGAGCCAGAATCCGAAATGAAATTATTTTGTGATAACAAGGCATCTATAGATATTGCCCACAACCCGGTGCAACATGATCGAATGAAGCATGTTGAAATTGACTGGCATTTCGTTAAAGAGAAGTTAGAGACTAAAGTTATATCTTTGCCGTTTGTGCGATCAAATGAACAACTTGCAGATATATTAACTAAACCTGTAGTAAGTAGAATTTTCAGTGAAACAGTTAATAAGCTAGGAATGAAGGATATGTATGTGCCAACTTGAGGGAGGGTGTCGGATTTACAAGCTGTCACATAACCAGCATGGAAGGAACAAACAAGGAAAGATATATGCAGGAAGGCAATCTCCAAAAATTCGTATATAAATTAGATGAGATGTAATAGGATCTGTGATTGATTGTATTGTAATTATTGAATTGTAATTTCTAAATATAGATAAGGAGAAACAAAGATAAATATAGGCATAGGCGCTATGTACAAAGATATAACAGAGAAAAGAAAAACTGTGTAAAACTCTGATTTTTTTCTGATAAATAAAATTGAGGGAGGGAAGGGATTTTCTGGGAGTCCTGTGTTCTCTAAATTAAATCAGTCAGTCTTTGGGGCCTCTGCAATATGGGTTGCCCACGAGACCAACATGATGAGGGACCCGGTTGCCAGAGAAAGAGTTGAAGTAAGCCAAGGGAATGGAAATGCATTCAGTACCTTCTTGTTGTATATGTTGAACACCACATTCAGAGACCACCATGTCACGAAATAGATCGAGATCTTGATCCTCTGTTTTTTCTCTCTGTCGATCAGGACCACTGGAGGCAGATCAGAGGGTCTATCCTCGTCCGACCGGACCGCTGTGGATCCGATGCGGTGGTGCATCTTTTGGTAAAGGGATTTTGCATTTAGAGGAGAGAATCAGGAGTTGGTGCAGCTGTTGGTAAACAAAGAAATATACAAGTTTTGCCGACTGTAATGGTGCTGTCACAGTCGTGGTGAAGTTGTGCGCCAGTTAATTATTATATTAGTTCAGCTTACAAGTGATTGGTGTTCAATTTCCTGTTTCACATTTCCAGTCATTAACAAGGGCATAGTGGGAATTTGTTTCTAAAGATCCCACTCACAGTGTACTAAATTGTTCTTATTTCTCACAATTCATACTGCGATGCTCAATTGCCTTCACCCGTTCCAATTCAATTGTGGTACAGAGCAGGTGCAAAAGCTAATAGCAGAACTCATACAGGCCAAAAGAAACGGGTGTTTTAATTTGCAAAAATCTAATAGGTGCATCGATCAGCTGAAAATTTTGTTATTGATATAGAATGTAAGGAACTTGATTATTTTATTTTGTATGTATTAGGATACCAAAGTTATAATTACACATCTAGACACCAGCTAGTAGACTTTCTATTGACCAAGCCTACAATTAATTTTCAATTTGCCTATTATGATTGTCTCTATTTGTTGATTGTTGCATCTAAATATGAAGGCAAAAGTTTGACAAAGAAGCTCAATATTACACCTATCAAATATTGTAATGTTTTGCAATTTGGTAGGACATTTGAGTTAACAAAAATAGACAACTTAACATTATTTCTTAATTCATGCCGTCTAATTGTAGATCAGATGTGTACGGATCGAATTGATCAAGCTTTGTCTGTATTTATATGTCAAGTTAATTGAATTTAATTCATAATTAGACGAATATAAAATATAAATCCGTTATTTTTTAAGTTAGATAGGTCGGATTAGACCAGTTGATTAAATTAGACGGTTGCTTATCCAGGACCGGGTCAGGATCCTCTAAAGAAACCTAAAATTTGAGTTTAGATCTGAACAATCTGATGAGAATTCCAACCAATCTAGTCTGAGATGGAATGCACGGGGCCCTTTAAATATACATGCCAGAACATATCGGAATCTACATACATTATCTATACATTCGTAAAAAATAAGTATATAAAATTTCCGTAACAAATTTATTAACTAAAAATATATATATATTTAACAAATAAAAGTTAATCAGTAATTATGAACTACAGATTTTTCTAATAAATAAATTTTCACAATAAATCAAAATCAAGAGAACTAGTCGATTATAATTTCTTATTTACCCAACGTGTTAGAGAGAAATAGCAACAAAAGGTTTCAAGTACGTGCTCAATTATAATTTCTTTTATTAATTCATGAAATATAGAGGCATATACTTCATTTTATTTTCTTGACGAATAAAATAAAATAAAATGGAGATGTCCCTGATGGTTTTTTAATGGGATAAATCATATAATATGGAAATCAGATGTTGGATCAACTAGGCTTAATTTCGGTAGTAACATACATTCAGTCTGTCAAACTACGAAATAGAACTTGGTAGTCCATCAATAAAGGCCGAACAGGCCTTAAAAGGCCAGACCCGGCGGTCAAGAAGCGGGTTTAGTAACCAAACTCTTTAACCCACCCACTTTTCCGCGGATTTGTACCCGCCATCAACAAATGCGCGTGTCGGACTCTCGATTGAAAAGGATACACATCAGCAAAGAATTCGTAACCTCTGAGATATCTCAAACTTTGCGTGACTTTACGGAAAATCCCAACCGTTTAAATACGTTCTGCACGAATCTCAAAGCACACATAATACTGACCCTACATCAGGCCCGAGTAGGCACTTGACACGTCGGTCACACAAAATTTGAGATATCTCAGAGGATACGCACTCCATCAGCAAAACCCCGAGAACTGATCATCTAAAGTAACTCAAATATTGGGTTTATATCAGAACAGTATAATAAAAATCTGGGCCAATCCGGGAAAAGATGGAATGTACGTGGTACTTTAACATCTGTGCTAAAACAGATATAACGGTCCAGATCTAAACTAAAAATTTGATTTACTGTAGGCGATTAGATTTCCAAATCTGCGAGCATCTTAGCTAGAACAAACTAGACTAATAGAGATGTTGCTTTTTATCTCCCGTTGTGAGTTCTCTCCTCCCCTCTCAAGAGAAGAGCAGGGTGGACTCCTAGAGAGATGGACCTATCTCTGACGCACTTCCCTTTACAGGCTGACAGCTGGCAGATTAGATCCACTGTCAGTAGGCCCCGCCTCCTCTCTCCCCCTCTTCGACCTGGCCCCTCTTTATCCCTTCGTCACCTCCGTCACGGTATACTACCAGTGAACTGTTAGTCTGAGAGAGTGTGCGATTGCTTCTAGTTCTAAATTTGGTTGACTAATTTTACTTTTCTTAATTTAGTAAGATATGGAAGATGCACAGGAAAGTTGAAATGGGAGCTGTGTGACGTCAGAGCACAAGCTTCGAATGTGGGAACAGGTAGCTTTGAAGGAGGCAGCCATGGCGACGACTCTTCTGATGCCTCTACTTCTTCTAATCAGTTAATACTTTGCGTTTATGAATTGTTTGTTTATTTTATTGCAACAACGCCCCCTCCCCCCCTTGCAATTCATGTGTCAATTTACTTAAATAGCCTGGTAATTTTACTTACATATGTAGTCATAACTCTCTCTTTTTAACATATGTAATCATAACTCATTATGTAGAATTAACCAAATCGTCAGTCAGCCTACAGGCATTTTGTCTGAAAAAAGAAAATTCTTGTCTCAGTTTATTTCTTTTGTTGAACTAAACCCGAAAAGGTGGTCAAACAGTCGAACTGACGTAATTCTTTAAAATTCAGATTGGTACCACCCCCAGGAATTCCATACCCACTTTCTACAGCTGGGGTACTTGCTGTCAGCGCTGTTGCATTTGCACTGATTGTTTCCCTGAAAGGGGGGCCATCTACTGTTATAGATGCTGTTTCCAAATCTGGATTTACTGCTGCTTTTACTTTGATTTCTGTCTCTGAAATTGGCGATAAGGTACAGTAACTTGTAACATTTTTTCTAATAGAATCTACAGTTAGAGCAAGTTTAGTAAAACTAATTTTTTGTTGTGTCATAGACATTCTTTATTGCCGCACTATTGGCCATGCAGTACAAGAGAGCTCTGGTAAACTTCTTTTTCCCGTATTAAACGAAAAAGCTAGTACGTTGCTTTTATCTGAACAAAAGAAAAATAAAATTATTTAATTTGTAATAATGGTCAGGTGCTACTTGGATCAATGGGCGCTCTTTCACTAATGACAATCTTGTCTGTTGTCATTGGCCGCATTTTTCAATCTGTACCCTCCCAATTTCAGACCAGTACATCTCTCTTTCTCTCATTGTCTTAATTAAGCCGAGTAACTCATTATTAATTTTTTGTTAATCCACCGTCTTTTTTTTTTCCTCTCTCATAAGGGAACTGAACTGGGGTGTGTTCTTATTTAAATGCAGCATTGCCTATTGGTGAGTATGCAGCTGTGGCTCTCCTTACATTCTTCGGTCTAAAATCAATAAAAGATGCATGGGAGCTTCCTTCCAACTCAAGCAAGGATAGTATTGAGAATTCGGAGCAACTGGGTGAGTTTGTAGAAGCAGAGGAACTCGTTAAAGAAAAGGTAACAATTACAATTAAAGGTTTCAAAACCAATTGCACTGGTCAAATCAGGTTCAGGTGAAACTTAGGTCCTGCATCATGCAGGTTGGGCCATATCGACATTCGGCCCATTTGAGGTTTCAGATACTTCTTGTCTGGATATTCCAGACTTGGTTAAATGAATGGGATTTTGGTATTATTACCATTAAAAGATAATAGAAAACTGGAAAAGCACACTGTGTTTCAGAAATTTCATGAGATGGGAAAGGGAGGGGAGGGGAGGGGAGAGGTGCAGTGTAAAGAGTTTACCTCCTCAGAAATGAATGGGATTTGAGGGTTACAAAATTTGAATAATTTGTATATAGAGTTCAGCTCCTCTCCCCATCTCTCCCCCTCAAAATTAGTATCCTGGAGCAAGTAAACATGGGCTGGTCAGGTCTGGTCACTCCTCCCCTTCCCTCCCCTCCCCTTGTGTACCCACTTCTGGAGCACATGGTTAAGTAAAGGAATGGGGTAACCCAGTAGAGAAAAATGGAAATGGAAACCTTTGGGCTAGTTTTCCTCTCTTTCTGTGATGGCCTATTGCGGTGCCTCTCAAGTTTTCACAGATACATATGTGATGTATTTTTTATTTTGTTTAAATTTCGGCAGACAGCAAAGAAGCTGACAAATCCTGCAGAAATAGTTTGGGAGTCCTTCAGCCTTATCTTTTTTGCGGTTGGTTTTTTTTTATGATGCTAACTTGCTACTTTTAGAGTTAGTGTTTTGAATCATTTCCTAATGGATCATGCAAAAACACAATTTGTAGGAGTGGGGAGACCGATCTATGCTCGCAACCATTGCTCTGGGTGCTGCTCAGGTATATTCTTAAGTGAAGTTAAGCTCAAGTGAATGTTTTTTCTTCGAAGCAGAGTCTGATTGCCGTTTCATCAATTATTTATTTCTTTGTGCCTTGCAGTCTCCTTTTGGGGTTGCAAGTGGGGCCATAGCTGGACACCTCATAGCCACTTCTGTTGCCATCTTAGGGGGTGCATTTCTGGCCAATTATATCTCTGAGAAACTGGTATGCAATTTTATGTTCAAATATAAATTTGGCAATGGCAATGGTACTTGAGCCAATTTGTCAGGAAGAAATAGTACTTGAACCCTAAGTAAACAAGAAAGTTAAAATTCCCTCGTAACACTATAGGAAAAATATAAAAGAAAATGAAATAAATAAATTAAAACAATTCATTCCTACTTGATGATTTATTTAGCTTGGTAGTAATACCAAGGGATTTTGAGCCCATGTTTAGATGGATGTTAGTATGAACTTGTAAACTGGTCACAAAATAATGGCAATTAAAGAAATGGACTTTCTTTTATGGTTGAAGAACTTTGTTTTGAATTTCTTGTTGGACAGGTTGGGTTCTTGGGAGGAATCTTGTTCTTGATCTTTGCTGCCGCTACTCTTCTTGGTGTTTTCTAGTGCTTTCATTGTACATTGGAATAATTTTTTTTTTTATCCTGTAATAAATTAGATAGATTTGTTGCAGTTGCAGTCTCAGTCTCTTTTTGTAATTAGGGCTTGTAGTTTGGATGTATCACAAAGACATCATTAATCCTGTATTTACGTTTAATACGTATAAAAAATAAACAGAACAATAAACCATGGATCATAAATTATATTCAATGGTTTTGATTGGATGTATACCATTTCGTGGAGAATATTTAAAAGATCAATGGTTTCCGGGCAAATCAAGTATTTCATGGAGAATATGAATATATAAAGCATTAATCATTTATAACATTCATGTCCAATCAAGTTCCAAAAATCTTATTAATTCACGCTCGCGTCAAATTAGCCAACCTACATTTATACGTGCTATCCACATTGCCATCATAGCTTGCATTGTCAAGTCAATTATTCTCTTGTTTATCTATCCTGGTGCCATCTATGTACTAATGCATTTGAAACTATCAAATAATCTTTCTCATTCGTTGTAACAGTACTATGATATTTAAACCAGGCCAAATCACCATCTAATCATCTCTTTCCCTCACAAACCATGTCTCTTGTACAACCTCTTACCATTTTCTTGCTCTTCCTTCTACCCTTTCTAACCTCTAGCTGGCATGGTGCACGTCTTGAGCTCAAGTATGTCGACTCAACCACTTATTTCTCGAGGTCTGAGCTTATTCGTCGAGCCACACATCGCAGTCTAAAACGTGTCTCCAACCTCGCTAGCCTTGGTCCCTCAAATAATTTCAGTGCAGGTTGTCATGCTAGCACAGCATCATATGTAATAGATATATCCATCGGGACTCCGCCTATGCTCATGTCAGCCATTTTAGACACCGGAAGCGACCTCATCTGGACCCAGTGCAGCCCTTGCATTGCATGCTTCTCACAACCAAACCCTATATTCACACCAGACAATTCGACTACATTCTCTAAGATTCCATGTTCTTCTTCCCTCTGCAAGGCTTTGCCAAAATCTGTGTGTAATTCTCAATGTGACTATGAATACTCGTATGGTGATGGTAGTTCAACAAAAGGTTTAATGGGTTTTGAGACGTTCTCCTTCGGAGCTGATAACTCAGTCAAGATTCCCAATGTCGGGTTTGGGTGTGGAACCAACAATGTCGGGGCAACCGATAACTCGAGTGGGATTGTAGGCATGGGGCGTGGTGCTTTGTCACTAGTATCTCAGCTAAATGTAACAAAATTCTCGTATTGCTTCAACTCAATTCATAACAAAGGCTCAAGCATTCTCCTCCTCGGTTCCTGGGCTAACATTACTAGTAATGCCAGCAAATCAACACCATTCATGCCTAACCCAACTGGTTCACCTATGAGTTCCTTCTATTACCTCTCCTTACAAGGGATCACTGTCGGTGAAGCTCTTCTTCCAATACCACCAGGTGTGTTCCAATTGACACAAGAGGGAGGCGGTGGGTTAATCATAGACTCGGGCACGACTGTAACTGCATTGGAGGAGAGAGCTTTTATAATGGTGACGCGAGCATTCATGTCACGAATCAAGTTGCCACAAGCGAGTGGGACCAGCCTTGGGCTGAGTCTTTGCTTCACCTTGCCAGAAGGAGGCATTAAATCAGTGAACATTCCGAAAATGATATTTCATTTCGCCGGTGCAGATATGGACTTGCCGATAGAGAATTACATGGTGGAAGATACGGCGAGTAAGTTGCTTTGTCTCGGAATGGTTGGCACAAGAGGCATATCAATCTTGGGTAACATGCAGCAGCAAAATATGAATATACTGTATGATATGCAGAAAGGGATGCTCTCCTTTGAGCCTGCTGTGTGCAGCAAGTTGTAGATAGTTAACGTTGGATAGTTCCATTTCTTTATTGTTTTATTATTTTGATGATTGTGCCAAGCACGATCGGTTTTATAGCGTCATGGTGTCCATTCATCACTTATGACCCGGCCACAAAAAAATTATTTTGAGAAGTGTATAATTCGTCTTTCAGAAGAAAAAAAGAGAGAGAGAGGTGTACAATTCTATACGATTTCATTGCATTATTTAAATTATATGAATTTCATGACAATATAAATGAAATCTTTCTTTCTGTTAACTAACTCAACTTGTTCCTCTACATAAATATATCTGAATAGGAATTAGAATAGGGATGTATCAATAAGAATCAACCGAATCAAATTAGTTATTTGGAAAAAAAAAACAAAAAAAATATTGTCTTTTATTCAAAAAATATTTTTTTGGGTGTTGTCGACAAATTATGTTAAGACAAAAAAATATACTCAAATAATTTACTAATATATAATATAATACAAACATCCAACACTAAACAGATGGCCTGATGGATTCTCACTCATATTAGAAAAACCAAGAAAAATAACATATTACATATTAGAATTAAAAGAGATGGGCTACAGTGAGTTGCGAAGTAAAATGCATTTCTACTTCACGCCGTATTTTTATTTTGAAAGTCTAAACAACTGATCCGAACCGTTAGATGTTTAATCCATATTGAAATGTGCTTGGAGACCAAATTTTACATTTTTTTAAATTTGTTTACTATTTATTAAGCATTTTTTAAAATTGCTGTTTTGCTGTGAACAGTAAACAGTAAAATTTTCTGGACCATCAGATCAGCGACTTTCAAAATTGCTTAATAAATAGTAAACAAAAATCCAAAAAAAATGTAAAATTTGGTCTCCAAGCACATTTCAATATGAAGAACAAGATGAACGGTTCGGATCGACGTTTTGAACTTTAAAATCGCAAAATATGATCATAAAGTAAAATAGTTGCTTTACTTCGCAACTCACCGTAACCCATCTCAGAATTAAAAATACATTTTTATGGATGATGTATTTTACAAAAATAAAATATAGATCATAAATTAAATTTTAGAATCATTAAAATCGGTCTAATTTAAATGAAGATAAGAAACTAATAAAAATGTTTTATTGATACTGAATTATTTTATATTTTTATTTGTGTAAGTTTCTAATAACAGTTCGTTTGGCACAACATTGAAAACTAGGCCATCAAAAATCTAAGTTTATAAATAATAAGTAAATCGAATCTTTTGATTGGGAGAAGGAAAAATTAATTAGTACTTGGACAAAAAATACCGAAATCTTAAGAAATAAATATGAAATAAGAAAATGCCCAAAAATTGCCGATTTTTTTATTTATAGGAAAATAAAAAAATATCGACAATAGAGAACATAAATTCAAAATCTAAGAAAAACGTTAGAGTTCATTCCGTTGAAATTATGGAAATAAATCTGCTGTTATTCCTTGGGAACTCACCTTGGTTAGTAGCTGTTAGAAATTTTGGATCCTGGTTAGAGGTTGAATAAAACCCGTTAAGGGTATACCCGCCCGTACCCGCCCGTACCCGCCAGATAGGGTATCCGTGCCCGAGCCCGGGTATGGGTCGGGTACTCGGGTACTCGGGTACGCGGGTACGGGCAAAAACCGGACCGGACCCGTTATTTTAGACCAATACCCGAGTTTACCCTACCCGAGTTAACCCGTACTCGACTAAACCCGTACCCGACTACCCGAGTACCCATACCCGTATACCCGAGTACTGTTCATCACAGTTCAAAATTCAAAAAATTTGATTTTTCCCCCCAAAAAAATCAGAAAAAAAACCAGAAAAAATCAAGAAAAACCAGAAAAAACCAGAAAAAAAACAGCAAAAATAAAAAATAAAAAAAAATATCCGTACCCGCCCTACCCGTACCCGCCCTACCCGTACCTGTACCCGCCTTACCCGTCAAGGGTACACGGGTAAGGGTATAGGACGGGTAGGGTATGGGTTTTGAAAATTATACCCGCCATACCCGTACCCGAATACCCTTGTATCCGATTATACCCGTACCGAGACGGGTATACCCGGGATACCCGTACCCGCCCGAGTTGCAAACCACTAATCCTGGTTGATACCTCCTGCTGATTTGGTTGTACTCTAGTAATCATAAATGTCCTATCACATCTAGTAAAACCCTAGAACGTCTAAGGAAAAAGTTCCGTATACATTGCACCGGCTGATTTGACAACCCTTTCTTCTTACATTTTGCTATTTTGGCTTAAAAATAGGGTTTTACACATCAAATCGACTTCGAACGACTAATCCAAACCGTTCAAACCAATTTACATTATGAGTGATGCGTTTACATACAATTTTTTTTTATATTTTCAAGTTATTTTAGTATCAAATCAAGCGGTAAAAATATTAAAAAATGAATGTATTAAAATTAACTTAAAAACTCACATATTTGACCACTTGACTTAATACTAAATAAATTCAAAAAGTTATAAATTTTGCATATAAATGCACAACTAATGAAGTAGATCGGTTTGAACTGTTTGAATTCACCATTTGAAGTCGATTTGATAGGTTTTAGAGTTGGCGTTATATAGGTTGAAATGACACTGACTCTTTATTGTTTGTTTATGGCTCAATAGTTGTCACTGTGTCAGTTCATCCGCAGAAGCATTCTAACATATTTCTGATTTTTATCACAAAAAAAAAAACACATTTCTGTTACTGGTATCAATGTAGTCTTAGCAATAAATATAATATTGTGTTTACATATAAGTTTTGCGAAACAAATCGATGAAAATCGTAGTTCTGGACTTCTAATCATAATCGGCAAGATTTGCAGCGATTCAACAATTTCACCGATTTTTCAGGAAAAAAAAAGTCGGTCGTTTCCTTTGAAATTATGCACGAAAATCACCAGCCACCAAAATCAGGTAATGATCGGCTCGCCCTTGACTCGGCCGATTTTCCAAGCCATTCACCAAATCCTAGAATTTTCATAGGATCAACCATAGAAGGAAAAATCAGTCGTTTTGGATCAAAATCGGCCGATCCGGATTGAAATCAGGTTATACCGATCTGATTTCAGGCCGAGTAACACACTAGGTGATTTTTTCATCATATGTCAGTCGAAAAGATCCGATTCCAATAAAATTCGGCCAAAACATTCCTCACAGAAATCTGTACACTTGGTCTACCGTAAGCCACGCATATACCACCCTTCAAAAAACAATTCCTCGTGCGTGAATTGAACCGAGGACCTCTTATTTATCAACCATAACTACCACCACACCATACTACCTGTTGTTAGAATACATAACTATAATTATATGTATAATATAAGTTTTGTAATTTGTACTATATTCAGTTTATTTAATCACGGATTGAGCATTTTTGTCTTTTTTTCTGATTTGACTAAAATAATTTATTTGTTTCATAGTGGCAAGCTTGATCTGAAGTGGCTTACTTTGAGCAGGTATATACTGTTTTGTTTAATTCCAGTCAGGTGAATGAACATGATACACTTGCTATCTTTTCTTCTGGTGACATTATCACCTCTCCCTTTTTTCTTGTATTTTTCCTTTGTTTTATAATCCAATAAATCGTCTGGCGATTTTCTATAATCACAAACAAGTCCTTATAGGCTTAAATAAATTCAAATTAAGTCTAAATCCAAATTCCAAATCAAACTGAGTACAAAACAAACTTCTACCAAAAATATTTGAGTTTTCGATTCGATACAGCCGATTTTGACCGATTCACCAAATTCCGATTCCGATTTTTCCTCCTGTGGGATCAACAAGGGGTAGTTTATTTGTTCAATACAAGCTCTCTTCACTTGTTTTGATTAGCTGTATTAGTAATGAGAATGTCGTTCCCGATTCAACCAGTGTCGCATTGGTTTTCAATCTAAAAGGGATATTTTGAACTGGTATGTACACTGAGCCAACTGTGATTCCAGTTAGGCTAAGAAAATATACAGAACAGGTACATTGTACTTAGCAAGCGGAGTCGATTACACTGAGCCTCCTTTTATGGTCGCATATGAACCAGAAAAAAAGATGAGGGTTTGTCTTTCTCGTGTCAGATTGGAGACAAATACGAGAATTTTTTCCAAAACCATGAGTTGAGAAACAAGAGATAGGTTTCCTCTGGCAAGCCCCAAAATACTTGATGAACCACCATAATCACCCGAAAGCAGTGTTTTAAAATGCCGTTTTGTTCATGCATGCGGAAGGAGTGGCATACCGCATATGCGGATTTTCATGCGGATTTATATATGCGGATTTTTAAATAAAAATTCACGTATATATATATATATATATATATTCATATTTATATATTTGAATTTATTTTCACATAATAACATAACCAACAATAATTTTTTGACTTTTTTAATATAAATTTTAATGAAAATACAATCAAATTATCAAAACCGCATGGAAAAACTGCATGGCCGCATATTTCAGTCCGCATGGCCGCATATTTAGACCGCATGACTGCATATTCGGACCGCATGGCCGCATTTTTAATCCGCATAACGCATATTTGGACCGCATATGCGGCCGCATGAAAAAACGGCATGGGCATTCTGAGCACGGCTGCCGACCGCATACGCATATGCGACCGCATTTTAAAACACTGCCCGAAAGTAATTCCTGGTACTACTGCAATACCCGACTTAAATGTAATCATATTCACACTAATTGTTCACACAACTCATGCTTCCATCGGTATATTGTTTATTGCACTGTGGACTACTACAAGAGAGCTTGGTGAAGGAGGCTGATTGTGACGGGTCGAACAATGGGTTGAGTTGCTTGAAGCAGGGATTGCATGGCTTGCATTGTGTCCAGATCAGATTACTTCACATGTCGATCTCTGCATTCAATACACGAGGCGAGGTACCTATGTGGAGTTGTTCTGAATAGTCACCATGACAGACTCTAAATGGGGCTTCCATTCTGGGCGGTTTTCTAAGTTGGATGGCCATCAAGGATACTCTGATTTATAGCTAAGGTCGCGGCAAGAGAAAGAAGAATAAGAAGATAGGAGAAGCTTAGACAAGGAAAATAGTACCTGGCCATGGTTCTACGGGATGGAGAGCTTTACCTAAGGAATCAATGTAGTCTTTTAGTTATGGTTCTTAAACTCGGAATCGGAATCAGATAAATCGGCCGGAATTGAAAGAATCAGATTGGAAACTCGAATTTTTTTCACAAAAAATTATTTTGTAGTTAAAATATAGAAAAAAATTGGTAAAAAAATAATAATTTGTAGGAAAACTATATAGACAAAATAGAGTACAACTAGGGTGTTCTTAATTAAGCTCACTAAAGTGTTTGGTGAGCTTAACTCCAAAATTCATCAAATCGGTTTCAAATGATGAATCTGAACCGTTGGAACCCACCTATCTTACTAGTGATGCGTCTACATGTGAAAATTTTAAATATTCAAATTAATTTAGTATAAAATCAAGCGGTCAAAAAACATTCAAAAAATGAATGCACTAAAATTAATTTATTAACATTTTAATTTTGACCGATTGACTTTATACTAAATTAATTCGAATGTTTAAAATTTTCATATGTAGACGCATCACTAGTAAGATAGGTGGGTTCCAACGGTTCGGATTCATCATTTAAAACCGATTTGATGAATTTTGGAGTTAAGCTCACCAAACACTTTAGTGAGCTTAATTAAGAACACCCTAGTTCTACTTGACAAAATATTATATAATCTAATATAATCTAATCTAATCTACTAATTATATAATATAATTTATAATATAATTATTACAAATAATCATACTCAAATAATCCACTAATTATATAATATAATATAAACATTACAAATAGAACACACCTTTTAAGCTAGCTATAATTTATGGAACCGAATCCTCTGCCCCATAGAGGGCAGGATTTTCCTGCCCCCCCATTCATTTTGACCAATCTCCAATTGACACGTGGCATATCTTTCAGAAGCATGGAGGAAATATGCCGTTTAGCCCCTACTTTATTTGATTTTGAACAAAACAGGAAAGGGACAGGGCATGAGTCTTTTAAACGGGCCTTGAAAAAGAGTAGAAGGTTTTGCTTTTATTTTAGATTCCAAGCATTTAGTTTTTTGTAATATTGTAATGTAGACTGATTTTCAGTTTTGTAATATTGTAATGTAAGAAGGAAGCACATGTTTTAATTTTTTGTAGTTTCATTACAAGCTGGTGAGATCATATTTTTTTTCTTTTTATATTTTTACTTGTTTTTCATGATTTTTCAGGTTTTTGGAAATCTGACAATTTATAGCTTGAGCTGCTATTTTTTTTTTAAATATTTATTTTTTTGGTTACTTTTAGTTTTCACCTAATCGGTTCTACTTCTAGTTTTGCAACACAAAATATAGCCAAATTTTAAAATCTAGAATTTACAACCAAAAAAATAAAAAAATAACTTACAAGTAAAATATTTTGCAAATTGATTCAACTCAAAAAGTTTTGTCACAGATTGCTTAAGCTTTGGAAAAAATTTCTCACGGATGAATTTGAAAGGTGAAAGAGACATGGTAAAAAAAATGTGCATGCTACAACTTTCTATAAAAAAAATTTAATTGAAAAGGTATGTCATGTCTCAATTAGAAATTGACTAAATTCAAGGAGGAAATTTACAAATAGATCCTTAATTTTTCTGAATTTGGAAGTTGAAGACATCAGAGAAAGAAATATACAAAGCTACAGCTTTTATTAGAAAAATAATTTAATTAAAAAGATATGCCACGTGTCAATTGGAGATTGGTCAAAATGAATGGGGGGCAGAGGATTCAGTTCCATAATTTATTCATATAAAAACAAGATTACATTAGCAGCATAAATTTAGCACAGAATTATTTTGGTATGTGTTAAGTTTTTTTCTAGTTCAAATTCTATTTACATAATTTGATTTTTTTTTCTTTCTGTGATTTGAAATCACAGATTAACAACTACCAGAAGAAAAAAGAAAAAAAAGAAGTAAAATGTCGGTTTGACTCGGGTTGACTCGGACTGACTCGACCAGAAAATCATATAACTCAACTTGAGTCAAACACTGTTCAATTGAGTTTTGATGAAAAAATTGCATGAATACGAGACTCAGATGAAACTCAGATCGAACCCGACTGATACCGAGTTGACTCGGTCGAGTCAACTCGGACTGGGCCTAGTTTCCAAACCATGCTTTTAATTTATTGAAGTGTCATTTCTTGACAGTGCTTCATCGTTTTTTTCTGCTGTTGGTCAACTGCAGCACGCTGAAGTAAATAAATCAGGTCTGACATTTATCCCAGCTTCATAATTGAGATTTTGGATTACCAGAAAACTGAAACTAACTATTTTGGCTACTAAATCAATAGCAAACTAAAATTGCTAATTAGTTTGATGTGCCTCTGTTACTTTTCCTCTTACGAATCCGATGAAGTCAGTACTGGTCTGTTGTCTCGTTTTATAAATATATATTAAGTGTGTGCCCAATTAATACTCTCGGGGGATAAAATGACAAAAATGCGTGGTTGTAATTTTTTTTGGTAAGAATCAAATATGGTTGGAGGGAAAAAAAAAAAAAAAAATTCGGCAAAACGTGAGAAAAGGTGCCCACATTAACACCATATTTATTGTGATCATTTACATAGCTGGCTAGTTTGTTAGAAAAAACAAACCTTTTTTTAGTACATATAGGAACCAATTTCAGGCCTTCTAAATATATTGTTTTTGCTTACATGCGACTAACAATTAGCGAGTTGAATAGTTGATTTTTTTTTCCCTTAAAAACAAGATATATGAGTTCCACTTTTTAAACATGTATCTGGATGGTCTGTGGTCCTACAATTCCATTAAAATTGATTTGTGATCCAGTTTTCTTTTTGACAAATTAAGACCAGCAATAGGTATTTACCCAAAAGCAGCAAAAGTATCCTACAGAGGAACATGCAGAACCTCAAGACCAAGTATAAGCCCAACCCCAATCGGAGTACTGCACCCAATCAATATCACTACAATTGGCAACCACCTCGACTTTGGCTCGACAACGAGATACACTGCAGCCATGACTGAGACAATCATGGACAGACATGCTAGAATAGTAAGTCGATGGCCCCACTTCAGTTTATACAGTTTGAATCTCAAAGGGTCTCGTGAAGCCCAAATGAAACAGAACATCACAACAAGAGCACTGCACATAGCAATTGTATTGGATATAACAAAGGGTTTGAATGCGGGTTTGTTACCAAGAATGGCAAAGCCTTTCGTTTGGTCGTAGCCACCGGGCATGGTAAAGAAGGCTGCGAAGGTGACGGTTGCAATTAGAGCTGCAACAAGTGTATATGTTTGTACAGTTAGTTCGAAATATTCAGTAGATGTTTTTTTCTTCCATGCAGTGAATCTATCAGATGCAACTCGCGGTAATTGTTGATTCTGGCATCTCTTTTTTTCTTGTTTCTTTAGCTCCTCCCAAACATACATCTAATATAAAAGGAATGGTCTTTAATTAGGGAAAAGAAATAACAGTTATATGTAAGAAGCAGAATAAATAGATTAGTTTCCAATATTTCAGAGTAATAAATTCATATTACAACAAAGTGCAAATTAGATTTGTTATACTTGTATTATTTATATCATTACAAACATTTGGTATGGAGAACCTCTTTTGTTAAATGGCCATTAAACGAGAAGTTCCCAGTTTTGAAATTTGCTGTCAATTTGATAAATAGAAAGGGCATGTGAGTGTAAATAATGTGGTACTCACTAGATTAATACCTCATATATGTTTGCTTTAACTTCAAGCCTCTCAATCACGCATCGAGCAGTTTGGCCCTCCTTGTTTAACAAACAAGGGTTAACCCTTTTGTCTCGAAGAAGCAACAGAGAGGATTGTATCCTTGATAGCTTGGCTGCAAGATGCAATGGGGTATTTCCATCGTGATCTTTATGGTTTATGATCTCCTCTGGTTTTATGTGTTTCAACAGAGATTTGAGTGAGCCAAATTTCCCATTCTTGACTGCGATGTGGAGGGCATTACCACCGTCATTTTGGACCTGTTAAACATAGCAAAATGACATGGATCTCAGTAATAAACACACCCCCAAATTTCATTTTACATGAGCGAATTTAAAAAATATGTATATAATTTGCTAGAAATTGTTCTTGTTTCTCATTTTCATTTTATTTTCCGATATGCCTTCTCCGTAACTTTTATTTTCGTTCTTGAAAATAATAAAAGGTGTTTTGCGGCAAAGTGTTTGCCTGCTACTTCAAATAACATAAAATAAAATAAAATGACATGTCAATAACCATATGCATTCCTACCATCAGGTCCAAGCTGTATAGTATACAAATTGACATGTGAAAAAAAAACATCACACTCGGTTTCTTGAAAAAGAAAAAAAAAAACATTTCAATGAAAAAAAAACTAACAAAACACAATCAACATTGGGTCTCAAGCTTCTGCTATTAACTAGTGTTACCTGAGAGTGAGAAATACATATATATACCAGATTGGGACTCGAGTTAAAAAATAAAAATAGCTTTAAATGGAGCCAAACGGAGATTTAAGACATGGAAATCTTAATCCCTTATTTGCCATGATTTTCCGACATCATGCTCCAGAAACAAGTTTCCAATGAATATTTAAAAAAAAAAAAACAAATAAGGAATTAAGGACGCCACCTGCTCTGCTGTGTCAGGATAATGTTTAAGAATTGCCTTGATCGCTGATTTGGAACCATACTCAACAGCCACATGGAGTGGGGGTTGACCCCAGTAATTGTTGTCATATGCAAGAGTTAGATCCTTAGCTATTAGAATCTCTACCATTTTTGCACTGTTACTCTGTGCCGCATAGTGGAGTGCATTGTTTTTTTTATTATCCACGTGCTTCCCTAAGCCACCCCTTTCTGGAATCAGGTTCATAGTACATGTTATTTAATTCTCATGATTTTGTGTGATGTAAATTGTGACATAAAAATAAATGTAACTACCGGATAGGTTAGACCAGGTTGAAGTTGCATATTGTTCAGTTGATAGGTAATTTGGGTTCACTTTTTCTCAAGTTGTGGTTATTCCAAGTCTCAGTTCATCTTGGTTTGGGTTGTCAAGGGTGCAGGTCATTCAGGTTTAGCAGTTTTGGATATTGAGTCAATAATTTGGGAAACTTCCAGCATTTAGGATTATGAGTTTATTCCTGAACCTCACAGAAACTTATAAATTACCAGAATCAGCTGTTGGAGTTTCCTCTTCCTTCTCATTCTTAACCCATGACTGTTGGAGCATCTCTTTCACCACCATTTCCATACCTTCCCGTGCAGCTAAATGTAATGGAGACTGTTTACATATATTGACCATATGGCCCACATCAGGTTTTGCCTCTAATAGCTTCAGGGCCACTTTAGATTTTCCATATATCACCGCCTCATGTAACGCAGTATTACCTGTAGTCAGTAAAAAGATATGGAATTTATGTTTTCTAATGCTTGGAATATATAGGTTATTCACCATAAGAGAAGGAAACAAATAGAGCCAAATCCTGTTCTGATAACAATATAATCATAGTAGGAATAATCGGCCGATACCGATCCGAATCGGCCGATACGGATCGGTATCGGCCGTTGCCGATCCGATTTTGGCCCGATTTCCTCGGTGTGCGATTTTCAGCCAAAAACTGGTTCAAATTGGCCGAATCAAGCGATTTTTCGTCGATTCTTCTACTGTGGAGCGATTATTGACGTTGATTCTCACGATTTGGAGCGAATTTTCACAAAAAAAAACGAAGTGCTACGAGCCTACGACTTCAAATTGGATTTGGGGATGAAATATGCAATTTTGACTGGGTCAAAAGCTAATTGGAGAAGAAGGATTATTTCACGATCCCATTGTCAGAATGAAAAGGCCCACTTGTCTGGTTTAACAAGGGAGAACTTGAGTGGGGCTATTCAGTCAGAGTGTTAAAGAGAAGTTGGGGTCCGCTGGCAGTGGCACTGATTGGGGTTCACTGTTCATCAGTTTTTTTTTTCTTTTCAGTTTTAGTGTTGGGAGATGTAGGGATTATTTTCATCAATTGGATTTGGGCCATTAATGATACCTATTTATGTATTCAATAAAGAAATTCCTAAATCTGATTTTGTTTTTTTAGCTTAATGTCTATTACTATTTATGTATTCAATAATGATATCTATTTATTTATTATATTGTATTAATGGATTATTTGATTGTAATTATTTATCTAAACATAAATTATTGACAAATTAATTTTTTTATCAATTTTTTCCTCATTTTTAGTGTAAAACAAGCTTCTAATCAAAAAGTCCGATTTTCCGATTCGAATCGGCCAATACCGGCCGATACCCCGATCCCGTATCGGTATCGGCCGGGACCGATCCCGATCCCGATACCGATTTTTCCTACTATGAATATAATGCATGGTGTGCATGACACAGGAGACTGACACCAGTGGTGGATATATGTGAGGCAAATGGGGGTCAACTGACCCCCATACACAGAAAAATACTGTGGGCGTTGTTCAATTGACCCCTATAAATTTTTGTTTGTGTTTGACCCCCATAACTTGAAAGCCTGCCTCTGCCTCTGACTGATACACTCTTCTCAGCTCATGTACGTGCTCATGGACTATTGAAACAAATAACGATAATTTACAACATAGTACTAAAATGGCATGAACAGACATAACTTGCATGATCCCCAAGTAGTGTCCCTCTAAGGATTGTACCAAAAGTTCAGCACTAACTGCTGTATACTTTTTAGAGACTCTTGTTATATCATAAAAACGTCCTGTGTACAATAACCACAATATCGCTCGGCCTTTCCAGCAATACCAGTTTACAATTGCTTCAAGGCAAGTAGGTAAACCCTGATAGGCATACTGAAGCAGTCGGGTACAGTGGTGGTGTATATATCCAGGGTTTCTATTCTGCTAGTAAAGAAAATATATATGGGAAGAGCTAATTTTAAAGTTATTGCATTAATTACCTAGCTTATTTTTTGCTGTAAGTGGACCCTCTTCTTCAGATGTAATATCAATTGGCCATTCCACCGAATATTTTATCAGCAGATCCACGACTTTCATTTTACCGTATTTTGAAGCAATGTGTAGAGGTGTGTCACCGTCTATGTTCTTTTCAAGAATAAGAGTCTCGCATTCTCTGAGGATTCTTCCAGCAAAGTGGTGGTGACCGTGGCGTGCTGCAATGTGTAATGCTGTATTTTGCTCACGAGTTCTGGAGAGAAGTATTTTTGGGTTAGCTGTCAGCATAAGCTTTAACTGTTGCAGATTGTCTTCAGTTACTGCCTTCAGCAATGCCGAATCCATAATCAATTTCTGGAGATTCCTTATTTATCGTTACTAATTGAAACAAAAAGAGCAACAAGTTATTTAATGGCAAGTCCTGAGGTTTATAGTTAGCTTACTCCAAATAATAATAGTGTAACGAACAAGATAATGCTCTTTGTAAATTGTAAGTAATATGGATCAGTTCACAGTTGTCCTTGCAGTTATTCATCAATTTCATTAACTATGATCTAAATGCATGGCATTGCAAGATGTTGCATATAATAAAAATTGTGATTATACGGTGTATGAAGCCAAGAGCAAGGTATTTGAATGTAGCTTGATCATATATATAATATATATGATAACCGTTAAAGAAGCTAATAGCAAAATAGACATATATATTGCAGCCGCTGCCAAGGTTTTAAAAAAAAAAATAGACATAAACAAATCTAACTAAAACATATTAAAAAAAAAAAAAAAAAACAGACAATCACCTACGAAGCTCTGGATGAAGCTTGTGTTTGTCTAGAGATGGTACTGAAAGAGTTACCTTTATTATAAGTTGTACACAACACATGCGAGTAATGCCTTTCTTTACACCATCCCTTGGCATCTACTTTTGCCCGAAGGATGGTATATCATATTCCCTATGAAGAAGGGTTAAGAATCAGAATGTATTATTCTGATGCGAAATTTGGAGCAAGCATGTCGGGCTTATTTTGGTAGTTTTTTTTTTTTTTAAGGTTAGCAGGTATCTGCCAACAATTATATTGATAAGAAAAGATCAAATGATCAAAACAATACAATAGGTTACATTAAAATTCAAACTTCAAACTAATACCGAATGGCAAAAAACTCCAGCTAAAAATAAAATTACAAATTCTATGGTCTAAGCCGCTAGACCATTTAAATTTGTGGCTCCTTGTGCCATTCGCTGTCACTTGTTACTTCTCATTGATCCAGTGCAAGGTGTCCGTAATTGCGCCATCTATTAAATGATGCACAAGCCTCTGTTTTATTTTGGTAGTTAATTTTGTTTTGCTAATAGGCCTTGCAGAATATTGCATTTTTAATTTCTAATAAATAACAGGTACATCATATTCCTAAGTTGGTATTTGCCAATTGTAGAGGCAATATTCATAATTTCTGAGAAAATTTTAATGACTGACAGAATGTGTAAATGCCACTTTTTTGTTAATCCCTAATATAAAATTCAAAATCTCTTGTATTTTCTTTTTCTAGAGATGGTACTGAAAGAGTTACCTTTTTTTATCAGTCGTACACAACACATGCGCGTAATGCCTTTCTTTACTCCATCCCTTGGCATCTACTTTTGCCCCAAGGATGGTATATCATATTCCCTATGAAGAAGGGTTAAGAATCAGAATGTATTATTCTGATGCGAAATTTGGAGCAAGCATGTTTGGCTTATTTTGGTAGTTATTTTGTTTTGCTAATAGGCCTTGCAGAATATTACATGTTTTATTTACTTCTAATAAATAACAGGTACATCATATTCCTAAGCTGGTATTTGCCAATTGTAAGACAATATTCATGATTTCTCCTCAATTTTAATGCCGCACACAATGTGTAAATGCCATTTTTTGTTAATCTCTAATTCAAAATTCACAGTCTGTTAAATTTCCTCTTCTCCATCAGAATAATAAAACAAATACTGACGATTGGGAATCCACCACTAGTAACAGTTTATCTACATAGATAAACTTTTGCCGGTGGCTCTCTAGCGACACAATGTTAGATCTTCTTAGCCGCTTTCTTTCACTCCACACCTCTCCTCTTCGAGTTTTCACCTCCGACACAATGATATTCTCCCCTCTCTCTCGTCTATACCTCTTTGAGCGGAGAGGAGAATGAGGGAGAGGAGAGAGAGCCAAGCTGAGGGGAGCCGAGAGCATGATATCGTTGGAGCTTAGAGAGTGGAATCCTTATCTCGATTAGAGCGCAACGGTGAGTAGATCCGGTCGTCGGATTGCGGTGACGGTGGAAAGTGCAGATTCGGTCGTGGAGCGAGATGGGATTAAGATATTAGAGTGATTATTAGCATATACAAGTAGGATTAGAATACTAAGAATTTAGAGGGTGATTAAGAGTGACTAGAGTAATTTTGAGTAAGAGGATTTTGTGAGAATAAAGAAGTAGATTTATGAATTAGAGTCACTTGGCTCCTTATAAATATGTTTTTTTTATCAATTATTAGGTATATATAAAAGCCAATGACCTTCCCCCCAAAAAAATAATACTGACAATTGTACAACTGGAGTCTCAAGTCTTATCAAATTTCCTGTCCAATGTCCTCAATCAGCTGCTTGTCAGTCAATCAAAGAGCTTAAAATACAGTGCTGATTCACTTCTCTTTCTTGCAGGAAGTAATAGAATTCGATTGTGGTACCTAAGCATGCAAACAATTCAACATCATCATTATAAAATACTAGAGCATATATACCTTGTTTGTTGTCTCAAGCGGCCAAGCCAATACTGCTCTACTTGCTAACACCAATATACATTGCTCCAGTACAAAGTTGCCTCTGTATATTATCTGGTCGAGGTCGGCCATGCCTTTTCTCTCTCTTTTTCTCCAATTTTACTCCAATATTTTAATGACGCCCATAACCTGTAAATCCTTTTTTTTTAAATCCCTAATTCAAATTTCACAATGTCTTGTATTTCCTTTTCCTCTATCCGAATAAAAATAATACGTACAACTGGAGTCTCAAGTCTAATGAAATTTGGTAGGGTGCATAGAATTAACACAGCTCTTTCCGACACTCGTCAGAGATCTGAACGCCTCCAGTCTCTTTACTGACCAATCCTCTTCCATCATCACCACAACCTACTTCCACATCTAGTGAAACCTAACCCTGACGACTCCTGGCCTTGATTCGCACAGGAACTAATTTGCCTTTCTCCTTAGCCGATCCTGATGTATCTGAAAACTGCGTGCCTTGTTTTTTGCTCGGCTCCGCTGCCACCACCTCCTCGATTTGTATCCTCTGCATTAACTCCAAAGGGAAATCTTTCGAGTTAAATTAGTTCTGTTTAAATCAGATGGTTGAAATTCATTAACTCAAAAAATTATTTTTTAGTTAATGCAGAGGATACACATTCCCACCTTCTCGAACGGCCAAGCCGAATTTTTTATTAACAAAAAAAAAAAAATATCGGAAAAGGGGATGGCTTTTGAGTTTTATCCTATATAGGTAGATCGGAATGGTTTATTCCGTTCAGCTACGGTGTTCTGGACAGGATTAACTATTCCGTCCATATTAGTGCTCCACTAATTTCATTTAGTAGAAAAAAAATATTTTTTGGATGGGATAGATAATTCCGTCCGGTACTGTAGCTCTCTTTTTTTTCGTTTTTGGTTTCATCTTAGATAATGAAAAAAAAAAATTTAAAAATGCTACAGTACTGGACGGGATAATCTATCCCATCCAAAAAAAAAAATTTCTGCTAAGCGAAATTAGCAACTAATCTGGTAGGATAGATTAAAGAAAGCCGTATAGAATAATTGATCACATCCTTTCGATAGAAAAATTTGTTCCAATTTACCTATAGATCGATAAAACTCAAAAGCCATCCCCTTTTTCGATATTTTATTTATTTATTTTCTACTAATAAAAAATTCGGAAGGACCGAGATACCGAGATCTGTTGCTCACGCCGCTCCCATCTCTCTCACTTTCGGATCCAATTCTTTCCTTTAGCATCCGCATAACTCTACTATTGCAAGTTCGATTAAGTCTCAGATCGGAATAAAAACTGATACGGATCAAGTCCCGGAGGACGAGACCGTAACGTATTGGTGATTTCGGCGGCTTGACTCGTCCCGACTCGGAGAGTCTGGTTCGAGTCTCGCGATGGGAACTTAGGGTAATTGTGGAGGTACTCGTACTCTAACCTGTTGGTACCTTTAATTGTCCAAAAGTCCAGCCCCTAATACCTCGGGATTTGGGGCTTATATAGATCATATTCTGACAATCATTCCGCGTTGTCAGGAATATCAGAGTCCGCATGAAGGTGGGTTGACCCCGCATAATTGTCCTATGCGATGTTCCTGTGGATGTCGTTGTTTCGTCCTGCCGAAAGAGCTTTTCGGGCGGGCCTGACTTTGAGCCTATCTCGCTCGTCCGAGATCATCTTGAGCAGGCCTTGGGCCTTTGTTATGTTGGATTGATTGGGGATGGGGTCTTATTCTTAGTCCCGGCCTAGCCCTTTGCAGGATTCAAGGCCGGGTTATTCATGACTCATATCTATTCTTCTAAGGCCTTGTTTACATGGGCCTATCAAAAACTAACAACGATAGAGTTCAATTGAATGGAAAATATATATTCGGAATTGAATTTTGTTGAGTTTAATTCAATAGAGAATATATATTCTGAATTAAATTTTGTTCCTCCCTATAAATAAAATGAAAGATTTCAGGGAGCTGTTTATATTTTGGTTGCCACTTGCCCAGTACAATTATTCATTTATATAATTGATTTTTTTTTTGTTATAAAATTAGTCTTACTTTGGATATCCAACATGTTGATTTTAAACGAGAACTTCAAATCATTAGAACTGATATATTTTCAAATAATGTATCTAATTATATGTCAAATTATATAAATTATACAAAGCTTAGGCCTCTAATACATGTTAGAGTATAAAAAAATAGGATTTGATTTTAACTGAATTGTCTTTGTTAATCTTAAAAGCATACAAACATAGATCACCCCATTTGATTTGGAAGAAAAAAAGAATAATAATAATAAAATCCTCTAGATTCCACTAGTAATGACCCACCACAATTGTCTGAACTAAAAAGAAAATGTGGATGCCACATGCTTGCTCCAATTTTGACATAAGAATAATACATTCTGATACTAAACCCATTTTGGAAAGGAATATGATGTACCTTCCATGGGGCAAAAGCAGATGCCAAGTGATTTGTGACAAGGAATGCATTATTCACATGTAGTGTAGGCCTTGAAAAGGTCTCTCTGTACAATCTCCAGAGTCCAGACAAACACTACCTTCTTTCCACAACTTCGTAGGTGAATGTTTTCTTCTTTTATTTTTTACTATTATTTATTTTTACATTTATTTGGCTAATAGCTTTTTTAACTTTTATCAGATATATATGATCAAGATACATATAAATGCCTTGTTCTTGCATCTTATTTATTATATTGGATGCACTCAACATCTTGCAAAGCCTTGCATTTTGATAGGACGTGACTGTTAACCTAACCATATTACTTGCAAATTTGCAAAAATCATTATCTTGCTTGTTACACTATTATTTATGCAGTGAGCTAACTATAAATTTCTTCAGGAATCACCATTACATAACTTGTTGCTTTTTTTTTCCATTAGTAAAGCTAAATAAGGAAGCTCCAGAAAATAAATTATGGATCCGGCACTGCACAAGGCAGTGAAACAAGGCAATCTGGAACTGCTGAAGTATAAACTGACAGTTGACCCAAAAGCCCTTCTCTCCAGAACTCCTCAACAAAACACAGCATTGCACCTTGCAGCACGCCTTGGTCACCAATACATTGCTGAAAGAATCCTCAAAGAATGCGAGACACTTATGCTTGAAAAGAACAGAGACGGTGACACACCTCTGCACATTGCTTCAAAATTTGGTAAAATAGAAGTTATAGGTCTGCTGATAAATTATTCCTTGGAATGGCCAATTGATCTTGAATCTGAAGAAGATGGTCCACTTACAGCACGAAATAAGTTAGGTAATGCAATAAAACCTCAAAATTACTTATTTCTTACATATATTTACTTTAAATGCATCATATAACTGTGGATATATATGCTACCGCAGTACCAGACTTCTTAACTATGCCTATAAGGGACTACCTTGCAGCAATTGTATACGAGAATACTGCAAAGGCCCAGTGGTATTGTGGCTATTTTACAGGACCGTTGTATGAAATAACAAGAGTCTCTACAGATTATGTCTCTATCATGCTATTTTAGGACTATGTTATAAATTATCCTTATGTGGGAGAATAGTCCATGAGCATGTACATGATCTGTGAAGAGTATAAGTGTATAACTGTATCAGTGTCGTGCCCATATGTCATGCAAAGTTGCACACCGTACATTGTTATCGGAACAGAACTTGGCTCTATTTCGTTACTTCTCTTATGGTGAATAACCTATATATTTCTAACTTTAGAAAATATATATGTTGGTGATAACAACAGGTAATACTGCATTACATGAGGCGGTGACACATGGAAGATCTGAAGTGGCCCTGAGGATATTAGAGGCAAACCCTAATGTGGGCCATATGCTCAATGAAAGGAAAGAGTCTCCATTACATATAGCTGCACGGGAAGGCATGGCAATGGTGGTGAAAGAGATACTGAAACAACCATGGGTTGAGAAGGAAGAGGAAACTCAACCAGCTGTTTCTGGTACAGGGTCGCCACTTCACCAAGCGGTGGTTGGCGGTCATATCAGTTAGTATAAATTATAGCCTTTATAAGTTTCTTCGAGGAATGGTAATGATCCAAAATGCTTGATGCCTTCACAATTATGGACTCAATACCAAAACTGCCAAACCTGAATGACCTGAACTAAAATGAACTGAGACTTGAGATAACCTGAACTTGAGACAAAGTACCCAATCAAGAACAACATGCCACTTCAACCTGCCCTAACCTCTCTTACTTTTACCCATAATTATATCATAATTTACATTACATAAAATTACGAGAATTAAAATAACTTGTACTATGAACCTGATTTCAGAAATAGTGGAGATGCTGCTGTCCCTGAGGAGTGACTTTGTGAAGCAAGTGGATGGTGAGGGAAGCAATACACTCCACTATGCTGCACAAAATGACAATGCAAAAATGGTGGAGATGCTAATAGCTAAGGATCCATGTCTTGCATATGACAACAATTACTTGGGCCAACCCCCACTCCATGTGGCAGTCCAGTATGGTTCCAAATCAGCAATCAAGGCAATCCTTAAACATTGTCCTGATACAGCAGAGCAGGTAGCATGCTTATTTTATTATTATTACTTTCTTTCTTTTGACATTTTGTTATTTACAGTATTCATTGGAAACTTGTTTCTGGAGCATGATATCTGAAAAGCCTGGGTGATATGGGATTCAGTTTTTTATATACTCTTAAGATATCCTTTTGGTTCCCAATCTCGTATGTGTACCTCACAAGCCACAGTAGTTAGTAGCAAAAGCTTGAGACATAATCTTGATTGAGCTCCATTTGTCTTTTCTTTTTCACCTTGAAAGTTTGATGTGTGGTCAAGTGCTAATAAAATAAACCATAATTTTACTCTGATTGGACAATTCACAAGCATATGGACCTACCGTTTAGTATAGACTAGGGGTGTCGACACAGGGACTAGATTTGAGTAGTAGGTTTCTAATTTTACAACAAGCTAGACTAAATTCAGAATTTTAGAGGTTTGAAAATTAAATTTCTAAATTAACACAAATCTAAATAAGGGAAGTTCACTTCGCAATTTGGACCTGATGGTAGGAATATATGGTTATTGACATGTCATTTTTTTTTTTAAACTTTTTTTTCAAGTAGCAGGCAAAACACCTATTATGATTTTCATTTACCAAATAAAAGTTGCATGTAAGGTTTATATGAAAATAAAATGAAAATGAGAAGAAGATGAATTGCTAGCAAATTATATAGGCATTCTCTACATATCTTTCAAATTCCCCTATGTACCATAAAATCTGCAGTGTGTTAATTATTGAAGGGATATGTCATTTTGTTATGCTTAACAGTTCGGAAAGGACAGTGGGAATGCACTCCATGTTGCAGTCCACAAAGGGAAATTCGGTTCACTCAAATGTCTGTTAAAACTCATACAGCCAGAGGAGATCATAAACCATCAAGATTTTGATGGAAATACACCATTGCATCTTGCAGCTAAGCAATCAAGGATACAATCATCTCTGTTGCTTCTCAGGGACAGAAGGGTTAACCCTTGTTTGCTAAACCATAAGGGGCAAACTGCTCGAAGTCTGATTGAGATCCTTGAAGGAAACACGTATGAGGTAATACTCTAGTGAGTACCGCATTATCTATGCTCAACATGCCCTTTCTTTATATCAAATTGACAGAAACTTTCAAAAACTGGAAACTTCTCATCCAATAGCCATTTAACAAAAGAGGTTTTTAATATGAAATATTTGTGATTATACAACACATCTCAATTGCACTTTGTTGTAATATAAATTTATCACTCTGAAATCTTTGAAACTCACCTGTTCATCCTACTAAAATATAACTTTTGTTTTTTATTATCATTCCTAATTAAAGACCATTAATTCATTTTTAATTAGATGTATGTTTGGTTAGAACTAAAGAAACAAGAAGCAAAGAGATGCAATAAGCAACAACTATCTCCAGGTCCATCTTCAAAATCCTTTGGGAGGAAGAAAACACCCAATGACTATTTCGAACTAAGTGTAGAAACATATACACTTGTTGCAGCTCTAATTGCAACTGTCACCTTCGCAGCCTTCTTTACCATGCCTGGTGGTTACGACCAAATGAAAGGCTTTGCCATTCTTGGTAACAAACCCGCATTCAAACCCTTTGTTATATCCAATTCAATTGCTATGTGCAGTGCCCTTATTGTGATGTTCTGTTTCATTTGGATTCCACACGACCCGGTGATGTTCAAATTGTATAAACAGAAGTGGATCCATCGACTTACTGTTCTAGCATGTCTGTCCATGATTATCTCAGTCATGAATGCAGTGTATCTCGTAGTTGAGCCAATGCCGAGATGGTTGTCCATTGTGGGGATATTGATTGGGTGCAGTTTTCCTATCGGGGTTTGGCTTATACTTGGTGCCGAGGCTCTGTTTATTCCTATGTAGGATATTTTTGTGTAAATCTCTCTTGCTGCATGCGTTTTCTTTTTATAAAAGGAAACTGTACGCATTATATGGTTATATATATATATATATATGTCCATCTCAAATTCAATATTAATAGTAAATGTAGGGTCACAGACCACCCAGAAGCGCATTTGTAAACTGTAACTTTTTATATTTTGTTTTTAAGTGTAAAATTCAACTATTCAACTCGCCAAATGTAAGTTGTGTGTTTATAGCAGTTAGAAGTATCACGAGGCTTCACACCTAGCAATATCTTATATTTGGATGATGTCTACAATTTATCATTCATTTTAGCTATTATGATGAACAAAAGCAAGAATACCTGTACCATTAGCTAACTACACATTATAATCTCAAAGAAAATATAGTAAATACAAAATATCTAAATTGCAAAATCAAATTTGAACTCAACAGCTGGGATATCAATACAGCCATTTCTGGTAACTTGTAGGATGAGGAACTTAAAGCACGCCAAAAAAAAAAAAAAAAAAAAAACTTTGATCTTATTTCTGTATTATCAACCACTAAACTGGATCAATTTAGGGTTATTGACCCATAGATCTATATGACACAAATAATCAAGGCTTATATATGAATAATCATGAGACATCATCATATCATAAGAAGGCTTAATATAAATTATAGTTTTATAGGCAATGTATGTCAAGGAGTGATAACACATTTAATACATATAGTAGGAATTATCGGTATCAGGATCGGGATCGGTCCCGGCCGATACCGATATGAGATCGCGGTATCAGATCGGTATCGGCTTAGGATCGGCCTAGGATCAGGATTTTTTTTTCCTTTTTCTTTATAATTTGCTACGTGAGGATCAGCTCATGATCGGATCGGGATAGGCCGATACCGATACGTATCGGCCGATATTTCCTACTATGATTTTAATACCCTCACTATCCTAACTTACACAGATTAAAGCATGCTACAAAAGTGAATCGTAGCTCAGATAAAGAAATAACTTTTCCTCAATACACACTCATCCATAATAAATAATTCCCTAAGATTACAAAATTTATTGCCATGTCAACCGAACAAGGATGATACCTTAAAATAAAGAGATGCTGACATGGCACTAACAAAATTTGAACAAGGGGCATTTTAGGAATTACTAACAGTTAATTCTATGACTTGGGAAGGTTTTTCATGACCGACCTAATGGAAGCTGACAGCTCATGTTTCTTTGACGAAGTTTTTTCAGTAGATACGTGATCTACATTTCTATTCTCCGGATTTTCCAGTGCATCAACATGCTTCGCTCCTTTCTTACCAGTCTTTTTAGGGTTTTTAAACTTCTCTCTTAGATATGCCGGTGTCCTATTGCAATGAAAAAAACAAATATTTAATCAAGCCCCATCTAATAAGCTCACAACAAAAAGGCAGAAGCTTATATAATTCCCGAAAACATATCGATCATTTACTGCACGTTGAAATATTGCTATCTAAAATAACAATTTTATTATTTTGACCGACTGGCCCTTCACCCCCACTACACTTAAACTATCCTTGACGGCCAATGGGAAGGTCAAAATAAATTACATGAAAATAAAAACAAATGAAGTGCATTTTATGGAACAGACGCCAGAAAAAAAAAGAATAGTACCTCTTGTACTGAGGATCAGTTGGATCCAATGCGAACTCGTGGGAATTAACCAAAGCACTGAATCTTGGATCAGCTCTAAGATTAACATCAGGAAATTTATCGTCAACATCATTTATTTCTTTCTTTCCTTTCCTGCCCTTTGCCTTTAACCATTTCATGTTATACCCCTTCTTCTTACTCTTCTTATCTTCATCACCTGCCAATAGAAACTATTGGAGAATCATAAAGGCCAAACAATTACGCCTTATCTAGAGATCAAACAATTACATCTCATCTAGGAGTCAAACACTTACACTCCGGAGAAGAAGAAACAGTTCCCCACCTTAACCTAAGGATCGTCCTATGTCAAAGAGATCCAAAATATAAATCTTAAGTGCGGAACATAATACCTGATTCCATGCCATTTTTCATAGATTATCCAAAGCCATAGCAGAGCAAGCCGTCTCCGTGAGCACGAGACAAGTCTTTAATGGCAAGAAGTCCTTCTCACATTTTGTCATCGAGTCGAGGAATAAGTCTTCCAAGATAGCAAGGTGTGACCCTTGAGAAATCATCTCCAAATTTTTCTAATGGATTTATCTTATTTATTCTTTGATGGTGGAAGAAGAAGATAAGGCACACATAACTGTATTTTTCTTAAGAGAAAAACATATGTTCAGTTTCTGTGCTTTTATTGGTTACCTTGTGCCTTGGGGACCAATCCTTATATATAGAGATGTAAAGTCGACATATTGTCAAATCCTAACCCCAAACCGATTTTATTGCCACATGCCAACTTACAAGAAACGTGCATAAGCATGCAACTGCATCAAAATCCATGCAGCAGCTGGAGAATCAATTTCCTTAATTGCAAATTTCAGAATCAGTCCATCAATGATTTGATCTTTGCCTAAATTGTTCTACACATTTATGAACCACATCTTAATGAATATATTAATTGTTTATTATTTTATTTGATCACTTTAATTGACAATCATATATGACAGTAAACAATCCATAATTAGATTACATATATGGTCAATGTTGACATTAAATCCAACGAGGTTGGCAATAAATCCAACAGCAACTCCAACTCTGCCTGAGTTGCCGCTCCTGTCTCCTCGACTTCATCTTTCCTCTTACCTTTATCATTTCTCTTGGCCTTCTCTTTAACCTTTTTCTTTGTCAGCTCTTCCATAAAAAAACATCATCATCACTGGCATAATCATTACCATGATCATCATACAGATCATCATCATCATCATCATCATTAGCTTGCATGGATTGGGACATCTTTCGAGCTTTCTTCTTCTCCTTCTGCTTCCTCAGAATCGACTCCCAAACAGTCTCTTTGAACTTGTCTTGGTTTTCCACGATCTTTTTACCAAGTGCCTTGAGATCCATGTTGAAGGTTATCTCCGTGTCACCCTCTTTATCTCCCCCCTCACTCTTCTCTAAGTCTGAGTTGTTTCCAGCATTCAAAAGGGAAAGGAATTTTTCTCCAATCGCTTGCTTCTTGGCCTCAGGGTCTAAATCATTTTCTATCTCGCTCCACGACCAAATCCGCTCTCCAATGACACAACGATAGATCTACTTAGCCGCTTTCTTTCACTCCACACCTCTCCTCTTCGAGTTTTTACCTCTGACACAATGATACTCTCCCCTCTCTCTCGTCTATACCTCCTTGAGCGGAGAGGAGAATGAGGGAGAGGAGAGAGAGCTGAGCTGAGTGGAGCCGAGAGCATGATATCGTTGGAGCTCGGAGAGTGGAATCCTCGTCTCGATTAGAGCGCAACGGTGATTAGATCCGGTAGTTGGATTGCGGTGGCGGTAGAAACAGCGGATTCGGTCGTGGAGCGAAATAGAATTAAGGTATTAGAGTGATTATTAGTATATATAAGTAGGATTAGAATACTAAGAATTTAGAGGATGATTAAGAGTGACTAGAGTAATTTTGAGTAAGAGGAGTTTGTGAGAATAAAGAAGTAGATTTATGAATTAGAGTCACTTGGCTCCTTATAAATATGTTTTTTTTTATCAATTAGTAGGTATATATAAAAGCTAATGACCTTCCCCCCAAAAAAATAATACTGACAATTGTACAACAGGAGTCTCAAGTCTTATCATATTTCCTGTCCAATGTCCTCAATCAGCTGCTTGTCAGTCAATCAAAGAGCTTAAAATACAGTGCTGATTTACTTCTCTTTCTTGAAGGAAGTAATAGAATTCGATTGTGGTACATAAGCATGCAAACAATTCAACATTGTCATTATAAAATACTAGAGCATATATACCTCTTGTTTGTCGTCTCAAGCGGCCAAGCCAATACTACTCTACTTGCTAACACCAATATACATTGCTCCAGCACAAAGTTGCCTCTGTATATTATCTGGTCGAGGTCGGCCATGCCTTTTCTCTCTCTTTTTCTCCAATTTTACTCCAATATTTTACTCCAATATTTTAATGACGCCCATAACCTGTAAATTTTTTTTTTTTTAAATCCCTAATTCAAATTTCACAATGTCTTGTATTTCCTTTTTCTCTATCCGAATAAAAATAATACACAACTGGAGTCTCAGGTCTCAATGAAATTTGGTAGGGTGCTGGATGCATAGCATAGATTAGTGAACACAGCTCTTTCTGACACTCGTCAGAGATCTGAACGCCTCTAGTCTCTTTACTGACCAATCCTCTTCCATCATCACCACAACTTACTTCCACATCTAGTGTCACCTAACCCTGACGACTCCTGGCCTTGATTCGCACAGGAACTAATTTGCCTTTCTCCTTAGCCAATCCTGATGTATCTGAAAACTGTGTGCCTTGTTTTGCTTAGCTCCGCTGCCACCACCTCACTGAATTCGTATCCTCTGCATTAACTCAAAAGGAATCTTCTGAGTTAATCAATTTTGACTATCCAATCTGTTTTAAAATTCGTGCAGATGGACCCCTATAGCATAAGCAGGGAAGACGGTGGAGATTCATTAACTCAAAAGATCTTTTTTTAGTTAATGCAGAGGATACGCATTCCCACCACCTCAAAGGACTGAGATACCAAGATCTATCGCTCACGCCACCCACGCATTGGATCTCAACTCTAACAACGCGCTCGCTCACCATCTCTCTCACTTTTGGATCCAATTCTTTCCTTCATCATCCGCATAACTCTACTATCGCAAGTTCGATTAAGTCTCAGATCGGAATAAAAAACAACAACGATAGAGTTCAATTGAATGGAAAATATATATTCGGAATTGAATTTTGTTGAGTTTAATTCAATGGATAATACATATTCTGATTTAAATTTTGTTCCTCCCTATAAATAAAATGAAAGATTTCACTACTAGAATCGGAGTTTATTGAATGCATCTGAAAATGGCTTGTTGCATGAAAATACCCTTGCAACAAGTCCAAAAAGGCTTGTTGCATGCACTTACCCTTGCAACTGTACCGTCACAACTACCTTCCTTACAACTACTAAGTATTTGCAAGGACACCCATGCAACAACTATTTTTCGACGTGTTGCATGTGACTACCCTTGCAACAAGTACGCATGCTAATACTTTCAGAGTTGACCCCATTTGTAGTATTTGCAAGGTTAACACTCGTGGGTCCCACCTATTTATATGCAAGGCTAACTCACGTTGGTCCCACCTGACTTTATGCAAGGCAAGGAAACATGGGTCCCACCTAACTATTAGCAAGGCAATTTTACGTGGGTCTCACCTGACTATTAGCAAGGCAATTTTACGTGGGTCCCACCTGACTATTAGCATGGTAAGATGATTAACTTATTACGTGGGTTATTAGTTGCAAGGATATGATGTCCATTTATTTGCATGCACTGCAGTTCATACTATTTTCGTGGATGTACCAAAGTATATAATAATAGGAAATGGCTGCAAATCAGCATGCTCGAATTCAACAATCCTCCGTCCCTGTACCAATCTGGTACCAATTTCCCATTCATCAATATTTACATAAAATTTGTAAATTTGTCTGCCCACTTGCCCAGAACAATTATTCATTTATATAATTGATTTTTTTTTTGTTATAAAATTTGTCTTACTCGTAAAATTAGTCTTACTTTGGATATACGTATAAAAAATTATACACAATTAAAGCATAGAAGTAATACAACATTATAATATAAGTACAGCTAGAATGTTTTTAAGCTCATTAAGTTTCTCGGCAAGCTTAATTTCGATATCCAACATGTTGATTATAAATGAGAACTTCAAATCATTAGAACTGATATATTTTCAAATAATGTATTTAATTATAGAGGAGGGTTCAAATGCCTCCATTTTTTGTGCCTCCATCATGCCTCCATTTTTAAAAACTTTAATAACTCAAAATTTAAATCTTAAAATTCAAAATAAAACCGTTGGATATGAACTATATCATTTTATCTATGCACATGTAAAAAAATTATGGCATTTCAACTTTGTTTTGATTGTTATCTTGAGCTTGTAAAAATGTATACAAATGTGGATAATTTCTAGACGTTGATTTTTCAACTTATTAATTCATATAAAAGCAAAATCAAAATGTGATAATTTTTTATGAGCACATAAATAAAATAACATAGATTACATCTAACAGTTTTATTTTGACATTTAAGTTTTAAACTTTGAGTTATTTAAGTTTTTAAAAATGGAGACATGATGGAGGCACAAAAAATGGAGGCATTTGAACCCTCCTCTTAATTATATGTCAAATTATATAAATTATACAAAGCTTAGGCCTCTAATACATGTTAGAGTATAAAAAAATAGAATTTGATTTTAACTGAATTGTCTTTGTTAATCTTAAAAGCATACAAACATAGATCACCCCATTTGATTTGGAAGAAAAAAAGAATAATAATAAAATCCTCTAGATTCCACTAGTAATGACCCACCACAATTGTCTGAACTAAAAAGAAAATGTAGATGCGACATGCTCGCTCCAATTTGGACATAAGAATAATACATTCTGATACTAAACCGATTTTGGAAAGGAATATGATGTACCATCCATGGGGCAAAAGTAGATGCCAAGTGACTGTGACAAGGAATGCATTATTCACATGTGGTGTAGGCCTTGAAAAGGTAACTCTCTCTGTACAATCTCCAGACAAACACTAGCTTCTTTCCACAACTTCCTAGGTGAACGTTTTCTTCTTTTATGTTTTAGTGTGATTTATTTTTATATTTATTTGGCTAATAGCTTCTTTAACTTTTATCAGATATATATATAGTCAAGATACATATATAAATGCCTTGTTATTGCATCTTATAATCACCATCTTATTTATTATATTGGATGCACTCAACATCTTGTAAAGCCTTGCATTTTGACAGGACATGACTGTTAACCTAACCATATTACTTGCAAATTTGCAAAAATCATTATCTTGATTGTTACACTATTATTATTTATGCAGTGAGGTAACTATAAATTTCTTCAGGAATCACCATTACATAACTTGTTGCTTTTTTTTTCCATTAGTAAAGCTAAATAAGGAAGCTCCAGAAACTAAATTATGGATCCGGCATTGCACAAGGCAGTGACACAAGGCAATCTGGAACTGCTGAAGTATAAACTGACAGCTGACCCAAAAGCCCTTCTCTCCAGAACTCCTCAACAAAACACTGCATTGCACATTGCAGCACGCCTTGGTCACCGACACATTGCTGAAAGAATCCTCAGAGAATGCGAGACACTTATGCTTGAAAAGAACATAGACGGTGACACACCTCTGCACATTGCTTCAAAATTTGGTAAAATAGAAGTTGCAGATCAGCTGATAAATTATTCCTTGGAATGGCCAATTGAACTTGAATCTGAAGAAGATGGTCCACTTACAGCAGGAAATAAGATAGGTAATGCAATAAAAATATGGTTCGAAAAATCGGACGGGACGGGTCGAGTTTCACCCGAGTCTAGCGCCTATGCGAGTTTTTGAGCAAAAATCGGATGAACAGTGCTTGACTCGGCCGACTTATCCTATTTTTGGACCGAGTTAGGCGATTTTTGACCGATTCCGAACCGATTCTCACAAGTGCGGGCCGATTATGTTTTTTTTTTTTACGTCAATTTGAGTTTATCGGAAAGAAACCTCGTTGATTTGGGAAGAAAATACGAAGGACCTGTGGAGAAGAAAGGTTCAATAAATATATTTTAAATAGACTCGGTGTACAAGTTCAATAAGTATAGTAATAGAAAAATATGTTGATTCAAGGTGAACCAGGAGCAACGAAACAAATGGGAGATGGGGGCCACATGTAAGATTTAATGAAATCTGTCTAGCATAAGTAATCAACGAGCGCAAGGAGTATTTTTTGGACAGAAACCGTTTTCTTGTCCTCTCCATTTCAGTTTTCATTGGATAGATCCATTTCATAGTTTTTGACATTTAACATTTGCTTTTGAATTATTTTTTTTAATGTTTTTTAACTCATTTTTATTTCCTTTTCTTTATCTATTTTTCTTCTATATATTTATTATTGTTAGGAATCAAAATTATTTTTTTACCATTTGTTTGCTCTCTTTTTTGGCTACAAACAATCTTTTGCCGACTAAATCCGAGTTTCCGATCCGATTCTTCCGATTCCAGCCGATTCATCCGATTCCAATTCCACGGTCAAGTATCCGATTCCGATTCCGAATCCAAGTTTCAGAACCATGAATAAAACCTCGAAATTGCTTATTTCCCACATATATTTTCTTTAAATGCATCATATAACTGTGGATATATATATATATATATGCTACCGCAGTACCAGAATTCTTAATTATGCCTATAAGGGACTACCTTGCAGCAATTGTATACGAGAATACTGCAAAGGCCCAGTGGTATTGTGGCTATTTTACAGGACCGTTGTATGAAATAACAATTAACAAGAGTCTCTACAGATTATGTCTCTATCATGCTATTTTAGGACTATGTTATAAATTATCCTTATGTGGGAGAATAGTCCATGAGCATGTCCATGATCTGTGAAGAGTATAACTGTATCAGTCCCCAGTGTCGTGCCCATATGTCATGCAAAGTTGCACACCATACATTGTTATCGGAACAGAACTTGGCTCTATTTCGTTACTTCTCTTATGGTGAATAACCTATATATTTCTAACTTTAGAAAATATATATGTTGGTGATAACAACAGGTAATACTGCATTACATGAGGCGGTGACACATGGAAGATCTGAAGTGGCCCTGAGGATATTAGAGGCAAACCCTAATGTGGGCCATATGCTCAATGAAAGGAAAGAGTCTCCATTACATATAGCTGCACGGGAAGGCATGGCAATGGTGGTGAAAGAGATACTGAAACAACCATGGGTTGAGAAGGAAGAGGAAACTCAACCAGCTGTTTCTGGTACAGGGTCGCCACTTCACCAAGCAGTGGTTGGCGGTCATATCAGTTAGTATAAATTATAGCCTTTATAAGTTTCTTCGAGGAATGGTAATGATCCAAAATGCTTGATGCCTTCACAATTATGGACTCAATACCAAAACTGCCAAACCTGAATGACCTGAACTAAAATGAACGGAGACTTGAGATAACCTGAACTTGAGACAAAGTACCCAATCAAGAACAACATGCCACTTCAACCTGCCCAAACCTGCCTTATTTTTACCCATAATTATATCATAATTTACATTACATAAAATTATGAGAATTAAAATAACTTGTACTATGAACCTGATTTCAGAAATAGTGGAGATGCTGCTGTCCCTGAGGAGTGACTTTGTGAAGCAAATGGATGGTGATGGAAGCAATGCACTCCACTATGCTGCGCAAAATGACAATGCAAAAATGGTGGAGATGCTAATAGCTAAGGATCCAAGTCTTGCATATGACAACAATTACTGGGGTCAACCCCCACTCCATGTGTCAGTCCAGTATGGTTCCAAATCAGCAATCAAGGCAATCCTTAAACATTGTCCTGATACAGCAGAGCAGGTAGCATGCTTATTTTATTATTATTACTTTCTTAAGATATCCTTTTGGTTCCCAATCTCGTATGTGTACCTCACAAGCCACAGTAGTTAGTAGCAAAGCTTGAGACATAATCTTGATTGAGCTCCATTTGTCTTTTCTTTTTCCCTTTGAAAGTTTGATGTGTGGTCAAGTGCTAATAAAATAAACCCTAATTTTACTCTGATTGGACAATTCACAAGCGTATCGACCTACTGTTTAGTATAGACTAGGGGTGTCGACACAAGGACTAGATTTGAGTAGTAGGTTTCTAATTTTACAACAAGCTAGACTAAATTCAGAATTTTAGAGGTTTGAAAACTAAATTTCTAAATTAACACAAATCTAAATAAGGGAAGTTCACTTCACAATTTGGACCTTTTTTTTTGAAAGATTTGACAGGGGCTGTCAAATTAGTTACAACTACAAATCCGCATACAAGCTAAACATTCATAGCCTATGCACTCTATCAATCACAATTTGGACCTGATTGTAGGAATATATGGTTATTGGCATGTCATTTTTTTTTTTTTTACTTTTTTTTCAAGTAGCAGGCAAAACACCTATTATGATTTTCATTTACCAAATAAAAGTTGCATGTAAGGTTTATATGAAAACAAAATGAAAATGAGAAGAAGATGAATTGCTAGCAAATTATATAGGAATTCCCTACATATCTTTCAAATTACCCTATGTACAATAAAATCTGCAGTGTGCTAATTATTGAAGAGGCGTCATTTCGTTATGCTTAACAGTTCGGACAGGACGGTGGGAATGCAATCCATGTTGCAGTCCACAAAGGGAAATTCGGTTCACTTAAATGTCTGTTAAAACTCATACAGCCAGAGGAGATCATAAACCATCAAGATTTTGATGGAAATACACCATTGCATCTTGCAGCTAAGCAATCAAGGATACAATCATCTCTGTTGCTTCTCAGGGACAGAAGGGTTAACCCTTGTTTGCTAAACCAGAAGGGGCAAACTGCTCGAAGTGTGATTGAGATGCTTGAAGCAAACACGTATGAGGTAATACTCTAGTGAGTACCGCATTATCTATGCTCAGCATGCCGTTTCTTTATATCAAATTGACAGAAACTTTCAAAAACTGGGAACTTCTCATCCAATAACCATTTAACAAAAGAAGTTTTTAATACCAAATATTTGTGATTATACAACACATTTCAATTGCACTTTGTTGTAATATAAATTTATCACTCTGAAATCTTTGAAACTCACCTGTTCATCCTACTTCTTAAATATTACTTCTGTTTTTTTATTATCATTCCTAATTAAAGACCATTAATTCATTTTTAATTAGATGTATGTTTGGAGAGAACTAAAGAAACAAGAAGCAAAGAGATGCAAGAAGCAACAACTACCTCCAGTTCCATCTTCAAAATCCTTTGGAAGGAAGAAATCACCCGATGAATTTTTCAAACTAAGTGTACAAACATATACACTTGTTGCAGTTCTAATTGCAACTGTCACCTTCGCAGCCGTGTTTACCATGCCCGGTGGCTACAACCAAACAACAGGCTTTGCCATTCTTGGTAAAAAACCCGCATTCAAACCCTTTATTATATCCAATACAATTGCTATGTGCAGTGCTCTAGTTGTTGTGTTCTGTTTCATTTGGGCTTGGCGAGACCCCGTGAAGTTTAAACTGCATCAACTGAAGTGGGGCCATCGACTTACTGTTGTAGCATGTCTGTCCCATGATTGTTTCACTCATGACTGCAGTGTATCTCATAGTCGAGCCAGAGTGTAGATGGTTGTCGATTGTGGTGATATTGATTGGGTGCAGTACTCCTATCGTGGTTTGGCTTATACTTGGTCTCGAGGTTCTGTTTGTTCCTTTGTAGGGTATTTTTGTGTAAATCTCTCTTGCTGCGTTTTTTTAATAAAAGGAAACGGTACGCATCATATGGTTATATACATGGTTCTGAAACTCGGAATCGGAATCAGAATCGGAATCAGATCTTTTACCGTGGAATCAGAATCGGATGAATCGGCCGGAATCGGAAAAATCGGATCGGTAACTCGGATTTTTTTAGCAGAAGCTTGTTTTGTAGCCAAAAAATAAGAAAAAATTGATAAAAATAATTTGTAAAAAGTATGTTAATTAAGATAAAATATTACATTCAAATAATCCAGTAATTATATAATGTATTACAAACATTACAAATATAACACACTTTTATTGTCAGAAGCTATGCCGAGCTGGCTAGATTAAACCCAACGTACAACATCATTAATTAAAAACAATTGTTAAAAATATTTCAACTTTATACAAAAGTGGTGTAAAACAAATTTGATTAATTAAAATCGAAACATGTCAATAGAAAACACAAACGTAATTATAAATAGAACTTTCAAATCTAATGAAACAAATAGCTAACAAATTAGCTTAGAATGAAAATTTCTTATTAACGTTTTATTAAAATGAATAGAATTAACGGTTCAATGAAACAATTGGATACATAATATTTAATTCAGTGTCTTACGGCACCAAAGATGACACGATTCCTTGATTTATTCCTCCCTTCTAATTCTATGACAGATGGCCCCACCCCCATCTTAAATTCTTTCTCTTCTACACTTCACTGATCAGCTGACCCCACCGAAATGACCCCTTTCTCATTTCCTTCTCCGCGTGCGTACTGCGTACTCATTTCCTTCTCCCATTAAAATTGAATGGGACTCGAACTCCTCCGCCAACTGATATTTCTGCGCCAATTAATTGAAATCGAATGGACAGCGCCGATTAAAATTGAATGGACAGTACAGCGCAGCCGATTGCTCGACCTACGAATGCTCGACAGCACAGTGCAGCCTACAATAGCGCCGATTGCTCGACCTACGACAGCACAGCCGACTCAGTCCAGGTTAGTATGACTCGGCCGGAATCGGCTCAACTCGGTGTAACTCGGCCTGACTCGGTGTAAACTCGGCCAGAAAATCAGAAAACTTGGCCTAGTCAAGCACTGTTCATTCGAGTTTTACCGAAAAACTCGCACAGACGAGAAACTCGGATCAGACATGACCAATTCCGAGTTGACTCGGAATCGGTCGATTTCTGGAACTATGGTTATATATATATATGTACATCTCAAATTCAATATTAATGGTAAATGTAGGGTCACAAGACCATCAGTTGATCTAAAAAAATTATGCACCATTCAAATATTTGATTTTCTATCAATCGAGAAAAATAATAAAAAAATTTCAAAAAATGTAAAATTTGATCTCCAAATACATATTAATATGGAGAACAAGATGAACGGTTCGGATCGACCATTTGAATTTTGAAAACTCGAATATTTTACTGTAGCACCGTAAGTCTCTATGCAACCCATGGCACCTTAGCCTTATCCTATATATATATTTTTAAGTGTAAAATTCAACTATTCAACTTGCTAAATATAAGTTGCGTGTTTATAAAAGTTAGCAATATCGCGAGGCTTCAAATCTAGCAATATCTTATATGAGGAGAGTTCAAATGCCTTCATTTTTTGTGCCTCCATCATGTCTCCATTTTTAAAAACTTTAATAAGTCAAAGTTTAAAATTTAAACGTCAAAATAAAACCGTTAGATGTAATCTATGTTATTTTCTCTATGTGCCCATAAAAAATTATTACATTTTGATTTAGCTTTGATATGAATCAATAAGTTGAAAAATCAACGTCTAAAAATTATCTACATTTGTATACATTTTTACAAGCTCAAGATGACAATCAAAACAATTATGATGAACAAAAGCAAGAATACCTGTACCATTTAGCTAACTACACATTATAATCGCAGAGAGTAAATAGTAAATACAAAATATCTAAATTGCAAAATCAAATTTGAACGCAACAGCTGAGATATCAATACAGCCATATCTGGTAACTTATAGGATGAGGAACTTAAAGCGCGCCAAAAAAAAAAAAACTTTGATCTTATTTCTGTATTATCAACCACTAAACTGGATCAATTTAGGGTTATTGACCCTTAGATCTATATGACACAAATAATCAAGGCTTATATATGAATAATCATGAGACATCATATCATAGGAAGGCTTAATATAAATTATAGTTTTACAGGCAATTTATGTCAAGGAGTGATAACAAATTTAATACCAGCCCACTATCCTAACTTTTTTTTTTTTTTTTTTTTTTTTTTTCATTCTTTCAACGCCCGTAGGCTTGTTACATCCATGCCTCTTTCTATCACCTAGTTTGCATCATATGCATTTCACAGAGACATATAATTTTTGGAGAAAAAAGACAAACAAATAAAAGAGTCTACCCTTATCAAAATAGCCTATCCATACCAGTCCCAGTACAGAGGGAACGTATGTCCCGAACTTTCCCAATTGTTTACCCGACCCGACTTAGCCAAGTAATCCGCCAATTTATTGTGATTCCTCTGCCGGTGCTGACACCGAAAGGAAGCATTCGATCTAAAGAAAAGCCATAACTGGTGGATCTCCTCGAAAGCTCTCCAATCAGCTTCAAGTGGTGGGTCAAAATTGGATACCATATCCACCAGTGATTTGCAATCCGATAGGAAAAGGCAGCTTTGCATCCCCAATCCTTGTACCTCCTTAATTGCCTCAATGAGTGCCATTGCTTCTGCCTGCAGGGGACTACAAGCTCTAACCTTTTTGGATAAATGTAGTAGGAGCTCCTCCCTTTTTGTAAGCACCACACCTATTCCACCCTGCCATGGCTCTTCCCAGGACCCATCAGTTTGACATAAATATTCCAAGCTAAATTCCTCCACCTGCACTGTCCATCCTTTCTGTATAAAACGCCCACTAATCCTGATTTTGGTCTCCATATTAACCTCCCCCAGGTATTTATGGAAATCCCGGATGGATACTTGCTTTCCCCCCAATATTGCCCATGCCACATTGGCAAACATTGTCCACTGTTCCTCCGTCATTTGTTCGAGCATCCCCATATAGTCCTGTTGCAACCTCTCCCAGACCAGATCAGATCGTAGGCATAACGGACTGCTAAACCAGCATCCTCGGGCAAATGGGCATGTGAATAGCATATGTTTAGCATTTTCCCCTTGTTCTCCGCACGTAGCACAGCTTGAGTCACAATTGAATCTGGATGCTAAGGTGGCTGACAGAGGCAGTGCATTTTGTACAGCCTTCCATAGGAACAGGCGGATGCGTGGCAGTATATTCCCTTTTTTCCAGATCCAATTCCAGAATTTGCGCTGGTCGTCATCTCTTACACAATCATTGCCAGCAAGGTTTGCATAGGCCTTCTTGACTGAGTATGAGCCATTTGCTGTCAGTTTGAATATGAGTCTGTCGTCACCCTTTCCCTCTTCTGGACACGGCACCGTGGTAGCAATCAGGATACTCCCCACAAGTCCAAATAAGTTCATCAGTTTCTCCATATCCCATACCCCTGATTCCTCACGCACCAGATCCTTGACTTTACATCTGGTCCTGTGGTAATCTAACTCAGCCAGTTGCACCAATCCTTCACACCAGGGTTCTCCAACAGCATCGCATATAGCACCATTCCCAATTTCCCACCTGAGCATGGATAACAGCTTCTCCCTTAGGCCCATTATCCCTCTCCAGAACACGGAACACAGATAAGTTCTTTTAGAGGTCCAAAGTGCACTCCTTGGCAGATATTTCGCCCTCATTAATCTGGCCCATTGTGAGTCCAAAGTGCACTATCCTAACTTACACAAATTAAAACATGCTACAAAAGTGAACCGTAGCTCAGATAAAGAAATAACTTTTCCTCAATACACACTCATCCGTAATAAACAGTTCCCTAAGATTACAAAATTTATTGCCATGTCAACCGAACAAGGATGATACCTTAAAATAAAGAGATGCTGACATGGCACTAACAAAATTTGACCAAGGGGCATTTTAGGAATTACTAACCGTTAATACTATGACTTGGGAAGGTTTTTCATGACCGACCTAATGGCAGCTGACAGCTCATGTTTCTTTGACGAAGTTTTTTCAGTAGATACATGATCTACCTTTCTATTCTCCGGATTTTCCAGTCCATCAACATGCTTCGCTCCTTTCTTACCAGTCTTTTTAGGGTTTGTAAACTTCTCTCTTAGATATGCCGGTGTCCTGTTGTAATGAAAAAAACAATTATTTAATTAAGTCCCATCTAATGAGCTCACAACAAAAAAGGCAGAAGCTTAGATAATTTCTGAAAACATATCGATCATTTACTGCACGTTAAGATATTGCTATCTGAAAAAACAATTTTATTATTTTGACAGACCGGCCCTTCACCCCCACTACACTTAGGCCCTGTTCGGTAGCCCAATAAGGAATAGGAATCAAAAGTTTTGAACTGATTTTTACTGTTTATGTGAGGAAAAAAAAATATTCAGTCCAAGTGATTTTTTTTTCCCACGTGAACAGTAATTTTCTTTTTACTGCTAAACAGGGCCTTAAACTATCCTTGACAGCCAACGGAAAGGTCAAAATAAAATACATGAAAATTAAAAAAAAAAAAATGAAGTGCATTTTCTTGAACAGACTTTGACAGCCAGAAAAAAAATATAATACCTCTTGTACTGAGGATCAGTGGGATCCAACGCGAACTCATGGGAGTTAACCAAAGCACTGAATCTTGGATCAGCTTTAACGTTAACATAAGGAAATTTATCATCAACGTCATTGATTTCTTTCTTTCCTTTCTTGCCCTTTGCCTTTAGCCGTTTCATGTTATACCCCTTCTTCTCACTCTTCTTATCTTCGTCACCTGCCAATAGCAACTCCAGCTCTGCCTGAGTTGCAGCTCCTGTCTCCTCGACTTCCTCTCTCCTCTTACCTTTATCCTTCCTCTTGGCCTTCTCTTTAACCTTTTTCTCTGTCGGCTCTTCCATAAAGAAATCATCATCATCATCATTGTTATCTTGCATGGATTGGGACATCTTTCGAGCTTTCTTCTTCTCCTTCTGCTTCCTCAGAACAGCCTCCCAAACAGTCTCTTCTGACTTGTCTTTGTTTTCCACGATCTTTCTACCAAGTGCCTCGAGATCAGTGTTGAAGGTGATCTCCATGTCACCCTCTTTATCTCCCCCCTCACTCTTCTCTGAGTTGTTTCCAGAATTCAAAATGGAAAGGAATTTTTCTCTGGTCGCTTGCTTCTTGGCCTCAGGGTCTAAATCATTTTCTTCATCTTCACTGTCGTCAGTAGAGGCCAAATACATGCTCAGCTCATCTAGCTATATATGTATATGACAATTAATGTTACCTGATTTTCGGTATAGACCGGTAAAATAACTTCAAATTTCTGGTATAATTTTAACATAAAATCTGGTCGCTATTATTGTATTTTTTTTTAGGGTAGGGTGGCAACTTGCCATCCTACATTTTGATTCATAAGAAAGTTTTTTACAGAAGCCCAAGTGGACTGATAGTAACAGCAACATATACATTATTTATATCTCTCTCTAATGCTCCTACCGTGCAGAATTTAAGAAAAAGTTAATACAAAATGCACGGCATTGTATATATAATCAGCAGTAAAATTGGATAGTGCTATTATTGTACGGTCGCTATTATTGTAAAGTATAAAATGCACGGTCGCTATTATTGTATATACAAAATGCACGGTCGCTATTATTGTAAAGTATAAAATAAAATGATAGTGCTAGCAAGTAAAATTGGACCAACAAATACTGGTACAAAAGTACAGGTAGGTAACTGTTAAGTAATAGGTCAAATTTCCTCTAATTTTTTTCTTTGATAACAAATAAAATAACCTTAATCTGAGGTGAAATATTTGAAACTAATACAATCTAAATCATAACGCAAGAAAGTTTTCATGAAAATATAGTGAATTCTCTAAGATCCATAAAATTATTTCATAGTCACAAGAACAATAAAAATATAATCAGATCTGTAAAGCTACTAAAATTTGATGAGCATAATGAAAGGTGAAATTTTTCGCACAAGATCAATATACCAAAATTTGATTTAAAACATAAAAGAAAAGCCGTTGAACTAATTAAACTCACCAATGTGAAAATTCAATGCTTCTTTCATTTTTGTTAGTGTTGCAAAAAGTGAGGTTTAATTTCAAAAAATATTGCAAATTATAGAAAAAAAAACTGTAGCTAGATGTTATGGACCATAACATCCAACTACAGTGTTTTTGATTAATTAGTTATCATTAACGATCAAATTAACTGAACGCTATGGTTTATAACATCCAGCTAAAATGTCTTGGATGTTATAAACCATAACGTTCTTCCTATTTTTTTGAAATTTTACAAAATTGTACCCTATTATCGATATTTTATTTTTATTTTTCCTATTAATAAAAAAAATCGGTCCATTTGACTGGACGTTAACATTCAGAAAATTATGAAGTTCAGTTACAGAAACATTCAGAAAATTTTCTGACATTTACTGTAACTTTTCATTGGGCCTCGAAAGTATATAAATTATGAAATATTATTGCGAGTAGAAGCAGGTGTTATTGAGCTCAAAAAATTAATAAGCTTTTAACTCCAAAATATATCGAAAAAAATTTAAATAACAAATTCAAATTGTTAAAATCTATTTAATTCAAGTGATAATGTGATTACAATTTAAATATATAAATTATGGATATAATTTAGTATAAAGTTAAGCGGTGAAAAAAAAACTTTATAAGTTGAAAACGTTCATTTTTTATTATTTGTTCGTCGCTTGACTTTATACAAAACTAATTCGATAATTTATAAATTTGACATATAATTAAATACATTATTTGAAAATATATGAGTTCCAATGATTTGAAATTCTCATTTAAAATCAATATGTTAGATATCGAAATTAAACTTGCCAAGAAACTTAATGAACTTAAAAACATTCTAGCTCTACTTATATTATAATGTTGTAGTACTTCTATGCTTTAATTGTGTATAATTTTTTTATATCCAAAGTAAAACTAATTTTATACATTCTAGGCGAGAGAAAGTACCTCAGACTAGATTACGAGTAAGACTAATTTTATAACAAAAAAAAATCAATTATATACATGAATAATTGTACTGGGCAAGTGGGCAGCCAAAATATAAACAGGTCCCTGAAATCTTTCATTTTATTTATAGGGAGGAACAAAATTTAATTCAGAATATGTATTCTCCATTGAATCAAACTCAACAAAATTCAATTCCGAATATATATTTTCCATTTAATTGAACTCCATCGTCGTTGTTAGTTTTTATTCCGATCTAAGACTTAATCGAACTTGTGATAGTAGAGTTATGCGGATGCTGAAGAAAATAATTGGATCCGAAAGTTATAGAGACAGTGAGCGAGCGCGTTGTCAGAGTTGAGATTTTGGTATCTCGGTCCTTTGAGGAGGTGGGAATGTGTATCCTCTGTGGAAAAAAAAAACTTTTGAGTTAATAAATCTCAACCGTCAGATTTTAAACAGAGCTAATCTAGTCCCTGCTTAAGATATATATAGGAGTCCTTTAGTGCGAATTTAGTCTGCACGAATTTTAAAACATATTGGATAGTCAAGATTGATTAACTCAAAAATTCCCTTTTGAGTTAATACAGAGGATACGAATTCAAGGAGGTGGTGGCAGCGGAGCCAACACAACAAGGCACGCAGTTTTCAGATACATCAGGATCGGCTAAGGAGAAAGGCAAATTAGTTCCTGTGTGAATCAAGAACCAGATTCAGAACCTGATGAATTAAGGATTTTATTAGCCCTCATTAGCCAAATAAATATCCTGATCTTCATGGGTACCCGGATTTTCCAAAGGAATTGATAATATGCAGTTATTATTGATAGACATAAATTATATACACATTCATCTAGTTTTCATCATGAAATAAAGCCAAATATCTTGTATTTTGAACATAAAGAGAATAAAATACATCTAGAATCAAGTTACTGTGTTTGCTCGGCGTTAGATTGCAAAAAATGAAGAAAAATGAAGAAAAGACGGAGTTCGGGGGATGTAATTATGGCGATTATGGCGATTGACGATTAGTATTACTGGCTTTCATGTAGCAAAGCTCTACTAGGATTAACTGATGTTATATAACTTTGGATTGATTTGAGATTAGAAATTCAGGGGGTCTATTTCAACTTAAATAGCTTCAAACATAATGTACCTGAGATCCTTAGTTTCTTATCTTAAAAAGCAAACAAAGTATTCCTTGTTTACTTGTCTACAAAAGTAGAAACTTAGAGAGAACTGATTCATGACATTATAATTGATGTCTATTGTTTATTTCTCTTAATTCATGATCATACTACAAGTTAATATTTTTTATTTACCATATTTCAATTTCACACTTTTTATTTTGTGGTATGAGGTTTGCTTAAATGATTCATCTCACACTAAGATTCATGTGAAATTTCTCTGATTTCATGCGCCAGTCCAGACACCAGTGTTATTCACTAGATTAATTCTTTGATTCTGGTTTTTATATGAGTGAGGTCCCATCAGGTTATTCAAAATTAAGTTTTGATCTGATTAAGCTACCAATAGTGTGCATGTGTTAGCTAATTTTGTAGCTAAAATATTGGATGTGGTTATACGTTTTTGCTTTCACCTTTTAGGATTTTATGGACTGAAATCAAAACTGGACATTGCTGCCTATTGTAGGTATCCAACTGGTACAATACTGGACCAGATAACCTCTAGTATTATGCTAGTTGGAGATTACATCCAATCCTGCATGACGGAAAAAGCGCATGGTGCAAGTTTTGACAAGAAACAGTGCCAGACCCCCGCCTCAGAGAAGTAATTGTTCATATTAACTTTAAACAAAGAAGACTAAAGCTAAAGGCGTTAAAACAAACAGAATCGAGGCTCTCCGCTCCTGTGCCTCCAGTCCGATGAAACAGCTTCCCTTCTCAACCTCATCCAGTGGCACTGTCAGATCACAATAGGCATCGACGTGACAGCAGCTTACACTGGCTACCTTCCCAATTCAAATCCACGAAAGTAGGTCCGATCAAGACAATTACATGTTATCATCCAATTAAAAAGGTCGGTATACCTGATTCGGTGCGGTGAGTTCTAATTAAAGCTAGCAGTGCCTTGATTGAAAAATTGCATATGTATTACTTGTTGTTTTTTAATATTATCCTAATTTCACCTTCTAAAGTTACTTCACAAAATCTGGTAATTACAATTTGGTACCAGTTCAAACTCACGTACAAACCAGTTTACTTGTAAAGTTACTTTATCCTTATTTTCTCTTTAGGCACTTGTTAGTAATCGCTTCAGTTTTTCAAGATATATTTAAATTGCAAAGAAATTGGAAAGTGAAAATGTTAAATGTAACAGATTGTGTAAGATTCAGACCTCTGAACTCGAAGGAGAAGAAAATCAACATGAATCTTTTGTGCCTCCACAGTTTAGACTCAGAGTTGTTTGTATGAAGATTTTTTTTTTTGCTTTCCTTACAGCCCATAGGCCTATTACAAAACTACAACTCTTCAAAACAAATTGGTACACCAATACCCTGTCTATCTAATCCTCTAACTCTACCCCCATTAGCTAGACCATGAGCAATTTGTATAAAATCATCCTCTCTTGATCTATGCATAATCCGAACAGAAGGGAAACTAATCAGAATCCTCCAAGCATCCCAAATTTCCTTACTAGCTCTCCAATCCGGTATATTGGGCAGCCTTTGAAAAAGGGCATTAACTATCTCCAATGAATCTGAGTAGACAACACCTTCCTCATTTGATTGCATTATACAGTGGAGACCTGTAAGCACAACCTAAGCTTCAGCATGGGTGGGGTTAATCGCTGTAATTGGTGTTGACCTCCAAACAACAGTGGCACCATCTTTGATCAAAAATACACCAATACCAGCTCTCCCTTCCTCATCCCAAGACCCATCTACATAGCAGCTGAGACCTCCTCATAACAGTTGTGTACCCTGGGAGATGCTGTCCCCAACCTCCTGACCTGGTTGAATAGTTCTTACCAGTGTATCAGCACCCCTGTTTCAGATTGTAGAGTCCTCCATTGCTCTATTCCAGTAATCTTTGCACACCAGTATTGATTGTCGCTTACCAAAATATAGGAAATCATTACGGCTTCTCCATACTGCCCACACTATAGCCATGAAGTTTAGGAACTACTGATCATCTAACTGCTTTCTCATGACATTGACAATGTCAGGTAGGTCTCCAATAAGTTCATCTGACCTGATGCTCAAGGGCGACGCCAACCAAGCTGATCTGGCAAATTGACATATGAATAGAGCATGCACCACTATTTCATCCTCCTGATTACATATTGTGCACAGAGGGGATAGATGAGGCATCCTTCTTGCCAGAACTGCCTGAACCAGTATCGCTTTAAAACAACACTTCCAAATAAACAGCTTGAATTTTGGTAGGAGCCCTTTATGACCCCACAACCAGTTCCAGAACTCCTTTTCCCCATTTACAGGCTGATCTCCCCTTATCATTTGGTATGCCTTCTTAGTGGAGAATTTACCATCCTTGGCATAGGTAAAGAGGAGATGGTCTTCTGCTGGCAGTTGAATAGGCCTTATGACCTCATTGGTAGCCACAGAGAGTGCAACGGAGAATCCAAAAAGGGACTGTAAAGCTTGAAAATCCCAGTTGTGAGTAGTTAGATCTATGAGTTCACTAACCTTCATTCCTCTCTGATTTGCGTCAGCAGCCTTGAAAGCCTTCCACTGGGGAAACCAAGGTTGTGAAAAAATAGGAATGTTAGTGTCGTCCCCAATTGCCCATGCCAGATGTGAGCTCAATAGTTCCCTTTGGTCCAAGAGCTATTTCCATAGCTTTGAGCAATTATTTTTCCTACATGTAGTGAAAAAAGACCCTCTAGGATAATACTTTGCCTGAATTAGGATGACCCATAAGCATTGACTTCCTACAACCACTTTCCAAGCATTTTTCATCATTAGAACTTGGTTTAATTCCTTCAAACTCCTGAGACCAAGCCCTCCCATCCCTTTAGGAGTTGTAATCTTGTCCCATGCCACATACGGCATACGTTTCTTGTCTTCAGTAGACCCCCAGAAAAAATTCCGTACTATGGCATTAAATTTCTTGATCACCTTAGTCGGGAAGATAATCGTACCCATAGCATAGATTGAAAGACCTTCCATCACAGATTTTATGAGTGCTAAATGGCTTGCCTGTGACAGGAGGTTTGATTTCCATGAGTTGAGTCTATTCTGAAAATTCTCAACTATGTAGTCAAAGTCCGTATCACAATTGGTTTTTACCGGGCAGCCCAAGTATCTCTCATTTTCATCTGCCAGCTTGACTTTGAACCTGATTAAGAAGGCATCCATATCTTGTTATCTAGAATCCCTATTGAACCATGCCTTTGACTTATTCGGGTTCAACTCCATAACCGATAGCTCACAGAAACCTTTTAAGATGTTATCAAATTCCTCTATTTCACCCCCTGACAGTGCCCCCATCAATAATAGGTCATCAGCAAACATTGAGTTAGTGACAGGGCTTGCCGTTCTCGTCAACCTAACACCTGTTATGCAGCCCAATCTCCTACTTGCATCCAACCATCTGGATAATGGATCCATTGAGATAATGAAGAGATAGGGTGACATGGCACATCCCTGCCGTAGTCCCCTTGTAAGCTTAATGAATCAATCTCCTTTTCCATCAAACAAAATTGTGAATTTAGAAGAGGTGACACATGCTTTAATCCAATTGCACATCATTGGAGGGAACCCATAGATTGGAAGCAAAGAGAAAAGGTATTCCCAATTTACCTTATCGAAGGCCTTTGCAAGGTCTGCCTTGAGGATAAATTCTCCGTCACCATTTTTGCACGACTTGAAGCTGTGAAGGATTTCTCGGAGAAGGATGATATTCTCGGAGATTTCCCTCCCAGACACAAATGCAGTTTGTGATTTGGAGATTAGAAAATCTATCCATGGTTGCATCTTCCTCGCTATCAGCTTAGAAATCACCTTGTAGATGACGTTGCAAATGCTAATCAGGCAGTAGTCAGACACCTTTGTTGCACCCGCAACCTTGGGCACCAGTGTTAGATTTGAGTGCACAAAAGACTCCTCCATTGTCCCCGTTAGGAAGAATTGAGAGACTTCTTTTAGAATGACAAGGCCGAAAGAATCCCAGCATTGCTGCACTAAAACCGTCGTGACTCCATCCGGGCCAGGGGCCTTCAAAGGGCCTAGATCAAAGACCGCCTTTTTGATTTCATCATTAGTGGGCCTTCTGTCCAGGCCTGTTCTAGCCTCATGTGCAATTGGGTTTATTTCCCTCCTTATATGTAACAGGATCTCAATTGGGCCTTGTACACCAAATGGGCTACCTGCAAGATAAACACTTTTAAATGGCTAGTAAATTCATGGCGCACCTCTTTCTCCTCCACCGCCTAGTCTCCAGTTTCTTTTAGAACAGCTGCGATATTATTTCTTCTCCTTCTGATAATTGTGCTCGCATGGAAAAATATAGTGTTTGAGTCTCCTTGCACCGCCCAGTTTTGTCTCGCTCTCTGCATCCAATAGGTTTCCTGAGCCACTAAGTATTTCGCATGATTAGCTTGCAATTTTTCGATTTGGGTCCTGACTTCTTCAGTTTGCTGAGAATTGAGTAGATAATTGAGTCTCTCTTCAATGATCTTCAATTATTTGTTTGGGTCATTTGACCCTTCAGTCCATCCCCTCACTTCTTTTCTCAACCTAGAACAGGTTCTGCTCCAGCCTATACTCCCCTCCTCCACTGCCCTAGCACAAACATTTTTGAATTCTGGGTCTTGCAGCCACCACTGCTCAACCCGAAATGGTTTCTGCTTCTTTTTTTGGTTTTTGCTTGTTCTGATTAAAATGGGAAGATGGTCACTTTGGAAGTTAGGCAGATGCATAACACGAGAATTAGGGAATACGTGAATCCAAGCAAGGGTAGTCATGCCTCTATCTAACCTCTCAAGGATCAACTTCTTTCCCTTCTGATTATTAGCCCACGTATACGCTGGTCCACCATACCCCAAATCTATTAGTCCTGCCTTATGCACAACATCCCAGAAATTTCTATTTTTCTTTTTGAAGGAACGATCCCCCCCCCCCTTCTTCTCATCCAGATGTAGAAGGGCATTGAAATCCCCCACCGAGCAAATTGGATATCCCGAATTAGTGATATGAAACTCAATTCAGGCCCAGATGTTATTGTTTTGTTGATCCACACAATTCCCATATACCCCGATGAACATCCACGGGGCAATGATTGGATCATTTTGTATGACCGCAACTATAAAAAAAACTCCAAGACCTCTATGATTTTAACAGAGATTGAGTCATTCCATAACAACCAAAGTTCGCCTCCCAGGCCCTTAGAGGCGACAGTCTCATTATTTGTAAGAGGCAATTTCGCTATTCTTTTTATTACTTGTTTTTTTGAACATTTGGTCTCGGAAATGAACGCTAATTCTGCCCCTGTACATTGAAGGTACTGCCGGAGTGTCGGAATTGTCGCTTCCCCTCTGCTTCCACGATAATTCCAAGAGAATATGGTATTCATCGTTCCAGCAACGAGTGAGGCCTTGTCGCCTTTGCCTTTTTGTTATAAGTGAGGACTAACCTGTCTTGAGACTCTTCTAGAACAACTTCATTGCCAAAGCCCTCCTCCTGCCTTTGCTGTCTTACTGTCTCTCCCATGGTTTCATCAAGATTCCTTTTCAGACCCGCACCCCCTTGACTTGCAGCCTGCTTAGGTGAGTTCTCTTCACCCTAAGTCGGCAGCTGCATAGCATTGACAATCCACTTATACCTCTTGTGGGCTTGAGTATGTTATCCAACTCAGGCCTATCAGAATTCTCCATTTGTCTTTTGATTCGTGCTAAGCGGATCCTGTCAGAACAACCCGTTATCTCATGACCAAGTTCTCCACAGAATAGACACACCCTTCCCAGCCTTTCATACACTACGTGGGCTGTAAGAAGACCAAAGGAGGGATGCTTTAGTCTAACCTTATCCTTAAGCGGTTCATCAATGTTAAATTGGATCTTAACCCTCAATACCCCCTTCCCACCTGATCTGATAATTATCGGATCATATATCATGTCACCAACTGGACCCGTTAGGAGATTTATCCCATCTTCGTTGAGTGCTTCAAGTGGTGCATTGTGAAACTGGACCCACAACTCCCCCTTCTTTACATGATCCTTAGTCATTTGTTCTGGAGATTGGCACGTGGTGACAGCCACCAAATCCTGTCTGTAAAACCACGGCCCCTTGTTTAAGAATTGTATCGACCTCCCTTTTGTTGGCGAGCTCGATCAGAAAAACACCCTTATCTACTGAGGTGAAGGTCGCCTTTGGCTGAAGACCCGATAGCCGTCTCATGAGATTCTCAAACTGGGACTCAAAAACTAACCTATCTGTGCATACCCTTATCATCAGACAAAGGTCTCATTGTCTGCTGTGGACAGCTTGAATGGGGATAATTACAGCCGAAGTAGAGGCCTCCTCTTTAATATGCATAGTAGCAAATTTGCGAATGAGATCTTCATCACTCTTCTCCATTGTTGGGCTTTGCTTACTAGAGGAAGCCATAGAAAGGTTTGATAGAGGTCCTGATTTTGGATGCTTAGGGGAGTGTGTATTTGGTATTAGGAAGAGTGAGAGAAAAGCTGAAGGTGGTGATTTGAAGGTTTGTATTGCGAGACAGGGATTTGGAGTAACTGGGAGTGGTTTAACTATAGGTGGCGGTCCAAGAATGGATGGTTGGGATGGATTCTATATTTTCTTAGATTTAATGGGCTTTTGGGCTTTTTGTAGTGGAGAAAGAGGGCCAGGAGGATTTAGGTTAGTAAGAGATTTTCGCTTCTCATTTTTTTGCTTGTTTTATCTAGTCCAAGGCCATGCTTGTGGTCTGCGTGACAGTTTGCAGAGGTCTGTTGAGCATGTATATGCAGGCCTGGAGAAAGGATGATAGTAGGGGAACATTTCGGGGGTCCCATCGTTTCTTAGATGGTGAAGTAGCATTTTGTGTATCATAACGAGCGTTAACAATACTTAGGAAACACATGGACCACAAAATTGGGCACATCAAACTCGCCATAGGGGATCCTTTGAGTCTTCCTAGGAACAGAAAAGAGGTGTCCGGTAGCGACAGCGAATCAGAAAGAGGAACATTTGGACTTGGTTTACTAGGTACTCCCGTAAACCAGGAAGCTCTTTCATGGAGTACCTGTATCGCCGCGCCTCTCTGGCCACCGCAGCTTGCCAAAAAATATGGTGTGCTTGAATCACATTGCTTCTTATTGCCGTATCTTCCCCCGGCCTATACCTCCTTTGCTCTATCCTCATCCTGACAAGGACCATCATAACAATTAGGTGGGTCACCGCTGATCTCCCATCCAACCAGTGAAACCAGACACCGACGCCATTTGTTATCGAGGTTGACAACAAAAGAATGAGGCAAGAGAACCGGGTCATATGTTTGGACAACTATTCGTAAGGTTGCTCATTCCCTTCCTCGGGTGTTTTCCCTAGCCACATAGAGAGGGTGCCTAAGCCTGAGACCAGAAGATGGAAGTAATGGGGGTGCCAGCAGGTCAGTGGGTAGTTGTGGATTCTGAGATGAAGGTTAAAGGGAGTTGGGGAGTGCGTCCACTCATCATCTTCCCAGGGGATACCCTCATTGATCTCTGGACCGCCCAGAGCAGCATGTCCTCAATTACCTCGTATCGACGGAGAAACTGCGACAACCAGACAAGGAGCTCAAAGGGCGAGCGGTGGATTGCTAGGTAGTCCACCAGCTGTCCTTCATACATCTCAACCAGGTAACACTGAACCTGGGTGATGTCTCTGTTTGGGGTTGTTCTATGGAAGAAGACTAGAAGTGTGTGATCCACATCGTTCAGTAGTAATTCATGGTGGGGGGTAGAAAGAAAGTAGGCATGTGTCTGGAGAGGGGTTTGCTCAATGAAGGGATAGTATAATGCCATGGTAGCAAGTGTAGAGAGGGGTTGGTGATGAAGTTGGTGATGAGAGGGATTGTAGTAAGTAGGAGGAAGTGAGAGCGAAGGGAGCAGAAATAGATAAAGAGGGAGAGGAAAGGTGGAAGGCCGGCCTTCAAAGAAGAAGAGGAGGCCGCCGTCAGAGTTTTCACATAATCGCCTCGCAGAGGTCAAATTTGATATCATAAATAATATTAAATGAATTGCAGAATAAGTTCCAGTTCATTCGTATGAAGATTTTAATGTTAGTTTATTTTATATGATTTGTTCTAGAATTTGAAGGCGTGTGTTAATTTTTTTTTGGTTATTTGTTATTTTGTGATTGTACTAGCCTCTATTGTATCAATGACACCGAATTAACAATTATTTGTTATTAATAATTTTGGTTCTTAATTTGAATACTTTGAATAATGTATAGTGCTTTCGTGATTATTTAGATGGTGTGAATATTTTACATATTATATGTATGTATATTTTTGTTTATAAATATATGTATGAATGCTTGAACACTTGCAAAACTGGTGCAATGTGAAACAATTATATCAGGAAGAATTAGTTTTTTACATAATAACATTTCTTTTGCATATATATCAATACTTAGAGATGTAGTTATCAAAACTTTAATTATTATGATTAGGAGTTAGGTTCATGAATTAGAGCAGTGTGTACTAAGTACTAAGAAATGATAGAAAAAATAAATTTTGAAAAAATAGATGTATATGAATAAATACTTGATGTCTTAGATATGAATACTTAATATCTTAGATATGAATACTTAATATCTTATTTATGAATACTTTAAAATATATGTATGAATACTGTTAGTTTGTAATAATCTAGAAGTCAATAATACGATAATTTATCATAAAGCTTTGTTCATGAATTGAATGTTTATCATTTTGTTGCCTTGAGTGTTATTGCATTTATGGATCATTTCGAGTTCATGACTGAAATTGTGAAACTCCATAATATAGATGATATATACTCTTAAATAGTCACTGACCAAGGTAATTAGCAGGAACACTAATTACCGCTATAAGGTTAATATGTGGATTAAAAGATGGTTAAGTTTTACAAACCACCTGACACAAGATGTCATTTTAATCACATAGATACATGTTCTAGGAACATGGTATTTGACAGACCCCGAATGAGACATTAAATAGAATTGTGTTCGTATCATTTATGTTTTCATTCAGTGTCACGTTCTAAAGTATGAGGTATTTATCGTTCCCACTGAGAAATATGTATGTGTGATTGCTATCTACCGCTGTCCGTAAAAAGCAGTCATAACGGTAGCATTCCCATATGTATAGCTTAGCTGAGGAAGTGATAGTCTACCAAAAGTATTATTGTCCCTCGTATCTCTATACGAGCTATAGCATCACTGGGCCCCTTGGTAGAGTTAGATTATTTGCATGCGGTATAATTACAAGAGTAATTATATTTGATAATTTGCTCAAGATCAAGAAAAGATTAAGTTTGCAAGGATGACACACATCTACCTTGAAACTAATCTGATAGCTATGAGACAAAAGAACTGACACAAGTAAATAGTTTACTGGATCGTGATATTGTACAGTACAGCATCATCTGTGTAATTGGATGGTCATGGTGTGTTGCCAGATACCACTCATGATTATAGAAGTTAAAACAGTTTTAACTCTGTTTACCAACATAACACAGATCCTATTGGGTCACACCATATAGGAACTACTCGGAGAATCTTACTGATTAATTATAAATTGATTATAATTAATATTAAGATGGTTATAATTAATTATACGTGATATAATTAAATTATAAATGTCATTTAGAATGACAAGCAGAAACAACGGTTAATTTATAAACGTACACGTTACGTTGTATAAAAGTTACCGAACAACAACCGAAAAGAAATATAATTGTATATGACAATTATATATATTTAATTTGGATTTTAATTTGTTAATTATGGATTTGAATTATGGGTTTAAAAGCCCAAAATAATCAAAGCCTTAATTAAAATTAAAAGCCCAAAGTCAAAGCCCAAAATCAAAGCCTTTTACTATTCATGCCTTAATGGGCCAAGGGCAAAATGGTCATTTCACACCTATGCCACCTTGCATGACACCTTAGGGTGTAGAAGCATGGAGAAGAGTGTGGAAGGGTGTGGAAGGGGTATTTTGGTCTTTTCACATAATAAAAGATGAGGTGTCAAGGGTTTTTGGTAAATAGATTTGTTTTGAGAGGTATTTCGGTCTTTTGCGAATCTCCTCAAAACACTATAAATAAAGGGGTGAGGGTAGAGAGAAAACTTACTAATTCACATGTTAATCTGATTACTTCGTTTCTCTCTTCCCCAGTTTCGGTTATTACGAGATTCGGAAAAATATATTTTTGCAAGCTCTGCGGTATTTCTTGTTTTGCTTTTAAGTGAAACGGAATAACTTGGAGTCTTAAATATATTTAATTTGTCCCTATTTCGGTGAATAGTGTTTCTGCAGAATTCCGCGGTTTATAGTATTTCTGGCAGAAGAAATAAACCGCTCTCCGGTTAGTCCTGGTGGATAACCGATAGAGGTATCACATGTGTGATACTCCGAGTCGATTCCTTCCCTGGTGTAGCTCTTCTCGCTCGGTCTGCATTCCAACTGTGATTTGGAAATAAGGTATAAACATGTTATATTAATCTATTTAATTGATAAGTAGATTTAAAGCTTTAGAAAATCAATTATGGAGTAGATCTGTAAATAGGATTAAATGGATTATCCTGATTCATTTAATCCGTAGCTTAAGGTAGATGTAAAAATTTTTGTTTTACTTTTTCCGCACCTTAAGCTAAATCAATGGGTTTGAACCGTCAAAAACCCAACAAATACTTCAATAAAGTATGTTTTGTTTCTTTTAAACATTGTTTCTATTTTTTTTGTAACATTTCAATTCAATGATCTATAAATTTTGATAGGTTATTTTTGTTTTGATAATGAAACATGTGGCAACTATTTTTTATTACTAAGAAATGACATAAAAAAAAATTTTGAAAAAAAAATAGATGTATATGAATGAATACGTACTTGATATCTTAGATATGAATACTTCAACGTATATGAATGAATACTTGATATCTTAGATATGAATACTTGCGTGACGAGATATGAATACTTGTGCAACGGACAACTCGAAAGTATGTCATCATGGATCTCATTTGAAAGATAAAATTGTGTTAAAAAAATTTTGTGATTTTAGATTTGCAAAATTCCTTACAGATTATCAGAAATATTAGTTAGATTGAACAGAGAAAAAAAACACTCACCTCTAAAAATATATCTATTTTTTTTTAAATACTTGATGTGTTATAGATGAATACTTGATGCATTATAGGTGAATACTTGTGCGTGCCAGTTGTAAAATCTTTCAAATATTAGGTGGTCCTCAATTAGTAAGTAGTCCTCCTAAGCTGTTAATATTTATTAAAGTAGTTAATGATCGGAGAATAAATGAGAAATTATTACGGGGATATCTAGGTGCTCCCTAAATTAAATTAAACAAAATTCAATTCCGAATATTTATTTCCATTGAATTGAACTCTATCGTTGTTAGTTTTTATTAGTGGTTTGCTAAACCCGTTAGGGGTTGAACCCGTTTTGCCCGGCCCGTACCCGTTACCCGTGGTACCCGTACCCGTTGCCCGGGTACAAACGGGTAGACGGGTAGACGGGTACGGGTAATAAACGGACCGGACAACATAATTTTGAAAAAAACCCGTTGTACCCGTACCCGTCTACCCGCCAACCCGTACCCGTCTACCCGCCAACCTGTACCCGCCTACCCGTACCCGTCTACCCGTACCCGTACCTGACCCATTACAAATTTGAATTTCAAAATTTTTTTGGCGGCACCCTATAGAATTCAGATCCAGTGCAATACCTGACTTTGTAGAATGAGATCTGAGTCATCAATTTTAATTTGGCATGAATCTCAAAACGGACCCCTATATCTAAACTCCATCTGGGATGTCTTTTAACTTGGCACGAATCTCAAAGCATAAAAATTCAGAAAAAAACAGAAAAGAAAAAAAAAAAAAAACCCGCCCGTACCCGGGATAACCGTACCCGTCAACCCGCAACGGGTACGGGTAATAAACGGGTAGGGTAGTGGTTTTGGAAAAACTACCCGTCTACCCGTTGCGGGTTGTACCCGTACCCGTCCTACCCGTCTACCCGCCCTACCCGTTACCCCTAACAGGTTACCCGGAACGGGTCACGGGTAACCCGTTAGCAAACCACTAGTTTTTATTCCGATCTGAGACTTATCGAACTTGCGATAGTAAAGTGTTATGCGGATGCTGAAGGAAAGAATTGGATCCGAAAGTGAGAGATGATGTGAGCGAGCACGTTGTTAAAGCTGAGATCAATGCGGGGGCGGCGTGAGCGACAGATCTTGGTATCTCAGTCCTTTGATGAGGTGGTGGCAGCGGAGCCGAGCAAAACAAGGCACGCGGTTTTTAGATACATCAGGATCAGCCAAGAAGAGAGGCAAATTAGTACCTGTGCGAATCAAGGCCAGGAGTCGTCAGGGTTAGGTGACACTAGATGTGGAAGTAGGTTGTGATGTTGATGGAAGAGGATTGGTCAGTAAAGAGACTGGAGGCGTTCAGATCTCTGACGAGTGTTGGAAAGAGCTGTGGTCACAGGTAATCTATGCTATGCACCCTACCAAATTTCATTGAGACTTGAGACTCCAGTTGTACGTATTATTTTTATTTGGATAGAGAAAAAAGAAATACAAGACATTGTGAAATTTGAATTTGGGATTTTAAGAAAAAAGGATTTACTGGTTATGGGCGTCATTAAAATTTCAGGAATTAAAAACATAGTTTTACAATTGGCAAAGGCCTCTAATACATGTTAGAGTATAAAAAAATAGAATTTGATTTTAACTGAATTGTCTTTGTTAATCTTAAAAGCATACAAACATAGACCAGTAGGGGTGAAATGGATCCGGTAAATTCGGAGCGGATTTTCCGACCGAATCTGCTCCGTATTTAGACCAGATCCGAATTTGGATAATCGGATCCGGATAACTCAACAGATAGGATGCGGATAATTATTGAATACAACTCAGAAACCAAATTCCGACCGAATCCGCTCCGTATTTGGACCAGATCCGAATTTGGATAATCGGATCCGGATAACTCAACGGATAGGATGCGGATAATTATTGAATACAACTCAAAAACCCAGAAAACCGATTCGGAAGCTATTTTGAAACGGAGCGGATATCCGCACTATCCGGATCAGAAAGTTCTCAAGTACAGCTTTCATTGGGTTATTACTTCTCAAGGCTGAAGCAAATAGTTATAAAGTCATGGGCTTATATTCTAATACCTTTGTGGGACTAAATGTACAATATATCTCAAAACCGGAACAGACTTCATTTTTGTTAAATTCTCCGCTGTCTGACTGACTGAGTCCCACGTGTTGCTGCCTCCCATGTTTGATTTTTGCTTTGAAATTTCCTAACTCCGTTACAGCAGTACTTGTTTCCCAGTTTCTTTTTCTTTTTTTTAATTTAAACTTGTTTCCCAGTTTCACATCTTTTGATTTATTAGAATGATGCCAACTCAGCTCCGTTTTCAGATCTCATGGGTACTTTTCTTTTTCTTTTTATTATTATTAAAAATAAAGTATGTTTTGATTATATATTTGTATTATATTATATTAGTGGATTATTCAAACGACTCGATTATCTGACAATTATTTGTTTCGTATCCGTATTCGTAGATTATCCGCTCCGTATCCGTATCCGTTTAAGCCGGATTTGGTTTTGAATTTTGACATCCGTTTACTATCTGTATCTGTATTCGTATCCACTCATTGAAAGGCGGATACAGATTTGGTATCAGCATTATCCGCTCCGTTTTCACCTCTATAGACCACCCCATTTGGTTTGAAAGAAAAAAAGAATAATAATAAAATCATCTAGATTCCACTGGTAATGACCCACCACAATTGTCTGAACTAAATGGAAAATGTAGATGCGACATGCTTGCTACAATTTTGACATCAGAATAATACATTCTGATACTTAACCCATTTTGGAAAGGAATATGATGTACCATCCATGGGGCTAAAGTAGATGCCAAGTGACTATGACAAGGAATGCATTATTCACATGTGGTGTAGGCCTTGAAAAGGTAACTCATCCTGTACAATCTCTAGACAAACACTAGCTTCTTTCCACAACTTCCTAGGTGAATGTTTTCTTCTTTTATGTTTTAGTGTGATTTATTTTTATATTTATTTGGCTAATAGCTTCTTTAACTTTTATCAGATATATATGATCAAGATACATATAAATGCCTTGTTCTCGCATCTTATAATCACCATCTTATTTATTATATTGGATGCACTCAACATCTTGCAAAGCCTTGCATTTTGATAGGACATGACTGTTAACCTAACCATATTACTTGCAAATTTGCAAAAATCATTATCTTGCTTGTTACACTATTATTTATGCAGTGAGCTAACTATAAACTTCTTCAGGAATCACCATTACATAACTTGTTGCTTTTTTTTTCCATTAGTAAAGCTAAATAAGGAAGCTCCAGAAACTAAATTATGGATCCGGCACTGCACAAGGCAGTGACACAAGGCAATCTGGAACTGCTGAAGTATAAACTGACAGCTGACCCAAAAGCCCTTCTCTCCAGAACTCCTCAACAAAACACAGCATTGCACATTGCAGCACGCCTTGGTCACCGACACATTGCTGAAAGAATCCTCAGAGAATGCGAGACACTTATGCTTGAAAAGAACATAGACGGTGACACACCTCTGCATATTGCTTCAAAATTTGGTAAAATAGAAGTTGCAGATCTGCTGATAAGTTATTCCTTGGAATGGCCAATTGATCTTGAATCTGAAGAAGATGGTCCACTTACAGCAGGAAATAAGATAGGTAATGCAATAAAACCTCGAAATTGCTTATTTCCCACATATATTTTCTTTAAATGCATCATATAACTGTGGATATATATGCTACCGCATTACCAGACTTCTTAACTATGCCTATAAGGGACTACCTTGCAGCAATTGTATACGAGAATACTGCAAAGGCCCACTGGTATTGTAGCTATTTTACAGGACCGTTGTATGAAATAACAAGAGTCTCTACAGATTATGTCTCTATCATGCTATTTTAGGACTATGTTATAAATTATCCTTATGTGGGAGAATAGTCCATGAGCATGTACATGATCTGTGAAGAGTATAACTGTATCAGTCCCCAGTGTCGTGCCCATATGTCATGCAAAGTTGCACACCATACATTGTTATCGGAACAGAACTTGGCTCTATTTGGTTACTTCTCTTATGGTGAATAACCTATATATTTCTAACTTTACAAAATATATATGTTGGTGATAACAACAGGTAATACTGCGTTACATGAGGCAGTGACACATGGAAAATCTGAAGTGGCCCTGAGGATTTTAGAGGCAAACCCTAATGTGGGCCATATGCTCAATGAAAGGAAAGAGTCTCCATTACATATAGCTGCACGGGAAGGCATGGCAATGGTGGTAAAAGAGATACTGAAACAACCATGGGTTGAGAAGGAAGAGGAAACTCAACCAGCTGTTTCTGGTACAGGGTCGCCACTTCACCAAGCGGTGGTTGGCGGTCATATCAGTTAGTATAAATTATAGCCTTTATAAGTTTCTTTGAGGAATGGTAATAATCTAAAATGCTTGATGCCTTCACAATTATGGACTCAATACCAAAACTGCCAAACCTGAATGACCTGAACTAAAATGAACTGAGACTTAAGATAACCTGAACTTGAGACAAAAGTACCCAATCAAGAACAACATGCCACTTCAACCTGCCCTAACCTATCTTATTTTTACCCATAATTATATCATAATTTACATTACATAAAATTATGAGAATTAAAATAACTTGTACGATGAACCTGATTTCAGAAATAGTGGAGATGCTGCTGTCCCAGAGGAGTGACTTTGTGAAGCAAGTGGATTGTGATGGAAGCAATGCACTCCACTATGCAGCGCAAAATGACAATGCGAAAATGGTGGAGATGCTAATAGCAAATGATTCAACTCTTGCATACGACAACAATTACTGGGGTCTACCCCCACTCCATGTGGCAGTCCAGTATGGTTCCAAATCAGCAATCAAGGCAATCCTTAAACATTGTCCTGATACAGCAGAGCAGGTACCATGCTTATTTTATTATTATTACTTTTTTTTTTTGACATTTTGTTCTTCACAGTATTCATTGGAAATTTGTTTCTGGAGCATGATATCTAAAAAGCCTGGGTGTCTGGGTGATATGGGATTAAGTTTTCTATATACTCTTAAGATATCCTTTTGGGTCCCAATCTCGTATGGGTACCTCACAAGCCACAGTCATTAGTAGCAAAAGCTTGAGACTTAATCTTGCGTGAGCTCCATTTGTCTTTTCTTTTTCCCCTTGAATGTGGTCAAGTGCTAATAAAATAAACCCTAATTTTACTCTTATTGGAAAATTCACAAGCGTATGGACCTACCATTTAGTATAGACTAGGGGTGTCGACACAGGGACTAGATTTGAGTAGTATTTTACAACAAGCTAGACTAAATTCAGAATTTTAGAGGTTTGAAAACTAAATTTCTAAATTAACACAAATCTAAACAAGGGAAGTTCACTTCACAATTTGGACTTTTTTTTTTTGAAAGATTTGACAGTGGCTGTCAAATTAGTTACAACTACAAATCCGCATACAAGCTAAACATTCATAGCCTATGCACTCTATCAATCACAATTTGGACCCGATGGTAGGAATATATGGTTGTTGACATGTCATTTTTTTTTTTACTTTTTTTTTCAAGTAGCAGGCAAAACACCTGTTATGATTTTCATTTACCAAATAAAAGTTGCATGTAAGGTTTATATGAAAACAAAATGAAAATGAGAAGATAAATTGCTAGCAAATTATATAGGAATTATCTACATATCTTTCAAATTACCCTATGTACAATAAAATCTGCAGTGTGTTAATTATTGAAGAGACATGTCATTTCGTTATGCTTAACAGTTCGGACAGGATGGTGGGAATGCACTCCATGTTGCAGTCCACAAAGGGAAATTCGGTTCACTCAAATGTCTGTTAAAACTCATACAGCCAGAGGAGATCATAAACCATCAAGATTTTGATGGAAATACACCATTGCATCTTGCAGCTAAGCAATCAAGGATACAATCATCTCTGTTGCTTCTCAGGGACAGAAGGGTTAACCCTTGTTTGCTAAACCAGAAGGGGCAAACTGCTCGAAGTGTGATTGAGATGGTTGAAGCAAACACGTATGAGGTAATACTCTAGTGAGTACCACATTATATATGCTCAGCATGCCGTTTCTTTATATCGAATTGACAGAAACTTTCAAAAACTGGGAACTTCTCATCCAATAGCCATTTAACTAAAGAGGATTTTTTTTTATCAAATATTTGTGATTATACAACACATTTCAATTGCACTTTGTTGTAATATAAATTTATCACTCTGAAATCTTTGAAACTAACCTGTTCATCCTACTTCTTATATATAACTTTTTGTTTTTTATTATCATTCCTAATTAAAGACCATTAATTCATTTTTAATTAGATGTATGTTTGGAGAGAACTAAAGAAACAAGAAGCAAAGAGATGCAAGAAGCAACAACTACCTCCAGTTCCATCTTCAAAATCCTTCGGAAGGAAGAGAACACCCAGTGACTATTTCGAACTAAGTGTAGAAACATATACACTTGTTGCAGCTCTAATTGCAACTGTCACCTTCGCAGCTGTGTTTACCATGCCCGGTGGCTACAACCAAACAACAGGCTTTGCCATTCTTGGTAAAAAACCCGCATTCAAACCCTTTGTTATATCCAATACAATTGCTATGTGCAGTGCTCTAGTTGTTGTGTTCTGTTTCATTTGGGCTTGGCGAGACCCCGTGAAGTTTAAACTGCATCAACTGAAGTGGGGCCATCGACTTACTGTTGTAGCATGTCTGTCCATGATTGTTTCACTCATGACTGCAGTGTATCTCGTAGTCGAGCCAGAATGTAGATGGTTGTCAATTGTGGTGATATTGATTGGGTGCAGTACTCCTTTCGTGGTTTGGCTTATACTTGGTCTCGAGGTTCTGTTTGTTCCTTTGTAGGGTATTTTTGTGTAAATCTCTCTTGCTGCGTTTTTTTTTTAATAAAAGGAAACGGTACGCATTATATGGTTATATATATGTACATCTCAAATTCAATATTAATCCTAAATGTAGGGTCACAAGACCATCCAGAAGCGCATTTGTAAACTGTTATTTTATATATATATATATTTTTAAGTGTAAAATTCAACTATTCAACTCGCTAAATGTAAGTTGCGTGTTTATAAAAGTTAGCAATATCACGAGGCTTCACATCTAGCAATATCTTATATTAGGATGATGTCTACAATTTATCATTCATTTTATCTATTATGATGAACAAAAGCAAGAATACCTGTACCATTAGTTAACTACATATTATAATCGCAGAGAATAAATAGTAAATACAAAATATCTAAATTGCAAAATCAAATTTGAACGCAACAGCTGAGATATCAATACAGCCATATCTGGTAACTTATAGGATGAGGAACTTAAAGCGCGCCAAAAAAAAAAAAACCTTTGATCTTATTTCTGTATTATCAACCACTAAACTGGATCAATTTAGGGTTATTGACCCATAGATCTATATGACACAAATAATCAAGGCTTATATATGAATAATCATGAGACATCATATCATAGGAAGGCTTAATATAAATTATAGTTTTACAGGCAATTTATGTCGAGTGATAACAAATTTAATACCACCCCACTATCCTAACTTACACAAATTAAAACATGCTACAAAAGTGAACCGTAGCTCAGATAAAGAAATAACTTTTCCTCAATACACACTCATCCGTAATAAATAGTTCCCTAAGATTACAAAATTTATTGCCATGTCAACCGAACAAGGATGATACCTTAAAATAAAGAGATGCTGACATGGCACTAACAAAATTTGAACAAGGGGCATTTTAGGAATTACTAACCGTTAATACTATGACTTGGGAAGGTTTTTCATGACCGACCTAATGGCAGCTGACAGCTCATGTTTCTTTGACGAAGTTTTTTCAGTAGATACGTGATCTACCTTTCTATTCTCCGGATTTTCCAGTGCATCAACATGCTTCTCTCCTTTCTTACCAGTCTTTTTAGGGTGTTTAAACTTCTCTCTTAGATATGCCGGTGTCCTGTTGCAATGAAAAAAGCAATTATTTAATTAAGTCCCATCTAATGAGCTCACAACAAAAAAGGCGGAAGCTTAGATAATTCCCGAAAACATATCGATCATTTAATGCACGTTAAGATATTGCTATCTGAAAAAACTATTTTATTATTTTGACAGACCGGCCCTTCACCCCCACTACACTTGGGCCCTGTTCGGCAGCCCAACAAAGAATAGGAATCAAAAGTTTTGAACTGATTTTTACTGTTCACGTGGGAAAAAAAAATTCAGGCCAAGTGATTTTTTTTTCCCACGTGAACAGTAACTTTCTTTTTACTGCCGAACAGGACCTTAAACTATCCTTGACAGCCAACAGAAAGGGTCAAAAACTCAAAATAAATTACATGAAAATTAAAAAAAAAAAAATGAAGTGCATTTTCTTGAACAGACTTTGACAGCCAGAAAAAAAATATAATACCTCTTGTACTGAGGATCAGTGGGATCCAACGCGAACTCATGGGAGTTAACCAAAGCACTGAATCTTGGATCAGCTTTAACGTTAACATAAGGAAATTTATCATCAACGTCATTGATTTCTTTCTTTCCTTTCTTGCCCTTGGCCTTTAGCCGTTTCATGTTATACCCCTTCTTCTCACTCTTCTTATCTTCGTCACCTGCCAATAGCAACTCCAGCTCTGCCTGAGTTGCAGCTCCTGTCTCCTCGACTTCCTCTCTCCTCTTACCTTTATCCTTCCTCTTGGCCTTCTCTTTAACCTTTTTCTCTGTCAGCTCTTCCATAAAGAAATCATCATCATCACTGGCATAATCATTACCATGATCATCATACAGATCATCATCATCATTGTTATCTTGCATGGATTGGGACATCTTTCGAGCTTTCTTCTTCTCCTTCTGCTTCCTCAGAACTGACTCCCAAACAGTCTCTTCTGACTTGTCTTTGTTTTCCACGATCTTTTTACCAAGTGCCTCGAGATCCGTGTTGAAGGTGATCTCCATGTCACCCTCTTTATCTCCCCCCTCACTTTTCTCTGAGTCTGAGTTGTTTCCAGAATTCAAAAGGGAAAGGAATTTTTCTCTGGTCGCTTGCTTCTTGGCCTCAGGGTCTAAATCATTTTCTTCATCTTCACTATCGTCAGTGGAGGCCAAATACATGCTCAGCTCGTCCAACTATACATGTATATGACAATGTTACATTAGAAGGGACAAATCATATTGAAATACAGATTCTATAAAAGAATGCATCCCAACAATATTTTTTTACTAATGTTTAATTATACACTAGGATCACCATCAACCATAACGCCCCACAAGATAACAACAAACATAAACAGACACTTCAAATCGCACCCTTCTCCTTTCCCCAAACTGAGAGAGAGTACGTGAAGCAAATTAAATCCAATAGACAGAAATGCACACGAGAGAGAAAAAAAAAGGGAGGGAGAGAGAGTACTTCATCAGTATTAAATTTCCGTCTCAAAACCTTCTTTCGCTCCGGCTCTTCATCTTCCCATGTTAGCTTGACTTTGCTGTGCTGAAGTGCCCTTGTCTCAAAATCAGGTTCCTTGTAATTCATTGGTGCCTGTATAATATACCAAGCTTTTCAGCTGAAAGTTCAACATGCTCAAATTTAAATGAGGTATAAGGTAATTCCACAACTTTTTTGAAAAAAAGAAAATTAACAGCAATGAAGCTATTACTACCTCAGTTGCAACATCGCGGGGTGGACGATTGAATTCCATGGAGTCTGGAATAAACCTAAGGTCAAACACATTTGAGGTTTTTAAAAGCTCTGTACCATCCAGAGTTTTGTACACGTGATTGGCAGTTGCACTTGAATCACACACAACTACTGCAAAATAGTACCTACAAAGAAAAGAAAAAAAAAAAAAAAGCAAGAAAACATAAGTGCAGTACAGTAAGTTCTGGACAAATTAATTACACGACTCCAATGTTGGTAAACTAACAATAATTAGTTAAAAGCTCAAAGGATCTGTTTCGTATAGCTTAAATTCATACCGCACAACTTGTAAAATGCATAGAGCATCATATCAGAGTTAACAAGTATTGACCAAACCTAAGAGCAGATCTCATATGGTCTGACTAGGCAAGCAACCACATTGTATTAATTTGGTTAAGTTCCTTAATGCAAGTGACATATTTTAAGGAATGCACGTCCCAAAAAATTCTTCCTAATAAGCAGCACAAAAAAAAATTGTCTTATCACCTCAGCTTATTTAGCTCATAAGTTCGAAGTTTATTGTTAATCTCATCCTCATTTTCATCACCTGTATCCTCATCAAAATCACTTGCATCCTCATCCTCATCCTCATCCTCATCACCATGAACATCAACATCATCATCATCATGAACATCAACATCATCATCATCATCATAATCATCATTATCATCAGCATCGGCATCAGCAACAGCAACAGCATCAGCATCAGCATCAGCATTATCATCGTCAGGCTTTATATCCAACAGAGCAGAGGGGCCATGGGTAGCTTCAATATCCATGCACTTAAGACCAAATTCTGACGGATACACAAATACTGCCAAAATCTTCCCACCTTTTGGAAGGCACGAGTTCATCACCACATACAAGTCAACTGCCTGAAAACGAGATAATAATCACAAACGATTTAACACAAGATTTGAAAGTTTCAGCCAAAATAACCACTCACTTTTACTATTTTTAGGTTTGTTATTAATCATCTGCTTTTACAAATTAGTTTCATAGGTACAAAAAGAAATAGAAACAAAGAACATACTAAAAGGTTGCTCCAGTTATGATCGGGACTAAATGGTGCGGTGCCCAACTGGTTCAGATAGAAATTTTGGCAATTGTATAATGTAACCCACAAGGCCGCAAGGAGCAAAACGGCACTAATATCTCATACTGAAGCTATTTTCTTTAGAGAATTGTGAATTTGATACCACAACTTTTCATATACCAGTTTGTAAATATCATGTACCTTAAGATGACTCCAATCCAAATTAACAACTGCAAGCCGGTAAGTCTCATTCTCTGTTGTTGGTGTATCGTCATGGTTTGCCATCAAGTAATGAACAATGTCACTGTTCACCGAATTCTATACCCCCAAAAAAAAAAAATCAAGCACCTCATTCAGAATATTAAAGCAATAAATAATTGAAAAATAAGAAATAAATAAACAATCAAATTAATAACCTGATCATCATCATCATCATCGTCGTCATCATGAGAACCGCTCTCATCACTATCCAACACATCATCACTCTCTGACAAATCAAGTCTCATTTTATCTTGCACCTCCACCTCTTCGTCAGTATCTTCCTTCTTTTCCCTCTCCTCATCTCTCTCTTCCAGTTCCCTCTCCTGATTGAGATAATGCTGCATCAAGAACCTCTTTCCCTTTTCATCATTCTTTGGCCTCCCCCTTTTATCCACTGGTGCAGCTGACCCAGCAAAATTTTTATCTTTAAAAATTTTATCAAACCGAGAGTCAATCACCACTTTGTTTTCTTTTTTTCTCATCCTCCTAAACAATGGGTCCTGGCGCATAGTAGCAAATCTCTCATCAGTTATTATTTTCTCTCCAGCATCATTCTCTTCTTCATCGGGACTGTTAGTTCTTCGCTGCCAATGCTTCTTCTTTTTGTTCTTTTGCTTTGAGCCTACTTTGTTGGACATTGTAAGAATTTACTTTTTTACTTCGGGCATTATCATACAAGGTTTAAAAAATGTTTTGGGTTCAATTATGATGCTATCAAATCATATCAGAACAACTTACCATTTTACTTATTAATTTTGTTATTATCTCTTCCTGGGTTGAAGCAAATGGTCCATTATAAGAATAAGTACTTCATTTGGGGGACAAACATGTATTTTCTGTGTTGAATTTACAGTATCATTTAAAAATAAGGGCTTCATTTGGGATTATGCACGTACTTAGTACCCTGACACATCATTCTATTAAGATAACCAATGAAGAATGTGGTACATTTTCAAAAAACCTTATAGAAAACAGATCATTCTAGATTAAAAAAAAAAAAACAGCAGCAAGCAAAATTGAAACAATCAGGTTTCAATTTTTTTAATTTTTTTATTTTGGGTCTCAAACTTTTTCAAAAGACAGAACGGACACAGCAATAGAGCTTAACCTGAGTTATTCCTCATCTCATCGTCTCCATTTATCTCCAGAGAAGACTCGAGCTTGCGCTTCTTGTCCTTGCTCCTGCTCTTCTTCGGTGGGTTTTGAGATTCGTGCTGTTCCATTCCCGACTCGAACTTCTCTTTCTTATTCTTCTTATTATTTTTGTTCTTATTCTGCTTCCTCTCGTCGATTACGGCTGAAGGTGCCATGGCGGCGGCTGGGATGAAATTGGAAAGGGAGAGACCGAGAGACGAGACTGCTCGTCCGGTTTAACAGAACCGAATAAAAATATAAGCGCTGCGGTACTTGTCCGGTTTTTTTCCAGCCGTTTTTCGTGCCTCAGATAGCAGCGTATTTCCGTCAATATATACAACGCTTGATTTTAATCGAACCGCTCAGATCGGTTTCGTGTTACCTGGGGGATTACCCTACTTAATAAAAGAAGCACTTCTTTAAAATAAAACGAGGCTTACTAGCAAGCTTAGATTTCTAGAGTGGAGATGGTAACGGCTTGGTTAGGTGTTGTCTTCTCCGACAAGTTTTGCGAAGACGAGAGCGATTAAAGAGGAAAGAGAGTAGTAGTTCGCGGTCTAGGGTTTTGGCTTTGTCTTCTCCTTACTTTCACACTGCCGCTCCTCTCTGATCAGTGATAGTAGAACAAAATCTCCGTCTGGGGTATATTCCGAAGGTGTAACCTAGGCAACGAAAAAGGGGACCGAGACTTCAACAAGAGGAGCGGCCTGTTGGTTCACCAAACCCTGACCCAGCCTCACACCTTCTCCAGGTCCGAAGGGATCCCTTTCCCGAACCCAACGAGTGAATGAACGAGCAATTGTGGGTGGATAACGTAAGAATATTCAATGCCACGGGTGCTTCCGCGAACTGATTTTTCAAATAGTAATTCATTTTTATCCGTTTCATTAGACAGATATAAACAAATAAAAAAATTATTAAACAAATAAGATATGGATAAAATAAAAGGCTATTTTGTACACGTTATTTTATAAGAATAATTACAAAATAAATAAATAAATTGAACAATCTGAAATACGTAATTTGAGATACGTACTTATTAAGAAATAAGTTTTTAAAATTTAGAAGGTTAAATTTTTTTTTTCTAATTTTAGAGAAAATTTACATAGTTTTTAGATTTTCGCAGGAATAAACATAGAATTATTCCTAATTATTTAGTATTCCGTGGACGGAACGATTTCAACTATTTAAAATTAAATAAAATTTAACAATTGAAAGGACCTAGATATTACTATACAATATATCAAACTAAGACTTGTATTATTGGAAAATTTCAGTTCAGTTCACGGTTTGAACCGTACTGACTAATAAAATCCCCTAATTACATTATTACCGATAAGGCATGAATATGATGATACGCACTTATTAAGAAATCTATGATATGATAAGTCTTTTAATTGTCAAGATTTTCAAAAACAGATAAGTCTTTTAATTATTTTGATTTTTGTTATTTTTATGCATAAAATAATAGAATTTTTAACTTTAGAAATCTAACAAATTTTATTCGCTCTTCTAAAAGATAAAATTATACAAGTTAAACAAATTTATGCACATATATTAATATTTTATTTTGTAAAAAACACACTATTGTACCGTTATAAGTGAGCTATGGCTTTGACATGCAGTCGACACTAATTAAACACTATGCAATGGAAGAAAATTGAAAAAATATAGCTGTCACCATGAAGCCCGAATTATTAATTTATGGAAAATAAAATAAATATGTTTTAAAAAAAAGGAAATTTTTTTGAATTTCTCATATCATACAAGTTTCTTTGCAATAAAGAATCACTCTAAACAACGCTAATGTCTTCCGAATTAAAAAAGAAAATCAATGATTAACAAAACATGCTTGAATAATTATTACAAGAACAAGTCCGAGAAATCACATGATAAGCAGTATAACACATCTGACCGAATCAGGTTTTAAATCATGAATGACAATACATGAAACAATTCTATCCAAACCAAACTAAATTGCTAAGTTCTTCATTAATTAAAGTAGTGCCAACAAAAAGATAAGACCGTACGGAGATATATTGAAAATCACATTGTAGAGGACGAAGACCGAGAACTTGCGCCCAAGCCCAAAAGATGCATCAATGCTCATCCTAGTCTGAGGATGAAGGTGGGACTCAAACAATCCTTTCCACCCTACCCGCTTC